>NC_138771.1:567445539-568059706 GCF_965119305.1 Pelophylax lessonae | reverse complement strand
ACCCTAGGGGCAGTCCCAGAGGGTATATCCTCTCACTTCCTGCTCTAGCAAATCAGTTATGTCACAAAGCAGTGTTTAGAGAATTTAACCCAACCCAACTCAAAAACAGAGGGGCGGGTACTACATCTGTCAATGAGCTAAGAGAAAAGGATTTTACGGTAAGATTTTACAAAAATCCATTTTTCTCTATCGCTCATTGGCAGACTTAGTCCTCGGTGATTCAACACCCTCGGGACGTCCCAAAGCAATACCACAAATGAGGGGTGGGAAAATGGAAATCAAATCCAATCTAGAAGGCCCAACCGGTGCCAACTAGAAGTTTACAATGCTCATCCTCAATGATGAGACTCAACAGAATTTTTTCAACAGAAAAAAACCCCCGAGGTAGACCACCGGTCTCCTCAAATTGCGGCCTGCAAAACCTTGCGGCCAAATGAGGCATCCGCCGATGCCATCACATCAATCTTATAAAATTTTGTAAAGGTATGTACCGACGACCAGGTGGCCGCCTTACATACCTGGACCACTGACGCCTGATGGCGATAGGCCCAGGAAGTACTGAGCGCTCGAGTGAAGTGCGCCCTAACAGGGAACGGAGGATTCCGACCCTTAATAGAATAAGCCTGTACCACCGTCTGACTGATCCATGTAGATATGGTCGCGGCAGACACAGGCAACCCCCTTCAAGGGCTATCCGTGATCACAAAAAGTGAGTCCGTCTTACGAAAACAAGTTCGTAGTAGTCAAGTGTATCCTTCTGAACCCCATCCAAGGAGTGTAATGCAAACTCCCAAGGATGGCTAGTCTTAGGACACGGGGAAGGTAACACAATACTTTTATTCAGATGAAAAACTCTGAAAACCACTTTAGGAAGGAAGGATGGATTCGGAAGAAGAACCACCTTATCCCTATGAACCACCAGATATGGGGAACGACAAGATAATGCGGCCAGTTCTGACACCCTGCGTGCAGAAGTAATGGCCACCAAGAAGGCCACCTTCTGGGATAATGTAAGCAAGGGAATCTCCCTAATATCTTCAAAGAGAAGTTTCTGAAGAACCGACCACACTAAATTAAGATCCCAGGCGGTAAGTGTGCGCGCACTGGCGGAGCCAGATGTCGCACCCCCTGGATGAAATTCCGCACCAAGGAATGATTAGCCAAAGGTTTCTTGAAAGAAGATTGCTCACGCCGAAAACCTGACCCTTGATCGTGCTCAAGGATAGTTTCTGCTCAACCCCTTGTTGCAGACAGACCAAAATTCGGGTCACCGAATAGGTATGTGGGGGAAATCCAATAGATTCACACCATGCAATATAAGACTTCCATGTGCTGGAAGTCGCTTTCCTTGCTTTAACTGGAGGTAGGAATAACAAGCTGACACTCCCTTGTCCTTCAGTACCTGGGTCTCAATGGCCAAGCCAGCGACTGTAAAGCAAGATGGAAGATCGGTCCCTGAGACCGCAAATCCTCCCTGAGAGGAAGTCTCCAAGGAGCGTCCGCGACTAGCCTCACCAAGTCGGCGTACCAGGCTCGACGAGGTCAGTCCGGAATTTCCAGAATAACTGGAATTCCCTCCACCTCTATCCTGCGAAGAAGTTCCCGTAGCAACTTGAGAGCATGGAAGGCATGCCGTAGCTGATACTGCCCCCACGGGGCGATCAGCGTTTCTGCTGCGTCCGCTAGAGGATCGCGGCGCGAGCTACAAACCTCCGCACCTTCCTGTTAAGCCAAGGTGCCAACAGATCCACATCCGGGATGTCCCAATGAAGGGACAGCTAGTGAAAAACCTCTGGATGAAGAGGCCATATGCGATTGGATCCGAATCGGGCTGCTCTAGAGCTGCTCGATCCAGTAAATCAGACAAAATCTGATCGCTCTCAGTTCCGATACCCTTATTGGTAATCTGGATACTATCGGAAGAAATTACTTCCCCTGGTTGAGCATCGGAGACTTCCTGGTCCGCTCGCTCAACCGGATCCGATTGTCCAGGGAATCGGAATTCTGATTCCATTAAAAAAGAATCTCCTTCAGGAGAATTCGGGTATGAGACTGGGTATACGGTACTGCCTCTAAGAAGGCCACCATCAGTCCCAGCCAATTGACGAACAGCAACATCCGAATCGTTGACTGAACCTTCTGGAGTTTCTCCGCAAGGAGAAACTCTCTTGCCCAGGATGTATCCAACCTTAGGCCCAGATAGTTCAGTCTCCTGGTGGGAACCAGGGATGATCTTTGGGAAAGCGAAAAAACGCTGATGTCCTGCGATGATGGGGATATAAAGATAGGCCTCCTAAATGTCTATGGACGCCAGGAAATCCCCCTGATGCAGGGAGGCCACCACTGTACGGATGGACTCTATTTCTTCCCAAGTCCAGATTTGGACGCACCTTGCCCTCTTTCCTGGGCATTGTGAATAGGTTCGAATAGAACCCCTGAAACCGTTCAATGTTAGAAGGGAAGAATCGCACCGGTGGAAGTGATCGAAACTCGATCCTGTGTCCTCCAGAAACCGGTGAAGACATCCCCCCCACCCCAGAGATGGGTAGGGGCGCATCAGGCTGTATCTTCAGGTTTGGCTGAGCCGGACTTTTTGTTTAGCCGACCAGCGCCCTTTGAAACCCCTCTAAAGGGGCTTTGGAGGGTTTCGCCTTATCGCCCGCCCTCGCGGAACGAACAACTCTTTATGAGCAGAAAAGGAAGGTCCTCGTTAGTTACGAGGTCCTTTTATCCTAACAGTCTGTGGCAAGACAGCAGGTGGTACAGTCTATCCTATAAAGAGGAATTCCTCAAACGGATAGCACCTAGCCATGCGTTTGGAAATAACAGGGGTTCGTTTCAAAATGACCCCATTTGGGTAAAGGAAAATCCTTCGCCCTTTTGGTAGGCTAACAAGTACCAAAAAGGAATCTCAGTCTCAGCTACCTCTGCCGGTGTAACCTCAAGACTAAAGGTTTCCCGGACGGACACAACTAGTGCATCCACCACTCTTGTGCTATGGCGGAGGCAGAAACGTGCTCCTCACTGCTGAGGAGATATTACCTGAGACAACAGCCCCTGAAGTATCTGATAAACAATAGGGGTAGGCAGGGGTCGCTTCTTGACCCCCGTCCCCGACAGGCCATCTCCACCCGGGATACCAAAGACTCCAAAACTGCCAATAATGCATTAAAAACAAGTGGGGTACTGGAGGGTCCTGCGGCCACCTTGAGGGGATCAGGTGGGGATACCTATGCGGCAGGGTCAATGATTATACAAGACACTTGCCAGCGACAAAAAATGACAAAGTAAAAAACTTTTTTTTTTTGTGTCCCCCAGTCGCAACAGCGCCCCTCAGTGTTACCTGCCTTTTTGGACCCGAGAGAGAGAGAGACCCCAAGGCTCATCCCTGATGCACAGAAGTTTTCATCAGCTTGCTCAGTGCTTGTCTTGTTACAGACAGGAAGTCTTTGGCCCTATTTCCTGGGTAAAGGAGGGGGCTCCGCCCCTTAACATGCCTGCCGGCGCCTCCCCCTGGCTCCATGAGGTGTTTGAGTCACCTCAAACATGGCCGCCCCCATGCTGGAGACACGAGGCTACACCAAAATGGCGGCCTCGTGCGATCTACCAGACAATGGCGGCGGCCTGCACAGAATAGCGGCATGTCTGCAGAAGGATCTCGGCCTCACAACCCTTCACCCTCATGGTGGTCAGCGTGGTCGGCGGTACCGGACCCTGGCGGGCCGTATGCGGTCCGTGGCCGTTGGGAGGCATCTGCTTAGCTGGAGGAATGATCTGGAATGCAGTATACATGTATAGACATCGCCCTGTGGCTTCTGACAGGTAGGATACCTTATACTATCACAGTAAAGTTCTAGTACTGCCACTGACTACAATCATTTTCACATTTTTACAATTAGATTGTCAGCTTCCAAACCAAGCCTCCTGGCTTCTTGTACACAAAAATCACACTCAATTAGGGGGATCTGTGACATGTTATAGGATAGAGGGGAACCCATCCTTACCATTACAGAGAGGGGCCCGCGTTCACCACAAGACCCGTCAGGGGGAAAGGGGGAACATACTACTCACCATACCGGAACCAGGCGGGCGCCAACTCCTGACAGTACCCCTCTCCACCGAGGTAGGTGGGCTGTCGAACAATACGGACGCCGTGACTCATGGTCTTTGGCGTTTCAGCAAGACGTTTAACTCGCAGGGTCAGTCCCCGTCCAGTGGGACTATGTCGCGGCCGACCCAGCGCGGAGCTATGGCCTGCACGCGCTCGTAGGCTGAACTGGGGTGACCACTGGATCTCAACATCCAGCCCGTCGCCCAGTTCAGCTTTCTTGCTTGAAGATCTCACAGGAACACTGGAGAAAAAAAGCTGTCTAAAAAATCTTTTCTAAGAAAAAAATCCTGCCAGGACCGAAGATCCTAGCAAGGTATCTAGGTCCTTACTCCTAACTAGACAGAAAAAAACTGATTTGCTAGAGCAGGAAGTGAGAGGATATACCCTCTGGGACTGCCCCTAGGGTGTGGCCAGAACGTTTTCTTTCCTGTCTAGTCCTACTCCTGTAGAGGGCAGCATAACCCGAGGGTGTTGAATCACCGAGGACTACGTCTGTCAATGAGCAATAGATACTTGTTTTGATTTGCCTACACACACACAGAGATGCACCTTAAAGCAGAACTCTGAAATCAAGGTATCTTCCAGCCAGTCAGGTCATGTCTTGAGGCCTCTTTTTTGTTCTTCCAGTATTGGTGGTGGGGAGTTTTCACTACTACAAAGAGTGGCCCTGGCATTATGACATTATCGCTGCACTCTGTAGTGTTCCACCAAGAACCCAGGATGACAAGGTGGACAAGGATTGGACAGTGTCCATCATTTAACTCATAAGTGGACTGATGCTGGATGTTAGAAGCAGTGAGTCTTCATGGGACAGCTCTAGAGAGAAGCGAGTATAACAGCTAGAACAGTGTCTTGGTACAACACATTGCACTTTATTGAACTGTCACAAACTAACAATTCACTCATGTCTATGCACTGCCGTGATAAGCTGCATTTTTATGCAATACACCACACTGCACCTCAACAAAGTGTATGATGTGCATAGTGCACAAAAAAATAATTGTTTTCCTTGCTTTGGACTTGCGTTGATCTATGTAAATCAACGCAGATTATCAAATATGGTGAGAATGAGCCCAAAGATTAAGTCCTTATGAGGAGAAGCTTGTGTTGCTAGTGGGGATCATATCTTGGTATGCGGTCGGTCGGCATCTTGTGGATTGTTAGTATGTATAGTCAGGGATGAGCCATGGGGGACCTGGACCTGAAGTGGATGGAGCACACACATGCCTAGAGCAGGATCATTGCTTTCTCATGCAGCACATCATGCAAATGTTATTTATACCATGTTCCTTACATAACCACATCATCACAACAGGAAATCAGATAAGAGACCGTACTTTGGCTTTTCCATTTTGTAATAAAAAAGAAAAAACAAAGTATATGATACAATGAGAGCACTTAGTAAGTTTGATATCAACCATTATGTGTGTAATACCAGCCATACACTGGAAAACCAAACCATGCGTGGCAGATTGCGGTCTGTGCTTGAAAATTGCTCAATATATGAGCAGCACAATTTTCTCTCATGCCGCAATTTCTGGCAAGTTCTACTATTTTTAGGCCGGATGGACTATGCCCTATGGCTCACTGCAGGCTACTACCATCCATGCCATATAGATATAAATAGGTCAACCTTTACTGACAAGTTGCCTTGATCTATGCAATTGTTTTAACAATTGAAAGACGGTTTATTTGAAGAATATAATGGCTCTTGTAGCAGACAAGGGGTGGGTCCAATGCGTGCCAGAAATTACCTGAATTAGTGTGGCTGCAAGTTGATGAGCTCCAGCCCTTCATCAAACATCCATAAAACATAAGGGGTTCAACACCATGCCAATTTTCATTTTCAATCCTCCTTCATTACTGCAGTTCATAGGTCACAAAAAGATATTACAGAGGGCTGTCTGAAAAAAAAAATGTATACTAAGGCCTCAATCATAGGCAGCCATGTTTTTACTGTCCCCTGAGCATCTACCTCCAAAGACCATAATAATTCTGCAGACAGGGCTTGATATGCGCTGCCACTTGCCATACTCATCCATTGAAATCAATAGGACCAAGCTGCAACCGTAAAGCAAACAGGCAATTAGAAGGCAGCACTATTGCCTCCCGAAAAACTTGCAAACCATCTCTGTAAAGCCATCTACTATGGATTGCATTTCAGAGGGGTGTTAGAGACTGATGTCCAAATGAAGCTTGCCTTAAAGTGGTTCTCAACCCCCCCCCCCCCCCACACCCGTTTTTTCCTTCTCACCTGTAGTGCTGTGCTTTTCCTCAAATCACATATTCACCTGAATAGTAAATCCAGAGTTGCCCTGCTGCGATCTGCTGTTCAGGTGCCATATAATGGGTCCCATGCCATCATCTTGACCCTCTCCAGCTGGCTGTCATCACTTCTGGGTGCAGGCAGCCAGCTCTGATGGTGCGCTGGATCTGCCCCCCCCGCATACCGGGTGCTCTATGAGCCGATTCTGCAGCCTTCTGTGAGACGTGATGTAAGTATACCAGGGGGCTGAAGGACTAGGTACACATCATTCTGATCTAAGCTGGAATGGTGGCCATAAGTTCATCCAAATAAGAAAAAAACCTCAAACAATGTAAAGAAAAAAAAATGTTAAAAAATTCCATCAATTTTGCTTGGGAAGGGAGAAAGTGTTGAAATGGAACTCCCCAAACATTGGTGTCACTGCAAACCTATATTTAAATCGGAGCAACACCCAAAAGGGGACGTTTCACTTTAAGCACTCCTCTTTCTTTTGGAGGGGGGGGGGAGGAAGACAGGTACCTTGTTTTGACAGGTACCTGCTCCCACTTCCACTCAAGCTGCGTTGGCGGCTCAACCAGAAGTTCCCCTCCCTCCTTGCAATCTTCTGGGACACGTCACCGTGCCTCGCGCATGCTCAGTGCGCACCTGGATGTAAAGGTGCAAGCTGTCACAGCCAGATGCCCACACATGCAATGCCGGCGCATCGGAGAGGAGAGGGAGAGAAGCGAGGCTTTGGCCGGCTGCTTCGCTAGACTGTGGGACAGGCGAGTGTGTGTTTATTAAAAGTCAGCACCTACACTTTTTGTAGCTGCTGACTTTTATTAAAACACAAAATTGACTGGAACTCCAATTTTAACATACTTGTTCTATTTATATAATCTTTGTTTCATAAATAAACATTTAATACAGAGTTCACCCTTGACAAAGGATCCACAGAGAACTGTAGGTTTTCCCACAGTGAGAGCACAGCAGTAGTGGTCAGCTTTCACTCTCTCTGTCTGCAATTAAAACCTTGGAATTAAAATATGTAAGGAGGGGAGACATTCAGTCCCCGTTCACACTAAGGCGACCTGTGAGGCGACCTGGTCGCCCCACAAGTCACCGTAGGTCGCCTCCCATAGGGAAGCTGCGGACCCGTTCTAATAGGAGCGACACAAGTCGCTCCGACTTAGAAAAAGGGTCCTGAGCTTCTTTGGGGCGACCTGGAGGCGACCGCCATAGACTTCAATGTTATGAAGTCCGTGGCGGCCGCTCCGAGGTCGCTGCGCGCTGCTATGTGAACGGGGCCTCACACGGTTTGGCTTGTTCACGGTCAATCTCAGCTTGAGTTTCTGAACTATGTAAACAAGAGGCTTTTGTTAACAGGTGACAATTCAAATAGTAATCATGAAAAGGAGTATGATATGTACCCTTCTGGCTATATATGAAAATACAAAATATTAATAAATAAAATGTTTTATTTTCAAGTAAGATTGCTAAAATTGCTGCAATATATGGGCTGGAGAGGATTTTTTTTTTTCACTTTAGGACTCCAAAAATCAGCATATTTCTGCAGCAGGTAGCACAGGTGTTTGTGACTGGCCGCAGCCAGCAGCTTGCACAAATCAATGACAGGGTGAGCGATGTTACCATGGCACAGGCATTTATATAGTGCTGACATTTAGGGCAGCGCTTTACAGATGTTCACATCAGTCATTGCCCTCAAGGAGATTGCAATCTAAGGTCCTTTTCTCACATGCATACATACACATACAGGCCAATTAGCTTATATGCATAGGTTTGGAGCATGGAAGGAAATTGGAGTACCCAGAGGAAACCTATACAAGCACAGAAAGAACATACATGTGGATAGTGTCCTGGCCAGGACTTAAACTGAGAACCCCAGTGCTATAAGGCAAAAGTGCTATCCACTAAGCCACTGTACTGCCACCCATAAAACTAAATACTCCAAACACACATTTTAGATGGATTTTCCACATAAAAATACACACCAGTTGTAAATAAAGGTTTGGTGTTAGGCTATGCTATTTCCTTTCTAGTCAGAAAAAGAATTCTTGCGTTAATATTTGACTCATCCTATCGCTGTATAAACTGAAAACAGGTATAGAGATCTGACAATCATTATCTTCAGGAAAGTTTACACATGACTTTCATAGTGACAATTTAATGTAATTTAAGACACTTCACTTTCCAAGTTATTTAGACAAAGGGCGTTCACTAACAAGACTTCAATGGTATTCACCGAAACCTCTGATCTATAAAACTGTTGATAATAGCAATCTTTTTTTCCTAACAGATCCGTTACCATCATAAATATATGTGTGATTATACTGGGGCTTCTGGTATTAAATGCCATTGCAAGAATTATTAATTTACACCTTGCTGAACTGCAGGCACCAAGAGTAAAGTAAACCAATAAAAAATGGATTTTTGTAAAATCTTACCGTAAAATCCTTTTCTCTTAGCTCATCGACAGACGTAGTCCTCGGTGATACACCACCTTCGGGTTATGTTACCTCCGCAGGAGCAGGACTAGACAGGAAATTAAAAAGCTCTGGCCACACCCTAGGGGCAGTCCCAGAGGGTATATCCTCTCTCTCTCTGCCTCAGCAAATCAGTTATGTGAAAAAGCAGTGCTTAGAGAATTTAACCCAACCCAACTCCAAAACAGAGGGGCGGGGACTACGTCTGTCGATGAGCTAAGAGAAAAGGATTTTACGGTAAGATTTTACAAAAATCCATTTTTCTCTAGCGCTCATCGACAGACGTAGTCCTCGGTGATACACCACCTTCGGGACGTCCCAGAGCAGTATCACAACTGAGGGGTGGGAAAATGGAAATCAAATCCCAATCTAGAAGGCCCAACCGGTGCCAACTAGAAGTTTACAATGCTCATCCTTAATGATGAGACTCAACAAAAAAATTTTCAAACAGAAAAAAACCCTCGAGGTAGACCACCGGTCTCCTCAAATTGCGGCCTGCAAAACCTTGCGGCCAAATGAGGCATCCGCCGATGCCGTCACATCAATTTTATAGAATTTTGTAAAGGTATGTACCGACGACCAGGTGGCCGCCTTACATACCTGGACCACTGACGCCTGATGGCGAAAGGCCCAGGAAGTACTGAGCGCTCGAGTGGAGTGCGCCCTAACAGGGAACGGAGGACTCTGATCCTTAATAGAATAAGCCTGTACCACCGTCTGTCTAATCCATTTGGCAATGGTTGCGGCAGATGCAGGCAAACCCTTTCTGGGGCCATCCGTGATCACAAAAAGTGAATCCGTCTTACGGGATGATTCCGTAGCTTTCAGGTATACCCTGATTGCCCGAACCACATCTAAGGAATGCAACGCATGTTCCCGATGATGCTTGGGCTGAGGACACAAGGAAGGTAGTACAATATCTTCATTCAGATGAAAATCTGAAACCACCTTAGGAAGAAAAGATGGCTTAGGATGAAGTACTACCTTATCCCTATGAATCACTAGGTATGGTGACTGGCATGATAATGCAGCCAGTTCTGACACCCTGCGAGCAGAAGTAATAGCCACCAAGAAGGCCACCTTCTGGGATAAAGTAAGCAAGGGAATCTCCCTGATGTTTTCAAAAGGAGGTTTCTGTAGAACCGACAAAACCAAATTAAGATCCCAGGGCGGTAAGGGCGCGCGGACTGGAGGAGCCAGGTGCCGCACCCCCTGGATGAAATTCCGCACCAAGGATTTGGTAGCTAACGGCTTCTGAAAGAAGATTGCTAATGCTGAAACTTGACCCTTGATGGTGCTCAAGGCTAGCTTCTGCTCAACCCCTTGTTGCAAAAAGGCCAATATTCGAGACACCGAATAGGTACGTGGAGGAAATCCTAAAGATTCGCACCACGCAATATAAGTCTTCCATGTGTGATAATAGACTTTGCTGGAAGTCGCTTTCCTTGCTTTAATAAGGGTAGGAATGACAGAAGTAGACAAACCTCTGTCCTTCAGTACTTGGGTCTCAATGGCCAGGCCATTAAAACCAGCGACTGTAAAGCACGAAGGTAACTTGGTCCTAGAGACCACAGACACTCCCTGAGACGAAGTTCCCACGGAACGTCTGCGACTAGCATGTCCAAGTCGGCCAGGCCGGCTTGAGGAGGCCAGCCTAGAATTTCTAGGACCACTGGCGCTGATTGGATCTGAACCAGGCGTCCCTAGAGCTATCTGGCCCCGACCATCCGAGAAAGTCTGGTCGTTTTCTGTTCCCACACATTTATCAGATACCTGATAGTTATCAGGAAGGGTGATCTTTTCTGGTTGAACCTCAGGGACCGAAGTCACCCGACTAGAGGCTACTTGGCCTATCTGGTCAACCAGATCCGATTCCTGTGAGGTATCGGGACTAATCTTAGGAAAGGGTAAAGGAAAAGATCTATTCAGGGAACGGTAACTACCGCTTCCTGTGGTACTTAAATGTTGGAAGGGATGAATCGCACCGGTAGTAGTGGTTGATGCTCGATCTGATGTCCTGAATACCGGTGAAAACGTCCCCCCACCCTGAAACCGGGTGGGGGCGCACCTTCAGGCTGTGTACTCCTTTGCTTCGGGTTTGGCTGGGTTGGTCCTCTGCTTGTCCGACCAGCCCTTCTTGAATCCTCCTGGAGGAGTCTTGCCTTTCCCGCTAGTACCAGCCGGGCGCCCTTTATGGGCGGTAAAGAAAGGTCCTCGCTTGTTGCGAGGTCCCTTAGCTTTTGCAGCCTGTGGCAAGAAAGTGCTCTTGCCCCCAGTGGCATCCTTAATGATTTCATCTAGGTTGGCCCCAAATAGACGATTCCCCTGAAAAGGGAGATTGGTCAAGGTCTTCTTGGAACCTAGGTCCGCTGACCAGCATTTTAACCACAGCACACGTCTGAGGATTACTGCTAACTTAGATGCATGCCCTAACAAGGGAGTTGTGTCCAAGGCTGCGTCACAGATAAACCGTAGCCCTTGTATGATCTGTTCCATCAAATCAGATGTCTCCTGGGGAATATCTTTTCCCCTAAGATCTTGGCGTACCATTTCCGCCCATTCCGTAAGTGTCTGGGAAACTAGACCAATAACAATTACTGGTCTAAAAGCTGACCCTATCAGAGAAAAGATAGTGCGGGACTCTGCTTCTATCTTTCGATCCACCGGATCCTTAAAGGACGAAGTGTCCTCCACTGGAATAACCGTGGCTTTATTCAGCCTGGAAATAGGCGGATCCACGACTGGTGGTACCGTCCATTTCTTAATGATGGATTCCTCAAACGGATAGCGTCTAGCAATACGCTTGGAAATAGTAAAGGTACGTTTAGAATGCTCCCATTCTTCTTTAATCTGATTACCAAAACATTTAGGTACCGGAAAAGCCTTCGCCATCTTGATGGGCTTATTAGTACCGAAAGGCCTCTCTGTTTCAGTTGCCTCTGCCGGTAAAGCCTCAAGTTTTAAGGTTTCTTGCACTGCCACAACTAGTGCGTCCACCAATGCTTCTTCCTGAATTATAGCAGGAGAAGAAGCGTCCTCCTCACTGTCTGAGGGGGCTTTACCTGGGATAACAGCCCTTGCAGAGGAACCTGCAACTGCCGTGACCATCTCTGAATCTGAGTCAGAGGTGTCAGATGGTATAGGGGTAGGCGGGGGTCGCTTCCTTGACCCCCGTCCCTGACAGGCCGCCTCCACCCGAGCCACCATAGACTCCAAAATTGCTGTAAATGATTCTATACTCTGTGCACCGGCGGGTCCCGAGGCCCCCTCGAGGGAAACAGGTGGGGGAATATGTGTGGCAGGGTCCATGATAACTCCAGTTACTTCCTGGATAATATAAATCAAAAGAAAAAAACTTTTTTTTTTTTTTTTTTTTTCTGACCCCCAGCGCCACAAAAAGCCCCTTAGTGTTACCTGCTAGGGATCCCTATCGATCGAGAGAGAGAGAGATAGACCCCCAGGCTCACCACTTGATGCTCAGAGTTAAACTGCAACAGCTTACAGCGCTGTCCTGACAAACAGGAAGTCTTTTGGCTGGCTGCCCAGGAAGAAGGGAGGCGGCTCCGCCCCTCTGCACGCCTTCCGGCGCCTCCCCCAAGCTCCACGAGGTGTAGGATCACCTCAAACATGGCCGCCCCCATGCTGGAGACACGAGGCTACGCCAAAATGGCGGCTCGTGCGATCCAGCAAAAAAAATGGCGGCGGCCTGTGCTGACTAGCGGTGTGCTGCAGGGCACACAACACTCTCTCTGCATGGGGATATGGCGTGGTTGGCGGTACCGGCCCTGGCGGACCGCATGGCCGTTCGGGAGGCCTGCTAATAGCTGGAGATCTGATTTGGAAGGCAGTCTACATGTCCGTGGCTTCTGACTGGTAGGTAGCTTATACTTAACCCATAAGATTCCCAGAATGCCACAGATTACATCTTTAAAACATGTATACAATAGATAGTTAGCTCCCAAACCAAGCCTCCTGGCTTTTTGCACACATAAAATCACACTCAAAGTAGGAGGATTTGTGACATGTTATAGGAGAGAAAGGACTCTTTCTTACCATACAGAGAGGGGCCCGCGTTCACCACAAACCCCGTCAGGGAAAAAGGGGGAACATACTACTCACCATACCGGAACCAGGCGGGCACCAACTCCTGACAGTACCCCTCTCCACCGGGGCGGGAGGGCTGTCGACCGATACGGACGCCGTGACTCATGGTCTTTGGCGTTTCAGCGAGACGTTTAACTCGCGGGTTCAGTCCTTTTAATGGGACTTTGTCGCGGCCGACTCAGCGTGGAGCTATGGCCTGCACGCGCTCGTAGGCTGAACTGGGGTGACCACCGGATCTCAACATCCAGCCCGTCGCCCAGTTCAGCTTTCTTGCTTGAAGATCTCACAGGAACACTGGAGAAAAAAAAAAAAAAGCTGTCTAAAAATCCTTTTAGAAAAAAATTCTTGCCAGGACCTAAGATCCCAGCAAGGTATCTAGGTCCTTACTCCTAACTAGACAGAAAATAACTGATTTGCTGAGGCAGAGAGAGAGAGGATATACCCTCTGGGACTGCCCCTAGGGTGTGGCCAGAGCTTTTTAATTTCCTGTCTAGTCCTGCTCCTGCGGAGGTAACATAACCCGAAGGTGGTGTATCACCGAGGACTACGTCTGTCGATGAGCGCTAGAGAAATGTATATACAGTATTTGAGCTGTTTTACTTTAAAGAGGAAGTAAACTTCCATCTTTAAGTTTTACCTATAGGTAAGCCTATATGAAGGCTTACCTATAGGTAGTGTAAATATCTCCTAAACTTACACTGTTTAGGAGATATTTACTGTCCTAGCAGCCAAATACATCACTGGTGTATGCGCTCTGAAGGAACAGCCGTCTTTTGAGGTTTCTTCAGAGCAGTGTGCCGTGAATGGTGGCTCCCACGCAAGGACTTCATCGCGACTCTGGCTAGTCAGAGCCGAAGCGGCGAACCCGGAAGGAAGACCGGGTATAGAAGGACGCTGTCTCCAGTGATGACATCACATCGCTGGAACGCTTCGTTTTCAGGTACGTTTCAAATAATGTGCTAGTATGCAATACATACTATCACAGTATGAGATGCATAGCATGTGATACATACTAGCACAGTATGCCTTGCCTTGCACGTAAGGTAAAAAAAAAAAAAAGTGCAGAGGTTTACAACTGGGTGGGGGGGGGGGGGGGGTTAGTATGTATACATTTAAATTTTTCGCATTATATAGATACCATATTTGTTTGAAAAATAAACTTCTTATGCATAATGAGGGACTCCCAGTGCACTGTGGCCGGGTTAGATGGGACAGTACAACAAAGCCCTCCGATATATAGGATTTCCTGATGTGATGACTCTTTGGGGTTTATTTACGAAAATCACATCCACTGTGCACTACAAGTGCGGTCGCTGTAGATCTGAGGGGGAATGCAAGAAAAATAAAAAAAATCATAATTTTTGCTTGCACATGATTGAATGATAGAAATCAGCAGAGCTTCCCCCTATTTCAGATTTACAGCGACTGCACTTCCAAATGCACTTGTAGTAAAGGATTTGCCTTTAGTAAATAAACCTCACTGACTTTAATGAACATTGGGCTAACTTTCACCAGAGTGGAACCATGTTAAAAAAACAAAACAAAACAAACAAAAAAAAAAAAAACACAAAAAAAGAAAAAAAAAAAAAAACACAAAAAAAACGACAGCCCCATCTGCTGGCTGGATAAAAGATTACATAATATAAATATGCAATGTTTGATATTTAATTTACTAAAAATACAAAATATTTCTGTTCATAATAAATATGTACAGATGCACGGAGTTCATGAATCTGCCATTCCCTTGTGACATGACTTGTTGATCGTGATAAAATAATACATTATAAATTGATGTGTATATTTGGACCCCCCCACCCCCGGCTCATTCCGGAGTTCTAAAAGGCATGCAATTCGGAGTCTGGTCATTGTGAGTATGAATCTGAAGACAGTGACAAAAATTAACCTTTCACCTTTGCCCCACGCACATATCGTGGGCATGAAAGGTCCATTGTGTTTTTATTTGCATTTTTTGGCCTGTTTTTAAATCATTTCTCTCTCTCTGACGCAGCATAAAATAAGAATGCCGGGGGAGACTCGCTTACTGACTAAGGTATAGAATTTATACATTTCATTGAAGCTAAACTCCAGGTTTACAACTAAATACACAGCTGGGATACATACAGTATATTTGAGCCTATTTATCTGTCAATTCACTATAGCCAGTCTTATGAAGCCGTACACAGACAGGTCACAACCTTGATTATGTAGCTGCAAGTCAGAAACATTAGGTCACCGACCTGTCTGTGTACTGTGGCAGGCAAACCTGCTTCATAAGACTGATCTGCTTACAGGCTACTGGGTAAACAGTAAAGGAACAGCAGCACACTGATGATGTCAACATTGTGAACATGGTCATGAGCAAGGAGAGAACATACAAAAGCATTTATAAGCAAAGCAAAATAGCCTCTACAGGCTCCCACTAATATCCTTTCCTCTTGGGAAAGCTAAAAAAGTAAATAAATAAATAGATCTCTTTCTAGTATGCTCCATATACAACTGAAATATCACCATTGTGGGGTCTGACCCTTTTTGGTTATTTTCATCAAGCTAATCACAATCAGTTGAGAAAAGTATAATGCATTATTTTGGTAGAGGTATAATAAAGTATGATGGCTATAGTATAGTTATAATGATGTATAAAAATGTATAACATTATAAATAGAATAATGTAGGTATAATAAAGTATGCTAGTGTAATTATTATAATGCATAATAGCATACTGCAGGTATAATTAACCTTCTCCCCAGCTCTGTAGGATGGTGAAACCAGTACATCTCTGCACTTTCCCCAAGGTGTCAGAAAGCAGCAGGAAATCGAATATTTGAAATACTTCTTTATTTCTAACTCACATACAGGAGACAATACATGTTGATGTTGCTAGCCTCTCTATACCCCATGAGAATTGCCCTCACAAGGCTTTCTGATCACATTGTTCTATTAGTGCTGTATAAGCTCCATGTCCTTCCTATAACTCTCATGTGACAATGCCAGCACTGCATCCTGGGAGATGGTAACATGCTCACCCATACCTTGAAGTATCAGGTTTTTTTTTTTTAAGGGCTCCAACAAAGAAACAGAGGGGTGAGTATTTCAGGTGAAGAGCGAGTAGCAGTGGATATAAGGGAGGCCTATCAAGAGAGATTCTCCTTAACCGCTTCCATACAGAGCAGTTAGACCCCCTTCCTGCCCAGACCAATTTTCAGTTTTCAGCACTCTCACACTTTGAATGACAATTGCTCAGTCATGCTACACTGTAACCAAACAAAATTTTTATCATTTTTTTCACACAAATAGAGCTTTCTATTTTTGCTTTCTATATTTTGGTATTTGATCACAACTGGGGTTTTTTTTTTCGTGATATAAGCAAAAAAAGAGCAAAAATTTTGAAAAAAAAAACACTTTTTTTTAGTTTCTATTATAAAATTTTGCAAAAAATTATTTTTTCTTCATATATTTGGGCCAAAATTTATACTGCTACATATCTCTGGTAAAATTAACCCAAATTAGTGTATATTATTTAGTCTGTGTGAAAGTTATTGAGTCTAGAAGCTATGGTACCAATTACTGAAAATTGATCACACCAGATGTACTGATGGCCTATCTCCTTTCTTGAGGCCCTGAAATGTCAGGACAGTACAAACACCCCCCAAATGACCCCTTTTTGTAAAGTAGACAGTCCAAGGTATTTAGTAAGAGGCATGGTGAGTTTTTTGAAGTTATAATTTTTTTCCCACAATTCTTGGGAAAATGAAGAAAACATTTTTTTTCTTTTTTTTCCCAAAACGTTGTCAATTTATAAGCTATTTCTAACACATAGCATGTACACAGCAAAAATGACACCCCAAAATTCATTCTGCTACTCCTTCTGAGTATGGTGATACCACATGTGTGAGACTTTTACACAGCCTGGCCACAAAAAGAGACTCCACGTCCAAGTAGCACCATAAGGCGTTTCAGGAGCATAAATACACATAAAACTTTCTTACTACCTATCACACTTTTCAAGGCCCTAGAGCACCAATACAATGGTAAAGTCCACAAAATTACCCCATTTTGGAAAGCAAACACTCCAACGTATATTCTATGAGGCATTATGAGTCCTTTGAACATGTCATTTTTTTCCACAAGTTTTTGGAAAATGTGGGAAAAAAATAAAAAAACTTTTTTTTTTTTTTTTTTTTTACACAAAGTTGTCAATTTATAGGATATTCCTAACACATAGCATGTACATAGCAAAAATGACACCCAAAAATACATTCTGCCACTCCTCCTGAGTATGGCAATACCACATGTGTGAGACTTTTTCACAGCCTAGCCATATAGAGGGGCCCAACATCCAAGGAGCATCATCATGCATCCTAGCCACTTGCCTAGGCCTATTTTTGACATTTGGTGTTTACAAGCTAAAATCAGTTGTTTTTAAACTACTTAGAACCTCAAAACATTATATATATTTTTTTTAGCAGAGACCCTAGAGAATAAAATGGAGATTATTGCAATATTTTTTATCACACCGTATTTGCGCAGCGGTCTTCCAAACGCAATTTTTGTTGGAAAAAATTCACTTTTTTGAATAAAAAAATAAGAAACCAGTAAAGTTAGCCCAATTTTCCATAATGTTACGCCGAGTAAATAGATGCCCAACATGTCATGCTTCAAAATTGCGCACGCTCACAGGATGGTGACAAACTTTGGTATTTAAAAATCCCCATAGGCGACAATTTAAAAATTTCTACAGGTTGCTATCTTAGAGTTACAGAGGAGGTCTAGGGCTCAAATTATTGCTCTTACTCTAACGATCGCGACGATACCTCACACGTGTAGTTTGAACACTGTTTACATATGTGGGCGGGGTTTCCGTATGCGTTCGCTTCTGCGCACGAGCTCGCGGGGACAGGGCGCTTTAATTTTTTTTTTTTTTTACTATTTATTTTATTTATTATTTTTTATTTTTACACTGTTTTTAAAAAAAAAAAAAATTGATCATTTTTATTTCTATTACAAGAAATGTAAACATTACTTGTAATAGAAAAAGGCACGACAGGACCTCTTTTTTGTGAGATCTGGGGTCAAAAAGTCCTTAGATCTCACAAGTACACTAAAAGAGAGAAAAAAAAAAAAAAAAATTAAATAAAATGAAAAAAAAAAAAAAGGGACCTTTAAACTGGTTGCTAGGCAACGACGTTTGCCGTAGCTCCGATCCTCCAAGACCATAGAGTCGAGTGAGGGCAAGCTTGCCCTCACTCGACATCCTGTCTGTGAGGATCCGGGACCGGATCGTTTTCCCCGCTGCCGGCGGGTCCGGTAAGCGGGGAAAAGGACCAGAATGCAGCGGGAGGGGGGGGGCACCTCTTCCGCCACCCCGGAAGGGTGATCCCGCGGCGAATCCGCCGCTGGGACCACCCTTATCGGAAAGCCAACCGTCCGCCGTTTAAAAAAATACCAGGGTTATGGCAGCTATCTGCTGCCATAACACCGGTATTTAGGTTTAAACGGAGGACGTATATAAACCTTTTTGGACTTAGACATGGTGGCTGTATGAAGGGTGACAGGTACTCGGATACTTTGCTGGGCAGGTGACAAGTACTCTGGTACTGATGAGCAAGTGGCAGGTACTCGAGTACTCCGATAGGCAGGTGACAGGTACTCGGGTACTCTTATGGGCAGGTGACAGGCACTCGGGTACTCTTATGGGCAGGTGACAGGCAGGTGATAGGTACTGATGAGTAGTACTGATACTGATAGGTGATACTGATACTGTACTGATGGGTACAGATGATCAGTACTGATACTGATAGGCGATAGGTACTGATGAGTACTGATGAGTAGTGATGGGTACTGATGAGCAGGTGGCAAGTACTCGGGTACTTCAGGTGTCAGGTACTCTGATGAGCAGGTGGAAGGTACTCTGGTACTCTGATGGGTAGGTGACAGGTACTCGGGTACTCCAATGACGGGTACTCGGGTTCTCCGGTGATGGGTACTCAAAGTACCAGAGTACCTGTCATCAGAGTACCCGAGTACCTGTCATCAGAGTACCCGAGTACCTGTCACCAGCCCATCAGAGTACCCAAGTACCTGTCATCAGAGTACCTGATGGGCTGGTGACAGGTACTCGGGTACTTTGATGGGCTAGTGACAGGTGCTTTTTATTGGGGGGGGGGGGCAATGAGTGTGTTTGGGGTGCACTGTACTTGGTAACTAGCTGTTACCACAATCTTCACCTCACACAGGATCAGTGTGTGAGGAGAACACGATGACAGCTAGTTACAGTGTCCTCTGTTGACATTTGTGACCGGCTGTGATTGGACACAGCCGGTCACGTGGTAAAGAGCCAATTTCATTGGCTGTTTACCTTGATCGGGATCGGGGATGGGCTCTGTCCGAGGGACGAGCATTGAGGAAGGAACGAGCGGCTCGCGCTGGAGCCGCTCATGTGATCGGCTGTGATTGACACAGCCGATCACGTGGTAAACAGCCAATTTCATTGGCTGTTTACCTTGATCGGGGTTGGGCTCAGTCTGAGGGACGACCGCCTGTCCGCTCTCATCCGATCCGATCCCTGAACGGATGGAAAAATAGGGTTTCCATCCGTCCAGATTTTACGGACATGATCGGATACGGATGGCAGCGGGTGTCAGCGGAGGTGTCTCCACTGACATCCGCTGCCCCATAGAGCTGCATGGAGGATCCGATCAGATCCGCCTAAAAAACTGGCAGGCGGATCTGATCGGATCGCCCGTGTAGAAGAGCCCAAAAACATTCTCTTATGAAACAGCAGCCTACAAAACCTTGCGGCCAAAGGAGGTGTCCGAAGCAGCCAACAAATCCACCTTGTAAAATTTGGCAAAGGTGTGCATAGACGACCAAGTCGCTGCCTTACAAACATGTATGACCGAGGCCTGATGGCAAAAAGCCCAAGAGGCACTCCACGCTCAAGTAGAATGAGCCTTCACAGGGAAAGGAGGAACCTGACCCTTGAGTGAATAAGCCTAAAACAACCATCTGCCTGATCCATCTTAAAATGGTCGCTGTGGACGCAGCCAAACCTTTGCGAGGACCGTCCGGAGGGACAAAGAGAGAGTCCCACTTCCTAAAGGACTTATTGCCCGAACCACATCCACACAGAGTGCAAGGCAAATTCCTTGGGATGCTTAGGCTTAGAACATAAGGAAGGCAACATGTCTTCATTAATATGAAAATGTGACACTACCTTAGGGAGAAAAGACGGATTAGGTCGGAGGACCACTTTATCCCTGTAAACCACCAAATAAGGCGAACGACAGGACAGCTCCACCAACTCTGAGACTCTGCGAGCAGAAGTAATAGCCACTAGAAATGCAACCTTCCGCGACAAAAAGCAGAGAAATCTCCCTATTCTCAAAAGAGGCTTTTGAAGAACAGACAAAACCAGATTGAGATCCCACGGTGGCAACGGGGAGCTCCTTGGGGGAGCCAGATGACACACCCCCTGAATAAAAGTACCAATTAAGGCATTCGTAGCCAACGGACGTTGGAAGCAAATAGCCAAGGCCGACACCTGGCCCTTGAAAGTACCAAACGCCAACCGCTTTTTGTATAAAGGCCAAAATCCTAGCTACAGAAAATAAGCGAGGGTGCAGCTGCAGCGATTCACACCAGGAAATGTACGATTTCCACGTGCGAGGATAGATCTTCCTGGAAGTCAACTTCCTAGCCTTCAAAAAGGGTAGGAATCATCGATTCAGAGAGACCTCTATCCCTCAACACTTTGCTTTCAAACAGCCAAGCTGCTAAAGCCAGCGACCGTAAAGCAGTGTGGAAGATCGGACCTTGAGACAGTAGATCTTCCCGCAGTGGAAGTCTACATGGAGGGGCCTACGACCATTTTTACCAGGTCTGCATACCAAGACCACCAAGGCCAGTCTGGTGCCACCAGAACGACCGGAATGCCTCCCATGGCCACCCAGCGAAGAAACCTCGGCAGGAGTACGAGCAGAGGAAAGGCATAGATCAGGCGATACTGGCTCCAAGGAGCCATCAGAGCGTCTGTGGCGTCGGCCTGAAGATCCCGAGACCTGGCCACAAACCGCTGAACTTTCCTGTTGAGGCGAGACGCAAACACATCCACCTCCGGAGTCCCCCACTGGGCACACAGTAGATGAAACACCTCCGGATGAAGGAACCATTCACCTTGATCCAACACCTGACGACTTAGGTAATCCAGTAGCCAATTCTCCACACCCGGAATGTGGACAGCAGACAGAGATGGAACATGGTGTTCCGCCCAAACCAGAATCTCGGCCACCTCCTTGGCTGCCAGGACACTCTTGGTACCCCCTTGATGATTGATGTAAGCCACGGCTGTGGCATTGTGCGACTGTATCCGAAATGGAAAGCCGTGTAGCCGACTTGTCCAGTGAAGTAGGCAGAGCTTGATCGCTCCCAGCTCCAGAATATTGATCGGCAAGGAAGACTCTTGTCACTCCACATCAGCCTGACAGGCTGGTGTCCGTGGTGACCACCGTCCAAAACACTGGCAGGATGGACTTGCCCTGGCACAGGGCAGGAAACCGGAGCCACCAAGAAAGAGCCGACTTTGTGAGATGGCTCAAGCCAATCTGAACCAAGGACCATGGATCGCTGTTCCATTTTGCCAGAATCTCCTTTTGTAAGTCTCGAGTGACACTGAGCAAACGGGACTGTTTCGAAGGTCAAAAACCATCAGACCCAGGGCCCTCATGCAAGCCCGCAAGGACGACTCATCGGTCACCATCAGCAACCTGACTGCCTTTTGCAGCTTCTGAAGTTTGTTCAGTGGGAGAAAGACCCTCGCCAAAGCTGAGTCGAGGGTCAGTCCCAGATAAGTGACCCGTACTGATGGCGTCGGAGCAGATTTTTTTAAATTGATCGTCCACTCGAATTCCTGAAGGGTCTGAATTGTGATGGAGATGTTGCCCACCAGATCTGAGGGGGAGACTGCTCACAACAGGAGATCATCCAGATATCCCACAATTGAGATACCTCGCCAACGCAACAAGGCAAGCACAGGGGCCAGGACCTTGGTAAATACTCTGGGAGCCGAAGTGAGACCAAAGGGTAACGCCACAAATTGAAAGTGCTCCTCTGCCACCGCAAAGCGGAGGAATCTATGATTTCCCTCGAATATGGGTACATGGAGATAGGCATCCTTGAGATCGATGGAGGCCAGAAAATCCCCCTGATTCAATGATGCCACCACTGACTGAATGGACTCCATTCAAAACTTCTGCACCCGCACAAAGCGGTTCAGAGACTTGAGGTTCAGAATTGGATGCACCTTGCTCTCCTTCCTGGGCACCATGAACAGGTTTGAATAGAAACCTTGAGAGCGTTCCTGCTGAGGAACCGGCGCCATCACCCCTTGAGCCAGGAGATCTTGCACAGCCTCCCACAGATCCTTCAAACGCTCTGGAGACAGGTGAAGATTTGACTTAAAAAAAAAAAAACCTGTCCCCTGGCCGGGACCAGAATTAGATCTTGTATCCAGAACAAATCAGTTTGCAAACCCAATCGTCCTGAATGAAAGAAGTCCAGGGTTCTGGGAAAAAGCGCAGACGTCCCCCCCACCCGAGCCAGGTGAGGGCGCCCCTTCAGGAAGAGGACTTGTCAGCAGCACTGGACTGACCGGCCTTGGGCTTGCCCCAATGCTTTTTAGCCCCTCCAGAAGTTCTGATACCTTTTTCTTGTGCCCCGGAGGCACCAACAAAAAAAACACTTGTGAGCAGAAAGAGAGGGACCCCGCTTAGTACGGGGAGCCTTACCCTTGGAGGGTTGAGGAAGTCGAGTACTCTTCCCACCAGTCAACTCATCCAATGAGTAGCCAAACAAACGCTCTCCCAGAAATGGGAGATCAGCCAGGGCTTTCTTAGAGACTTTGTCAGCCGACCAGCTCTTCAGCCAAACCATGCGTCTCAAGGCAATGCCCACGGCTGAAACCCTAGCCACCAGGGGAGCCGCATCCATAGACGCATCACACAGGAACACCAGAGCCTGGATCACCTGGTCCAACAGTTCCAGGTATTCAGGAGGAACAGATTCGGTGTCAAAAGACTCCCGCAAACCCCTAATCCATTCCGTCACCATCTGGGAGACTAAAACCGATACAAAAATCGGTTTCAAAATGGAACCCGCCAACATGTGGAGATGGCGGGAAAGGGATTCCATCCGCCTGTCCACCGGATCCGTAAAGACCTGGGAATCTTCCACAGGCACAAGGGTAGATTTGTTTAATCTGGAGACAGAATAGTCCGCTTTAGGTGGCACCGTCCAACGGTTCGAGACCTTTTCAGCAAAAGGATACCGGCGTTTAAAGTGTTGTGGCACCACTAACATGTGCTTAACGCAGTGCCATTGGTCATTCACAATATCCTGAAAAGTGTCGGGACAAGGGAAAACCCTGTCAGCTTTTGGAGACTTCTGGGAGCCAAAAGCCACCTGCGTCCCTGCAGGCGTGGGCTCAGCCAATTTTAAGGTATCCCGTACTAAAATAATCAGGGATTTCATTAAAGCACGTTCTTGCGCTGAAGCTGAAGAAGACCGGTCCTCTTCACCATCTGACTGGGAGGACAGCGACCCTTCAGGTAGGGGAGCATCTGGGGCAACCTCTTCAGGCTCTGAATCAGAGGACCCCTCCATAGATGGAGAAGGCAGTGGCCATTTTCGGCTATCAATCTTTTTAATGACAATCAACTTTAGTCGCCAGGCTTTCCAGAGCTGCTGAAATCGCGGCCAGCGATGCGGACTGTACGGGAGTCGCACAGAGTGGGTCTGAGGGTGATTTCCCAGTTTGGGACTCCATATTGCAATCTGCAAACCCCGGAGTACTGTCGCTTTAAGAGGGCCGATCGCGGCACCCACCACTGAACACAGCGGTCTGCGGGGAACCCCTTTAAACTAAACTGACAGTAGAATGTGCAAGGATACGTCCGCAGGGACCCCAAGTACTGTACCACCTGACAAAAACGGTCCTCCTGATCGCTCCAGCAGCAAGGAGAGAAAGACAAACCGTCCTCCTGATCGTTCCAGCAGCATGGAGAGAAAGACAGGAAGGGACCTCGGCCAGCAGCAGGAAACACATGCACAGGAATGTCGCCTGAGGAAAGGTCATGCTGCTCAGCATACCACAAGAACTACACAAAATCGGATTTTTGTAAGATCTTATCGTAAAATCCTTTTCTCTTAAGCTCATTGACAGACGTAGTTTTCTTGATTCACAAGAACTGGGTTATGCTGCCCTCTACAGGAGTAGGACTAGGCAGAAAGAAAAAACGTTCTGGCTCCACCCTAGGGGCAGTCCCAGAGGGTATATCCTCTTCCTGTCTGCTACAGAGAATCAGTTCTGTCCCAAAGCAGCAACAGAGAATTTAACCCAACCCAACTCAATGATAGAGGGGCGGGTACTACGTCTGTCAATGAGCTTAAGAGAAAAGGATTTTACGGTAAGATCTTACAAAAATCCGATTTTCTCTGTCGCTCATTGACAGACGTAGTCTTCTTGATTCACAAGAACTGGGACATCCAGTAGCAGTGCCACAAATGAGGGGTGGGATTGACCGAAATCAAAATCCAAACTAGAAGGCCCAACCGGAGCCAACCAGAAGTATCAAAGGACTCATCGAGTAAACAGATGAGACCTACCCCACAAATCCTCGAGGTAGACCAACAGTCTCCTCAAACAGTGGCCTGCAGGAACCTTGCGGCCAGAAGAGGCATCTGACGATGCCATCACATAAACCTTATACAATATTGTAAAGGTATAAACCGACGACTAAACAGTCGCCTTGAAAACCTGAACCACTGACGCCTGATGGCGGAGGGTCCAGGAAACTAAGCGCCTGAGTAGAATGCGCCTTAACAGGGAACGGGGGATCCCGACCCTTAGATAAAATAAGCCTATACCACCGTCTGTCTGATCCATCTAAAGATGGTCGCAGCAGAACAGGCAACCCCTTCTTAGGGCCATCCGTGATCACAAACTGTGAATCCGTCTTACAAATTGAATCCGTAGTATTCAAATATATCCTGATCGCCCAAACTACATCCAAGGAATGCCATGCAAATTCTCGAGGATGATTGGGCTAAGGACATAGGAAGGACAATACACTGTCCTCATTCAATGAAACTTTGAAACCACCTTAGGAAGGAAGGATGGATTCGGATGAAGAACAACCTTATCCCTATGAACCACCAGATCTGGGGAACAACAGGATAATGCAGCCAGTTCTGACACCCTGCGTGCAGAAGTGATAGCCACCAAGAAGACCACCTTCTGGGATAAAGTAAACAAGGGAATCTCCCTGATATTTTCAAAGGGAGGTGTCTGAAGAACCGACAGCACCAAATTAAGATCCCAGGATGGTAACGGCGCGTGCACTGGCGGAGCCAGGTGTCGCACCCCCTGGATGAAATTCCGCACCAAGGAATGAGTAGACAAAGGCTTCTGAAAGAAGATAGCAAATGCTGAAACCAGACCCTTGATAACACTCAAGGCCAGCTTCTGCTCAACTCCCTGTTGCAGAAAAGCCAATATTCGGGCTACCGAATAAAGATGTAGATGGAACCCAAGGGATTCACACCACACAATATAAGACTTCCATGTACGATGATAATCTTTCTGGAAGTCGCTTTCCTTGTTTTAACTAGAGTAGGAATAACTGAAGCTGACAATCCCTTGTCCTTCAGCACCTGGGTCTCAATAACCAGGCCGTTTAAAACCAGCGATCGTAAAGCAGGATGGAAGATCGGTCCCTGAGACAGTAGATCCTCCCTGAGAAGAAGTCTCCACGGGACGTCCGCCACCAGTCTGACCAAGTCGGCGTATCAAGCTCGACGAGGCCAGTCCGGAGCTGCCAGGATTACTGGAATTCCTTCCTCCTCTATCCTGCGAAGAAGTCTTGGCAGTAACCCAAGAGGAGGGAAGGCATACATTAGCTGGTATTGCCCCCACGGGGTGACCAGTGCGTCTGCGGTCTCTGCTAGAGGATCGCGGGAGCGAGCCACGAATCTCTGTACTTTTCTGTTGAATCATGATGCCAACAGATCCACATCCGGGGTGCCCCAACGTAGGCACAACTGGTGGAAAACTTCTGGATGGAGGGACCATTCCCCCTGATCCGGAGTCTGACGGCTGAGATAATCTGCCTGCCAATTTTCCACCCCCGGAATGAACACCGCAGAGATAGCTGGAACAAATCGTTCCGCCCAGCGAAGAATGCAAGGCACTTCTTTGGCCGCTCGGACACTCTTGGTGCCCCCCTGGTGATTGACATAAGCCACGGCCGTGGCGTTGTCCAACTGGATCCGAACCGGGCTGCCCTGGAGCTGCTCGGTCCAGTGAATCAGACAAAGTCTGATCGCTCTCAGTTCCAATACATTTATCGGTAACCTGGATTCTTCCGGGGACCAAAGTCCCTGAACGGATAACTGACCGAGAATTCCTCCCCATCCGGATAGGCTGGCATCCGTGGTCACTATCGTCCAATATATTGGCAGAAATGACTTTCCCTGGCTGATCATCGGAGACCGAAGCCACCAGACCAGAGACTCTCTGGTCTGTTTGCTCAATTGGATCCGATAGTCCAGGGACTCCGGATTCCGATTCCATCTGAGAAGAATCTCTTGCTGAAGAATTCGGGTATGGGACTGGGCAAATGGGACTGCTTCGAAGGAAGCCACCATCAACCCCAGAACCCTCATGCAAGTCCGAAGGGAAGACCAGCTGTTGGATAGTAACAACTGGACTGCTGATTGAATCTTTCGGAGTTTCCCTACCGGAAGGAAAAATCTTGTCCTGACTGTGTCTAGAATTAGACCCAGATATTCGAGCCTCTGGGTGGGAACCAGAAATGACTTTTGCTGGTTCACCAGCCACCCGAATTCCTGTAAAGAAATTATAGTAATTTCTATGTTTTGTAGCAGGGTCTGAGGAGACTCTGCATGAAGCAGGAGATAGTCTAGGTAACCTAGAATCGATATGCCTCTTTGGCGCAGTAGTGCCAACATTGGGGCCAACACCTTCGTGAAGACCCGAGGAGCCGTGGCGAAACCGAAAGGTAACGCCACAAACTGATAGTGGTTCTCTTCTACGGAAAAGCGTAGAAACCGCTGATATCCTGCGGAAAATGGGAATGTGAAGATAGGCGTCCTTGATGTCTATGGACGCTAGGACATCCCCTGGATGCAGGAAGGCTGCTACTGTGCGAATGGATTCCATCTTGAATTTCCTTATGTCGAGAAAGGAATTGAGTGCCCTTAAGTCCAGAATTGGACGCACTTTGCCCTCTTTCCTGGGTGTTGTAAATAGGTTTGAATAAAACCCTTGAAAAACGTTCTGTCCAAGGAACGTGGACTACCACTCCTTGTTGTAGTAAATCCGTGACTGCTCTCCGCAGATCTTCTAAACGATCCGGGGATAGTCGGATATTGGAAGGGAAGAATCGCGCCGGTGGGAGAGATCGAAACTCGATCTTGTACCCTGACCTTATGACTTCGCAAACCCACTTGTCCGGGATTCTGGAAAGCCATGGTTCGGGAACCGGCAAAGACGTCCCCCCACCCCAATTATGGGTGGGGGCGCACCTTCAGGCTTTGGACGATTTATCTTCAGGTCTGGAGGGGGCGGGCTTTTGCTTGCCCGACCAACGTCCCCTGAAGCCTCCTGAAGGAGCTTTGGAGGACTTAATTTTTTCACCCGCGGGACGAAAAAACTTTTTTGTGAGCAGAGAAAGAAGGCCCTCGTCTTTGACGAGTTCCTTTACCCTTAACATCTTGCGGTAAAAAGGTGCTCTTTCCACCCGTGAGATCCTTAATGATCTCATCTAAGTTGGCTCCAAATAGACGCTCTCCTAAAAAGGGGATATTAGCTAATGCTTTTTTGGAACCTTGGTCGGCTAACCAACCTTTTAGCCACAGTGTACGCCTGAGAACCACTGCTGAAACTGATGCTCGCGCCAATAATGGAGTGGCGTCTAACGCCGCATCACACACAAACTGTAACCCCTGTATCATTTGTTCCAACAAATCTGATACCGCCTGAGGGACCTCTTCTAAGTCCCGGCGTAACCACTTGGTCCATTCAGTTACAGTCTGCGAAACCAGACCAATAGCAATTATTGGTCTGAAAGCTGATCCAATCAAGGAAAACAAGGTGCGAGACATAGCTTCTATCTTGCGATCCACTGGATCTTTAAAAGACGGAGCGTCTTCTAAAGGAATAACCGTGGCTTTATTCAATCTAGCAATTGGTGAATCCACCACAGGTGGTTCTGTCCATTTTTTAATGAGGGTTTCCTCAACGGATAACGCCAGTTAATGCGTTTAGAAATAGCAGAGGTGCGTTTTGGCAGACTCCATTCCTCTTGGATTGCCAAAAACATTTGGGCAATGGAAAAACCTTCGCCATTTTCATGCGTTTTTTAGTCCCAAAAGGGATTACAGTTTCAGCTATTTCCGACGGAATACCCTGTAATCTTAAGGTTTCTTGAACAGATACAATGAGTGCGTTTACCAACGCTTCCTCTCGGGCTATGGCTGATGCCGAAACATCCTCCTCACTGTCTGAAGAGACAGTACCCGAGACACCAATCCCAGAAGAAGTACCTGCAACTGCAGAAATAGGCTCAGAGTCTGAATCCGAAGTTTCAGATAATAAGGGGTTAGGCGGGGGTCGCTTTCTTGCGCCCTGTCAATGACAAGCCACTTCCACCCGGGACACAAAAGTTTCCATAATAGCTGACAATGATACAACCATCAGTGGGGTGCTGGAGGATCCTGCAGACACCTCAAGGGGATCCAGTGGAGATACATGAGTGGCAGGGTCCATGTTAATTCAGGACACCTCTGCCAGAAAAAACAAAAAAACTTTTTTTTTTTTTTTAAATAAAAAAATACCTCTTTTTTTTTTTATGTGTCTCCCCCTAGCGCAATAGCGCCCCTCAGAGTACCTGCTTCTCGATCCCCACAGAGAGAGAGAGGGACCCCCAAGGCTCACCACCCGATGCAGAGAAGTTTCCAACCAACTGCAGTCAGCGTCTGTCTTTTACAGACTGGAAAGAGCTGTGTTCGTTTTCCCGGGTAGAAGGACGTGGCTCCGCCCCCTGTGTACGCCTTCCGGCATTCCCAGCTCTCCATGAGGTAGCTGGGCTCATCAAACATGGCCGCCCCCATACAGGAGACAATAGACTCCAAAAACATGGCGGCCGGCGTGACCTGAGGACATACATGCACCTGGTCTACGGCAAAATGGCGGCGGACCGCCGAAATAGTTTTTCCCAGCAAATCCACCTGCATCTCTGCTAAGTGGCGGTTTATCGATCTGCAGGAGGTACACTACAATTAAGGTAGGATTATACCTCCTATGTCTGCTGTAATACTACAGTCTGCTGGGTAGAGTGTTCGCTCTCAAACCAAGTCCACTTCCCACCAAACACATACTGTATTTACAAGGGGGACTTTTAGTGTCAGATATATACTGACCATGTATGGAGGGGCCCATAATTCATACTGCCTCATAACGAGGAAAAAAGGGAACGTTTACTCACCATACCGAACCGACAGGCACCCTCTCTTCACAATACCCTCTCCACCGGGGTGGGGGGTTGTGGACCACTCCGGACGCCTCGACTCTGTGGTTCCTGGCGTCCAAGCGAGACTTTTAACTCAGGGTCAGTCCCTCCAATGGGACTCCGTCGCGGCCGACCCAGCGCGGAGCTCTGGTCTGCACGCGCTCGTAGGCAGAAATCGGGGTGACCACTGGATCTCAACATCCAGCCCGTCGCCCGGCCCCGCATACTTACTTGAATGTGTCGCGGCCGACCAAGCGCAATGCAATGGTCTGCGCACGCTCGTAGGCCGGCTGGGGTGACCACTAGTGTCGCCCAGTCCGGCGTTTTTGCTTGAAGATCTCACAGGAAAAAAATACTGGAGAAAACTACCTAAAAAATATTTTTTCTAAAGAAAAAATCTTGCCAGGACCAAAAAGATCCCAGCAAGGAACTTAGGTCCTTACTCCTGACTAGACAGAAAAAAACTGATTCTCTGTAGCAGACAGGAAGAGGATATACCCTCTGGGACTGCCCCTAGGGTGGAGCCAGAACGTTTTTTCTTTCTGCCTAGTCCTACTCCTGTAGAGGGCAGCATAACCCAGTTCTTGTGAATCAAGAAGACTACGTCTGTCAATGAGCGACAGAGAAAAATGGTTGCCCATACAGATCAATAGGAAGCTCAGGGAAAATGACTGCCCCATACAAGTCTATGGGGGAAAAATAAAAAAAAAATCACATTGCCCACACTTAAGATGGCGGCGAGCCGACACATAGAGGCCTCAGGAACCACAACAGGACCAGCAAGCCCAATGTACCATGTCACCCCCCCCCCCCCCTAGGTGCCAGGTGCTCCAGACACACAGCAAGGCCAGGGAAGGGGGAGGATAGGACACACAGACCGGGCACTGGGCAGGCCAGGGGTATCTTTTGGGAGGAACAAATCCCATTATCCCCAGGAGAGGGCCCACATCCCCCCAGGGGCAAAGGGGGGCACATTTACTCACCATACCATGGACCAAGTGGGCCCTGCTCCGGGCAGACTGCCTCCAACCCGAAGTGGGGGTGCTGCCAGCTAAGAGGTAGGCTGCGACTCAGGGTGTTCCAGGTCGTTGCGTCCCGGCGAGGCATTCGCTTGCAGACTCGTCCCCATCAAAAAGGGGCACCATCTTGGCTAGGCCTAGGTCGGAACTATAACCTGCTCACGCTCGTAGGCCAGGCTGGGGGAACCATAAAGGATCTAGATTATCGAGTGTGAAGCACCAGCCGGTATCATTGCTTGTAGATCACCAGGAAAATTCTTCCCTGAACACTAGCTAGTAGGTGAGTAAAGAGAAATAAAAAATATTCTGAAAAGAATAAAAAAAACTTAAAACGGAGTCCCAGCAGAAAACCTAGGTCCTTCTCCTTCTCTAGGCAGAAACAAACTGATGTGCTGGGCTGTGTCTGTGAAGGTTGTCTGGAGGGACAGCCCCGTGGGCGTGTATATGCTAAAACTTTGTACTAACATACTGCCTAGACTACTCCTGCAGGTGGCAACATAACCCACACAGCTCATGAAGATGAAGATGAGGCCGCGTCTGTCAATGGACGATAGAGGGAAAAAAGTTTTGTTGTTTACCTTAAAAATGTTGTCAATACGTTTTCTCCTGCACGGACGAGCACCGATGAGGCTGCACTGATAGTTACTGATAAGGTGGCACTGATGATGAGGCACTCATGGGCAGCACTGATGGACAATGATGGGCAGCACTAATAGATGGCACTAATAGGCAGCACTGATGAGGGGGCACTGACAGGCATTACTAATGGGCACTGATTGGGATCTTTAATGAGCACTGATTGGCATTCCTGGTGGCCACAGGTTGGCATCCCTAGTGGCATGGGTTGGCATCCCTGGTGAGCTCTAGTGGGCATCCCTGATGGGTCTGCACAGATAATCAATTTGCTGATTATCAGCGCACCCCCCCCCATCAGGAGAGCCGCCGATCAGCTTTCCTCTACTCACGCCTTGTCAGCGGGAATGGAGGAAAGCCGATAAACGGCACTTCCTGGTTACGATGTGACCAGCTGTGATTGGTCACAGCTGAGCACATGGTAAAGAGCCTACGTCATAGGCTTTTTACCGGGATCGGAGATGCGGTGTGTCAGAGTAACACACCGCACCACCGATCGCCGCTCTGCGCGCCCTCACGAGCGGCTTATCCTGCTGGACGTCATATGACGCCCAGTCAGGATACCTTAACCACTTTGTGGCCATCATTCTGCTATATGGTGGGTGGGAAGTGGTTAATATAGTGGTTTATAACATTTGTATGTGTTAGTTCTGGATTTTTGGGTGATATTCTGTCTCTATTATTTAAAATACACCAATGGTAAAGAAAAAATGATAAACCCCTAATTTCTTTGTAAGTGGGCAAACTTACAAAATCTGCAGGGGATCCAATAATTATTTTTCCCACTGTAAATGTGCACATAATGGAATTGCACATACATTTTCTCTTTATCTTTCAGTATGTTCTTCATATTTACAGAAACACGTCAACAGCTGTTCTACACGCTTCCCTGGCAGTCATAGGGTTAAAAAGTACCTATATGATGCCATAAAAATATTCAAAGGTCATAACTAATAGATTATGATGTGCAGCAACACACGTACAAAATATAGCCATGAAAGAATTCTATTAATAGAATGTGCACCATATAACCTATTTCCCCAGAGATTCTCGGAATGCCACCAATACAAAATGTCTCTGTACAGTCTTTACTCAGCGCCATTAGTACACCATGCTTTGTGTATGGCCAGCAACCCTGAGTTGGAGACGTTTTTCCATACAGCTCCACCTGTCCCTCAGTTGGAGGAACTGTCGCTATTTCCTCAGTTATTCAAAATTTTTAGTCAAAGAATAGATCTTTACTAAAAATCACAAATGACCAAACGTTTTTCAAACTCTCCTACAAGACTTTCCTCCCGACAGCAGCGTTTTGGCAGAATAAAACACCTTACGCTTGTAAAGGTGTCTAATGTTTTTTTTATAAGTGTTTAGGCACATTTGCAGGCGTCAAGCGCTTGGGCGTTAATTTAATTGGCCAGACTAATAATTTATTCTGGCCATTTAAATGACTTAATGCTCAAGGTTCTAAACACGCCTAGTATTAACGCTTGTTTAGACACAATTACAAGCGCTACGTTTTTTTTCTGCCAAAACACCCCTGCTCCTGGACGCACTGGCAGTGTTTTTTTTTTTGTTCTGCCTCTAAAAGCTGCTAAAAGCCATAGTGTAGGTGGACACATAGGCTAACATTCAAGGAAGTTTAGAGGCAGGGAAAAAATGCCTGAAGCCCATAGAGGGAGCTGCAAAAATGTCCCGGGTGCATAAGGCCGAAACCTTTCCAGCCTCTCAATGATTTTTTTTTTTCAAAAATAAAATGCAAACAATATAAAGAAAAAGTACCAATAAAAAAAAAAATTGTGGGCGACCCCAATCATTTTTTTGTATTAAACATTTGTGGTCCATATATGCGTTTGCGTGGCAGGGGCTGTCCTTTGCCTGCGTACCAATTTCTGTAAGGTATGCCTTCTCATTTTAGAAAATTGGGAGCTTTGGTTTTTGTAAGCTTCTCAGCTGTTTCCAAGAAAGACTAAATTAAATCTAGAAGATTGGAATTGATTTGTAAAGTCATGCAGTTTTTCTGTGTCAGCCATTGTGCGTCCCTCCTTGTATTCAAGTGGTTTTAAACCTCAAAAATTAAACATGAACAAAGCATATCCCTCTATAGTGTGTGCTTGCCTCAACCCAGAGCATTAGGTGTCATTTCTGTGTGCTACTTTGTTCCTCTGCTATCAGCATGAGTCACTTCTGACAAGTTTTCCGGACACTAAGAGAAAAATGGTGACAGCAGGGCACGGTCTGTGACTGACAACCTCAGCTCTGTTACTGTGTGAAGAAGGGTGTGTCTCTTCCCTCCAATCAGCTCTCAAAATTCTCCTCTTTGATTTAACTATCTGCCCTCCACCCATGTTTTTCTGAGAGATCCTGTGTAAATTCTGCACTTTGAATGGATGTAGGGGAAAGACAGCAGCAGATAAACAGGTACAACTTATGCAGGAGGGTTTTTTTAGCTCTGTGTAGCACCTGAGGCCAGCCACTTTACTGGGTATATTGACAGGCTTACAACCACTTTAAGTTTATCTATTCTGCTCTTCTGCTTTGCAGAGAACAATCATATCAGTTCCTGCCCCAATATCCTCAACACAAACTATAGATCCATCGTACGTGGGAGCCAATCAACCCATTGCTGTGTTTTTGATTTGTGGAAGTAAAACAGCAGACACAGGGAAACCTTTACAAAACAACAGTGTCACTGGTGGAGATCAACAACTGAATCCCAGCATTGCTGGATAAGCAGACCACCCTCTTCTGCATCCCACTGCTACCATGTTATCTTCATTGTAATTTGCTTTAGAATAGGGAATAATAGTAAATAATAAAAGAAGTCGCACAAATAGATCGAACAACGTCAGGCGACTGCACAGTTCATAACACAGTAGCTGCTCGCCTCTCATATCAGCTCAACACAACTCTTCTGGCAATAAAGACAACAGACACCTTGGTTAACTATTTTGTCATTTAATCTGAACATATTTTTTTTTCCTCCCATTCTCTTGTGGAAAAAAAATCAGCATTGTACTTCTTTAAAAACATTTCCATCATTTTTTTTCTTTTTCTTTTTAATACAAGACAACTCAGCAAATAATAAACTTAATGGAGAGAAGATTGATGAAGATGGAGAGCAGGGGACTGGGCACATCGCCAAGCTCCCCCTGGGATGGGCCATCTAAAACCTGAATGTGGGTGTAGGAATTCCTGTGCCACTATGCGTCTAAAGGAACCATGGAAAACGTCCTCATATTTGGATGATGTGACTCTTATGTGGTTCTCTAAAGACCCCGCAGGAGATGTTCTAAGGATGAGATTGTCTAAGGTAACCCAGCTCCTGAGTGCCTTATTGCCATGGCAGTACTGGTCCCTGGTTAATAAAGAAGAACTCCAGTTGATGCCATTACAGTCTAACAAGGTCATGTGACAAGCTCCCTGTTGAATTAAAAAAAGAAAACGTTTGTTCCTTTCGGACGATATTACGCAAAAGCAGATTTCAGCACACCTTGCTGGTGATATCAGGAAGGACAAGGTATTAGAAACCAAAGGAAATCCTTTCAGCCACCAGAAGGTAAGGATAGCCAATACACGGCTTGATTTTCTCTTGTGTAGCACCTGGTTCCCCTATCCATGCCAAGTCTGTATTCACCCTTGTGTATCATGTGTTGTTGCATACATTGACAAGGCGTGCAAAAAAAAAAATAAATAAATAATGTTGTACTTGTGGCGTCATTCATTGCTAATGGCACCCAAATATGCCAAGCAAGGCATGCAGTTTTGTGCTTGAAAGTTCACAAAGAACTGCCTGAATAGTGACTGCAAAAGATAGGACACAGCAATTGTTCAGCTAATAATTTTCTACCTGGCTCAGCCAAATTTAAATCAAATTTCTTCAAGCTAAGTGGTGCTTGCAGGGCCACCAACCACTTGCATTTTGTTTAATTGAGCAGGATCCAGCCAAAATCTGAGCAGTCTACGACCAGCTTACGTCTCACAGGGTTAATTTTATTAGATTCCACTTTAAAAGAGTCGTAAAGGCAGAAGGTATTTTTTATCTTAGTTCATTCTATGCATTAAGATAAAAAGCCTTCTTGTGTGCAGCAGCCCTCCGAACACTTACCTGAGGTCCCTCTCTGTCCAGCGGTGTCCACAAGTGTCTCAGTGACAGAGATTCTCCTTCCCGATTGCCCGAGACACAGCAGCGGCACCATTGGCTCCCATTGCTGTCAATCAAAATCAGCTAGCCAATCATGGGAGAACCGGGGCAGGCCAGGGCCAGGTCGTGGCTCCGTGTCTGAATGGACACAAGGAGCTGTGACTCAGCTCGGGTGCCCCCATAACAAGCTGCTTGCTGTGAGGGCAATGAACAGGAGGGAGGGGCCAGGATCACAGAAGAGGATCTGGGCTGCTCTGGGCAAATCCACTCCAATGGACCAGGTAAGTAACATTTTTTATAGGGGGGGAAAAAAAAAAAAAAAAAAAAAAGAGACCTTACAATTACTTTAAGGATCCAACAAATGCATGTGAAAATGCAAACATTCATTGGCACTTGGACTTTATGCCAAAGACTACAACATTTGATGTCACATTTCAGGGAAGAGCAGGGTTTCTCCTCCATTATCAGGATAATCAACAATTTTTACATTCATGAGTACTTGTCAGAAAGTTTGAACTTTTGGAAATGTAAGTCTCCTTTCTTAGGGTTCAGCTAGTAAAGCCTCTTCTGTATGTATAAGAAAGAGACCTATGTGCTACCAATAGGTAAATGAAGAAAAGGATGAAGAACGGAGAAGATGAGAAAAGAATGGAGCACCAGAAATCTGCAGCCGATTCAGTAGTGCCCCCACATACTATAGACAATTTTAAAGATAAAAAGAATCAGCGCAAAATATTCTAAAGATTGGTGAACCAAACAGACTCAAATAAATAAATGGAACTTATGACCGATGAATAAATATGGATAAAACCAATATTAAATCACAATAAAATTCAATGGATAAATCTTCTAATATACATATAACTATAATAACTGATATGTAAAGTGCAGACGTTATATATGAAGTGCTTCAGTGCTAAGAGGGTGATTACAAAATGATAATCACAATGTGAAGAAAGTGATCACTATGGTGAAGGGGATTCAAAGTGAAGAATAGTGCAAAACAGCTGGTATATAGCTGGTAAAGTGACAAAGTGAAGAATAGCATCTCAAAATTGCAAAGTGATGGTAGAATTAGCTGAATGAATGACTAGTGAAAAAAGTGCCAAAGCACCAGAAAGGCACGGAATAAAATAAATCCGTGAAATGATAATGCAGTAAAGTGGGGATGGGATAAATCGCACTGGGCGGTCACCGGAAGTGTCCTGTGTTATACCATCACCATTGAACTGCTTTACCATTGCCATCCTTGGCGTTCACTTGCACTAGTTGCACTTTATTTGGGACTTTGCGATTTTTTATTTCATATGAATTCTATGAATTTTTTAGCTTGGCATCTTTTTTATCTCAATATAGTGAGCACATTCACGCACTGTCACTTTACTGTATTATCATTTCACAGATTTATTTTATTCCGTGCCTTTCTGGTGCTTTGGCACTTTATTTTTTCACTGGTCATTCATTCAGCTAATTCTACCATCACTTTGCAATTTTGAGTTGCTATTCTTCACTTTGTCACTTTACCAGCTGCATTGCACTATTCTTCACTTTGAATCCCTTCACCATAGTGATCACTTTCTTCACATTGTGATTATCATTTTGTAATCACCCTCTTAGCACTGAAGCACTTCATATATCACGTCTGCACTTTACATATCAGTTATTATAGTTATATGTATATTAGATTTATCTATTGAATTTTATTGTGATTTAATATTGGTTTTATCCATATTTATTCATCAGTCATAAGTTCCATTTATTTATTTGAGTCTGTTTGGTTCACCAATTTTTAGAATATTTTGCACTGATTCCTTTTATCTTTAAAAAAAGCCTCTTCTGTGTACCTCTCATAAACTAGTTTCACCCTTTTCCAGACTTCTGGGCTCCACCCTACCAACTACCGCTCTCACTGGGAATCAGAAGTCAGATTCCCATGATAAAGAGATGGTAGTTCATATGAGGCGCACATTTTCCAGCAGATATGAAAAGAGCAAACACCTTGCTCCATCTACTCTTAGGTAGAAATTTACCAATAAAAGTTCAAAATGGTTGACAGGTTTACTTTGAAGTGCTGTCACATTTCTATCTGATCAGTTGATTGTGCTAAATTTTTAAAATTCTAATCTGTGTGACTTTTTTTTTTTTTTTTTTTTACTTTTGACCACAACTATTGGTATTAGAAAATCAACTTGTAGCAAGCCACGGCTTGCAATCTCAGCAAAGTTCCAGAAGAAAAGGAGTTTATAGCCACACATCACAACCATGTTATTTTGTAAATTAGTAATAAAAAAGATAAAAAGGTAAGTGAAAAAATGTGTACCCGTAATTTTGGCTTTAGGCTGCACATAGCATTCTAGTCTGGAGTTCTCCTTTACAATATAGGTATCCTAGTATTTGAGTGCCATATTAATTTTACAACTTTGTGTCACCAAAAGCCCTTGTAGTACAAAGGTTTCCTCTGTAGATAGCCCTAAAATGACCCCCCCCAATACAATGGATGTGCCCTGACAGGGGGAGGTACAGGGATAAACAGGAGTGTGGGAGGTTCTTTATGACCCCCTTCAAGAATGAAAATAAATTACATTTTCTTAGTTGCAACCATTAGTGCTTGCGAGACCAGCTATGCGCTGCCGCCTCTCCACCAGCGGTACATTCTGTGCATGCAGAGCTGCCCAGTTACAGCAGAGCCACCCACGGCAGTGCAATTGAAGTGAGGTGTCACCCATGACAGAGTTCAGTCTACAGAGCTCCTCTGGTGTTGCCCTATGCGGAGGAAGAATCATACCCCAGGCAGCATGGTAGATATTAGGTGCAGTACATAGTCAAAGGAGGGCAGCTTGTCTGTTTGCTGTCATATATTACTGGTCAGGCTAAGCTCTGAGTGGTGGGCTACTTTCATCTGCAGAAGTGGGGAAAACCAGGCTCAGAAAGTATGGTGGCACAAGGGTGCAGTTTAGACCAGCACTTTGTCAGGATATTTTCCAAAAACTGAAGAAAATCTGTGATGAGCCCAGCCTGCCATTGCTGAGTCCATCTTCTGACGATGCTAACTGCTTGACTGGCATATTGATCCTATGGCTTCAGTTCCTTGAACAAGCATGCAGAGTGGGACCTCACTGGAGAAGTGAAAAGAGCAGCATGACACAGCCAGGTTATTAGCATTTTCAGATGAAGCCTGAAATGGCAGCCTACATATTCTCTTGTGACAGTATTCCTTTAATGTTATACACCAGTAAAAAAGATACATGTTGCCCTGAAACCCAATAAGGAGGAACACAGCCTTTAGTTTTGGCTTTTGTACCTGCCTCTGTGACTATCCTTATCTGGTGAGTTAAAAAATGGTAGGCCAAAATGCACACCATCCTTTCTTTGAGACTGCTGCAGAAACATGTAACAAGAGGTTACAGACCCATATAGAAGCTGTGTGAAAAGCCACGTGTGGCTAGCAAGGAATACATATCATTACATGGTACTTCTGTCGGTTATGAAAGAAGCACATCACTAGCAATCATGTATGAACGCAGCCGATCATATGTTCATTATCATAAATGCTGTTATTTGCTGCACACGGCATCTTTAAAAAAAAAAAAAAATGCATAATGCAGTTATCTCACCTGTACATTAAAAATCTTCAATCAGAAAGAAATGCATTAATAAAAATTAAAATGTAGAGAACTAAAACTTTCTAACCTTACTTATGAACGCTGCCGATACAGAGAATCACGCTCAACAGTATGAAACTAAAGCTCATCATAGAAATGTCACATTTTATAAAACACACAGCAAATCATTTTGGAATGGGACTCTGTGCATCTCACATTTAAAATAACTCTATAGGCAGAGATTTGTTTTTTGCCCTGTAGTAGCTGTTATAGCACATTTATACAGCTGTACATGCCCAAAAATTAGTAGTTTCTTTCTAAAGTCTTACGTTTGCCATACATTGCTAGATTTCTAGCCAATTCCTGCTGAATGAGCTGAAATTCAAGCTGTGGGCGAATTTGGATGGATTCCTAAACAGCGTTTGGACAGTGTATGGCCAGCTTTAGCAGTTAAGGGAGAAATTAAGCAATTAAGGGAGAAAGGATGAGAATGATGGAAGGAGGATACTGCAGTGTATGAAAGGAATATGGGCCGAAAATCATAAGAAAAAAAAACTGTCGGCCAGTGTGTACAACTCCTTGTCCGACAGAAGCTGGTCTCATGACCAGCTTCTGTCAAACAAGCATGCTGAAACACCAGCAGTCAATTGGCATCTGAACAGCGCTCACAGCCAACGCAAACGCTGACCAGTGTGTTCGGGGGGGGGGGGGGGGGTACGTACACAATAGCATGAGTCGGTGAGCCCACCTTAGAATGCTGATTACTTACTGAGCCGCCAGGACACTTCTTGTGCCCCCCTTGATGATTAAGGTAGACCACGGCCATGGCATTGTCTGAATGAATTTGTACTGTACACCCCTAAAGACGAACTGTCCAATGAGCCAGATAAAGTCTGATCGATCCGAGTTCCAGTACATTAAATCGGCAGTCTGAACTCCCTGAGCACGTCTGTGCTGAGGATGCCTTCCCACCTGGACAGGCTGGCATCCGTGGTATCAACCGTCCAGTACAGGGGGGGGGGGGGGGGAGGGAGGATTTTCCCTTTCGAAGTGCCAGAGAACAAAGCCCCCTCTAGAGACCGTGGATCCTGTTCCATTTTACCAGTGATCTTGTGTGGAACCGTGTAAAGAGACCGCCTCGAGGGTGGACACCATCAGGCCCAGCACCCGCATGCAAGCCCGGGAGTATGGCCGTCTGCTGAACAGAAGCTGAATTGCCTCCTGCAATGTCTGGAGTTTTTCCAGGGGAAGAAACACTCTGGCTGAGGCCGAGTCAGACCCTGATAGTCCAGTTTTTGTGGACAGAACCAAAGCAGACTCCTGAAGGTTCAGAATCCAACCATACCCTCAGAGTTCACAAAGCAATCTCCAGTTTGCCACCAGAGCAGTCGGATACTCCGCTCGCAGAAGATGATCGTCCAGGTACCCCAGTACCGCAATCCTCCACTGACGCAAACAATGCCAGCCCCTGGGCAAACACTCTTATGAAGACCTGAAGAGCGGAGGCAGGACCAAGGTCAACACAACAAACTGAAAATGCTTCCTCCGTTTTGCCGTAGGCAGGGAGTGATGGTAACCGGCGCATATTAGAATGTGCAGGTAGACGTCCTTGATGTCGAAATAAGCGAGCAGACATCCCCCTGATGTAGAGACGGCACTACCGTGTGAATGGACTCCATGCGGAACTTCTGTACTCACACAAAGCAGTTTAGCGCCTTGAGGTCCAGAATTGGATGTACCTTGCCTTCCTTCCTGGGGACTGTAATGAGGTTTTAGTAAAAACCCCTAAAAATGTTCCGAAGTCTGAACCAGAACAATCACCCTTGGAGTAACAAGTCTTGCACTGCCCCAAAGAGACCCCGTAAGCAATCTGGGGACAAGTACAGGTTGGAAGGGAAGAACCTTTCTAGAGGATAAGATTGAACTTGATCCTGTAGCCTGACAGAATACCTTTGTGGACCCACTTTCCTGTACCAGGGGAGGTCCATGGATCCAGAAACCAGCGAAGACGTCCCCCCCACCCCAGGTACGGGTGAGGGCGCCCCTGCATGCAGAGGCAGCCTTGTCCGCAGGTCTGGAAGAGCCCACTCATGGCTAGCCAGACCAGGCCCTCTTGGGACCTCTGGTGGCAGCTTTTGATCCCTTGTCTTGAGACCTTGATTAAATTCCATTTAAAAAGAAAAAATTGCAAGGAACTAGGTCCTTACTCCTGACTAGGTAGAAAAAAAACAGAGTGCCTATAGCTGAGAGTGGGAGTATACCCCTGGGACTGCCCTTAAGCGTAGACAAGCTTTTTCCTGCCTAGTGTCCTACTCCTGTAGGGGGCAGTATACCCAATGGTTATGAAGAATCAGGAGCCGTGTCCGTCAATGAACGAAAGAGAAATATATTTTTGTCAGGGCTTCAATTTATACCATCATAATGGAATTCTGCCTTCTTTCTTTCCGAGTCTGAAATGTTGGTATGGACAGCAGCTATGTATCACCACAGAAGCCTGATTAACACCAAATCTGCTGTTCGCTTTTTTTGTTCCATGCAGCAGTAGCCCATGTGGACGGGTCTGTTTCTGGGTGCAGTGCAGGTGGCTCTGTGCTGGGTCGGAGGGGGCAGCCACACAGCTGGCCCTTATAGTATGGTAAATACTGAAGCTGTAGCCGCCAAACAACCCCTACATTAAAAAACAGGGTTTTTTTTATATTACACATGTATAAATATATATATATAGAACGCAAATGACATTTACAAAGAGAATACAAACTGCGGGACAGACCATTTCAGTGTGTGTGTGTGTGTGTGTGTGCTCACAACTCGTGTTTAACAAACTGCGTGTGTGTAGAGGTCAGTCTGTCTGTGTACATCTGTAAACCCAGCATTCATATGTCCCTGTTTCTACAGCAGACATCTGTGGTATGATGTTTTGGACCCTTTTTGCACAAATACTTGTATATTAGTTGGCCTCGTTTTCCCACATGTATACTTATATATGGTATCTAAAGGTTTGTGTGCAGATCACTATGGAACCTGTATGTGTGTGGTGCAGAATGGTTCCTGTATTAGGTATGTGTGGGGTGCAGAACTGATCCTGTATAGGTATGCGAGTGGAGCAGAATAGATCCTGTATACGTATGTATGTGGAGCAGAATGGACCCTGTGTGTAATAGGCTGGCTATGTGTGCAGAGCAGTGAGTGGTACACACAGCGTAAGGTAGTACACGTCCGCAACATGTGCATGGTTTCAGGGTTGTAGTAGTCCTATTTATGTGAATAGCAGTTAATGTCATGGGTGTAGACAATTCTAGAGATGTATTGTGTATGGCAGTATAGTATATAGCAGTATGGGCACAGTGTACACGTAAACATGCACAGTTACCATAGATAAAGCTATATAGATGCTCTGTAGGGGTACGTGCATACAGTAGTAAGAATCTTGTTCATATGCACAGCAGATTCTTGGTGCATCTAGTGCTAGGGATTTTCTGTGTATATGGCAGTGTACAAATCCCATGTGTACGGCAGCATGGCATGTGTGGGTGTGTGTGTGGGGGTGTGTATGAACAGCAATAACGGACCCCACCATTTAAGAGTCCTGGTTTATAAAGTCAGTGTACATGTATACATACACAGTACAGGTCCTAGAGATCCCCTGTGTGTAAACAGCAACACAGAGCCTTGTATGTTTGTGCACAGCAGTAGGGATCAGCAGTGACAGTTTAGAGCCAGGTATGAGTACAACTGTAGGAATCAGCAATGAGTGTGTACAGCTATATAGATAACCCATATGGGGTTGTGTGTACAGCTGTGGGAATCAGAAATAAGTGTGCACAGCTATACAGATAACCCATAGGAATTTGTGTGTGCGCAACCATATGGAAAACCCACAGGGGTAGGTGTGAACATCCGTAAGGATCAACAAAGTGTGTAAAGCCATACAAATAAACCATTGGAATTTGTGTGTACAGCTGTACAGATCAGCAATGAGAGTGTACAGCTTTATGTATAACCCATAGGGGGTTTATTGTTTATAGCTACATGGATCAACAATGAGTGTGTACAGCTGTATGCACACATGAATATCCCAGGATGGGCCCTTGAATACAGTATGTCAGTTTGTATGGATCAGTATTGAGTCAGAAATTGTAGAGCATTGTAGATCAGTGTATATGTGTCCTTTGCTTAGATTGAGAGTCCCGCCCTCGAGCACACGTTATCGGTGGAGGTGATGGGAGAATTGCGCACAGAATCAGAGGGTCACTGCTGACCTCTGTTACTGTTCTTATCGGTAGAGTTCAGATTGATGTCCTGGGAGGAGGGGCGGCGTGGAGGCATGCGCTCATTGATCCGATCCAGACCTCGGGCTTCTTCAAAGCTGCGGATCTTGTGCTGTGGAGAGAAGCCTCGGACAGCTGTGGGGAGAAAAGATTGCTGATGAACACATCTCATACTGTATACATGACAAACATAGAAGAACTTTGGGAAGCACCTTCAGCAAGGGGAAAAAAAAGAAGCAAAAAACTATGCATGCTACGATTGCTAACCCTCATTCTGAAAACGGTTGTTGCCTGGATACCTCATATTTTGTGTGTCACTTACATGGAATGAGAATGCAGCCAGTGAAGTCTGATCTGTATTGGAGATTAAAGCTAGCAATAGATGGTTTGAATTTTGTCCGGTTCAGCAGGGACCGGCCAAGATACGAACCATCAATCAACTTGGATACAACCAAGGCTGTTGGATTTTTCATGCATTTTTTTTTGCCAGCAGCTATAGCTGTTGGCAGTAATCACTGTGTGTTCTTCTGGTCAGGATGGCTCTGCCCCCGCTGGGAGAACACGATAGGGGAATATGTCTCGCAGAGCTATCAACGCTGACTGTGTTGATGGGGGAATTCAAGCGATTTTCTTTCCTGCAACCCAGGGTTGCAGGAAAGAAAATCTAATCATCTACGGCCTACTTTAAAGTATAAAAGCCACTGGATCAAAGTGACAGTTCAGCTGCTTTAGGCAAAATGCGATAGGTTCCCTCAGTGCAGGTTTCCTTTAAGCCCTGGTTATCTAAAACAACTGCCTGTGTTATATACAACAAGAAGATCCTTCAAGGTGTGCTGTAAAAACAGAGAAGATAACTGGATGCAAAGAGCAACCCAGACATTGCTATATTTAGGGCCATTGATAAAGGAAGCCCTTTGTTCCTCCTGACACCCACTTCTATCTTTGAATGCACATGAGGGGTGCCGATTTTATCCCTGAGCTTACCATTGAGTTAATCCAGCAACAGAAATTTCACCCTCCCTATGTTTCTGTCATGCAATGCTGTTGCAACATTTGGTACCATTGCCAACACAACCACATGCACAGATCAGAGATCAACATCTGTCAAAATAACAGGTATCAGATGTGGACCTTCTTAAAGCATAAAACCATGTAAATGTTTAAAATGTACCACTTAGTCTAGCTGGATATCCATTACAAATAAATGTACTTTACATAAAACATGTAAATGAATCGGCCTTTATACAGGCATCTGGCAATCCTCTACAGCCTGAAGGGCAGCACTCAGAGGCATTTGGAGCGTTGCTGCTATGTACAGCACGTCATCTTAACACTGAATATACTGAAAGGTAGAGGAGCACAGGCAGTGATCCGCTGCTATCCCTCACCGTCCAATTAGTCGGCTGTATGGGAAATGTGAAAAAGGATACACCCATGCTTTCTTGTAGTTACCCATCAGGCAAGTACAGGGCCAGGCCGAAGCAAAGGCACCTGCCTTAAGCGTTGTGGTGGTGGGGTGGGATTGGTGTAGCTGGGTTGCAAGCCTCTCCTGCCTCTGCATCACCCAGCCATGTCCTGAACTGTGCAGGACTCAGCTGACAATCAGACAAAGATTACACTGGGAGATCGCAGTTCTTCCTGTGTAACCAGCAGAACCCTGCTGTCAGTGTGAAAGCCATCCACTGCTCAGGTCCTGTTCTGCATTTATTTATGAATGAAAGCTACTTTGGGGTTACAAAAAAAAAAAAAAAAACCCCACACATACTCACCTCTACTGCTGCAGCATTATTGTAATGCTGCAGCTGTCCCCTGCCGGCTCCAAGACTGAGAACTGAGTGATCACATGAGCGCTGATGACTCATTTCTCAGCTCTGAGCAGAAAGCTATAACCGTCAGCCACCACTCACTGATCTGCCCCTTCAGCGCTCACTGGTCTGGAAAGAGGACAGATGCAGCTGGCTTCAGCTCTCAACCATGCGCTGAAAGCTGGAGCCAGGTGTAAATCAGGTATCTGGTGTGAATTACAATAAAATAGTGGGGATCCTTCCAGAGCATGAATCAGCTCTGTGCCATCAGCTGACAGTGGACTTTAGCCTGCTATCAGCTGATTCTGGGTCACAGAAGAGCACATGCAAGTGTACTGGTTGAACTAGATACACGTGTGTCTTTTTTCAACCAGACTAACTATGTAACAATATGCAATTCCTGTGACCCACAAGAGAAGGATGATCAAAAAAGCTTTGGCTCTACTACTTATTTTTTCTCTTAGTGAAAACAAACTAGTTTTTAACAACTCAGTTATTTTAATTTAGTTTGTGGTGCCAAATAAAAATGCTTTGTACCAGGAAAACAATTCCAGGACCTTTTTTTAAAAAAAAGGGACAAATCGCAGAATAAAATTACTTAAAAACTTTAGTTAACCCCTACTAATTAATATTAGTATTAATTCCTTCTTTTCCTTCCCTAATTTTTTTTTTTTTTAATGGTTTTAAAGTTAATGTTAACGAAAGAGCTGGGTTGAGGTACACTTTAGCATCCTCACTTTGTGGTTTAGAGGACTTTGTTCTGCCTCCCATACCTCAAGGCTGCTGAGACCACTAGAAACAGTATCAAGAGTGCTTACTTTATTCCAACATCCTAATCTACATGCTTGTTTGAAGTCAGGGTCTCAAAGTACTTAAGTCAGAGACAGTCTTCTAACATGCATTTTGAAAAGGAAATCAGCAGCTGCATCTTCTATATATGTTTTTAATGTGCTCCACTTGAACAGAAAGCATAGAATTAATTTGGATCATGACAACCAAGGAACAAGCATTTTCAGAAGGAAAGATCAAAAGCCGCTTTCATACTCCCTCAGTACAGGTTTCCTTTAAAAGGCAATGCCTTTCTAGGTTAAACACAGAACCGGTCATTGATACTTCTCATTCTGCACATGCTAGTCTCCTAGCTGTCATATTTACCCTCTTGCTTTTATTTGCTGTATCCATTTCCTGTTTGAAACAAGCTTGCAAATAAAAATATCTGCACATTTGTCCCAGGTCAGTGATAAACCTTTCTCAACCCAATTGGTCAGTGTACTGGTCACACAGCTAGCATCTTCAGAAGGGACTATGTAAGCTCTTAGGTCTTTTTTTTTTTTTTAAAGGCATTAAAAAAATTCACACACTACAGCACCCCCTTGTGTCAGTTCTTCTAACTGCAGGATGAATGATAGTAAACAGAACATTTTTTGCAGGAGCTTTAGATAAGAAATAGGTGTCTCTTACCTTCCTGAGCTTCAACTGTGGCTGTAAAATAAACACAAAAAGAACAGCAATACATTTAATCCAAATTGCAGATAATGCTGACCCTCATCCAACAAAGTATCAGAAAATTCCTGCATCAATCAGCCAGAATCAGTACCACATTTGAATAAAGGACTCAAGAAAGAATCTGACTGGGTCTATCAAGGAACAGACAGTTCCTAATAGAGACAAATTCAACAAACAAACTGCAAACTTAACATACAATTCCTTTTAGCTATTTCATTTCATTTTGGATGATTTCCCGATCATGTTTTGGGGCAGGAAAAAGTGAAGGAAGAAGAATATCTTCATTGAGGTGAAACAAAGGGATCACCTTCGGTAGGAAGGACAGTCTGTCTCAAAACCACCTTGTCCAAAACAAAAAAGAAGGAGGACTCTTTACAAGAAAGAGCTGCCAACTTATACATATGCTTAAAGGAGAAGTACAACCAAAGCTCATTTGTCTGTACTTCTCCTGTGGATCACAGGAGTGCAGTTCATTCTGTGACCAATTTTCATCACTGGCTGATGTCACAGAGCAGGTCCAGGTTGAGGAAAGATCACGCCATATGGTTGGGATCCACATAGAACCCTGGCCTGGCACCTGGCCCAACCTCCCAGTAAGCTGTTGAGAGCCTGGGCCAGCCGCTCCCGCCCCCATTCATCAATCCATAGCAGTATAATACTCATGCAGCCAGTAATGGAGAACAAGCTGTTCCTCTCTGCAGAGACCAACAGCCAGAAAGTGGTGGTCAAGTGTAATGACCTGCATAGCACCCTATTGCTAATTAGATACATTGTACTACATGGCAAGGTGAGTGCCTAATGCAGGATCCAGTGTCCAAAGTCAACATTACAAACAAGCTACTACACACTGTCAGCGCTTCATAGAAGCTTCACAGAAAAAAAAAATTGAATAGCGTCTCAAAGATAGGGCGGGGTTATACAAGTACGCTTTAGGGGCTGCTACAGTGTACAGTCACCTTAAGATAATCTGCATACAACTCACTTTCTAAGAATAAAAGTACTATATAGTTAAGATAAAGAGATTTTTGCAGCTTAAAGACATGAGCTGTACAATGCAACACACCAAAAAATTCCACCTGCAACTACTCATTGCTCAGACATGTATGATGAGTGGATGGGAACAAAGAGTCTCTGTACAATTCTTTATTACATAGTACAGAAAGCCCCTGGAGAAAGGTATTGTTATAATATAAGAAAAGGCTTTTTAAAAGCAAGCCTAATTAACCATTTCTGTGTTATCCCAGTGCGGCAAATTTGAAAAGACAATGCTACAAAAAAAATACCAATATACTCAATATCGTCAAATTACATAATTCACTAAAACAATTTCACTGACACCTAGATATAACTGGCTCCTGGACTGCTAAGGTGCCCACAGGCATGGCAGTGGCCTAATGTGCCTGTTTTTGGCAGATCGAGCAATAATGAAATGTCTATCGGACAGCCCAGTGCCTCTTTTCTCCATAGCTGGAGTTGCACCAGTATCGCTGTATAGACCTGAAGCTGTGCCACAGAAGACATCAAATCACTTCAGAAACAAGACTGATATAATTTGTGTACGTTAAGGATTTTGTTTATTTTAACAATTTGCACACTCTGTATTGTGTGTCTCACAAGTATCCCATATTTCCAGCCCTTGTATACTGATTTCTTTGCTATATATGTTGGTAAATGAGCACCTCCCCCTAGTGGTGTAAAAAAAATACAGTATAGGACCAGTCTCTGTATGTTGCTATGAAGGAGCGCGGCTGACGTACTACTCGCAGCACGCACGCTCGGAAACGCGTTGCACCCTGGTGACGTCATACACCCACGCCACTTGACCTTCTGCTTTCCAAGCCTCGCTTTGGATTTCCATCCACCACACGGCCGGCCCTACAGTGAACAGCGGGGAGCAGTTTGCACGGTGTTGCCGTGTCAGCGGATGACCACACACCAACCGGATGATTTATGTGACTGTTCTACTTATTATGGTCATCCATACCTACTCTATGTGATTTACTATTTGTTCTATTGTGTGATAAAGTTTATAGTCTACACTTAAGAGGTGCCTCTCCTTTTGTTTAAACATTCCCATAGACACACTCCTAAACCTTGTGGACAGCCTTCCTAGAAGAGTTAAAGCTGTTATAGCGGTAAAGGGTGGGCCAACTCAATATTGAACCCTAAAGACTAAAGGCCCGTACACATGATAAGAAAATCGGAAGGAAAATTTCGTACGATGAATGATATGCCGATTTTCGGATTGTTAGTATAGTGCTTTCGACAGCCGATTTGATTTTCGGACGACAAAAACTGGATGTGCAGGCTATAAAATTTTTATCGTACGTCAACACAACGTCCTATTTTCGCTTAATTAGTACAGTTTTCATCTGAAAAAAATCTTAAGAGCAAGAATAGGCATGCTCAGAAACGAAAGAACACATGCAAAACAATTCGACACATGACATCACTTCTGAAGTAGGATTGTCATACGGGAATTTTCGTATGAAAGTAACCTCTTCACTTTCAACATGAGACTAGCATGCAACAAAAAATGGACGACAGATCATTTGATAATCTGATCGTGTGTACGAGGCCCAAGACTGGGATGCCATTAAAGTTCATGTGTGTGTAAAGGCAGGTGTCCCAATACTTTTGACAATATAGTGCATGTTTTCCTGAACCCTGTGCTTCTCTATGGAATAGAATATAAGACTTCAGGTACAAAGTGTGTTCCAGGTCTCAAGAGAAGACTTTCTTCTCTTGAGACCTGGAACACATTTTGTACTTTTTACTCCTTTAGGGGACGGTGCCAGGTCTATACAGGAATCTCCCTCCAGCCAACATTTCAGAATATAAGACTTCCTTTGCTCAAGTTCATTTCTTACCACTTTCCAGGGTCTGTCTTCCACCTGACAGGACCCCTTGGGGTAGTGTTCCTGTGGGTGTCAGTCCTTTCAGTGTCAGCACACTCTCACTCTCCTCCCTGTTGAATAGAAGGGAAAAAGTCAGACTAGAGATACCATTTGTTACAAACACACATTGTTCTGAATGTGTAAATGGCCCCAGAGAATTAGAAGTAAAAGGTTTCCACCCTTACAACAGGATCTAACACTTCTGAGAGCATTGCTTTTTCAAAAAGTTTAATTGTAGGTGGAAGAGATGCAGTATCTCACAAAAAATGAGTACACCCCTCACATTTTTGTAAATATTATATATATATATATATATCTTTTCATGTGACAACACTCTGAAGAAATTACACTTTGCTACAATGTAAAGTAGTGAGTGTACAGCTTGTATAACAGTGTAAATTTGCTGTCCTCTCAAAATAGCTCAACACACAGCCACAGCCATGTCTAAACTGCTGGCAACAAAAAGTAAGTACACCCTAAGTGAAAATGTCCAAATTGGGCCCATTTAGCCATTTTTCCTCCCAATGTCATGTGACAAGGTCTCAGGTGTGAATGGGGACCAGGTGTGTTAAATTTGGTGTTATCGCTCTCACTCTCTCATACTGGTCACTAGAAGTTCAACATGGCACCTCATGGCAAAGAACTCGGAGGATCTGAAAAAAATATTTATTGCTCTACATAAAGATGGCCTAGGCTATAGGATTCCCAAGACCCTGAAACTGAGCTGCAGCACGCTGGTCAAGACCATACAGTGGTTTAACAGGACAGGTTCCACTCAGAACAGGCCTCACCGTGGTCGACCAAAGAAGTTGAGTGCACGTGCTTAGCATCATATCCAGAGGTTGTCTTTAGAAAAGAGACGTATGAGTGCTGACAGCATTGCTGCAGAGGCTAAACCCTGTGAGGGGTCAGCCTGTCAGTTCTTAGACCATACGCCGCACACTGCATCAAGTTGGCCTGCATGGCTGTTGTCCCAAAAGGAAGCCTCTTCTAAAGAAAATGCACAAGAAAGAGTGCAAACAGTTTATTGAGGGCAAGCAGACTAAGGACATGGATTACTGGAACCATGTCCTGTGGTCTGATGAGACCAAGATAAAATGTATTTGGTTCAGATGGTGTCAAGCGTTTGTAGCAGTTACCAGGTGAGGAGTACAAAGACAAGTGTGTCTTGCCTACAGTCAAGCATGATGGTGGTGGTGGGAGTGTCATGGTCTGGGGCTGCATGAGTGCTGCTGGCACTGGGTAGCTATAGTTTGAGGGAATCATGAATGCCAACATGTACTGTGACATACTGAAACCGAGCATGAGCCCCTCCCTTCGGAGACTGGGCCGCAGGGCAGTATTCCAACATAACGACCCCAAACACACCTCCAAGACGACCACTGCCTTGCTAAAGAAGCTGAGGGTAAAGGTGATGGACTGGTCAAGCATGTCTCCAGACCTACGTAAACCCTATTGAGCATCTGTGGGGCATCCTCAAAAAGAGGGTGGAGAAACTAAAGGTGCCAACATCCCCAGCTCCGTGATGTCCTCATGGGGGAGTGGAAGAGGACTCCAGTGGCAACCTGTGAAGCTCTGGTGAACTCAATGACCAGGAGGTATAAGGCAGTGCTGGAAAATAATGGTGGCCACACAAAAAAAATGGACACTTTGGGCCCAATTTGTACACTTTCACTTAGGGGTGTATGCACTTTTGTTGCCAGCGGTTTAGACATTAATGGCTGTGTGTTGAGTTATTTGAGGGGACAGCAAATTTACACTGTTATACAAGCTGTACACTCACTAATTTACATTGTAGCAAAGTTTCATTTCTTCAGTGTTGTCACATGAAAAGATAAAATATTTACAAAAATGTGAGGGGTGTACTCACTTTTGTGAGATACTGTATATTGGCACACCATAGCCCTGACACTCTGCTTATAACCTGCTCCACTGTTTCTAAGGATATAGGCTGTTAATAAAGTGGGTAATATTTAGGTAAAATACCCCTTTTAAAAGCCATCACCCAAAATTGACATGAACTCTGTTAAAAGCTAGACTTTTTAGACAATCCTTTATTCTGAACTTCGGAAAGACATGACACCGTTTGATTTGGTAAGGACTAGTTTACATAATTTTTAGATCATTAGAGCAGAGAATGTCAACCTAAGATTAGGTGAGGTGATGACTAAAACTTTGTCTAATCTGAAGACAGCATTCCAAGGACCCAGTTTACTGTCACAGTTTGTTTGAGAATTGCCTACATATGAGAAACCTCTAAACCTTTTTTGGATGCTCACTTTTTTGAATGCTGCAGTTTAGAGAACCAGGTCCTCTAAACAGCAGCCTGCAAAAAAACCTTGCGGCCAAAAGAAGCATCCGCAAATGACAACACATCCACCTTATAAAAATTTGCGAAAGTGTGCACAGACGACCAGGTGGCCGCCTTGCAAACCTGCATTACTGATGCCTGATGAAGGCCCAGGAGGCACTAAGCGCCCGAGTAGAGTGCGCCTTAACAGGGAAAGGAGGAACCCAACCCCTAATTGAATAGGCCTGAATAACTGTCGGTCTGATCAATCTGGAAATGGTTGCAGCAGAAGCCGCCAACCCTTTCCGAGGTCCATCCGTGAAAAGAAATGGTGAGTCTGACTTACTAAAAGACTCCGTAGCTGCCAGGTACACCGTGATTGCTCAAACCACATCCAGGGAATGCAAGGCAATTTCCTTAGGATGTTTAGGCCTGGGACATAGGAAAAGCAACACAATGTCTTCATTCAAATGGAAATCAGAGACGACCTTTGGAAGGAACGACTGACAAGGAAGAAGAACCACCTTATCTCTGTGAACCACCAGGTAAGGTGAACGACAAAGACAATGCCGCCAGCTCCGACACCCTGCGCAGCAGTAATAGCCATCAAAAAAGGCCACCTCCTGGGACAACTACATAGGGGAACCTCCCGAATATTTTCAAAGGGGGGTTTCTGGAGAACTGACAACCAAATTGAGGTCCCACAGGAGCAATGGAGACCGCACTGGAGGAGCCAAGTGTCGAACTCCCTGGATAAAAAGCTACGCACCAAGGAATGTGTGGCCAATGGACGTTGAAAGAAAACCACCAAGGCCAAAACCTGGCCCTTGATGGTACTCAAGGCCAGGCGCTGCTCAATCCCCCTCAAAACCCGGCGTAAATCAGACGATACGGACTCCAAGAAGCTACTAATGTGTCTGTGGCGTCGGCCAGAGGATCCCGAGACTGTGCCACAAACCTCTGTACCTTCCATGAAAAGTGTACAGCAGAGATGGCTGGAATGAATCGGTCTGCCCACCTTAGAATGCCGGCTACTTCCGGAGCCACCAGGACAATTCTTGTGCCCCCTAGGTGATTAACAGACCATGGCCGTGGCATTGTCCGATTGAATTCGTACCGGACACCCCTGAAGATGAATTGTCCAATGACTTAGACAAAGTCCGATCGCTCTGAGTTCCAGTACAATAATTCAGCAGCATCCAGATTCCAGACCCCCTGTGCACAAACTGTGCCGAGGTCGCCTCCCCACCCAGACAGGCTGGCACCCGTGGTGACAACCGTCCAGTACAGGGGAAGAAAGGATTTTCCCTGTTGGGCAAGCCCGGAGGGATGACCGTCTGCTGGACAACAGAAGCTGAATTGCCTCCTGCAATGTCTGGAGTTTTTCCAGAGTCAGACCCATACAGTCCAGTTTTGTGGACAGAACCACAGCAGACTTCTGAAGGTTCAGGATCCAACCAAACTCCCTCAGAGTTCACAGAGTAATCTCCAAGTTGTCCATCAGAGCAGTCGGAGGCTCCATTTGCAGAAGATGGTCCAGGTACCCCAGTATCGCGATCCCCCACTGACGCAACAATGCTAGCACCGGGGCCAACACTGTTGTGAAGATCCGAGGAGCAGAGGCGAGACCAAAAGGTAATGCCACAAACGGATAATGCTCCTCTCCCACGGTAAAGCGAAGGAAGCGCTGGTGACCGGCACATATTGGAATGGGAAGGTAGGCGTCCTTGATGTTGATAGAAGCGAGAAAATCCCCCTGATGCAGGGACGCCACTACCATGCGTATAGACTCCATTCAGGACTTCTGTACCCGCACAAAGCAGTTTAGCGCCTTGGGGTCCAGAACTGGATGTACCTTGCCTTCCTTCCTGGGAACTGTAAAGAGGTTTGAGTAAATCTCCTGAAAACGTTCCGAAGTTGGAACTGGAACAATCACCCCTTGAAGTAACAAGATTTGCACTGCCACAAAGAGACCCCATAAGCGACAAGTGGGGACAAGTGCAGGTTGGAAGGGAAGAACCTTTCCGGAGGATAATACCGAAACTCGATCTTGTAGTCGGACCAAATTACTTCGTGGACCCACTTGTCCTGTACCAGGGATGTCCACAGATCCAGGAACGAGCGAAGACGTCCCCCCACCCCAGATACAAGTGAGGGCGCCCCTTCATGCAGAGGAAACCTTGTCCACAGGTCTGGAAGAGCCCGCTCATGGCTTGCCAGAACCAGGTCCTCTTGGAAGCTCCGGTGGAGGCCCTGAAGGACTTTGATCCTTTGTTTTGAGACCCTGAGGGATGAAAAGGCCTCTTATGAGCCGAGAAGAATGGCCCACATCTACGACAGGGCTCCTTGCCCTTGGTAGCCTGCTGAAGAAGAGTTCCCCCCTGTGAGACTCTCAAAAATGTCATTCAAGAAAGCTCCAAACAGGTGATCCCCCTACAAGGGGGAGATCACAAGACCTTCTTAGAAGTCTGGTCTGCAGACCAGCATTTCAGCCAGATAATACGGCGAAAGGACCACTGCTGATATAGACAGCCTAGAATTCAAAGGAGCCGCATCCAAAGAGGATTCACAGGAAAACTGTAGTCCCTGGACCAACTGATCCACCAGCTCCCCAAATACAGGGGGAAGTTTTTTCCCCTCCAGGTCCTGGCGTAAAAGTTTAGCCCACTCGGTCAGAGTTTGGGACACCAGGGCAATAGTAAATACCGGCCCAAGTGCCGAAACAGTCACAGTGAACATATAGCGGACCACAGCCTCCGTCCTCCTATCATAGTTACATACTAGTTAGTGAGGTTGAAAAAAGACACCAGTCCATCCAGTTCAACCTATGATGTGTGTGTGTGCTGTTGACCGTACATTGTATACCCTTGTATGTTGTGGTCTTTAAGGTGCCCATCTAATCGTTTTTTGAAACTATGGATGCTTCCTGCTGATACCACTGCTTGTAGAAGAGAATCCCACATTCTGACAGTAAAGAACCCCTTACGCAGTTTGCGGTTAAACCGCTTTTCTTCTAGTTTTAGTGAGTGGCCCCGTGTCTTATTGAATTCCCTTTCTCTGAAAAGTTTGTTCCCTATGCTAAGGTCACCAGTTCAGAAATTATACATTGATATCATATCCCCTCTCAAGTGTCCCTTCTCCAGAGAGAATAAGTTCTATGCTTCTGGTCTCTCTTCATAGCTGATGTCCTCCATTCCCCTAATTATCTTTGTTGCCATTCTCAGGACTCTCTCCAGTTCCAGCACATCCTTTCTAAAGGACCGGTGCCCAGAACTGGACGGCATATTCAAGATGTGACCGGACCAGAGTCTTGTAGAGTGGGAAAATAATCGCTTTATCTCTGGAGTGAATCCCCTTTTTTACACATGCCATTATTCTGTTGGCTTTGCTTGCAGCAGCTTGGCATTGCATGCCATTGCTAAACCTGTTGTCTACTAGGACCCCCAGGTCCTTTTCTATCTTTGATTCACCCAGAGATTCACCCCCTAGCAAGTAACTTGCTTTTGCATTTCCGACACTCAAGTGCATTACTTTACATTTTTCAACATTAAACCTCATCTGCCATGTAGTTGCCCACCCCATTCATTTTGTTCAGGTATGCTTGTAAGGTTACCACGTCCTGTATAGAATATATTGGCCTGCTTAGCTTAGTATCGTCCGCAAATACAGAGATTTTGCTGGTTATCGCATTCTCTAGGTCGTTTATGAATAAATTAAACCAGATTGGTCCCAGGACAGATCCTTGGGGGGACCCCACTTTCCACACCCGACCAATCAGGGTACTCCCCATTTATCATCACCCTGTTCCCCCTGGAGCCAGTTTTCAATCCAGGTACACATCCTCTGGTACATACCTACGTACCTTAGTTTGTACAGTACGTGTTTTTGGGGAACTGTATCAAATGTCCAGATACACCACATCCACAGGCGTTCCTTTATCTAGATGGCAGCTTACTTCTTCATAGAAGGTTAATAGATTGATCTGCCAAGAACGATTCTTCATGAATCCATGCTGATTGCTACTAATAATACTGTTTTCATTACTAAAGTCTTGTATATAGTCCCTTATCAGTAGTCTGCAAGATTTTGGAGGGGATGATGTTAAGCTAACCGGCCTATAGTTCCCTGGGATATATCTCTGCCCTTTATTAAATATTGGTACCACGTTGGCTTTTTTCCAATCAGCTAGCACCATTCCCATAGAGTAGACTATCCAAAAAAATTAAGAACAAAGGTCTGGCTATCACTTGGCTGAGTTCTTTAAGGACCCTCGGGTGTAAGCCACCTGGTCCCGATGACTTATTTATGTTAAGTATTTCAAGTTTAGTTCCGAGTCTGTCTTCCGTTAACCATGAGGGTGCTTCCTGTGGTAGATTATTAATTTTAACATTACAAGCTAATCAGCCGGATATTTAAAGGCCTGGGACTCCTCAACCAGAATTAAGGTAGCTTTTTTTAACCTGGAAACCGGCGAGTCTACTCAAAAGGATGCCGCATAGCAAAACTCTTAGGGACCACAAGAGTGTGTTTTGGACAACTCCACTGTTTTGTTACAATGTTGTCAAAGTAGGCAGAAAAGAGGAACACCCTCGTCGCTTTAGGGGGCCAGTGGGTGCCAAAAAAGACAGGTGCCTCTGACACAGCATCAGCCGCATCCTGTATTTTTAAAACGTTTCACGCACTGACACAATCGGTGCATCCACAAGCACCTTTTCATGTGCGGCTAGAGGAGCAGAGGAATCATCCTCACTATCTGAGCACTCAGGGTGCATGGACGGATACCCTGTAAGGTGACTCGCGTCTGCGGTGGCAAAAACAGATTCAGGATCTGATGAGACAGATGAGGACGCTTTATACTAAGCTCACCCGGAAAACATAACAATCAGGGGAGGGCCGCAAAGGGGACGCCGACCAAGGGCCAACGAATAGACCACCTACTGAACCCCGCAAACAAAAAAACAAGGGGGTCACCCTCCGAGCCCCTCCATAGAGGTCCGCGTATTGAAAATAGCCTCCTTAACAGAGGACTGCGCGCCATGACGTGGACGCACAGGCAGGGTACCCTGATGATCCCGCAGCGCCAAAAGGGGGAAGGTGCTCTACACAAAAATGGTGGCATGCTGCCATCAAAAAATATGCCCAAAAGAAGAGCGGGGAATTCAGCCAACTTCACTGGGGCTGCCCCCAACAGAGGCGCCCGGCTTGGCCACATGGCCTAATAGGCCACAAGTTGCGGCCTAAATTTTCATGGACGCCCAGCCGCTTGGGCGCAAGCCTTAGCGGAGCCAACCACCTAGGGGCAGCAGAGGGAAGGGTGGATGCCCAAACGGAGGATAGTGGCTTCAGCCACCCTCACTAGGGTTGCCCCACATAGCTCCCGACCAGTAGGCCGCAAAGCCGCGGCCTACATTTTTGGCCGAAACCAGAAGCGTGAGGCGCGGACCCACGGATACTAAACCATCTGCTCCCCCAGTCAAACAACTGCAGCAGGGAGTTCAGAGGACATCCCTGCCCTAGTCACCAACCCCCAGGGTGGTGAGGAACCCTGCTCAGCCCCCCACTGCATACCAAGAAAAACCTGGCCAGCAGCAACTCCAACAAGCACCCCTTAAGAGCATGTGGCAAAAGCCAGCTCATAACACAATGCAGGGAGGGGAGGCTGGAAGACCCACAGTGACCACCAAAATTTTAGAGGGGCTGGGGGGGGGGGGGAAGAGGAGGGAACCCGGGGGTCCCACCATCCCAGGGAGGGGCTCGCGTCCACCCCAAAACCATCCAGGGGAGGGGGGGGCAGCTACTCACCATATTAGGGAAAAGGGTGGGCACCGCTCCCGACAGACCACCGCTCCCTCGAAATGGGAACTGTCGGCCAGGGGGAACACTGCGACTCAGGCCAAGACCTGGTCGTATGTGCCCTCGCGAGATGTTTAATTCGCAGGCCAACCCCCATCCAGTGGAGCTGTGTCGCGGCTTACCTAGCGCGGAGCTGGGGCCTGCATGCGCTCGCTGGCCAGACTGGGGGTACTCTCCGAATCTAGATTAGCCAGTCTGTTCAGGAACAGGCACAAAATAACAAAGATAGGAAAAAAATGGATTTTTGTAAAATCTTACCGTAAAATCCTTTTCTCTTAGCTCATTGACAGACGTAGTCCTCGGTGATACACCACCTTCGGGTTATGTTGCCTCCACAGGAGCAGGACTAGACAGGAAATTAAAAAGCTCTGGCCACACCCTAGGGGCAGTCCCAGAGGGTATATCCTCTCTCTCTCTGCCTCAGCAAATCAGTTATGTGAAAAAGCAGTCTTTAGAGATTTTAACCCAACCCAACTCAAAAACAGAGGGGCGGGGACTACGTCTGTCAATGAGCTAAGAGAAAAGGATTTTACGGTAAGATTTTACAAAAATCCATTTTTCTCTAGCGCTCATTGACAGACGTAGTCCTCGGTGATACACCACCTTCGGGACGTCCCAGAGCAGTATCACAAATGAGGGGTGGGAAAATGGAAATCAAATCCCAATCTAGAAGGCCCAACCGGTGCCAACTAGAAGTTTACAATGCTCATCCTTAATGAGGAGACTCAACAAAAAAGAGAAAATTTTTTTTTTTTTTTCAAACAGAAAAAAACCCTCGAGGTAGACCACCGGTCTCCTCAAATTGCGGCCTGCAAAACCTTGCAGCCAAATGAGGCATCCGCCGATGCCGTCACATCAATTTTATAGAATTTTGTAAAGGTATGTACCAACGACCAGGTGGCCGCCTTACATACCTGGACCACTGACGCCTGATGGCGAAAGGCCCAGGAAGTACTGAGCGCTCGAGTGGAGTGCGCCCTAACAGGGAACGGAGGACTCTGACCCTTAATAGAATAAGCCTGTACCACCGTTTGTCTAATCCATTTGGCAATGGTCGCGGCAGATGCAGGCAAACCCTTTCTGGGGCCATCCGTGATCACAAAAAGTGAATCCGTCTTACGGAATGATTCCGTAGCTTTCAGGTATACCCTGATTGCCCGAACCACATCTAAGGAATGCAACGCATGTTCCCGATGATGCTTGGGCTGAGGACACAAGGAAGGTAGTACAATATCTTCATTCAGATGAAAATCTGAAACCACCTTAGGAAGAAAAGATGGCTTAGGATGAAGTACTACCTTATCCCTATGAATCACTAGGTATGGGGACTGGCATGATAATGCAGCCAGTTCTGACACCCTGCGAGCAGAAGTAATAGCCACCAAGAAGGCCACCTTCTGGGATAAAGTAAGCAAGGGAATCTCCCTGATGTTTTCAAAGGGAGGTTTCTGTAGAACCGACAAAACCAAATTAAGATCCCAGGGCGGTAAGGGCGCGCGGACTGGAGGAGCCAGGTGCCGCACCCCCTGGATGAAATTCCGCACCAAGGACTTGGTAGCTAAAGGTTTCTGAAAGAAGATTGCTAATGCTGAAACTTGACCCTTGATGGTGCTCAAGGCTAGCTTCTGCTCAACCCCTTGTTGCAAAAAGGCCAATATTCGAGTCACCGAATAGGTACGTGGAGGAAATCCTAAAGATTCGCACCACGCAATATAAGTCTTCCATGTGTGATAATAGACCTTGCTGGAAGTCGCTTTCCTTGCTTTAATAAGGGTAGGAATGACTGAAGTAGACAAACCTCTGTCCTTCAGTACTTGGGTCTCAATGGCCAGGCCATTAAACCCAGCGACTGTAAAGCATGATGGTAAATTGGTCCTTGAGACCACAGACACTCCCTGAGACGAAGTTCCCACGGAACGTCTGCGACTAGCATGTCCAAGTCGGCCAAGCCGGCTTGAGGAGGCCAGCCTAGAATTTCTAGGACCACTGGCGCTGATAGAATCTGAACCAGGCGTCCCTAGAGGTATCTGGCCCCGACCATCCGAGAAAGTCTGGTCGTTTTCTGTTCCCACACATTTATCAGATACCTGATTGTTATCAGGAAGGGTGATCTTTTCTGGTTGAACCTCAGGGACCGAAGTCACCCGACTAGAGGCTACTTGGCCTATCTGGTCAACCAGATCCGATTCCTGTGAGGTATAGGGACTAATCTTAGGAAAAGGTAAAGGAAAAGATCTATTCAGGGAACGGTAACTACCGCTTCCTGTAGTACTTAAATGTTGGAAGGGAAGAATCGCACCGGTAGTAGTGGTTGAAGCTCGATCTAATGTCCTGAATACCGGTGAAAACGTCCCCCCACCCTGAAACCGGGTGGGGGCGCACCTTCGGGCTGTGTACTCCTTTGCTTCGGGTTTGGCTGGGTTGGTCCTCTGCTTGTCCGACCAGCCCTTCTTGAACCCTCCTGGAGGAGTCTTGCCTTTCCCGCTAGTACCAGCCGGGCGCCCTTTATGGGCGGTAAAGAAACGTCCTCGCTTGTTGCGAGGTCCCTTAGCTTTAGCAGCCTGTGGCAAAAAAGTGCTCTTGCCCCCAGTGGCATCCTTGAAGATTTCATCTAGGTTGGCCCCAAATAGACGATTCCCCTGAAAAGGGAGATTTGTCAAGGTCTTTTTGGAACCTAGGTCAGCTGACCAGCATTTTAACCACAGCACACGTCTGAGGATCACCGCTGACATAGATGCATGCCCTAATAAGGGAGTAGTGTCCAAGGCTGCGTCACAGATAAACTGTAGCCCTTGTATAATCTGTTCCATCAAATCAGATGTCTCCTGGGGAATATATCTTTTCCCCTAAGGTCTTGGCGTACCATTTTCGCCCATTCCGTAAGTGTCTGGGAAACTAGACCAATAACAATTACTGGTCTAAATGCTGACCCTATCAGAGAGAAGATGGTGCGGGACTCTGCTTCCATCTTTCGATCCACCGGATCCTTAAAGGACGAAGTGTCCTCCACTGGAATAACCGTGGCTTTATTCAGCCTGGAAATAGGTGGATCCACCACTGGTGGTACCGTCCATTTCTTAATGATGGATTCCTCAAACGGATAGCGTCTAGCAATACGCTTGGAAATAGTAAAGGTACATTTAGAATGCTCCCATTCTCCTTTAATCTTATTACCGAAACACTTGGGTACAGGAAAAACCTTCACCGTTTTGATGGGCTTATTAGTACCAAAAGGAATCTCTGCTTCAGTTGCCTCTGCCGGTAAAACCTCAAGTTTTAAGGTTTCCTGCACTGCCACAACTAGTGCGTCCACCAATGCTTCTTCCTGAATTATAGCAGGAGAAGAAGCGTCCTCCTCACTGTCTGAGGGGGCTTTACCTGGGATAACAGCCTTTGCAGAGGAACCTGCAACTGCAGTGACCATCTCTGAATCAGAGTCAGAGGTGTCAGATAGTATAGGGGTAGGCGGGGGTCGCTTCCTTGACCCCCGTCCCCGACAGGCCGCCTCCACCCGAGCCACCATAGACTCCAAAATTGCTGTAAATGACTCTACACTCTGTGCACCGGCGGGTCCCGTGGCCCCCTCGAGGGAAACAGGTGGGGGAATATGTGTGGCAGGGTCCATGATAATTCCAGTCACTTCCTGGATAATATAATTCAAAAATAAAAAAACTTTTTTTTTTTTCCAGACCCCCAGCGCCACAAAAAGCCCCTTAGTGTTACCTGCTAGGGATCCCTATCGATCGAGAGAGAGAGAGAGATAGACCCCCAGGCTCACCACTTGATGCTCAGAGTTTAACTGCAACAGGTTACAGCGCTGTCTTGACAAACAGGAAGTCTTTTGGCTGGCTGCCCAGGAAGAAAGGAGGCGGCTCCGCCCCTCTGCACGCCTTCCGGCGCCTCCCCTAGCTCCACGAGGTGTTTGGATCACCTCAAACATGGCCGCCCCCATGCTGGAGACACGAGGCTACGCCAAAATAGCGGCTCGTGCGATCCAGCAAAAAAAAAAAAATGGCGGCGGCCTGTACTGAATAGCGGTGTGCTGCAGGGCACACAACACTCTCTCTGCATGGGGATTTGGCGTGGTTGGCGGTACCGGCCCTGGCGGACCGCATGGCCATTCGGGAGGCCTGCTAATAGCTGGAGATCTGATTAGGAAGGCAGTCTACATGTCCGTGGCTTCTGACTGGTAGGTAGCTTATTCTTATCACCGTAAGATTCCCAGAATGCCACAGATTATAATCTTTTTAACATGTATACAATTAGATTGTTAGCTCCCAAACCAAGCCTCCTGGCTTTTGCACATAAAATCACACTCAAAGTAGGAGGATCTGTGTCATTTATAGGATAGAGAGGGACTCTATCTTACCATACAGAGAGGGGCCCGCGTTCACCACAAGACCCGTCAGGGGAAAAGGGGGAACATACTACTCACCATACCGGAACCAGGCGGGCACCAACTCCTGACAGTACCCCTCTCCACCGGGGCGGGAGGGCTGTCGACCGATATGGACGCCGTGACTCATGGTCTTTGGCGTTTCAGCGAGACGTTTAACTCGCGTGGACAGTCCTTTAATGGGACTTTGTCGCGGCCGACCCAGCGCGGAGCTATGGCCTGCACGCGCTCGTAGGCTGAACTGGGGTGACCACCGGATCTCAACATCCAGCCCGTCGCCCAGTTCAGCTTTCTTGCTTGAAGATCTCACAGGAACACTGGAGAAAAAAAGCTGTCTAAAAAATCCTTTAAGAAAAAAATCTTGCCAGGACCTAAGATCCCAGCAAGGTATCTAGGTCCTTACTCCTAACTAGACAGAAAATAACTGATTTGCTGAGGCAGAGAGAGAGAGGATATACCCTCTGGGACTGCCCCTAGGGTGTGGCCAGAGCTTTTTAATTTCCTGTCTAGTCCTGCTCCTGTGGAGGCAACATAACCCGAAGGTGGTGCATCACCGAGGACTACGTCTGTCAATGAGCGCTAGAGAAACTGGATTTTTGTCTTACTGTAAAATCCTTTTCTCTGAGGTTCACTGACAGACACAGCTCCATGTCTTCTAGACCATTAGGCTTTACGCTGCTCTCTCTAGGAGTAGGACTAGACAAAAACCTTTTTGGTTACGTCCCTGAGGCAGTCCCAGTGGGTATACCATCACTTCCTGCTATAGGGCTTCAGTTTGTAACAAGCAGTGTCAGAAGAGCACAGAACTCAAACCAACAGAGGGGCGGGTGCTGTGTCCGTCAGTGAACCTCAGACAAAAATATTTTACGGTAAGACAAAAGTCTAGTTCTCTCTTTCGTTCACTGAGGGACACATCGCCATGTCTTCTAGACCATTGGGAGGTCCCAAAGCAGTATCAATATGAGGGGCGGGAAAAATAACAGCAATACACAAGAATTCCCAACAAGTCTCAATATAGACAATCAGGTTAAAAAAAAAGGAGCTCCACTAGTAACTAGAGCTCACCACCAGGAAAAAAAAAAAAAGGACACCCTCAAGAAGCGGAAGCCTCTGCAACCGCAGCCTGCAAAACTTTGCGGCCAAATCCCGCATCCAAAGATGCAAGTACATCCACCTTATAAAAAAACTTTGTGGATGTGTGTGCAGACGACCATGTAGCCGCCTTGCACACCTGAACCACTGACACCTGATGACGGAAGGCCCAGGAGGCACTGAGTGCCCTCGTAGAATGCGCTTTAACAGGGAAAGGAGGGACCTGACACTTAAAGCGGTAGTATACAAAAAAAAAAAAAAACCCTGCAAGACAAAAGGCATAATCAGCTAGTATGTATCGCATACTAGCTCATTATGAAATACTTACCTTAGAACGAAGCCCCGACACGGACCCCCAGACACCGCTGTGGGAGCTGACATGATCCCTCTGCGTCTCTTCCGGGTTCGGCGGCTCCGGCGCTGTGAGTGGCCGGAGCCGCGATGCCATCACTCCCGCGCAGGAGTCATTTTCTGGCACTTACCAGCAAGGAACTCTGAAGGTCCCCCCGGACCTTCAGAGCGCATGCGCCGCTCGCGTCAGCGGCTGCATGCAGTGCAAATATCTCCTAAACCGTGCAGGTTTAGGATATATTAATTGTACCTACAGGTAAGCCTTATTATAGGCTTACCTGTAGTTAAAAGTCACAAAAAGCGGTATACCTCCGATTTAATGAAGTTGGCCTTCACCACTGTCTGCCTGATCCATTTGGAAATGGTCGCAGTAGATGCAGCCTGCCCCTTAGGAGGTCCATCCATAAGAACAAAAAAAAAAGAGTCTGATTTTTAAATCGGTTCAGTCACCGCCAGGGTACACCCAAAATCGCCCTGACCACATCCAAGGAATGTAAAGCAATTTCTTTAGGATGTTACAGCTTAGCACATAAGGACGGTAGCACAAAATTGTCCTCATTCAAATGAAACCCAGAGACAGCCTTAGGAAGGAACGCCTGACAGGGTCGTAACACCACTTTGTCCCTATGAATCACCAAGTAAGGTGACCGACAGGACAACGCAGCCAACTCTGACACAAGACATGCAGAAGTGAAAGCAACTAAGAAGGCTGCTTTCTGCAACAGAGTGAGCAGAACCACCAAGTAAGGTGAATGACAAGACAAGCTGCCAGCTCTGAAAACCTACGTGCAGAAGAAAAAGCCACCAAGAAGGCTACTTTCTGGGACAATGTAAGCGGAGGAAACTCGCAAATATTTTCCAACGGCAGTTACTGAAGAAACGACAGCACCAAGTTGAGATCCCACAAGGGCAATGAAGACCGCACTGGGGGAGCCAAGTGGCGAACCCCCTGAACAAAGATGCGAACCACAGAAAGCGTAGCCAAAGGACGATGAAAGAAAACTGCCAAGGCTGAACCTTGCCCTTGATGGTACCCAAGGCCAGACGCTGCTCCACACCTCGTTGGAGGTAAAGCCAAACTCCGAGTCACCGAAAAGGAGTGGGGGTGAACCCCAAGAGATTCACATCGCAAAGTACGCTCTTCAAACGCGATGGTAAATCTACCTAGAAGTAGATTTACTAGCTGACAGCAGCGTGGGAATCACCGGTTCAGACAACCCTCTAGCTTTCAGCACCAGGCTTCCAACAGCCAAGCTGTTAAAGCCAGTGACTGTAAAGCAAGATGGAAGATTGGCCCTTGAGCCAACAGATCTCCTCTAAGAGGAAGTCTCCAAGGAGCCTCGACAACCAACTATATCAGATCTGCGTACCAAGACCGATGAGGTAATTCTGGAGCCAGTAGGATGGCCGTAATTCCCTTCTGCCTCGAGCCCTACACAGGAGTCATGGCAGAAGTTCTAGAAGAGGAAAGACATATCAGACGATACAGGTCCCAAAGGAGCCACCAGTACGCCTGTTGCGTCAGCCGGAGGATCCAGAGACCGTACCACAAACCCAAGCACATTCCTGTTGAGACGAGAGGCCAACAGAGCCACCTCGGGAGTTCCCCACCGGAGACACAACTGATGAAACCCTTCCGGAGGAAATGTCCAGTATATGGATTGGTAGTCTGGATTCTACCAGAGTCCAGACCCCCTGAGCACAATTGGTGCCAAAAAACGCCACCCCACTTGGGACAGGCTGGCATCAGTGGTGACCACTGTCCAGTACAGGGGAAGGAAGATTTACCCTGTCGAGGGGCCAGAGAGCGAAGCCACTGAATCAGGGTCGCCTCTCGCTCAATAGGATCAAAATTGTCTAGAGACTGTGGATTCTTGCCCCACATGGCAAGAATCTCTCCTTGCAGAGGTCTCGTGTAGACAGATTTTGGAACTCGTCCCATGGGAGGAACACCCTGGCTGAGGATAGGTCCAGAACAGACCCAGATAGTCCAACTAGGTGGACGGAACCAGAGCAAATACCTGGAAATTTAATTTCCAACCAAACACCTGTAGAGTCCACACAGTTATCTCTCGGTTGTCCTTCAGAGCAGTAGGAGACACTGCTCGCAGAAGAAGATCATCCAGGTACTCCGGTATCGCAATCCCCCGGCTGGCACAACAATACCAACACTGGGGCCAACACTTGCAAAACCCGAGAGGTTGAGGTGAGACCTCTTGATAATACTCCTCGCCCACAACAAGTGGAGGAAGCACGGATGACTGACATATCGGAATATGAAGGTAACCGTCCTTAATAGGCTAGAAGATCCCCCTGATGTAGGGATACCACTACCGTACGATTGGACTCCATTTAAAACATCTATACTTGCACAAAGCGGTTCAGAGCTTGAGGTCAAAGATTGGACGTACCTCGCTTTCCTTCCTGGGACCTGCAAACATGTTTGAATAAACCCCATGAAACAAATGTTCTGATTCTGAGACCAGAATAATCACCCCCTGTAGTAGCAAGTCTTGCACCACCCCGAAGAGACCTCGCAGGCGGTCTGGGGATAAATGCAGGTTGGAAGGATAGAACCTCTCAAGAGGAGAAGACCTAAAACTCGATCTTGTAGCCGGACCGAATAAGCTCGTGGACTCACTTGTCTTGAATCAGGGAGGTCCACGAGTCCGGAAAGAAACAAAGCCGTCCTCCCCCACCCCAGGTTCAGGTGAGGGTGCCCCTTTAGGCATAAGAGGTGTTTGTCTGCAGGTCTGGAAGGACCCACTCTCGGCATACCAGACCAGGTCCTCATGGAACCTCCGGAGGAGGTCTTTCCAGGGAGGCTCTCAACAGGCGATTCCCCACAAAGGAAAGATCACCTAAGGTCTTCTGGAAAGTCTAGTCTTTAGACCAGCATTTTAGCCATATCATGCGTCGAAGGATCATTGTTGTCATGGACAGCCCAGAGACTAAAGGAGCTGCATTCAGATGAACCGCAACCCCTGGACCAACTAGTCCGCCAGCTCCGCAAAGGCAGGAGGAAGCTGTTCCCTCTCCAAATCCTGGTTCAAAAGCTTTGCCCACTCAGGAAAGTCACCAATGCTATTGTGAACATCGGCCTAAAGGACCAAACCAGCCACAGTAAACTTGTGGCGGACCATGTCTCAGCTCTCCTGTCAAAAGGATCTTTTAAAACGGAGACTTCTCCACCAGAATTAGGGTGGATTTATTCAGCCTGTAGACCTGAGAGTCCACCACAGATGGGACTGCCCACGTACTCGACAGACTCCTCAGGAGGTACAGTTTATTGAAATGCTTAGGCACTACCATATTGCGCTTAAAACTCCTCCATTGACTCACGACAATTGTGTCACAGTAGGTGGGAAAAAGGGAATACCTTTGCCGCTTTAGAGGATCTGCAGGCCCCAAGTGGACCGGCGCCCCTGACGCAGCAGCATCCCCCATTTTTTAAGTTTCCCGCACCGATACAATCAGTGCATCCACCAGCGCATATGCAGTAAAAAGGGAATCATCCTCACTGTCGGAGCACTCAAAGTGCATGGACACAGACTCAGAAGGGTCGCTATATACTAAGCTCACCCTGAAAACATAACAAGCAGGGGACATCGGTCCCACAAGGAGATGCCGGCCAGAGGTCCACAAAAAAGGACCACCTATTAGACCCCACAAAAAAGCAAAAGGGTCGCCCTCAGAGGACATAATAGGATCTTGAGAAGGAGGGGAGGAGGAGCCCGCCGTGATGCGGACGCGCAGGCAGGGTACCTTCGTCCACACAATAATAATAAAGGAAGGCGCCAGGCTGACCATATGGACCAAAAGGTCGCAGGCTGCAGCCTAAATTTCAGTGGAGGCCCAGCCGCAAATGCCCGGATCCACAGTCTGGCAGATGCCAAGGGAGGGAGTTGGGGGCTTCAGCTAAACTCACAGAGGCTGCCCCCAAAACGGCAGTGCCCAAAGCGGCCGCATGACCCAGTAGGCCGCAAGCCGCAGCCTAAATTTTTTTAGAGCGCCCAGCTGCATGCCCCAGCAGATTAGACCACCCACGGAAGCGGGGGGAGGCGTATGCCAGTCAGCAGCTCTATCCGCTTGCCCAGCAGCTCGGACAGCTTGGTCTGCCAGCCGCGAGTAGGCCATAAAGCCGCAGCCTTAATTTTCGGCCTGATTCAGCCACGTAAGGCGTAAGGCGTGTACCCGTGGATTATAAAAACATCTGCCCCCCAGCCCAACAACTGCCACAGGGAGCCCAAAGGACATCCCTGCCCCAGTCACTAACCCCAAGGAGGCAGGGAACCCGCTCAAAAACCCCTTGTTGTGCAATCCGGTCAGCAACAACCACATCCAACCTCCCCCCTCTTCCGGAGCATGTGGCAAATCCAGCTCCTAACCTCCCCGGGGGGGGGGAGGAGAATGTGTTGGGGCCAAAAGACCCACAGTGACAGTTTAGAGGGGCTGGTGGGATGGAGGGGAACCAAGGGTTCAACCATCCCAGGGAGAGGCCCACGTCCATCCTGAAAGACCACCAAGGGACAGGGGGGACACTAACCACACCATGGAACTGGGTGGGCACCACTCCAGGCAGACCACTACACCATCTTGGAATGGGGGTTCTGCGGGTCAGAGGTACGCTGCAACACAGGTCGTGTCCAGGGCAAGGCGTTTAACTCGCCAGCCAGCCCCCATCCACTGGGGCTATGTTGCGGCCAACCTAGCGCGGATGTAAGGTCGGGTCACGCTCACTGGCCAGACCGTAAGGATCTAGGATATCCAGTCCGTCGCCCAATCCGGTAGTTGATGTAGTTCTCACAGAAACCAAATTGATTGTAAATCTCACAGGAACAGAAAATAAAAGAAAATAATTCCATTTTAAAAAGAAAAAAAATGCTATGACCAGAGATCCCAGCAAGGAACTTGGTCTTTACTCCTGACTAGGCAGAAAAAAACCGAAGACCTACAGCAGGAAGTGGGAGTATACCCCCTGGTACTGCCCTATAGGTGCAGTCAAACTTTTTTCTGCCTAGAGTCCTACTCCTGTAGGGGGCAGCATAAACCCAAGGGTCAAAAAGATCTGGAGCTGTGTCCGTCAATGAACAAGAGAGAAAAGTTGTATTGTTATACCATACTGTCCTTTGATGCATACCTTTCTGTATTGTATGGGGAACAGACTGTGTTCTAAGGATTTCTTTTTTTGTATGACAAATTGTTAAAATCTCAATACCAACTGCTTCAAAAAAATTGTTCATGTTAATTGAGAGTTTAGTTCCGCTTTAATAAACTGATAGGCAGCATTATAAATATGGTTTTAGCCCTGAAAATCTGTTAACAACCTTATCTAATAAGGAAGTGCAATGTGCAATAACCCATAGCTACCAATCAGATCTAACCTTTTAGGGCTACTGTCCACAGGCTTCGATGGGCAAATTGCATCAGTCCCAGAGGCGTTTGTCATAATTCATTGAAGGTGCATTTGACCAGCAACTGACACTGACTACCTTCTAACATGCATTTGGCCTGCAACGGACCACCTCCTAACCTGCATTTGACCTGCAACGGACCACTTTCTATCCTGCATTTGACCTGCAAGGGACCACCTTATACCTGCATTTGATCTACTGCCAAGACACTTAATTCTTATTAGGAATGTATGGGGACTGAAGCCCTGGCTACTGTAATAAGAAAGCATTGACTCATGTAAATCAGAAGTCCTTTTTTACTTGTGTAGATTCAGAAAACTGAAATCAGGTTAGTTTATGCAGGTCACTGCACTTCGCAATGCTTCTGAATCTATGCCCTGTCTTATTACATAAGTTTGCATGTGTGAGAAACCAGCCTTTCCGTAGCAATGGTTTGCTAAAAATAATTACCATCACTTATCTGGATAACAGAACTTTAAGTACTACACTTGTCCAAGGTTGTGAGTATTTATTAGTCTTGCATATTCTGCCCAAAGCCACAGCTACTGTACATTGTTTTAATTTTATATGACCTGCGAAGAGTGAGTAGTGTGTAGGCCTATCAGATCAGAGGACGTATAAGCTACATCACCTGAGAACAGAGAATACTCTGGCCATCTTCCCAATCGCTCGGATCTTATTCCGTATAATTTCTTTACGTACAGTGGCACCACCTAGAGAAGACAAGAGAATAACATTCTTATGAGGGAACACAACTAACAGGTCAATGTGAGACAAGCTGCACAAAACTCTGGTTGTTACAGTTTAAAGAACACCATGTGATGATGTGAATATATAAAAAGCATCCTTAGGGATTCCTTCAAAATTGCATGAAATCACTTTTCTATCTACCAGTGCATTCACCTGAATTCCATGTTTATACTGAACTGCCACACATCAGGGTAAAAGTTGAAGTCAGGCTTTCCTGTTCTATAAAGCTAATGTATGGGAGAATGATTTATTCCAGTGGGCTAGTACAAGCAAGGTGGCATTACCATGGTGGTACTCCAATACTGATATGGGCATCACTGAATGCAACAGGATAAATATTGTTACTGACCCTAGGCATCCCTTCATGGATATTAGGGAGGTTAATCTAAAAGAGTTACCACAGATTATTTAATCATTATCTGTCTCATTTCTTTGGCTGCTAGTCTGGAGCTGTGAAAATGCTGACGACTATGCCTGCAGATTCCGAACAGCGCAATCTGCCACCTCTAAGATGATACTTCATTATATTACAGTCTATGTAAACAATATGCAGAGCAGCAGAAGCGGTACAGCAAGAGGGAAATGCAATATAGAAACTAAAAGAGAATAGAAAGATGATGTTCTGTATTTGACTTACTTTCCAGCGTGTCCTCTCCTTCTGAGATCAGTTCATCATCTGAGCAGATACTGAGAATATTTACCAGCATCTCAGTGACTGGGAGAGAGAGAGACAACAATGTACAATCACCACCTCATGTCACTTATTATACCATGAATATATCATGTATTGACTTTCCCAGATATCCCACCATTAAACGTAAAATTGAGGGACCGTCGTGCATCTATGTTGCCCTTACAAAAATCCCTTTGATTTTCCAAGCTGTGCTAGAAACAGGTCTATTGGAGTCTGTTTGTGAAGGGCAAAGGACACTTAAAGCATTTGTTAACTCAACACTTCATATTCCTGGTATGTGCCTGCTGTACCATGAGGGGAAGTCTCCAAGGAGCATCAGCGACCAACCTTACCAGATTCTGCGTACCAAGACCGGCGAGGCCAGTCTGGAGCCACCAGAATCCATTCCACCTCTATTCTGCGTTAAAACCTCGGCAGAAGTTTCAGTGGAGGAAAGGCACAAATTGCTGTGCTCAGCAGAGAGGGCTGGGACAAAATGTTCCACCCAGGCCAAAATCCCAGCCACCTCCCTGGTCGCCAAGACACTCTTCTAACTAGTGAAAATGAAAAAAAAAAATCACAAAATAACAAAATTTCCCTATTATAACGAAGACCGAAGTCCCAGCAGGGAACTAGGTCCTATTCCTAAACTAAGCAGAAACAAAACTGGCTGCTGCAGCAGAGTGTGTGGGGTTATGCTTGCAGGGACAGCCCCCATAGGCGTGGTAAAGCTTTTTTCTGCCTAGTGTCCTATTCCTGATTGGAGGAGCATAGCCCAATGGTCTAAGAAAATATGGAGTTGCGTCTGTCGATAAACAATAGAGAAAATTATAAATGCACACCTTTTTTCGCAGGTAAAAAAAAATATGTGCATTTTATATTTTTTACTAGGAGCCTGTCAAGCATTGCACCCACGATAAGCAGATCGTGGGTGCCATGCAGGACCCCCGCAGACTTGTCAGTGTATCGGTTATCTCATACCTTGTACAGGTAAGGAGATACACAATGACTGGAAGAAACAATGAACTACCAGAGCGCTCAACAGCACCATGGTAGTTCACTGAGAACTACAAGCCAACAGCCGCAAAGGTTGCTGGTATTTATAGTTTCCCATTCACAGAACTTCTCCTTCAAGCCCCCTTTCACACGAGCAGACCAATCGGGTCTGCCTGTCCGTTTTTTTTACGCAGACTCAATTGGACCATCCACTGCATTCTATGGAGCGGCTGGTGTCAATAGACATGTGTGTTGACACCCGCCAACATCCGATCTGCTAAAAACGTTCCCCATTCGTCTAGTAAATCGGATCGGATGTAAAATGGACAGGTGGTCTGTTTAAATTCGACCACCCATAGAGGACAGCGAGAGGTGTCTATCCACTCCGCATAAGTGAAGCAGACAGAGGCAAGCCATCCGCCTGCTCAGCGGGGACCAGCGTACAAATTATAGGGGAGTCCGCCTCATGCGAAAGGGGCCCAAGCCTTGTCATGTTGAATAAGTTGACTTCAGCACTTTGAGTCACAAAGAATTCTAACTTTGTGATCAGATCTGTAACCTGTCAGTTAGGCATAACATACTGAAGCCAAGAAGGCAACAGGAATTTTCAGAAGCAGGTTAGCTATGATGGCCTCCATTTCTGTAGTCTGTAATTTAATATTTAGCTGTGCACCCTGAGAAGACAGTAAGAAAAAGAAGGAAATTGGAGCAGTCGTGATCAGGGGATGGGCAGGGGGAAATTATTAGAGTTGAACTCTTTAACTACAGGTAACACTTCCATGCCAGGTGTGTGCAGCAGGACTGGTGGCGCTTCTGGGAGTGTGCATCGTGATATGGGACACTTCCAGGGCTGCTCAATAGGATAGGTTGCACCTTCAGGAGTGTATGTCGTGACATATGGACACTTCCAGGGCTGCGCGGTGGGACAGGTGACACTTCCAGGAGTGTGCATTTTGACATGTGACACTTCCGGGGGTGCGCAATGGGACATGCAACACTTCCAGGGGCGTTTAATGCCTGCAACACCAGTCATACAGACTACAAGCCTAGAACCATAGAGCACAGTAGGGGACCAGACATACATCACACCCTCAAATAACAGATATGAAGTGGCTGTATCACATCAAGTGAGCAAAGATTGGAGGAACAGGTTGCAAGACAGGAGAGTAGAAACCCTGTTTTACAGGTCCTGATTTTTTTTCATATTTTTTTGTAAGAAAGCAGGTCATTTTGAAGATTAAATGTCCTCTTAGTCCCATAAAGCGGAGCTCACATCAATCATCCAGTCATTACATTCCCCTGCACAAGATTCCATTTTTAAAGTAAACAAAAGGTCACTGGCTTAAGTGATCTTGATACCCCTTTAATAAAAATCAGTCCATTGGCTTCAAATATACAAGTATGTTGTAACTAAAGGAAGCTATACCACAATACAACAACTGTAGATAAAGAACATATTTTATAGTCATTAGGAGATGTAGCCTTTCACAATCTACTTTGTTCTCAGTCACTATTACCATGCTAACAATAGAGCTTTGTTCTACATATAAGTCTACATATACTATATATGTTTATCTGTATATATACCCAGTTCAGTGTGTTTATTACCTTTCTCCCCAACAAAGGGCAAAGACCAAGTGAACACATCCATGAAGTTTGGCAGCCAGTAAGGATGTGGAGAGCAATTAAATTGACGGATGTTCATCACATTATTCTCATATTTGAGCACTGCGGCTGTGAGGAGAGAGGAGAGGAAGGAGATGATTTTACATACATTGTAGACGCCTACACAAACAAGCAGTGCTAGTAACTGCTTCCAACATGCACACTGCTGGCTGCATAGACTTCCACCGCACACACAAACACATAGTGACGACTCCAACTTCAGCCAAACAAAGACATGCTGGAATAATCACACCCAGCCAGCCACCTATGTGAAACATACACTAAGCCATTGTTCATCTTCTAATACAAAGAAAAATAAAATATTTGTCACAAAGCACCTGTTTATTTTAAACTGGAGAAGATGACAATAAGGCTGGTGTCCAAAGCAAGCAATCACATTTTAGATTTTATTTTCTAACCCACATCTGACCATGAAACACTGGCCATTTGTCATAAACCAACCCAACAGTGCTTTAATTGTAGACCTGTGCTTTGACCCAGCAGGGTATTTCTCTTCGCTTCTGGAAGCTCAGGTCAAGGGGGGAAGTTAAGTGGATGAAAAGCCTAAAGCTGCCACTACAGGGGCCAGTGTTTTTTTATTCAGCAAGCCAGTTGACCATATTCCCCGATCCACACATCAAATCTGCCCTGCTGTGTCTTTGTATTCTGACAGCAGGGAGAGTCCCCTGCCTCCCCGCTGTCAGAATACACAGATTAGTGCTGCAGGATTGATTCAACTGGAATTTTCTAGCAGTACCGTTCGTGAGAAGTTGATAAATAGCTCATGCCGATGAATGGACATACATGCATTGAAATGCATCTGGTTCCTGGTGAACTGGTCAAATTTCAATTCATGTATGGGCAACTTAATCTAGCGGATGCATTCGTAAAAATGTTCCACCACCCCCCATCTTCTTACCTATCCTGCCTAACCAGTATTAAAAAATATATATATTTCTGTACTTGCATATTTTTAATCCACTTAGGTCCAGTCACGTGATCCTGCAGCTCTGGCTCACCCAACAAGATCAGGGAACTTGTGGACCCATGACATCACTCATAGGCTCCCATAGCTCAGCCAGTCAGCGCTCCCTCCTCTCCCCTGCAAAAGCCACTCACTGACACACAGTGGAGAAGGAGTTGTGGGGTCACATGACAGGTGCAGAGAAACTTTCCCAATGCACATGTTCCTGCAAATGGCTGCAAGGTGGATGCTTCAGCGACCACTGGTTGAGGACTGGGAAACAGCACAGATTATCAGATATGTTGCCAGCACACCAAGGCGACCCACACCAAGGGGTAGTGTGGGGTTTTGAAACATTGCTTCTTTAAGATGTGATGAGATCATTTTAATAAACCCTTTGGACATTATTTTGGATCCTTGGTGTGCAATATATCTTCAACACATGACCAGACTAGGTTTATAACATGTAAGCATACACATCTCTTTTATGCAGGTTAGGCAGGATAAGTAGAAGGAAGGGGGGTGGAGGGAACTATTTTAAGAGCAGTTAGACTTAAGTTGGCCATACATGGGTCAGTTTTTTATTTTTGTTAAACCTGCAGGTTGAATGAAAAAAACCTGACCCAATTCCCCTATGCACACATTTGATGTGGATTTTGGAATCCTCCCCACTCTGCCATTGTATTCTGACAGCGGGGAGACCTTCCCCACCTTCAGAATGCACAAATCAATGCTACAGATGTTGCCTGTAGTGTTGATCAAGCAAAAATATACCAACAGGGCAGCTAAATAGAAGCTGATTGGTAGACAGACATCCGCTCAACCACAGTGGCCAGACATGGATCGAAAGTTGGCTAGTCCCTGTGAAATTGCTGAAATTTTGATACATGTATGGCCAGCTTTAGGCTTTTATTCCACTTTAACGTGATTGTAAAGTCTCCTTTCTTTTCCTATTGAAATAACATATACTTACCTCCTCCGTGCAGTGATTTTGCACAGGGCAGCCCAGATCCTAGTCTTCTCGGGTCCCTGGCTGGAGCTGCTGACCCCTCCCTCCTGACGAGTGCCCCACAGCAAGCAGATTGCTATAGGGGCACCTGAGCCGAGCTGCAGCTCTATGCCAATTCAGATACGGAGCTGTCGTTCGACCCCCCCCCCCCACTCTCCTGGCTGGCTGAGTTCGATTGACAGCAGCCAAAGCCAATGGTGCCGCCACTGTGTCTCAGCCAATCAGGAGAGCGTCCCCGAAAGCTGAGGCACAAGAAATAAAATATCAGATTTTCACCAATCCCAACTGTTAAAAACAAAGTTTTGCTCCAAGATAGAGATAAGTAAAGCACAGGTTCACTTTATGATCCGCTGATAGTAATCAAGCTTCTGGGGAAGTTGACAACAGTGGGTATACCTGCTAGACCTATTTTGGGCTCCTTACTGTAAAATGTGCACATTACCATCCATGTGTATCAGCACATGCCACAGCAGAATGTACTGCTAACCTTGAAAACTGCACTGTTACTTTTCTATGAACAGGCTGTCACCAGCAGATATATTCACAATCAAGGTGCTTTAAGATGAACACACAGACTCAAAGTTAGAGATTGTGTGCCTGTTTCTCTAAAAACACAGACTTGTGCCTGCCTGAAGAAGAAATACTAAATATGGATACCATACAAAAGGAAAAGAATTTCAGGTGTTTCTCAAAATATAAAAAAAAAAGAAACTAAAGAAAGTAAAGTATTCCCTAGAACAACTTTTCTCAACAGTTTAGTCATGGAGGAACCCTTAAAATAATATGTTCAGGATCCCCTGCTAAAAATAATTGTGCAAATAAATCTTGGTACATTAGCCACACTACATTGGTGGTGAACACAAAGCAGTCCCCTAACGCTGATGGAAAGTGGAAAGAATGTGCTTTACATTGGTGGTCAGTGAAAAGAATGTCCCTCTTCATAGACGACTAACATGATCATTGATGTCAGTCATTACCTTAGAAAAGAGAAGCTCTACTGGTCCTATGCAGCTAGATCTGCAAAGCGGCATTGGTGCCAGAACTATCCAGGCACCACCAGGTGGGAGTTTAATGGAGTTGTAAAGGCAGAAGGTTTTTTATCTTAATGCATTTTATGCATTAAGATATAAAGCCTTCTGTGTGTAGCAGCCTCCCCAGCAACCCCTAATATTTACCTGAGCCCCATCTCTATCCAGTGACTCTCCGGGACTCTCCCTTCTGATTGGCTAAGACACTGCAGTGGCACCATTGGCTCCCGCTGCTATCAATCAAAGTCAGTTGCGCCAATCAGGATAGAGAGGGGGTGGGGCCAAACAACAAATCCATGTCTAACTGAACACACGGAGCTGCAGCTCAGGTGTCCCAATAGCAAGCTGCTTGCTGTGGGGGCACTTGACAGGGAGAGAGGGGCCAGGAGGAGCAATGAGGGACCCAAGAATAGCAGGATCCGGGCTGCCCTTTGCAAAAACAATACACAGGGCAGGTAAATATACCTTTTTTTTTTTTTTTTTTATTTTAAATAAACACAGGACTTTACAATCACTTTAATCAAGCACTGTTTAAAGCCCACCTCCAGGCAAATATTTTTCCCCCATGCAGTGTGGCCGTGCGTGCATGGGCTAACTGCTCGTTTTGTCCAGGGGTGAACTCAGAGCCTATCCTTACCCAATCCTTGGGAAAACAACACTCCCCCACTTCCCACAGTCCAACTGTTCTTGATGTCTTCACATCCAGAGCTGGTCTATGGGGGTGATAACGTAAGGAACATTTCACCCCACAAGATCACTGGACTGCTAGGGGGATGCAGGAGCCAATGGTCTTGGGCTGGAAGGATCGGAGGATTAGGAGAGTATATCTCGGCTCGCTGAACCCCTAGACAAAAACAAGCAGGTAACCCATGCAATGTGGGCAAAGCCCCACTTCATGGTAAAAAAAAAATGTAAAGAATGCATTGCAATCTGTGGAGGAACCCTTGAGTTCCACAGAACCCTGGTTGAGAATGGCTGCCCTAGAAGAAGAATGGGTCCCTTAAGAGTCGGTTCACACTAAGGCGACACGACTCTGTACTACTTCGGGGGCGACTTGTGCATTACCATGCACCACGACTTCGGAGTGACTTGCAGGGACTTCACATAATGGAAGTCTATGCAAGTCGCTCCGAGGTCGCCCCGAAGTAGTACAGGACCCTTTTTCTAAGTCGGAGCGACTTGTGTCGCTCCCATTAGAACGGGTCCTGTAGCGGTCAATGGACCGCAAATTGTCAGGCTGACAAGTCGCGGCAGTGTGGACCGGCTCTTAAAGATAATAAAAACAATTAAAAAAAAAAAAGTCAATAACTGTGTGGCGTTGAGAGTCCAGTAACTAAATTATAATGTTTCCCAAACACCATATATAGAAGCATAATTACTCAGGAATAAGCACATTAACAAATGGAATCAATCTTGGAGGCAAATAGAAGTGAGATCCACTATATCAGTCTGAGAGCACGTTTGTTAGGTTCCAGAGTGAGTATAACAAGCCACGCTTCTTTTTTAAAGAATAAATGTCTTTCAGACATTATATGGACCTAAGGGGTTAATCCTCTGCATTGTGTAAATCCATATAACCTTCAGAAGTTTAGAACAAACATGTCATAATTACCTGCTCTTTGCAATCGTTAGGAAGATCCACCCTCTCTGTCCTGTATACTATTATCACCGACAGTTATTGGAAATCTCAAAATTTTGGATTTTACCAAGAACAGGGATAGGGGGGATATCTTCCAATGGGGACACTAGTTCTGGTGACCCTGGTGAGAATCATGGATTCTCTCACTTTGGAGCGATTTCCTCTCACGTCCGGTTTTGGCTATGGGACAGGAAATGAATGGAAATCTCCCCAATAGCACACCACAGATGGCACAAAAACAAAAAAGTTATCTTTAATTCTTCTTTAACATCCTAAACACTGTGCCACTTTACTGCAGTCAACATCTTTACAAAGTTGGCAAAAGAAGTGTAGAAAACATACCATCCAGCTATTGGCCATCAGGGAGAGTCTTAATCTTCAGTTACTCTCTTTTCTTTGAATGGCATAGGGAATAAAGTACCTAAAGTAAAATGTTTTGGCCAGCTACTGGAGTGGTTTTATTAGTCAGGAAGAAAAAAGAGCGGACCCCTGTAATGGCCATTATTTTAGGGTGTTCTGTTTTTATTTCCTAAAAAGTAGGAAGGCCCCTTTAAACTATAAGACGCACACAAGCCAGATATCCCTCTAACCTTTGTTGTTGTATACATCAAGGTAATTCGGTGCAGAGAAAATGGTAATGAGAGATGGGAAACCAGTCGTCTGGCTCTTTCGGTACATCCGGTAACTGCAGATTGAAAGAGAAGCATGATATGTGGTGTATAACAGGCATCACCATGCAACTACATCACTGTCCACTGTCTATGGCAACAACTGTACTGACACTTTCTGATTAAAAACAAAGACTGCACATATATATTTCTTTATAGCTATTGCCAGTCTCTGCAACTGCACCTCTTATCTGTCCTCCTCTCCCTATTTATTTAACATCATCCAGAGAGGAAAACACAGTATGACGTGATGGCATATTTTCTCTGCCAGATAACAATAGGAAGGGAAAAACATTACCCAGCATCCTGTGCTTCATGGGCCCGGATCACTGACAGGAGGTTGTTGTTCTGCAGGAATTCACAGACAGCAGGGTAGCTAAAACACAGGCATCATATTAATCAAAGATTATAGGAATTAGTTCTAAAATACAATAGCAAGCTACATGTAGCACATGCCGAGTACTAAGGCAGTTACCTGTAGAAATAGGAGCAGCCACGCACGGTGTTGTGGGTGAAGTGCTCCAGTGTCTTTTCATTGCCGTAATCCTCAGCAGGGTCAGACCATAGCAAATCACACATAGGGCCGAAGGCGGGCGGCTCCTTAAATCTGTCTAACTGATGAGGTGGAGAGGAAGAGGAGATAGCAGAATCAGGGTAGTATAGGGAAAATACCAGTCACAAAAGTTCCTGTGCCAAGGCAAACACTGCCCTTTCCAAGAACTCTTCTCAGTCCCCCCCCCCCCCCCCCACCACCACCACCTCCCTCTGTGTTTAAACAGAAAACAGTCAACTGTCCAGAGGCAGCACAGGGTTTACCGGCTACAGCACCTAGACCTAGCAGAAGTTAAAATAAGCAGGGTCTTGAGCATCGGATTCTGTCAATCATTAGGATATCTCCTGTGCCTATAATGGTCACATTTCTGGCAGCAGGGAATAATGGGATTTTTGACTTACCGTAAAATCCATTTATCTGATGTTCATTAACGGACACAGCTCCAGATTCTTCTTAACCATTGGGTTATACTGCCCCCTACAGGACTAGGACACTGGGCAGGAAAAAGCTCGACTATGCTTATCTGCAGTCCAAGGGGGTATACACCCACTCTCAAAAACCCTCCAGGGGTAGTGGGCAGGACAGCTACTTACCACATCAGGAACAGGGTGGACACCGCTACATTGTAATGTGGGTACTGTCGGTCAGAGAGAAACGTTACGACTCAGGCCAAAGCCAGTTCGTATGCGTCCTCGTGAGACGTTTAACTTGCAGGCCAGCCCCCGTTCAGAGGGGCTATGTCGGGGCTGACCTAGCGTGGAGCAGCGGTCTGCACGCGCTCGCTGGCCGAACTGGGGGGACCCTAAGGATCTATATTATCCAGTTTATCGCTCAGTCCGGCACTTGATTGTAGTTCTCACAGGAACAAAATAAAAAAAAAAAAAAAAAGGAAAAAAAATTCCATTTAAAATGAAAAAATTGCTGGCACCAGATATCCCAGCGAGGAACTAGGTCCTTACTCCTTACTAGGCAGAAAAAAATGCCTAGAGCTGAGAGTGGGTGTATACCCCCTGGGACTGCCCATAGGCATAGTCAAGCTTTTTTTTTCCCTACTCCTGTAAGGGGCATAATAACACAATGGTCAAGAAGGAGCTGTGTCCGTCAATGAATGAAAGAGAAAATGGCCAGGCTTACCCAGACTTAGTGTTCATCTTAAAGCGGAACTTCACTTGCACAATCAGCACTGGCTACTTTTAATTCTTATGCTGCTAGCATTAGTAAATATATATAGAAAGGCATATAACATTCAATAGGTTTTACTTTTTTTTTTTTTCACTTCTTTAGTTACTTCCTGGTTTCCAGGCCTAGGCCACAATGATGTCATACATCCCAGGAGTCTTCAGGGGGGAGGAGAGATTTTCTCAGCTAAGCGCACACACTCCTGCATGCATGCCTGAGTAGGGCAAAATGGATTCCAGAAAGTAAAGGCTACATAAATCATCTACCCTTACTCAAGGTGGCCATGGCCAGAAATGCTGCCAGGAGTTTTGATTTCTCAGCAAATTTAAGCATGGAGACATGGATGGATAGGTGAGTTTGGTTTGAATATTAAATGTGAATTAAATGTTTTTGGTTTGTGGCGCTCAAATACAATGTAGTTTTGCTTTAAAACGTGCTGATCCTAATGAGTGCTACACACACTGGTCAAGCCAGACACAGCATGGTTCCTGCTGAACACAGGCATTATTTTTAATTTAGCAACTTTTCTCGCAAAGGTGGAGACCACTACTGGCTTTTCTTTTAAACGTAAATGTATTCTTTATACCGTCAGTCTACCCAAAACTGACATTACAGGTTTGTATTGATGATAGTGGGTTGAATCAATGACCAGTTTCCTAAATATCTAGAAGATTCCAATAGTAAGACATGTCCACCTGGCAAGGAATTTACAAGGGAGTCTAAAGCAGGCTATAGACTGTTTGAATCTTGACCGGTTCAGCAGGGATTGTCCGAGATTTAAACAATATATAGGTAGGTCGACTGTACCCAAGTTGATCCATCGATTGCCGCTAGCAATAATCACCGTGTGTGTTCTCCCTGCAAGGACAACCCTCCCGGAGGAAACAGATTGGCTCCCCGTGAGGGATACCCCCAATCAACACTGACTGTGTTGATGGGTTTCAAGAGAGTTTCACGGGTTGCAGGAAAGGAAATCTTTGGTCGCTTAAAGGAGTTGTAAAGGCAGGAAGGTTTTTTTTTTTATCTCAATGTATTCTTTGCATTAAGATAAAAAAAAAACCTTCTGGGTGTAGCAGTCTCCCCAGCCCCCCTACTACTTATCTGATGTCGTCCTCTGTCCACAAGTCCCTCAGCTATAGGGGACTGTATCTCCTGATTGGCTGGAACACAACCACAGCGCCCCTGCCTAACTGACTGACAGCTGCGGGAGCAAAATCAGGAGAGAGGGGGGCCTGAACGGCAGCTCCGTCTCTGAATGGACACTCGGAGCTGTGACTTGGCTCGGGTGCCCCCTTAGCAAGTGGCTTGCTGTGGGAGCACTCGATAGGAGGGAGGGGCCAGGAGCAGCAACGAGGGACCCGAGAAGAGGAGGATTCAGGCTGCCTTGTGCAAAATCAACTGCACAGAGGTGGTAAGTATAACAGGTTTGTTATTTTCTTGAAAAAATATCAATGAGACGTTACAATCACTTTAAGTCTTATTAATGGATTCTTTATTTAATTTCACATTAAAAATGCAGCAAGGGGAGTGTGACTTACCTGGCTTCTAAGAACTCTGGGAAGTGCTATACAATGGATTCCCATGAACTCATTAGCAGGATACTGGTTCTCACCTGGCCACCAAGATTCTGCAACTTCTCAGTGATATGTTTTTTTACAATTATTGAAAGTTAAAAGATAAGTAGAGGTTTGGGTTTTTTTTAAGAATAATACTTATCTAGGTGGATGCAGCATCAATCCGATACTGCATCTGTCCCCCAGCGCCTCTACACTGAGAACCGAGCAGTCAAACACAAATGCTCGATCCCGACAGCAACCCGAGCAGAGAGCTGCTGACTGTCAGCAGCTTTGCGCTCCCTTCTCGCTCATTGGAGCGCTGAGTTGTGGAGGGGGTGAAGCGGCCGGCTCAGCCTCTCGGTGGCTTGCTGAGAGGCTGAGCCGGATGTCGGTCCAAGCACCTGGTGGATCCAGACTCCATTGTCTCAATGACGCAGTGCCTGGACCGACTTCTGTGATGTTGGCAGAGAGCAGAATTCAGCCCACTCTCAAGAAAACGGGTCACAGGAGTGCAAAACGAATTGCACTCCGGTGATTGATAGAAGTACAGCCAAACGAGATTTGGCTATACTTCTCCTTTAAGTTTTAATTTTTCTATCAGCAGCAAATTTTACTTTTGTAAAATGTGCAATCCTGTAAAATGTGTAAACTTTTGTCCAAAACAAAACCAAAGAAAATTTCAAGCTGAACTCGCCAGCCAGTCTGAAACCAACCAAAGTATCTGGTCTTACAGCTTGCAATAAATACAGGGGTTTAGTTAGCACATAGTGGAGTTGAGCTGGGAATTTTCTTTGGTTTGGATTTGCATGCGGTGCCCTTCCATGGGCTCCTTGCTGTTAAGGCCAGTTCTAGGTGAGGGCAGTGGCCAGTTGTTAGTAAACTTCTGTCCACATATGAACAGACTATTGTGGTCACATATCCACTGCATTAGTTAGAATTAGTAGGAACTCACTTTTCTGATGTCATCCAGGCAGGTGATTTCCGGAGAGAGACCCCCATGCACACACAGGAACTGCTGGTTAAGCAGAGCTGCCAGAGGGAGGCAGTCAAAGGCATCCATGCAGGAGTCGTACACTCGCTCCGAGTACTTAATCTTACCTGAAGGGATAGGATTGGATGGGATAGTTAGAAAAATATAGACAAGACAGTTTGAACGATATAACAAAAGCAGCCATCTTCCAGTGCACAGGAAACTAGAGTCTCATCCTGAACTCCGCATGCAAAAATCTGTCCTTTACTTCCATGTTGCCCAATTTGATTTCACAAACCATGATGGATTATTGGGTACACATTGGTTCCCTGCTATAGCTGGGAGAAGATACGCACATTGCAGGCATTATCTGCTAAACACAAGGCAGACACATACAGGCTTTGGACATTGAAAATGAAATGATCGGTCATCTAGTACCACCACATATGTTAACCTTGCACTGCTCCACTGCAGCAGCAAGACAGTTAAGAGTAGAATAACTTTATTCAGCACATCTAACATTTCTGGCAACACTTTAAAAATGTGGCTAGCTAATAAAAAAATAGAGACATAAGCCACTGACACACAAAGGCCAACTTACAGCAAATTAAAATATTGGGTTTTTTTTTGCCCCCACTCACAGGAAGTGGATTGCATGGTGCTGGGCATTATGCAACCAGGAACACTAGCACAATCTTAGAGGAGCAGACTTGGTAACATGATAGGGAAAAGTTCATTGCCAATCATTGGCAGCACCATTGTTTTTATTGCAGACATTTCTGAGGCACACAGAGACCAACGTGGAGATGGGCTAAGTGAGCCATCTTTATAAAAGTGTTCCAGGAATAGTCTTTATTTTCTCCTTCAATGTTTTTATTGAAACTGTAGTCCTTTAAAAAAAAAAAAAAAAAAAAAGGCCCCCAGGTGATTAAAGCTATAATTAGAGCTGCAAGATTAACCGTATAATAATCGCAATCTAGATTCACCGCCCCCACCCCCGCTCCGCGATCTCATCCCCGAATTTCCACGATTCTCAGTGCAGTCATAACGGGTTAAGATGACACCCAGTAAAATTATCAGCTCACATTTGTGTAGATGCTGGGATCAAGGGTGTCCCTGGAATGCTGGCATCGGTACTGTGGCTAGATTGGTAAGGTAGCCTGGACCGGAGGGGAAGCAGGCGGCGGAGGCAAAACCAGTGTGGAACGCAAATAGCGCTGATACAGGAACGGTCAGCTGAGAGACGTGATGCGGTGGATGAGTGGTACCACGTTTCTATTCAGACAGAGGTCCCGGGGACACTGCTCCCTTCATCCCTCTACGTGAAGTGTACATTCATGCCATGCTTTTGTGAGCAGTCTTTATTTAACACATTATTATCATGACAGAGGAGGGGGTAATCCTTGTCACAGCTTTATTTCAAATGGTAAAAAATAAAAAAAAAAAAATATATATATATATATATATATATATATATATAAGATTACATTTTCTATATAATTGAAACACATAGTAGTTTCCCTTTATGCTACAGCCAAATGTGATCTTTGACGGCTGCACTGCACATTTACACTATCTTTTACAACTAGGTTTTTTTTTTTTTTTTGCCTGCCTTCTTCCTTAGGGTATTCTGCTGAGAACAGTTTGACTTGCATCAAAATGCACTTGTCGGCTCCTGTCTTTGAAATTATATATTATAAATTAATATAATAAATAATATAATGAAATTAATAATTTGTGAGAGAATCGTGATCTTCATTCTAAGAAAAATAATTGCGATTCTCATTTTTGCCAGAATCGTGCAGCTCTTGCTAGAATATGCACCACAAACTAGCACATTATGACAGGATTTACCTGTCAAAGGAAGCTCTACAGTGCTGCGATGTCAGCACGCTTTGTCTTCCTTTTGGGTTCCATTTGTTTGGTCTCTTGAATGGCCAGCCGACCATGATGTCACTCTTGTGCAGATCGGGTGCCATGCTTGTTCATTGAGCTGCACATGCACAGCTCAGTGGACATGAGAGCTCACAGGCAGGAGGAAACCTTTATGGCAGAAGGAAACCTTTATGGCAGAAGAGACAAAATCAGGTCCCTTCTGCTATAAAAACCCTGCCTGTCAGCACAATTTAAATAAGTGAGTTTGATACCACTTTAACAGAAAATTTTAAGAATTTGCAGCAGATTAATACAAACTCAGGAGACTTTTAGGGTACATTGGATAACAATCCTCTGTTGATACATCTTGATTCACAATGATAGGAGTTATCACAGCAAGTTAGTAGTTCGTAATTCTGTTTTTAATGAAAGACAGAAGAGAGGAAAGTTGAGCAAAGATAGGGGAAGGGTCTAGGGAAAGCAGGGTTGGGGGTAGTAGGACATGGGTCAGAAAGAGTAGATAGGCATACTGGGGTTGTTAGAAGGGACAGAGGCCCTGTCTTGTGAAAAACCCATTGAATACAAAAGACATCCACCCTTAGTTTTCATTTCACTGTGATTTTCCTGATATTCATGCTTGTACTAAGACAGCGAAAATATAATAAAGCTAGAGACAGCCAAGCAACTAGCATCTTCAGAAAAGGGGCATTAATGGGAGCCTCTTTTTTTTTTTTTTTTTTTTTTTTTTAGTACAGGTTTTTCCTACTAGAAATAAAACCTTTAAATTGGTTGTGTGCATAAATCTTTAATTCACACATTTTAATATTTTATAGAGCCATCTTTAGAAGCAATAAGAGCTTTGTAAGTATGTAGCAGATTTGCAGTGTTCAAATGCAATCCTATCCCATTTATTCCAGGTTATTTTGGTTAGTCAGATGACGCCTGCGTACCACTATGCTCTACAGGAATCAGGGCTTTGACTGGCTCACTGTAGAATATGCACCCATTTTTCCCTTTACCAAGGTAGAGCTTAAAGTGGCTCTAAAGCTACACTATCAGAGGTGCAACAGCGAGCGAGCAGAGAGATTACATCTCTCACTGCCCGCCCTGCATTATTGCTGGTCTGCCTCACATCTGGGCTGCTACACTGTCGGAGGTGCGGCGGGTGAGCAGAGAGATGACATCTCACTGCCCGGCATCACAGCTGTTCCGCCCTCACTCAGAATACACCACTGCAATGAGGCGGATAAATTATATATAAAACATACACACACACACACCTATACATACACACACGACTAACCCAAGCTCTACCACCATATAAATGATGTGAAGAGTGGCGGTGCTCAGGCCAACCAGTCCACTGTAGATAAATCCAACAAAAAGCCGGCAACTCTGTGCTGCTTATTAAAAGATCCTTTATTGATGCACAACAGAAAATACAATGTCCATAGATCCTAACGCGTTTTGGCCTCAACCTTCCTCATAGCATGAGGAAGGCTGAGGCTGAAAGCGTTAGCATATATGAACATTGCATTTGCTGTTGTGCATCAATAAAGAATTTTTTAAGAAGAAACGCAGAGTTACTGGCTTTTTGTTGGATTTAACTGCACTGAGGCCTGCCTCTGTGCTCAATGAACAAATGTACACGTCTGTGCTGCAACCAATGCAATCACAATCCACATCTGGTGGCAGGCGACGTGGCAAGTAACAATCCGCATATGGTGGCAGGCGACGTGGCAAGTAACAATCCGCATATGGTGGCAGGCGACGTGGCAAGTGACAATCCGCATCTGTTGGCAGGCGATGTGGCAAGTTGCATCTGGTGGCAGGCAACGTGGCAAGCAACAAGCTGCATCTGGTGGCAGTCAACGTGGCAAGCGACAGGGCCCGGTGAGTCTGCATTATGAACCATTTTATTTTAGAATAAAATTTAATAATAGGAATAATGCACTTAAATCATCCTGACACCATATCAACCATGGTGCTGTGATGATTGAAGCACTAACACCAGCCATTGCCCCTACAAAATGCCAGCAAAACACAGCATACAAATTTTTGCAACTACCTGCGCCCAACCCCCCATCCCCCCTAAAATATTCACCAGAGCCCTGTATCGATCCAGCACTGTGCCCATCTGCAGTTCTTCTCCCTGGTCTTTCTCTTCTCACAGGAGGATCGGGCAGCAGAGGGAGCCATTGGCTCCTGCTGCTGCCAGTCGAATGCAGTGAACAGAGAGTGAGGAGCAGGGCCAAGCCTCTGTGTTTTCTATAGACAAACACAGCCTGGCTCAGGAGCGAGCCCGCACATCTGCCCCCATACCAAGCAGCTTGCTATGGGGGCAGACACAAAAGTAAGGGGGAGCCAAGATCGTCGCCAAGGGAACCAGAAGAGTAGGTAAGTATAAGATTTTCATTAGTTTAATTTTAAAAAGTGCTTTTAGAAACCGTTTCATAACATGGTTAGTTTTAAGTAATATCTACCCCTATGGTAATCTCTCATATAGGTTGGTGTTACACAGACCTCTTAAAATAAACCTGTGTTGTGTTTATACAGTTGCTGTCCCATCCCCCAGATGCCTTTAGGATAAGTTTAGATGTGCAGTTGGACCATGTTTTTACTGCCTCCCAACCGCTCCCCCCCTAAGCTGCAATAGGCAGTAGATTAGGGTACATGTCGCAGTCGCAATGCTTTGTGTCCGTGGCAAAATCTACTCAACATGTAGAGATCAGTGGCAAGCATTTTTACGTTTGTCAGCAAAAATAAACAGGTGGCATGGAGGCATCACATCACCTACTCGCTGCCTGTCAATCGATTCTAAAGCGCGGTCCGAATACAACTTAGATGCAGGTCTAAACTTACCCACCTTCTCTTGACAGTGAAGACCGAATGGCCAGTAAGCTTCCGTTCAGAGCTAACACATGGCTAAGGACTTTCTTCCCCACAGCCATGTGACTACACTGGAGCTTGATATTTGGATTAAACGCACCATCAGGGAGCAGTAAACTGAGCGCACGTACATGTTATTAAGTGTCACATCCCATATGAACTAGAAAATGGATTGTTGGAGAAGCATGGACTTTAAAGGCACTGGGTTGATTAAAATAACAATTTTATTAATTCACAACTAAAATACATCAAAAATGTGAACACCTCGCCTCAAAAGAGGCGTTGATATATATAACCACTGTATCTGATTTGCAATTGTACTTCATTGTTTTCTGTTTAGTAATGTTTCTTTCAAGTATGCAATCTTTCTCCCTTATTGTGTGATTATTCGATATTATAAACTGATGGATATTGGTACTTTTATTTATGCTAGCTAATGTTGGTTTTTCAATCATGCAGAGCATCTAATTACTAGCTCCAGAAGAAGCTATTCAAGCGAAACACGTCGAGCAATTTGGCTCTATGAACTCTCTGTATATCTACCATCACATCGATCGATCTCGATGGACGGCAGTCTACACATCTGTCACCTTCTATGAGATCCTCTTGATGTGACGTATTTAATAAATGACCGCAATTACCAGTATTTGTATGTATATCTGCACTTTGTTAATCAGATACAGTGGTATAGATCAACGCCTCTTTTGAGGTGAGGTGTTCACATTTTTTATGTATTTTAGTTGTGAATTAATAAAATTGTTTTTTTAATCAACCCAGTGCCTTCAAAGTCCATGCTTCTCCAACAATCCATACACTGGAGCTTGGCTATTGGCTTCTGAGGAACTCAGAACTGTATTGTATTAGGAATAGGGGAGAGACTGATGTTCCACTATACCCAGAAGTACTTGGCATTTTTCTCTCACGTGGTTGAACAGGGGCGCTGGAGCAAAGAGATGGTAAATGTATGATGATGATGATAAAGGAAACCCATGACTGTCAGACATGAGCAAAACACTTGTTCACCTTATTGATGCACCTTTACTCCAGTCTCTACTGTCAAACTGTAGCTGTTAAAAAACCTACATGAGAAGCAGCAAACCTACATAGAGGAGCAGCAGCTTTTACAAAGAGGAAGCAGGGTGGGTATGAGGAGGGGTAAGCAAAGTTTTAAGCCTAAACTGTATTAGCCTTTATTTCCACTTTAGGGACTGTACAACTATGGTAGAGTGACCTTTGTTCTATGAATATAATAAATGTATTATGTTCCCGAATGCAGAAGAGATGTCCCCAAATGCATATACTACTACTACCACCAGTTTCTTAAAAACCGATGAGCAGATGAACCGATGGTGAAAGTAGTGCAGCAGCCAACTCAAATCTAGCAATAAAAATGAAGTTGCAGAAGGAAGCACAGAAGCAGACAGAGGCTGCAGCAGACTAATCAGATGGGACAGGGCTGACATGTGCTTTGTACTGAATAAAGCTGGATCTCAGCTTCACTTCTGGACATTGTAGAACAGATTGGACAAACAGCAAAGGAGGCACAGGTATTACGTGTACAACATGTGTACAGGTGGCAGCATTATAGCATCACCACTGGACAAGAACGGAGTACATTTTTACACAGCATAAAAATAAATGAACCACGTAATATTAATGTTGCAGAACAAGCAGATATCAAAATTTCAAAGACATGTATTTAACTCTGCTAGACATATGGAGGGATAAACACATGCACATAAGGATAGATGACCACAAGATCAGGTAAGAGAGGATGGTATGATTCACATGGAGATGAAGACAAAAAACCAGACTGTAACCTTTTTTGGTATAGTCTTAACCACTTGACTTCCAGGGGAATTACCCCCTTCATGACCAGGCCATTTTTTGCTAAACGGTTCTGCATTATTTTTTAACTGACAGTTGCACAGTCATGCAATACTGTACCCAAATAAAATGTACCGTATATCATTTTCTTCCCCACAAATAGAAAAAATTCCTTTTGGTGGTATTTGATCACCACTGTGATACTTATTTTCGATATTAACAAAAACCGAAGATTTAAAAAATAAATATATATATATTTTTTTTTTTTACTTTTTGCAATAAAATATTCCCAGTAAAAAAAATGTGAAAAAATTTAAAGGGGTTGTAAAGGTTTTTTTTTTATATATTAATGCATTCTATACATTAAGATAAAAAGCCTTCCGTGTGTAGCAGCCCTTAATACTTACATGTGCCTCATCTCGGTCCAGCGATGTTCACAAATCCCTCGGCCGTCTGGGATTTTCCCTCCCGATTGGCTGAGACGCAGCCGCAGCGCCATTGCCTAACTGACTTTGACAGTGGCGGGAGCCAATCAGGAGAGAGAAGGGGTGGGGCCAACAGTCAGCTCTGTGTCTGCATGGACACAGGAGCAGCAACGAGGGACCCAAGAAGAGAAGGATCAGGCTCACTCTGTGCAAAACTAACTGCACAGAGGAGGCAAGTATAACGTATGCTATTTAAAAAAAAAAAAAAAAACACGAGACTTTACAAACACTTTAATTTCTTCATAAATTTAAGGCAATATGTATTCTGAAGAGAAAAAGGGGAAGAAGTGGATGTGGCCCTGCTAGTGATAAAATGTGCTGTGCGTGTTACAACATGTGTGTAAACTCAAAATATTATACAATACTAATAGATGAACATCGATAACAACTATGCTCAATAATACAATAGTATATAGGTGCCAGAAAACTGAAAGTCCTTGGAAAGATATGTCAAAAGGATCTCAGAATTGAAATGAGCGCTGCAAGGGTCACTCAGCAACGCGGTGTGTCAGTGACTCCACTCATGCTCCCTCCTTTCTTGCTGCACTCACCAGATAACTCTCCCCCCCAGGGTGTAACCAGCATTCACAGTACCAATGACTGCTAGCAGACCCTAAGTCAAGCCGAAGTCAGTGTTTTCTTAGTTTCCACTGCCCCAGTAGTCTCATGCAAAGATAATAAGAGCCTCCATAGCATTACTCAGTTTAGCAGTTTTAGTAAACAAGGAAGGAAATGTGTGAGGATAAAAACAGGCGTTTGTTATGTAAAACCAGGAAGGCTTCTGATGACATCTTAGTGACGAAACGTGTAAGGACGGAGCTACAACGTCAATGCATCACATCCAGTTTTCAAGTCCGTGGAGCACATCACGTCCCAGACTTCCTGGTTTTACATACCAAACGCCTGTTTTTTATCCTTACACATGTAGGTGCATTACCTTACTTGTTTAACCACTTCACCGCTATGTACCAGAGTACTACTGCGGCAAAGTGTCTCGTTCCCGTCTGACGTAGACCTACGTCGCCAGACTCCTCCCCCAGTAGGCGGCGCTCGCGCGCCGCCGGAGGCGTGCTCCCGCTGTTTTCATTCACAGCGGGAGTCAGGCCAGGGGAGGAGCAGCGGCTATCGCCGCTGCTCTGCCCCGATCGTCGGGGAATCCAGTTTGGAGATCCGCCCGCCTGTGTAAACAGAGCGGGCGGATCTCCTCAGTGACAGATCGGAGTGTTCAGCATAGCTGGACATCCGATCTGTCCTTGTCTCACACAGTCACCTCCCCCCCCCCACACGTCAGTAAGCACCAGGCATACATTAACCCCTCCCTCTCCAATAAAATTAACCCCTTTCCTGCCAGTGTCATTTTTACAGAACCAGTGCATATTTATAGCACTGATTACTGCAGTAATGTCACTGGTACCCCCAGAAGTGTCAAAAAAGTCAGTCAAGGGTCAGATCTGTCCACCGCAATGTCGCAGTCCCGCAAAAAAAAAAAAAAAAAAAAAAAAAAAAAAAAAAAAAAAAATCGCAGATCGCCGCCATTACTCGTTAAAAAAAAAAACACCAAAAATGACAGAAATCTTTCCCTTTGTTAGTAAACGCAATAACTTTTGCGCAAACTAATCAAAATACGCTTATTGCGATTTTTTTTACCAAACATGGGTAGCAGAAAACAAATTAGCCAAAAATTTAAAAAAAAAAATTGTTTACATCTTTTTTGGGGGGAATTTCATATAAAAAAAGTTAAAAATATTGTTATTTTTTCAAAATAAACGCTCTTTTTTTGTTTATAGCGCAAAAAGTAAACATCGCACAGGTGATCAAATACCACCAAAAGAAAGCTCTGTTTGTGGGAAAAAAAGGACGTAAATTTCGTTTGGGTACGGCGTTGCATGACCGCGCAATTGTCAGTTAAAGTCGCACAGCGCCGAATCGCAAAAAGTGGCCCAGACGTAAGACAGCAAAATGCTCTAGTGGTAAAGTGGTTAAAAAAACTGCTAAACAGTTATACTATGGAGGCTCTTATTATCTTTGCAAGAGGCTACTGGGGCAGTGGAAACTAAGAAAACACAGACATCAGCTTGGCTTAGGATCTTCTAGCAGTCATTGGTACAGTGAATGCTGGTTACTCCCTGGTGGGGAGAGTTATCCAGTGAATGGCGCAAATAAGGGGGGAGCGCGAGTGGAGGCACTGACACACTGCATGGTTGTGTGACCCTTGCAGCACTAATTACAGATCTAAGAGATCCTTTTGCCATATCTTCCCAAGGACTTTTTAACCACAGCACTTGTCACATTATGTTGAACCACCAATGGACTTATTAATCAAAGCACTTGTCACTTTAATGCTTTTTGCACTTTCAGTTTTCTGGCACCTATATACTATTGTATTATTGAACATAATTGGTATGGATGTTCACCTATTCGTATTGTATAATATTTTGAGTTTACACACATTTAACACGCACAGCACATTTTATCAGTAGCAGCGCCACATCCACTTCATCCTCTTTTCTCTTCAAACCGGACATCCATCTTTGGTAATCATTTCAGCGGAGACAGCAGCTATAGGGATACACACTACCAGGTCCATAGTGCGGAAGCACCCGTTTAACCACTTTAGGACCAAGCCTATTTTTTGACACTTGGTGGTTTTTTTTTTTTTTTTTTTTTAGACCCCAAATATTATATATTTTTTTTAGCACAGACCCGAGAGAATAAAGGGGAGATCGTTGCAATATTTATCACACCGTATTTTCGCAGCGGTCTTCCAAACTCAATTTTTTTGGAGAAAATCACTTTTTTTAAATAAAAAAAATAAGGAAAACCGTAAAATCAGCACAATTTTTTTTCCATAATGTGAAAGATAATGTTACGCCGAGTAAATAGATACCCAAAATGTCATCCTTGAAAATTGCGCACGCTTGAGAAATGGCGACAAACTTTGGCGTTTAAAAATCCCTTAGGTGACATTTTAAAAATTTCTACAGGTTACCAGCTTAGAGTTACAGAGGAGGTCTAGGGGTCAAATTATTGCTCTCGCTCCAACGATCTTGGCAATACCTCACATGTGTGGTTTGAACACTCTTTACATATGTGGGCGGGGCTTTCCGTATGCGTTCGCTTCTGCACACGAGCTAACGGGGACAGGGCGCTTTCATTTTTTTCCCCTATTTATTTTATTATTTTTACACAGTTTTTAAAAAAAAAAAAAAAAAAAAAAAAAAGAAATATTGATCATTTTTATTCCTAATACAAGGAATGTAAACATTCCTTGTAATAGAAATAGCCATGACAGGACCTCTTTATTGTGAGATCTGGGGTCAAAAATAAAATAATAAATCGTCTGTTTATGCCGGTTGCTAGGCAACGACGTTTGACATCCCTCTGACCCTCCAAGACCATAGAGTCGAGTGACGGCCATCTTGCCCTCACTCGACTTCCTGTCTAAAGGATCCGGGACCGGATCGTTTTCCCCGCTGCCGGCGGGTCCATTAAGCGGGGAAAAAGGACCGGGACGCGGCGGACACCTCTTCCGCAGCACTGTAAGGGTGATCCTGCGGCGAATCCCTGCTGGGACCATCCTTACCTGAAAGCCTATCGTTCCGCCATTTTCAAAAATACTGGGGTTATAGTAGCCCTCTGCTGCCATAACCCCCGGTATTTAGCGTCAAAATACAGACGTAAATCGACGGTGGGCGGTCGGTAAGTGGTTAACTAATATGTATTCTGCTACATGTCTTTGGTAAAATAAAATCCCAATAAGCGTATATTGATTGGTTTAGAAGAACGACATAGCATCTAAAAACTATGGGATATTTATGGAATTTTTTTTTTTTATACTACTAATGGTGGTGATCAGCGACTTCTAGTGGGACTGCGATATTGCGGCGGACCTTGACACTTTTTGAGGACGAGTGACACTAATACATTGAGTAATGCTAAAAATATGCACTGTCACTGTACTAATGACACTGGCTGGGAAAAAAAATAAGCCTCTAGGGGGATCAAAGGGTAACTGTGTGCCTAGCCAGTGTTTTTGTTAACACATTGTGCTGCTTTCACTAGGGGAAAAGATGGATTCTAGTCCCTGATTTGCAGGAACACAGGATAGATTCCCTCCCCCCCTGTCAGAACTGAGACATGCTCTGGTTTACATAGGCATATCTCATTTCTCTGTGTATTGCCGTTGATTGGCGGGTGCCAGGAGGACAGAGTGCACAGCACCCACAGATCGGCTTCTGCTGTGAATTATCATTGCAGAAGTAGCCCGCTGGCAGCAGGCAGGCGACCCCTGCAAGCAGAATTGCAGGATCACGTATATACACATGTGATCCTATGCACAGCTGCAGACCTGGAGCAGTAAAAGTGCTATAGGGTGGATTGAAATTTAGACGGTTCAGCAGGGACCTGTCAAATTTGGTGTCCTTTTTTTTTCCCCACAAAGAGCTTTTTTTTTGGTGGCATTTGATCACCTCTGCATTTTTTAGATTTTGCACTATAAACAAAAAAAAAAAGCGACAATTTTGAAAAAAAAAAAAAAAAAACAAAAAAAAAAAAAAACGCAATATTTTTTACCTTCTGCTATAAAACATTCCCAATAAAAAAATTTTAAAAAATCAATTTTTTTTATCAGTTTAGGCCAATTTGTATTCTGCTACATATTTTTGATAAAAGAAATCCTAAAAAGTGTATTTTAATTGGTTTGCGCAAAAGTTATAGCGTTTACAAACTACCGGATAGATTTTTGGACTTTATTTTTTTTTTTATTAGTAATGGCGGTGATCAGCGATTTTTAGCGGGACTGCGACATTGCGGCGGAGAGATCGGAAACCTGACTGACATTTTTGACACTTTTTGGGGACCAGTGACATTATTACAGTAATCAGTGCTAAATACTATGCACTGTTACTGTATAAATTACATTGGCAGGGAAGGGGTTAACACTGGGGGTGATCAAGGGGTGGTGTGCCTAATAGTGCTTACTGACTGTGTGGGGGGATGGGTTGGACAGAGGCAGGGAGAGATCGGTGATTTAGCTTAGCCTCTCGGACAGAAAACCCACCTGCTTTGTTTACATAAGCAGACGGCTCTTCTGTCATTCTAGCTGAAGATTGCGGTGATCGAGCCAGCTCCTCCCACGGTCTGGCTCCCGCTGTGTCTAATCACAGCGGGAGTTCCGCTCTGGCGGCGCATATGTGCCGCCGAATTCACGTGCACATAATCACGTACATCTACGTGATTATGCACAGCCGAGCCGCCCTGCCGCAGTAAATCTGCGTGGGGCGGTTGGGTTGGCAAGTGGTTAAGGTCCTGTTCACACCAGCTCGTAAAACGCTCATCTCTGAAGTTCCAAAACACCCAACAAGCAAAATGCCATTCATTTCAATGGCCTCTGTTCACATGAGTGAACATATCAGTACATGAGCTTATTTTCTGGCAGATTACAAGTGTTTTTGCTCAGATGTCAATGCTTGCCTACAAGGGCCTGCAAAAAACCCCCAAAAAAACACCCAAAAACAATACGCTGAGGCTCCATTCACACCCGAGCGTGTTGTTTTCAGGCGCTTTTTGGGGCATTTTTTTAAGCAGTTTTCAGGCTTTTTTTGCAGGCGTTTGGAGGCAGGCATAGACATCTGACCAAAAACGCTTGTAATTTGCCAAAAAAAGAAGTTCATGTACTTTTTTGAGCTTTAGGTGACAAAACGCTCATATGTGAACGGGGGCCATTGAAATGAACGTGATTTTGCTTGTTGGGGGTGTGAACGGGGGCCATTGAAATGAACGCGATTTTGCTTGTTGGGGGTTTTGGAACTTCAGAGATGAGCATTTTACGAGCTCAAAAACGCTCAGTTGTGATCCATTGCTGTGAAAATGTCCTGTGAGCTAAAATGTATTTCATATTTGGTTTTGACAAACTCCCCTCTTGCTTCCGCCGCCACCAGGTTATTCACAAAGCGCAGCACGCTTCGCATATGTGCAGTAGGGAATCGGCTGTGAAGCCGCAAGGCTTCACTGACGGTTTCCATTAGCCGAGATGGCAGAGGCAACACCAAAGAGCCGATTGAAGAATCGGCTTGGGTGAGGACCCCGCTGGATTCACAGACAGGTAAGTGTCCCATCATTAAAAGGCCTTTTCTTTCCCCCAAAGGAGCCTGGAGCTCTGCTTTAACCACTTAAGCCCCGGAAGATTTTACCCCCTTCCTGACCAGGGCCTATTTTGCAATTCGGCACTGCGTGACTTTAACGGACAATTGCGCGGTCGTGCAAATGAAATTGATGTCCTTTTTTTCCCACAGAGCTTACTTTTGGTGGTATTTGATCACCTGTGCGATTTTTTGATCATGCGCTATAAACAGAAAGAGCGTCAATTTTGAAAAAATAACAATATTTTTCACATTTTTTTTTATATGAAATTCCCCCCAAAAAAAAAATGAAAAAATCCAAATTTTTTAACATTTTCGGCCAATTTGTTTTATGCTACATAGGTTTGGTAAAAATCGCAAAAAGCGTATTTTGATTGGTTTGCACAAAAGTTATCGCGTTTACTAACAAAGGGAAAGATTTTTTGCCATTTTTGTTTTTTTTTTAACACAAAATGGCGGCAAATTTTTTTTGTGCGGTACTGCGACATTGCGGCGGACAGATCGGACCCTTGACTGACATTTTTGACACTTTTGGGGTTACCAGTGACATTTCTACAGTAATCAGTGCTCTACTTATGCACTGTTACTGTAAAATTACACTGGCAGTGAAGGGGTTAACCTTTTTTTGAGAGGGAGGGGTTATGTGTGTCCCTAGGGGCGTGAGTCGAACTGTAATTGGCTGTGGCTTGAGGTGTAGGAACAGTGATCAATGGTCCTACATAGTAAAACCGTATGATCACTATTCCTACACAGGGGAGAATGACAGGCGGCTTGTTTACATCAGCTGCCTGCCTTTCTCCCTCTGCACCGATGATCGCCGAGTGACGGGGGGGTCCGTGACCGCACGGGGGCACGCGCTCGCTCCCTAGACCCTCACAGGCTAGCGACGTAGTACTACGTCGCTCTGCCGGTGAGGGGCTGACTGCCGACGTAAATAGTCGTGCGGCAGTCGGCAAGTGGTTAAGAAAAAATGCAAAGAATTACCACTATAGTCCGGTATGGGACTTCACTCTTCACTTCCCTATTTATCACTGCTTTTATGGCATCTCTCTTTATGCTAGCACAAATTTTACATAATAACATATTCACTGAAAACTGCACTCTGCTAAAAGAAGTGATTGAACAAAGCCAGTCATAAGCTGCTCAGGATGATGGGCAAACACGCAACCTGTTCATTTTTTTTGTTTTTATATAGGATTTATTAAAAGCCGGCACTGGTGTCTTACATTTTGCCATGCATCAACGGGAAGACAATCGGGTGTAAAGCGATCAATAAGTGCTACATAGCAGCACAGTACCACACCATGCTTTAGCACTGTGTTTTAACCTGAATTCCAGGCACGTATAAAATACACAAATTAATACAGCACTGTATACAACACAGCAAACTTCATTAAATGTATTTAAAAAAAAATAATGGTGTGTGTCCCTGAACTAAAATCTTGAAGTGCCTTGTACAGCAGAGCCAAGACTGGCAACAGGAGAAGCAGAACAAGAAGCCAGTCTATTCATGTTCTGACACTGAGCATGCTAAAAGAGGGAAACCGCAAACAGCATAGTGACAGAGGGATCAGTTCATCCTTCTGCTGCTTCTCCTTTTACTGTCCAATCACAGCCTGGGGGCACAGACAAGACCTACAAGTGTTATTTAAAGCGGTATTAAACCCAAAAAGCAAACAATTATATTGCAGCTTACAAATTCTTAGATGGGATGGCTGCATTTGTTTTCTTTTTTAGACTAGTTCTTCTATTTTCACCTGGTGATCCAGCCAGTAACTCTGTTTTTCAAAAGAACCAGTTTTCTTGCAGATGTATCAGTTACAAGGAGGAGACAAACAAATCAACACTGGCAGAGGTGCTAACAAAGAGATATGATTTATGTTAAACATTTATCCCAAAAGGGGAAAAAAAAAAAAAAAAACTCGGAAAAAAAGGATCGAAAATCCTCTCTCTGAGGTTCAGTGATAGACACAGCTTTGATTCTTCAGACCATTGGGCTTATACTCTTGCTCTATAGGAGTAGGACTAGGCAGAAACTATCTATATTATACTATCACTTCTAGCAATAGGACTTCCAGTTTGTAACAAGCAGTGTCAGAACAACACATAACTCAACCCCAAAAGAAGGGCGGGTGCTGTGTCTGTCAGTGAACCTCAGAGAAAAGGATTTTTACAGTAAGACAAAAATCCAGTTCTCTTTTTCATTCACTGACAGACACCGCTTCAATTCTTCAGACCATTGGGATGTCCCAAAGCAGTGTCAACTTAAGGGGGGGGGGTTGGGACGACACAGCAAAGGCAGAATTCCCAACAAAGCTAAACATAGCTAACCTGTTAACAACAGGAGCTCAACTAGGAACAACTGGAGCTCACCACCAGAAAAAAAATGTTCACCCTCAAAAAGCGGAAGCCTCCGCGTCCGTAGCCTGCAAAACTTTGCAGCCAAACGCTGCATCCAAAGATGCAAGTACAGCCGAGGGGGCCGGAACATATCGTTCTGCCCACCCCAAGATGCCAGTCACTTCCTGGGCCGCCAGGGCACTCTTTGTGCCCCCTTGATGATTGATATATGCCACAGCGGTAGCATTGTCTGATTGTATCTGCACAGGATGCCCCTGCAGACGATCCGGCCACTGAGACAAAGTCTGATCACCTAAATTTCCAGGATGTTGATCGGCAACCTGGACTCCTTCCGAGTCCAGACACCTTGGGTCGAACACACCCCCAAGACACCTCCCCATCCGGAGAGACTGGTATCCGTGGTGATTACAGGGGAATAAAGGATTTTCCCAGATGAAGGGAAGGGGAGCGGAGCCACCATAGGAGAAACTGACTCGAACCCCGACTCAACCAAATCAGACTGTCCAATAATAGCGGATCCTTGTTCCATTTGACCAGAATCTCCATTTGCAAAGGTCTGATGTGGAACTGCGCAAAACGGAACTGCCTTGAAGGTGGACACCATCAGACCCAGCACTTGCATTCAAGTCCTGAGTGATGATCTGACAACAGGAGCCGAATAGCCTCCTGTACCTTCAGTAGTTTTGTTTGAGGAAGAAACACCCGGGCTGACGCTAAGTCCAGCATCAGACCCAAGTAGTCCAGCTTTGTGGACGGAATAAAGCCCATATCTGAAAATGTAGTATCCACCCGAACTCCTGCAGAGTTTGCACCGTAACCTCCAAGTCGCCTTCTAGAGCCGAGGAAGACTCGGCACGCAGAAGCAGATGATCCAGGCAACCCAGTACTGCAATCCCTTTCTGCCGTAACAAGGCCAGAACTGGGGCCAAAACCTTTGTGAACACTCGAGGAGCTGAGGCAAGATCAAAAGCTAACACCACGATCGAAAGTGCTCCTCGCACACGGCAAAACGAAGAAAACGCTGATGCCCAAAATATATTGGAATATGAAGGTAAGCATCCCTGAGATCGATAGAAGCCAGCAGATCTCCTTGATGAAGTAAAGCTACTACTGTGCGGATGGATTCCATCCAAAATTTCTGAACCCACACAAAGTGGTTCAGAGCCTAGAGATCCAAGATCGGACAAACCCTGCCTTCCTTCTTGGGAACTGTAAACAGATTTTAATAAAAATCCTGGAAACGTTCGACTCTGGAACCGGCACCATAACTCCTGTAGCCACTCTGAAGACAGGCGCAAGTTGGAAGGATCACCGCTGTCACAGAAAATCTGCCAGTCAAGGGGGCCGCATCCAGGGATGCATCACAAATATACTGTAACCCTTGGATCAACTGATCCACCAACTCAGAAGGAGGTTTACTCCTTTAGATCCTGGCTCAAAATCTTAGCCCATTCTGTTAAAGTCTGGGGTACCAAGGTGATAGCAAACACCGGTCTCAAAATGGAACCAGCCACGGTGAAGAGGTACCGGACCAGAGCCTCAGCTCTTTTGTCCGCAGGGCCCTTAGAAGACAGGGAATCCTCCACTGGCAAAAGTGTGGCGTTGTTTAGCCTGGAAACCTGAGTTCACCGATAGCTGAATCGTTAATTTCCTCAAAAGGGATCTCTTCAAGCAAAACGTTTAGGTATACCAACCATGCGTTTCGGGGAACTCCACTGACTAGTGACAATCTCGTCAAAATAGGCAGGAAAGGGAAATACCTTGTTCACCTTGGAAGATTTGCAGGTGCCAAATTGCACCGGCGTAGCCGACTCAGCAGCAGCTGAGTCCTCCAACTTTAAAGTTTCCCGCACTGATACATGCATGGCTGCAGAGGAGGACGACTCCTCTTCACTATTCGAGCCAAATCCACCTCAGAATCTGAGGAAGCAGAGGATAAAAAGGTGAAGGAGGGGAGGCGCTTCTTGCCAGGTCTCCTTTGCAGGGTCATCTACTTTGGCTACTAGCAACTGCAGGGCTGCCATCATGGCTGCCAGGGCAGACAGACCCAGAGGGTCCCGCAGCTTCCAGGAGTGGATTGGGTGGATTGGGATTCCTTTCCGAGTCCGACAGTCGCCATCCACTCATACAGTCTTCACCAATGGGGTATTGACTTCCTCTCCACAGGAGTAACTAGGCATAAGACTTGTTAAAAAACAAAGCATTTACATAGACACACCCATGGGGGCTGTCCCACTGGTCCAATACCCCCCTGCAATCAGCCATCCCAACTCAGTTTGGTAGCAAGCAGTTAAGTGTATAAGGCACGAGTGAGGGTGCACCTTCAAGCTGAAGGAGCCTTGTCCGCATGTCTATAGAATCCCACTCTCGGCTTGCCAGACAAGGGGCGCTTGGAACCTCCCGAGGACGACTTAAAAGGTTTTGAACAATTGTGAACCGAGAAGGATGGGCCATGTCTGCGGCAAGGTTCCTCACCCTTACCAGCCTGCGGAAGAAAAGTACTCTTCCCCCTCTGTGAGACTCTTAATGATGTCATCCAGGGTAGTCCCAAACAGCCAATCGCCCTGAAAAGGTAAATCCGGCAAAGCTTTTTTAAGAGGTTTGGCCCGTAGAACAACACTTAACCCACAATATGGGCCTAAGCGCCACTGCCAAAACAGACAGCCTAGAAATCAGGGGAGCCACATCCAAAGAGACCAAAGAGGCATCACAGATAAACTGCAGCCCCTGGACCAACAGGTCTGCCAGTTCAGCAAAAGTAGGGGGGAGCTGCTCACCCTCCAGATCATGGTGCATAAGTTTAACCCACACGGTCAGAGTTTGCGACACCGGGGGCAATGATGAAGACCGGCCTAAGCGCCGAACCCACAACAGTGAACATATTGCATGTCACAGCCTCCGCTTTCCTGTCAGCTGGATCCTACAGGGCCGGGGATTCCTCAACAGGAATTATAGCTGCCTTATTCAACCTGGAATTTGGGGAATCCACCAGTGGAACAGTCCACTTTTTATGGAGGGATTCCTCAAAGGGGTACCTCATCACAAAGGGTTTAGGAACCACAAAAGGGACGTTTTGGACGCTCCAACTCTTTCGCAACAAATCTGTCAAAATAGGAGGAAAAAGGAAAAGGGGACCGGCGTTTCCGCCGCAGTTTCAGCTGCATCCTCCATTTTTAAAGTTTCACACACAGACCCAATCGGTGCATCCACCAACGCCTTTTCGTGCGCAGCTACAGGTGTGGAGAATCCACCTATCAGAAAAGTCAGGACACATGACTGCAGATCCTGCAAGGTAGGCCACATCCATGGCAGCCACATCAGATTCAGAATCTCAGGAGACCGATGAGGCAGGGGAAAGCGGGGGATGCTTTTTGCTTGGCCGCCGCCCAAAAGCCATCTCAACTCGGGACACAAAGGACTCTAGGACCGCATCAATGGATAGTTGGGACCCTGAGAGGGGGGTTTAGGTGGGGAAACGTGCTTCAAAGACCCCCTCAGTAAATAGGGGGACCCCCACAAAAAATGGATTTTTGTAAAATCTTACCGTAAAATCCTTTTCTCTTAGCTCATTGACAGACGTAGTCCTCGGTGATACAGCACCTTTGGGTTATGTTGCCTCCACAGGAGCAGGACTAGACAGGAAATTAAAAAGCTCTGGCCACACCCTAGGGGCAGTCCCAGAGGGTATATCCTCTCTCTCTCTGCCTCAGCAAATCAGTTATGTGAAAAAGCAGTCTTTAGAGATTTTAACCCAACCCAAAAAACAGAGGGGTGGGGACTACGTCTGTCAATGAGCTAAGAGAAAAGGATTTTACGGTAAGATTTTACAAAAATCCATTTTTCTCTAGCGCTCATTGACAGACGTAGTCCTCGGTGATACAGCACCTTCGGGACGTCCCAGAGCAGTATCACAAATGAGGGGTGGGAAAATGAAAATCAAATCCCAATCTAGAAGGCCCAACCGGTGCCAACTAGAAGTTTACAATGCTCATCCTTAATGATGAGACTCAACAAAAAAAGAGAAAATTTTTTTTTTTTTTTTTTTCAAACAGAAAAAAACCCTCGAGGTAGACCACCGGTCTCCTCAAATTGCGGCCTGCAAAACCTTGCGGCCAAATGAGGCATCCGCCGATGCCGTCACATCAATTTTATAGAATTTTGTAAAGGTATGTACCGACGACCAGGTGGCCGCCTTACATACCTGGACCACTGACGCCTGATGGCGAAAGGCCCAGGAAGTACTGAGCGCTCGAGTGGAGTGCGCCCTAACAGGGAACGGAGGACTCTGACCCTTAATAGAATAAGCCTGTACCACCGTTTGTCTAATCCATTTGGCAATGGTCGCGGCAGATGCAGGCAAACCCTTTCTGGGGCCATCCGTGATCACAAAAAGTGAATCCGTCTTACGGAATGATTCCGTAGCTTTCAGGTATACCCTGATTGCCCGAACCACATCTAAGGAATGCAACGCATGTTCCCGATGATGCTTGGGCTGAGGACACAAGGAAGGTAGTACAATATCTTCATTCAGATGAAATTCTGAAACCACCTTAGGAAGAAAGGATGGCTTAGGATGAAGTACTACCTTATCCCTATGAATCACTAGGTATGGGGACTGGCATGATAATGCAGCCAGTTCTGACACCCTGCGAGCAGAAGTGATAGCCACCAAGAAGGCCACCTTCTGGGATAAAGTAAGCAAGGGAATCTCCCTGATGTTTTCAAAGGGAGGTTTCTGTAGAACCGACAAAACCAAATTAAGATCCCAGGGCGGTAAGGGCGCGCGGACTGGTGGAGCCAGGTGCCGCACCCCCTGGATGAAATTCCGCACCAAGGACTTGGTAGCTAAAGGCTTCTGAAAGAAGATTGCTACTGCTGAAACTTGACCCTTGATGGTGCTCAAGGCTAGCTTCTGCTCAACCCCTTGTTGCAAAAAGGCCAGTATTCGAGTCACCGAATAGGTACGTGGAGGAAATCCTAAAGATTCGCACCATGCAATATAAGTCTTCCATGTGTGATAATAGACCTTGCTGGAAGTCGCTTTCCTTGCTTTAATAAGGGTAGGAATGACTGAAGTAGACAAACCTCTGTCCTTCAGTACTTGGGTCTCAATGGCCAGGCCATTAAAACCAGCGACTGTAAAGCACGATGGTAAATTGGTCCTTGAGACCACAGACACTCCCTGAGACGAAGTTCCCACGGAACGTCTGCGACTAGCATGTCCAAGTCGGCCAGGCCGGCTTGACGAGGCCAACCTAGAATTTCTAGGACCATTGGCGCTGATTGGATCTGAACCAGGCGTCCCTAGAGGTATCTGGCCCCGACCATCCGAGAAAGTCTGGTCGTTTTCTGTTCCCACACATTTATCAGATACCTGATTGTTATCAGGAAGGGTGATCTTTTCTGGTTGAACCTCAGGGACCGAAGTCACCCGACTAGAGGCTTCTTGGCCTATCTGGTCAACCAGATCCGATTCCTGTGAGGTATAGGGACTAATCTTAGGAAAAGGTAAAGGAAAAGATCTATTCAGGGAACGGTAACTACCGCTTCCTGTAGTACTTAAATGTTGGAAGGGAAGAATCGCACCGGTAGTAGTGGTTGATGCTCGATCTAATGTCCTGAATACCGGTGAAAACGTCCCCCCACCCTGAAACCGGGTGGGGGCGCACCTTCAGGCTGTGTACTCCTTTGCTTCGGGTTTGGCTGGGTTGGTCCTCTGTTTGTCCGACCAGCCCTTCTTGAACCCTCCTGGAGGAGTCTTGCCTTTCCCGCTTGTTCCAGCCGGGCGCCCTTTATGGGCGGTAAAGAAAGGTCCTCGCTTGTTGCGAGGTCCCTTAGCTTTAGCAGCCTGTGGCAAAAAAGTGCTCTTGCCCCCAGTGGCATCCTTAATGATTTCATCTAGGTTGGCCCCAAATAGACGATTCCCCTGAAAGGGGAGATTTGTCAAGGTCTTTTTGGAACCTAGGTCAGCTGACCAGCATTTTAACCACAGCACACGTCTGAGGATGACCGCTGACATAGATGCATGCCCTAATAGGGGAGTAGTGTCCAAGGCTGCGTCACAGATAAACTGTAGCCCTTGTATAATCTGTTCCATCAAATCAGATGTCTCCTGGGGAATATCCTTTCCCCTAAGGTCTTGGCGTACCATTCTCGCCCATTCCGTAAGTGTCTGGGAAACTAGACCAATAACAATTACTGGTCTAAATGCTGACCCTATCAGAGAGAAGATGGTGCGGGACTCTGCTTCCATCTTTCGATCCACCGGATCCTTAAAGGATGAAGTGTCCTCCACTGGGATTACCGTGGCTTTATTCAGCCTGGAAATAGGTGGATCCACCACTGGTGGTACCGTCCATTTCTTAATGATGGATTCCTCAAACGGATAGCGTCTAGCAATACGCTTGGAAATAGTAAAGGTACGTTTAGAATGCTCCCATTCTCCTTTAATCTTATTACCGAAACACTTGGGTACAGGAAAAACCTTCACCGTTTTGATGGGCTTATTAGTACCAAAAGGAATCTCTGTTTCAGTTGCCTCTGTCGGTAAAACCTCAAGTTTTAAGGTTTCCTGCACTGCCACAACTAGTGCGTCCACCAATGCTTCTTCCTGAATTATAGCGGGAGAAGAAACATCCTCCTCACTGTCTGAGGGAGCTTTACCTGAGATAACAGCCCTTGCAGAGGGACCTGCAACTGCAGTGACCATCTCTGAATCTGAGTCAGAGGTGTCAGATAGTATAGGGGTAGGCGGGGGTCGCTTCCTTGACCCCCGTCCCTGACAGGCCGCCTCCACCCGAGCCACCATAGACTCCAAAATTGCTGTAAATGACTCTACACTCTGTGCACCGGCGGGTCCCGTGGCCCCCTCGAGGGAAACAGGTGGGGGAATATGTGTGGCAGGGTCCATGATAATTCCAGTCACTTCCTGGATAATATATTTCAAAAATAAAAAACTTTTTTTTTTTTTTTTTTTTTCAGACCCCCAGCGCCACAAAAAGCCCCTTAGTGTTACCTGCTAGGGATCCCTATCGATCGAGAGAGAGAGATAGACCCCCAGGCTCACCACTTGATGCTCAGAGTTTAACTGCAACAGGTTACAGCGCTGTCTTGACAAACAGGAAGTCTTTTGGCTGGCTGCCCAGGAAGAAAGGAGGCGGCTCCGCCCCTCTGCACGCCTTCCGGCGCCTCCCCTAGCTCCACGAGGTGTTTGGATCACCTCAAACATGGCCGCCCCCATGCTGGAGACACGAGGCTACGCCAAGATGGCGGCTCGTGCGATCCAGCAAAAAAAATGGCGGCGGCCTGTACTGAATAGCGGTGTGCTGCAGGGCACACAACACTCTCTCTGCATGGGGATTTGGCGTGGTTGGCGGTACCGGCCCTGGTGGACCGCATGGCCGTTCGGGAGGCCTGCTTATAGCTGGAGATCTGATTTAGGAAGGCAGTCTACATGTCCGTGGCTTCTGACTGGTAGGTAGCTTATTCTCATCATAGTAAGATTCCCAGAATGCCACTGATTACAATCTTTTAAACATGTATACAATTAGATTGTTAGCTCCCAAACCAAGCCTCCTGGCTTTTTGCACATAAAATCACACTCAAAGTAGGAGGATCTGTGTCATGTTGTAGGATAGAAAGGGACTCTATCTTACCATACAGAGAGGGGCCCGCGTTCACCACAAGACCCGTCAGGGGAAAAGGGGGAACATACTACTCACCATACCGGAACCAGGCGGGCACCAACTCCTGACAGTACCCCTCTCCACCGGGGCGGGAGGGCTGTCGACCGATATGGACGCCGTGACTCATGGTCTTTGGCGTTTCAGCGAGACGTTTAACTCGCGGGGTCAGTCCCTTAATGGGACTTTGTCGCGGCCGACCCAGCGCGGAGCTATGGCCTGCACGCGCTCGTAGGCTGAACTGGGGTGACCACCAGATCTCAACATCCAGCCCGTCGCCCAGCTCAGCTTTCTTGCTTGAAGATCTCACAGGAACACTGGAGAAAAAAAGCTGTCTAAAAAATCTTTTAAGAAAAAAATCTTGCCAGGACCGAAGATCCCAGCAAGGTATCTAGGTCCTTACTCCTAACTAGACAGAAAATAACTGATTTGCTGAGGCAGAGAGAGAGAGGATATACCCTCTGGGACTGCCCCTAGGGTGTGGCCAGAGCTTTTTAATTTCCTGTCTAGTCCTGCTCCTGTGGAGGCAACATAACCCGAAGGTGCTGTATCACCGAGGACTACGTCTGTCAATGAGCGCTAGAGAAATGTGTCAAACACTGCCCGGGGATACCCCCCACTGCACTGGTATCACCACCGGATTCACCAGCAACAGAGTCCCCCACAATCCTGCCGCAGAGAGAGGGAGGGACCCCACCAGGGTAACGCTTGCTCCACATGCAGTGTCCAGGTAAAGAAATGAACCAGGAGTCAGAACCAGGGGAAAAAGAGGGGCTTTCACAGCTGAAATCTCCGCCACTCTGTACTATGCCGGACCAATGAAAAATTGCCTTCAGACTAAGCAAACATGGTCACTGGCCATAGACTAACACAGGCTACAACAAAATGGCCACCCGAGCAGCTCACAGGAGGGATTCCTGGGGACCAGAACATTTACCAAAAAGGAGGGAACTGGGCACAGAGCTCCCACACAGGTACAGTTCCCCTCCCCCTAGCCCAATCGCCGGCGGAAACCCCCCCCCCCAGTCCCAGAGATAGCCCAGACCACCACACTGCCCCAGATAGAGGGGGGGGGGGGGGGAGTTGGGGGGCTAGATCAACGTTTCTCAACTCCGGTCCTCAGGGCACACTAACAGGCAGGTTTGCAAGAAAACTGAAATACATCACAAGTGAAATCATTGGCTGCTCAGTGATTGCAGTATTCTAGTCGGCATCTCGCCAAGGTAATACTTAAAATCTGACTAAATAATAAATCGTAATAATCAGCGCAAACCAAACAAAACTGTATAATTATATACACAAGGCTGCAAACAATTAGTGCTAAACACAACACCTGTGATAAATTAGTAATAAATATTGCTGCGCCAAGTGAGAGAATAAATGTTGAAATAATTAAGATCAGAAACCAACTCAGTGCTTATAAAAATCAAATAACAGTGATTATCAGTGAAAATAACAGTCCCAATAGTGAAAACTGAAGGTGAACAATAAATCCAATAAAGCAATCAATCTTCATCTGTGATTTAAATAAAGTGCTGCATGCTTCACTCCAGTGCTCCCAGTGGCTAGTGCAAGATAATCAGCTCACCTTAGGATTATGTCCAGTACACACGATCCGAAAATCGGACGACTCTCCGTCTGTTTTTATTTGGTTGCTAGGAACTCTCAATTATATTCACAAATGGGAGAGGTTACTTACCATACGAATTTTCTCTGACAATGATTCAAAAGCTTCCGGTATGCGTAACCACGCTGTACCGTGTGAGGGGAAAATGATGTCTACTGCTCATGCGCTGTCCTGCTCACCATTTTTTTCGGATGAACAACATACTGATAATACGATTATCGTACGATGTGTTATAATACGATCAAAATTTTTATGCTTGCATGACCGGATAATAATCGGGTGAACTGTCGTGATCGCCTCTCGTAAGCTGTGTACTAACGATCAGATTATCGTCCGATCCTTTCACAAGCGTTATTTTTCGTCCGATTTTCGGATCGTGTGTACGGGCCATTAGACTCCTGAGAGTCATACACGCTTTGGGATGTATACAGATGGATATACAAGGATAGCAGCCTGGTCTCCCTTCATCCACTCCTTCCAGCTACCGCTCCACGTGGGCCAAGGACCCGGTGTGAGAAAAGGCTGCTATCCTTGCATATCCATCTGTATACATCCCAAAGCGTGTATGACTCTCAGGAGTCTAATCCTAAGGTGAGCTGCTTATCTTGCACTAGCCACTGGGAGCACTGGAGTGAAGCATGCAGCACTTTATTTAAATCACAGATGAAGATTGATTGCTTTATAGGATTTATTGTTCACATTCAGTTTTCACTATTGGGACTGTTATTTTCACTGATAATCACTGTTATTTGATTTTTATAAGCACTGAGTTGCTTTCTGATCTTAATTATTTCAACATATTTATTCTCTCACTTGGCGCAGCAATATTTATTACGAATACTTAAAATCTGGCCTGTAAGTGTGCCCTGAGGACCAGAGTTGAGAAACACTGGGCTAGATGACCCATAGGTACCACCAGAATACAGGGAGGTCTAAAAGAAAGGAGGGGAACCCGAGGGTCTGACCAGTCTGCAGAGGGGCATGCATCCACCTCAAAAGCCTCCAGAGGAAGAGGGGGGACAGCTACTTACCATGCCGGGAACCAGACAGGCACCGCTCCAGACAGAACCTCCTCGCCATCAAAATGGGAAGGCTGTCAAGCCAGAAGGAACGGTGCTACACAGGCCGTGAGCCAGTCGTATGCGACCTCGCGAGGTGTTTAACTCGCAGACCAGCCCCCGTCCAGTGGGGCTATGTCCCTCCCGACCTAGCGAGGAGCTGTGGTCTTCGCACGCTCGCTGGCCAGACTGGGGTGACCACTGGATCTAGATTATCCAGCCCCTCAGCCAGTCCAGCAGTTGATTGTAGATCTCAGAGGGAATAAACAGGAGAAAAAAAGCCATTTAAAAAATGGGATTTCTCTTTTGTTCACTGACGGACACAGCTCCTTAGGATTCTTGACCATTAGGTTACATTGCTCCCTAAAGGAGTAGGTCACTAGGCAGAAAAAGAACTTGACTACGCTTATGGCCAGTCCCAGAGGGTATACCCCCAATACCCGACCACCGCCCCCCCCCCCCCCCTCTGCTATAGGTACTTTTTTTTTCTGCCTAGTCAGGAGTAAGGACCTGGTTCCTTGTTGGGATCTCTGGACCTGGCAATTTTTTCCTTTTCTCTTTCGTTCACCGACGGACACAATGCTCCATAAATCATAAATTACTGGGGCGTCTAAAAGCAGTGCAAAAAGAAAATGAGGGGTGGGGAAAATACCCCAAGGCTAAAACACAAGAGCCCTAACCAGGACACAGGAGCCCTAAAAGAGAAGTATAGGATTCCTTCCCCCCCCCCCATTTATACCTACCTAAGTGGATGCAGAATTGGTCCCACGGCGCCTCTACAATGAAAACCGAGCGATCTAACACAGTCACTCGCTCGGTTACGACAGCTCCCCGAGCAGAGAACTGCTGACTGTCAGTCAGCAACTCTCTGCTCTGCCTCCTCCTCGCTCTTTGGAGCGCTGTGCTGTGTGGGAGCGGGGAGCAGCTGGCTCAGGTTTTCAGCGTCTCGCTGAGAGGCTGAGCCAGGTGTTGGTACAGGCAGCTGGCGGATCCCAACTCCGTGGTCCTGATGACGCAACTTCTAAAACATCAGCAGAGAGCGGACTTCAGCCCACTCTCTGCTGAAAATGGGTCACAGGATCACTGCACTCCGGTGATCCATAGGAGATGTACAGCCAAACTTGTCACAGGAGCCGCATCTGAAAAATAAAAATTTTAAGAAAAATACCCCTCAAGAGGGAACAGCCTCTCTTAAACAGCGGCCTGCAAAACCTTACAGCCAAAAGAAGCATCCCCAGATGCCAAAATATATACTTTGTAGAACTTGGTGAAAATATGCACCAACAACGAAGTGGCCGCCTTGCAAACCTGAGATATTGATGCAGGATGACGGTAGGCCTAGGAAGTACTAAGCGCCCGAGTAGAATGCACCGTGACAGGGAAAGGAGGAGCCCGACCGTTAATAGAATAGGCCTGAGCCACCGTCCGTCTGATCCATCTAGAGATGGTAGCCGAAGAAGTGGTCAGCCCTTTTCTTGGTCCATCCGTAACCACAATAAGTGAGTCTGACCTCCGGAAGGACTCTGTGGCTGCCAGATGCACTCGAATCGCCCGAACCACATCCAGGGTATGCAAAGCATATTCCTTGGGATGAGCTGGCTTGGGACACAAGGAAGGCAACACAATGTCCTCATTCAAATGGAAGTCAGTGACAACTTTAGGCAGAAATGACAGACAGGGACGAAGAACTGCTTTATCTCTATGGACCCCCAAATAGGGCCTACGACAGGATACAAGGGCAAGCATTTAATAAGGTGAACGTCATATAAAAAAAAAAAAACACTCATTACACTATACATACACTATGCTTTCCCAATATTAAAAAAAAAAAAAAAAAAAAAAAAAAATGTGCTACTTGTATCTCATTTATACAATGTAACCTTAAAGGGATAGTAAAGCACGCTTTGTTATTTTTACCTACAGGTAAGCCTATATTAAAGGCTTACCTGTAGGTAATATAAATCTCATAAATGTGCACTGTTTAGGAGATATTCACCCTGACTGCAGCCGCTAACATTACTGGTGCATGCACTCTGAAGGTCCTGCATACCATGCCAGACCTTCAGAGCTTCTTGGCGGAACTGAGGGCTGCCATGCACATGTGTGGGAGTGAGGTCATTGCGGCTCCAGCCACTCACAGTGCCAGAGCCCATGAACCGGGAAGAAAGACCGGGGGGAGGAGGTCAGCCCTCTTAGCGCTGACCAGGCTCTGCTGGAAGAGCTTTGTTCTAAGGTAAGTATTTCAGTATGCAACGCATACTAGCACATTATGCCATTGTATTGCAGGTGTTTTTTTTTTTTGTTTTTTAATTCTGCATCAGTTTACTACCGCTTTATTAGGTTTAGAGGTGCTTTAAGATATTTCCTCTAAAAAATACCTTTAGTGACAGAGCACTGAGGGAGAACAAGACACAAAGAAACCTAGTATAGTCTATACTTACATTCTTGCTTGAAGGTGAAATACTCTGTTAAGTGTCGGCACTCGTGGTTCCCTCGCAGCAGAAACAGGGTTTTGGAGTGGATAATTTTCAGGCTCCAGAGGTAAAGGACACACTGAAAGGAGACAGAATTAAAAGCAATTGTTCAGACGTAAGCTATGCATAGATGTTGTCCTGTACGTGTGTAAAGTGTTTAATGCTGGGTACACACCGGAATTTTTTTTTATTCAATAAATTAAAAAAACGTACAGATCATCGAACACATTCGATGTTAGTGCGGCAATCTCCCCGTTGATCACCCCCCTGCCAGGACCCATTGATCAGTGCTAATTTTCAACATGCTCGTTCAACAGAAGCTGGTTGTGAGACTGGCTTCTGTCGGATGAGGAGCTGTGCACAGGCTAAAAGTCAGCCAGTTCCTGCCAAACAGACCATTTTCGGACGTTTTTCAGCCCATGTGTGACACGGTTAAGGAAATCAGTCTGCTTCTTCAATTACATTATTTGAAACATAAAAGGTAAAAGGACATGAGTGGCTGCTGGGGCTAACATCCATGGGTCTTCCTTTAGACAATAGGATAAATTAGGTCTGGGGCACACTTAATCTACATTGCACTGACCTCTATACTGAAGTATCCTCGGTCCACATAGTCCCCTAAGAAGAGGTAGCGTGTGGTGTGAGGAGAACCACCAACCTCAAACAACTTCATAAGGTCAAAAAACTGTCCATGGATATCTCCACATACTGCAAGGAAGAAAAAAAAAAAAAAACACAAGACCATGCAAGGTATGAAACAGGTTTTAGGTAGACAAAATGGAAAGAACTTTGCTTTACATTATAATAGCTATATACAACAGGATTAGATTTCATTTGTTTAATATTCTGTGTCGGAAGCGTCTTGTAAGTTATTTCTTGGTTTATTTTTATTGTTTTTTTCAATCGCAGCACCCTCTACGTATACAAAATCTCGAAGCAGCCTAGTCTAAAATGTAAACGTTACTTATCATTGGGAAACTCGAGCCTGAATGTGAACACAGCTGTCCCGGTGAACTGAACTGCACACCAGAAGCCCTCCCTTCATATTTGAGGAAGTTCACCCTCCTCATCAGAGCCCTTCTTTACATCAAACATCTCCCTTAAGTCAGAGCCTCCTCATAACTGACAGCCCCCATCACATCAGAGTCACTTCTCTACAGAAGCTACCTATACAAGAGTCCCCCCCATCACAGAGCCCTCCAGATACACCCCCCCCCCCCAATCAATCCGTCCCATCTTAAAATCTGAGCCCTTTCTTTTGGGTCCAGCAGTGCGGCATAGGGCAAGAGAAGGGCTGTATCTGGTGGTGGCAGACTTCTGTCTTCTGAAATCTGGATCAGAGTAATGGGTTGACATGGTGCCGGCAAACTTTCCGCAATCACCGTACCAGTGAGTGATGCAGTACAATTCACTTTTGCCGGGAAAGATGCCCTCTTGTTCCAGCAGACATATATTGCTTACTACATTTGTGATATATATGCCAATAGAAGTTAAACAACAAGAAAACGGTTTCCATTATTGCAAAGGTATTAATCAAATAATAAGACAATGAAGGAATGGTCATAGGATGTATCAATAATCAAGAGGTGTGTAACGTCTACGTATTCATGTGGCATAAAAAAATTGTATTAAGTCATTACATTGATGAGGGTCAATGATTGATCCTGTGCTGTGATAATACCAAGTCTACCAGTCTGAGCAAAAGGTGAATATAGATGCCGCCAACTTGCCTGTGATGGGGGCCTCCACTTCAAGCATGGTTTTCTCTTGTCGCAAAATGGCTGCTCCCTCTCGAATTATACGTAAAGCCACCTCTTCATCCAGTCTCCCCTCCTTGACCAGGTGATTCTTCAGCGTTTCCAGCTGAGGACGGCCTTCCACAAATACCTCATTCATAGTCAGCCGCCGTGTGGGCGGAAAAGGGACGGCTGCAATGAAAAGAAAGTAATCATGGTCTAAAAGAAGAAGAAGAAGAAGAAGAAGAAGAAGGAGTATAGAATACACAAAGAGACAATGTGAATGGAAGAGCACAAACACTAAAGGCACAGAGCAAACTCCATCAAGAGCATCTACTGAGGAAAAGAAAAAAATGACCAGGGCACCTGTGTCCTCTCCTTCAGTCTACCTATAGGAATGATCTAGCAACAACGAAGTGGTAACACTTGAATGCATTCGATGCCCCTGCCACTTGCTCTTGTACTTTGGCAGCCATGGTTCATGTATAGGTCAATATAACCTAACAATGGAAGTCTAACTAGCATAGCCAAACAGAAAAAGCTCTGGTCTCTCAGCCACCTACATGAGTCTTCCAGTCACATGTGGCAGCAGTACCTGATCTACCATACTAATACAAATACAAAATCAAGTAGCTTTTTATAAACCAGCAGAATCGAGGAACAATGGGAACATGTCCATTTATTGATAAAGTAAACCAGCTCAAAAATAGGTAGGTCTCAAAAACCTACCCGAATGCTTCCACACATAACACTCCATATCCCGGGCTATGCTTGCCCATCTGCATGCCGCCGAGAAGAGGGGGGAGGCTGGAGAGCGGACAAACTTCTGCTCTCCTCCCCTTCTTGTTGCTGACCCAAGGCCAGGAAAAAATTGTAATGCTGTGCGATGTGCATTGCTTTACATTCATTGGAGCACAAGGGAGGCATGCATGATCTTTTAAACCCTGGAATGTCTCAAAAAGAGAACCCTTCATCAAAAATATATTTTTTTGATTGTAAAAAATAAAAAAAATAAAAAAAAGTTACACCCAAACACATAACCCCCCCACAAACACATATACACATGTACAAACACACACGTCGGGGTGCCTGCACCTCATTGCGATACACAGGTTACACATTGCTGTGCACACCGGAGTGAGAGCAATAAATCTAGCACAAGACCTCCTGCGTAATGCTAAACTGATGACCTATAGGGGGCTTTTAATAGGAGGTGCTCATAGAAAATATAGGGTACTGAAGATTGTCGCCATTTCACGGACACATGCTGGGTATCTATTTACTCGGTGCAACCTCGGCTTTAATATTTTAACAAAAAAATTGAGTAATTTATTGAGTTTTTGTGCCCCCTAAAAAACAAAACTTTAATGTGTGTTTTTTTTTTTTTTTTTTACTGAAAACCTTTGCAGTAATATCATGGAATTACTATTTTATTCTCTAGGGTGTCTGCTTTCAGAAAATATATAATGTTTTTGAGGTTTTTTTTTTTTAACATGAGTGCAAAAAAAATGCAAAAACCGCTGTGGCAGAAAAAGGGTTAAAGGAGAAGTTCACCTTCAGTAACATTACATGTAAGCTTTGTTGGTTTAAAAAAAAAAAAAAAAAAAAAACCTGACTCCTAACATTTTTAGCTGACTCCTAGATTCAAAGCAAATTTGTCAAGGCCTGCCCGAATAATGGGATTTTTGATTTACCGTTAAACCCATTTCTCTGATGTTCATTGACTGACACAGCTCCTGATCTTCTTAACCATTGGTTATACTGTCCCCTACAGGAGTAGGACACTAGGCAGAAAAAACGTCTGGGTACGCCTATGGGCAGTCCCAGGGGGTATATTTCCGCTCTGTGCTATAGGTTACAAGCAGTGTCAGAAGAATTACAATTCCACAGAGTGGTGGGTGCTGTGTCCTTCAATGAACATCAGAGAAATGGATTTTCAGTAAGTCAAGAATCCCATTTTCTCTTTCGTTCATTGACTGACACAGCTCCTGATCTTCTTAACCATTAGGACGTCTCAAAGCAGTGTTAAAAATGAGGGGTGGGAACAGCGAAAATAAAAACTCCCAAGGCTTAACTATAGTCAACCAGGTAAACCGGAGCTCACCTGAAAAAAACAATACACCCATAAAGAGAACCAGATCCTCTAAACAGCAGCATGAAAAAACCTTGCGGCCAAAAGAAGCATCCGCACATACCAACACATCCACTTTATAGAATTTTTTGAAAGTGTGCACCGACGACCAGGAGGCCGCCTTGCAACCCTGCGTTACTGATGCCCAATGACAGAAAGCCCAGGAGGCACTAAGTGCCCGAGTAGAATGCGCCTTGACAGGGAAAGGAGGAACCTGACCCTGGATGGAATTGACCTGAACCACCATCTGTCTGATCAATCTGGAAATGGTCGCAGACGAAACGGACAACCCTTTCTGAGGCCTATCCGTGAGCACAAATAGTGAGTCTGACTTCCTAAAAAAAACCTCCGTAACTGCCAGGTACACCCTAATTGTCCGGTTCACATCCAAGGCATGCAAAGCAATTTGCTTCAGGAATGTTGGCCTAGGACACAGGGAAGGCAACACAATTGTCTTCATTCAAAATGAAAAATGAGAAAAAACTGAGGAAGGAATGACGGACAGGGGCGAAGAACCACCTAATCACTGTGAACCACCAGTAAGGTGGACAAGATAACGCCGCTAATTCCGACACCCTGCAGCTAGAGGTTAAAGCCACTAAAAAGGCCACCTTCTGGGACAGTGTAAGCAGGGGGAATCCCCTGAAAATTCACAAAAAGATGCCTCTGGAGGAAAGAGCACCAAATCGAGGTCCCAAGGCAGCAACAGAGACCGCACTGAAGGCGGCAAGTGCCTAACTCCCTGAGGTATGCACAAGGGAGAATGTGGCCAAGGGCCATTGAAACAAGACCGCTAAGGCCAACACCTGACCCTGGATAGTACTCGAGGCCAGTTTCTGCTCACCCCTCCCCCCCCCCGTTAAAGGAAGGTCAAGATCCGAACCACCGAACAAGAGCGAGGATGAACCCTAAGAGACTCCCACCACGCAATGTACGCCTTCCACGTACGATGGTGGATCTTCCTAGGAATAGGTTTCCTAGCTTTTAACAGCATTGGAAACACCGACTCATGATTGTAAAGCAGGGTGGAAGATTGATCCTTGAAACAGCAGATCTTCCCTGAGAGGAAGCTTCCAAGGAACGTCGGCGACCAGTCGCACCAGATCGACGTACCAAGCCCAGCGAGGCCACTAAATGACCGGAATCCCTTCTGCCTCGATCCTACGTAGAAGTCTTGGCAGAAACTTAAGAGGAGGAAAGGAGTGAATCAGACAATACTGACCCCACTGGGCAACCAGCGCATCTGTGGAATCCGCCAGAGGATCCCGTGACCGAGCCACAAACCTCTGCACCTTTCTGTTCATCCGGGAAGCCATCAGATCTCCCTCAGGGATGCCCCACCGGAGACACAACTGATAAAACACCTCCGGATGAAGGGACCACTCCCCTTGGTCTAACGCCTGCCGACTGAGGTAAACTGCCTACAAGTTTTCCACCCCAGGAATATGTACAGCGGAGAGGGCTGGAAAGAAACGTTTTGCCCACCCTAGAATGCCAGCTACCTCTAGAGCCGCCAGGACATTTCTTGTGCCTCCCTGGTTACTGACATAAGCCACAGCCGTGGCATTGTCCGATTGAATATGCACTGGACATCCCTGAAGAAGTCCAATGTTCCAGGCACAGTCTGATCGCTCGGAGTTTCAAGACATTTATAAGTAGTCTGGACTCCAGTGTCCAGATCCCCTGAGCAGAATATTTGCCAAAGACGCCTCCCCAACCGCACAGGCTGGCATCCGTGGTTACCACTGTCCAATAGAAGGATAGGAAAGATTTGCCCAGCCGAAGCACGAAGCCACCATATCAGGGACTCTTTAGTTCCCTGGCTCAGCGGGGTCTGAATGTCCAGAGACATCTTGTCCCATTTGGACAGACTCTCCCTCCCTTGCAGGGACCTCGTATGGAACTGTGCAAACTGAGCCGCCTTGAAGGTAGACACCATCAGGCCCAGCACCCGCATGCGAGATTGGAGGGATGACCATCTGCTGGACAACACGAGACGAATTGCAGCCTGTAGTTGCTGGGGTTGTCCAGAGGAAGGAGCAATCTGACTAAGGCCGAGTCCAGAGTCAGACCCAGATAGTCCAGCTAGTGGATGGAACCAGAGCAGACTTCTGAAAAAAGTTAGAATTCAGCCAAACTCCCTCAAGCTCGTATGGCGATTTCCAGGTTTTGCACCAGAGCAGGAGACTCCGCTCGCAGAATCCAAGTAGCCCAGTACCACAATCACCCATTGGCATAACAATGCTGGCACCAGGGCCAACACTCGTGAAGACCCAAAGAACAGAGGCGAGACCATAAGGTAACACCACAAACGGATAATGCTTCTCTCCCACGGCAAAGCGGAGGAAGTGCTGGAGATCAACACAAATTGGAATATGAAGGTAAGCGTCCTTGATGTCGATGGAGGCAAGAAAAATTCCCCTGATGAAGGGAGGCCACTACCGTGCGAATGGACTTCAATCTTAACTTCTGCACCTGCACAAAGCAGTTCAGCGCCTTGAGGCCCAGAACTGGAAGCACCTTGCCTTCCTTCCTGGGGACTGAAAACCGGTTTGAGTAAAACCCCAGAAAACGTTCTGAAGTCAGAGCCATCACCCGTAAAAGACCTCGCATCGCCCCAAAAAGAACTTGTAAGCGGACCGAGGACAGTCGCATGTCGGAAGAAAGAACCTTACCGGAGGGTAAGAACAAAACTCGATTTTGTAGCTGGACCGAATTACCTGGCAGACCCAATGGTTCTTGTACCAGGTGAGTCCACGGGTCCGGGAACCAGTGAAGACGTCCCCCACCCCAGATACAGGGGAGGGAGCACCTGCCTGCTGAAGGAGAAGCCCGCTCTCGACTTGCCAGACCAAGTTCGCTTGGATCCTAAAGAGTGGGCCCCGAAGGGCTGGATCCCTTGTCAGTCGACCCTGAGGGACGAAACCACTTCTTATGAGCCGAGAAGGAGGGCCCACGTCTACGAGAGTCCTTGCCCTTAGTAGCCCATGGAAGAAAAAGTACTCTCCCCCCCCTGTGAGACCTTTAATGATGTCATCCACGGTAGCACCAAACAGGTGATCTCTTTGAAAGGAAAAATCTGTCAAGGTCTTTTTATAAGTCTGGTCTGCAGACCAGCATTTGAGCCAAAAGACACGCCAAAGGGCCACTGCCGAAACAGAGAGGCGAGCCACTAGGGTAGCCGCATACAAAGAGGCATCACAGAAACTGCAGCCCCTGGACCGCTAATTTCAACAAAGGCAGGGGGGGAAGCCTCCCACTCCAGGTCACTGCGTAAAAGCTTAGCCCACTCGGTCAGAATCTGCAGCACCAGGGCAAAGGCGAAAATCGGCCTCAGTGCTGAGCCAGTCAGGGTGTACATATTGAGGGCCACAATCTCCGCCTACCTGTCAGCCTGGTTTTTAAAGAAAGGGGACTCTTCAACCCGGAATCATGCTTGTCTTGTTTGTCTGGAAACTGGAGGGTCCACCACTGGTGGAACAGTCCACTTCTTAAGAAGGGACTTCCCATAGGGGTATCGCCGAGCAACTCGCTTAAGGACCCCAAAGGGACACTTTGGTCGCCCCCACTCTTTAGTGACACTTCTGTCACAATAGGAGGGGAAAGAACTCCTTTGCCGCTCTGGATGGCTTGCGAGTGCCAAAGGGAACCTGCGCCTCCGTTGTAGTTGCAACTGCGTCCTCTAACTTTAAGTCTCAAGCACAGATAACAATTAGTGCGTCCACCAGCGTCTTTCGTGCACAGTTGCAGAAGCAGAGGAATCATCCTCACTATCTGAGGACTCGAGGCGCATGGTGGCAGACCCAGCAGGGCGACCCACGTCTGCGGGGGCCAAATCAGATTCAGCATCTGAGGGGACAGATGAGGAAGGGGCGCTTTAAGCCAGCTCATCGCATCGATGGATGGATGGATGGGACCCAGAGGGCCCCGCAACCCCAGAGGGGATCAGGTGGAGAGATGTGCTCCAAAGACTCCATAAATCACCTTGGGGACCCCATAAAACACTGCTAAGGGTCAACCCCCACTGCTCTGGCAGCACCACCCAGTTGCCAGTCACAGAGCACCAATCGATCCTCAGCAGAGAGGGAGAGGACCCCACCAGACTAACCACCCCGCAGAAACCAGGCACCGCAGCCACCAGGAAATGAAAGGATCTAGGTGAGGAGGGGCTCCCACCGCAAAATCGCCGCTGCTATTTTCAACGGCAAACCACTGTAAAATGGCCATTGGACTACACAAACTTGGCCACCGTGCATTGAGCACACCGGCTACAACAAAATGGTGGCCCCACGAGGCTCCCAGGAGGGATCCCTAGGCCTCAAAAACAGGCCCAGGCAGAACGAGGGGCCCTGGCAGGAGCCCCCACCAGGTACAACTCCCCCGCGTACAGCCGATCGTCCGTTCGCCGACAGCACATCCCCGCCAGCATAGCACTCTGCCCCTACCCTAGGAGGTGACCACCTGCACAGCCCCAAGCATAGGTGGAGGGGGGGTAGGATGGGGGGACAGATGATCGGGGGTACCTGACGAGAAGGAAGGGAACCCGGGGGTCAGACCATCCCAAGGAGGGGCCCACGTCCACCCCAAAACCCTCCAGGGGGGGGGGGGGAGAGAGGGGGAAATAGCTTATCACCATACACGGAACCAGACGGGCACCTCCCCAGACAGAACCCCTCACCATCAAAATGGGGGGGGCTGTCGGCCAGGAGGAAAGCTGCGACTAGGGCTGAGACCCAGTCTTATGCGATTTCACAAGGAGTTTAACTGGCAGACAAGACAGTCCAGTGGGACTATGTCGCAGCCGACCCAGGTCGGCGCTTTGGTCTGCGCGCGCTCACTGGCCAGACAAGGGGGACCACTGGATCTAGATTATCCAGCCCATCGCCCAGTCCGGCAGTTAATTGTAGATTTCACAGAAGAAGAAAATTCTATCTAAAAAAAAAAAAATTGTAAGGACCAGAGATCCCAGCAAGGAAATTTTTTTTTCTGCCTAGTCAGGAGTAAGGACCTGAGTACCTATGGCAGAGAGAGGGCGTATACCCCCTGGGACTGCCCATAGGCGTAGCCAGACTTTTTTATGCCTAGTGTCCTACTCCTGTAGAGGGCCGTATAACCAATGGTTAAGAAGATCAGGAGCTGTGTCCGTCAATGAACGAAAGAGAAAATAGGATTTTTGTACTTCCCGTAAAATCCATTTCTCTGAATTCATTGACACATCACTCCATATTCATAACCATAGGGTTATATTGCCCCCTACAGGAGAAGGACACTAGGCAGAATAAAAAAAAATAAAAATAAAAAAGCACTTGGCTGCGCCTATGGGCAGTCCTAGCTTGTATAGATCCCCCTCTCTGCTATAGGCCTTCAGTTTAGTAACAAGCAGTGTCATCAGTATCAAAAACTTAGTAGAGGGGTGGGTGCCGTGTCCGTCAAGGAAGAGAAATGGATTTTACAGCAAGTACAAAAATCCTATTCTCTCTTTTGTTCATTGACAGACACAGCGTTCCATATTCAGAACCATAGGGACATCACGAAGCAGTGGCAAACAAGAGGGGTGGGACACAAAGAAATCCCAAGTCTAAACACAAGAAGCCAAGCAGGTAACAGGAGCTCAACAAACAACCGGAGCCCAACCTGAACAATACACCCCCAAAGAGGGAACAGACCATCTTAACAGCAACCTGCAAAACCTTTTGGCCAAATAAAGCATCCGCAGCTGCCAACACATCCCCCTTGTAGAATTTAATGAAATTGTGCACCGACGATAAAGTGGCTGCCTTGCAAACCTGCGCCACTAACGCCTGAGGACGGAAGGTCCAAGAAGCACTAAGCGCTCAAATAGAGTGTGCCATTACAGGGAAAGGAGGAACCTGACCCCGGATAGAATAAGTCTGAGTCTCCGTCTGTCTGATCCATCCATGTCTGGAAATGGTCGCAGAAGAAGCAAAACAGGAAGCAAACAGCCCTTTCGTTGGCCCGTCCGTGATCACAAACAGTGAGTCTGACCTCCGAAAATGCTCTGTGGCTACCAGATACACCCAAATTGCTCAAACCACCATCCAGGGCATGAAAACGTAAAATTCCTTGGGATGCGGGCCTGGGACAAAGGGAAGGCAACACAATGTCTTAATTCAAATTAGAGACCACCTTCGGTAAGAAGAACGGGCGTGGACAAAGCCACCTTATCTTTGTGGACCACTAGATTGGGGGGGGGGGGGGGGGGTGCGAAAACAACGTCGCAAGCTCTGACACCCTGGAAGCAGAGGTGATGGCCACCAAAAAAAAGCTACCTTCTGTGACAGCGTAAGCAGGGGAATCGCCCGAATAATTTCAAAGGGATGCTTTTGGAGAACTGATAGCACCCAATTCAAATCCCACACCCAATTCAAATCCCACAGAGGTAGAGGAGACCGAACCAGTGGAGTCATGTGTCGAACCCCTTGAATAAAAGTGCACACTACCAATGAGTGCGTGGCTAGTGGTTGCTGAAAGAAGACCGCCAAGGCAGACACCTGGCCCTTGATGGTACTCCAAGGCCCACTTCAGCTCAACACCCGTTGAAGGAACGTAAAAATATGAGCCACCGTAAAAGTAACAAGAGTGAACACCGATCGACTCACACCACGAAATGTACACTTTCCACGTACAATGGTAAATCTTTCTAGGAGGTAGGACTTCCTAGCCTTCAGCCGTGTCAGAATCACCGACCCAGGTAAACCTCTATACTTCAGCACCTGGCTTTCAACAGCCAGGCTGTGAAAGCCAGCGACAGAAGATCGGCCCTTGGGACAACAGGTCCTCCCTGAGAGGCAGTCTCCAAGAGATGTCGGCAACCAATCGCACCGAGTTGGCATACCAAGACTGACGAGGCCAATCCGGGGCCACTATTATGATCGGAATCCCTTTGGCCTTGATCCTGTGCAAAAGCCACGGAAGAAGCTCAATAGGAGGGAAGGTGATCAGAGGATACTGGCCCCACTGGGCCACCAGAGCCTCCGCCAGAGAATCGCATGACCTTGCCACAAACCTCAGTACCTTTCTGTTGAGCTGAGATGCAACAGGTCCACCTCGGGGGTGACCCACCACAGACATAGCAGCTAAAACACGTCCAGATGAAGGGGCCACTCCAGCGCCTGCCAACTGAGATAGTCCGCCTGCAAATTTTCCACTCCAGGAATATGTACAGCGGAGAGGGCTGGAATGAAGCGAAGCGTTTTGCCCACAGGAAAAGGCCGGCTACTTTCACAGCCACCAACACACTTGTGTGCCGCCCTGGTGATTCAAATAAGCCACTGCTGCCGCAGTTTGACTGGATCTGTACCTGGAGCCCCCAGAGCCAATCCGTCCAGTGATCAAGGCACAGCCTGATCGCCCGAAGTTCCAAGACATTGATCGGTAGTCTGGAGTCCTCCAGCGTCCAAAAACAACCCTAAGCGGAGCGCAGACCCAGGACACCTCCCCACCGGGACAGACTGGCATCGGTGGCGACCACTGTCCAATACATGGGAAGAAAGAATTTGCCCTGCCAAAGAGTCGGAGAACGAAGCCACCAGACCAGGGAACCCCTGGTTTCCCCGGATCAGCAGAATCAGATTGTCCAGAAACTTTGGACACTTGTCCAATTTCCCCAGGATCTCTCTTTGGAGGGACGTCGTATGGAACGGTGCAAACGGAACCGCCTTGAAGGTAGACCCCATCAGGCCCAGCACTCACATGCAAGTCTAGAGGGAAGACCATCTGCTGGACAACAGAAGATGAATTGCAGCATGCAACTTCTGAAGTTTGTCCAGAGGAAGGAACATACTTGGCTAGAGCTGAATCCAGAGTCAGACCTAGATAATCCAATTTTCTGGATGGAATCAGGGCAGACTTCTGGTAGTTTAGAAGCCAACCAAACTCCTTCAGGGTCCGTACAGTGATTTCCACATTATCCATCAGAGCAGAAGTGGACTTCACTTGCAGGAGGAAATCGTCCAGGTAGCCCAGTACAGCAATCCCCCTCTGATGTAGCAAAGCCAGAACCAGGGCCAAACACTTTTGTGAAGACCCGAGGAGCAGAAGCAAGACCAAAAAGGGTAATGCCACAAACTGATAATGCTCCTCTCCCAGGGCAAAGAGGAGGAAACTCTGGTGTCGGGCACATATCAGAATGTGCAAATAGGCATCCTTGAAGTCGATAGAGGCTACAAAATCCCCCTGATGTAGGGATGCCACCACTGTGCAAAGCAGTTCAGGGCCTTGAGGTCCAGAATTGGACTGACCTTGCCCTCTTTTTTTGGGGATCGTTAACAGATTTGAAAGAAAACCTTGAAACCATTCCAATAAGGGAACAGGGACTATCACTCCCTGAAGCGACAGGTCCTGCACCATCCCGAAGACAGCTCGCAATCGGTCCAGGGACAGACGTACATTGGAAGGAAAGAACCTATTCAGAGGGCAAGAACGAAACTATCTTGTAACCGGACAATATCACTTGGTGGACCCATTTGTCGTTTACTAAGGAAGTCCACGTGCCCGGAAACCAACGAAGATGCCAGCCCACCCCATGCATGGATGAGGGTGCACCTTCATGCTTCCAGACAAGGGTTACTTGGAATCTCCCGAGGAGGGCTTGAAAGGTTTTGATCCCTTGTCAGTGGACCCTGAGGGACGAAAACATTTTTGTGTGCGGAGAAAGAAGAGCCGGAGGAATCTGCTCACCCCCCCAGATTATGGTAGAAAAGTTTTGCCCACCGTTTGTGACACCAGGGCAATGGCCAGGACCGTCTTTAGCGACGAACCAGCAATAGTGAATAGTGGGCCACAGACTCCGCCTTCCCTTCAGCCGGATTCTTAAAAAAGCAGAAAATTCCTCTACCGGAACCATGGTTGCCTTGTTCAACCTGAAAACGGGGGATTCATCACTGGTGGGACAGTCTACTACTTGAGGAGTGATTCTTCAAAGGGGTACCTCAACACAAAGCATTTAGGAACCACAAAAAAGCGACCCTTTGGACGCTCCCAATCTTTATAGACAAATTTGTCAAAATAGGAGGGATAATGGGACACTTGCCATACGAGACAGCTTGTGGGTGCCAAAGGGGACAGTCACCTCTGCAGCAGCCTCAGCTGCATCCTCCATTTTCAAAGTCTCCCGTACAGATGTAATCAGTGCAACCACCAGTGCCTTCTCGTGCGCAGCTACAGGTATGAAGGAATCATCCTCACTATCTGATAGTTTAAAGAGCATGGCTACAAACCCCGCAGAGTGCGCAACATCCGCAGCGGCAGAGCCAGATTCAGGATCTGACCAGACAGATGAGGCAGGGGAGGGCAACTCCACCCAGGAAACAATAGAACTCCAGGGCTGCCATCAGTGCATCAATGGAGGGCTTGGACCCCGAGGGACCTGCAGCCTCCAAGAGGTGGGATCAGGTGGGGAAACAGGCTTCCGAGACTCCATAAGGTAAAGGGGGACCCACCAGCCAAAAGTGTCTAGCATGGAACTCATCCACTGCACCTGTATCACCACAAGGGTACCTGAAAGCAGAGCACCCCACAGCCTGCAGCAGAGATAGGAAGGGACCCCACCAGTACTCACCACCCCACCAGAGTAGCACCGGTCTGCACCAGAGATGGCCAGTATCCACGTGCAGGGTCCAGGGGAAAAGGAAACCCAGGATTCAAGACCAGGAGAAAAAGGAGGAGCCCCCACAGCCAAAAATCACTGCCCAGAGGCTCCACTATCATGGGAGCTGCTCCAAATGTACGCCGGACTACACAAACATGGCCGTCGGACTACACAAACATGGCCCCTGGCATATAGATTCACACAGGCCCCCAATACAATGGCGCTGACAATGGCAAAATGGCCACCACATGCAGCACCCATGAGGCTCCCTGGAACCCAAGAGGGACCCCTGGAGCCCAGGCTACAGCCACATTAGGAGGGGGATCCGGGCACAGGACCACCAACAATGGCCAGCGCCCCATCCAAGCCGGGAAGTCCGTCTGCCGACAGCATGCCAACCCACCCCCACTGATACAGTGCAGCATACCAGCCCCATCTATCAGCAAACCCACACCGCTACCCTCAGAGGGGTACCAAGATGACCCACAGGGACCACCAAAACAACGAGGGGTCCGGGGGGTGGGAACCCGCAGGTCTTACTTCCAGGGAGTAGCCCGCGTTCATCCAGAACCACATCCAGGGGGAGGCATCTACTCAACATACCAGGAACCAGGCGGGCACCACTCCAGACAGAACCTCCTCATCATCGAAATAGAGGGCTGTCGGCCAGGAGGAATGCTGCGACTTGGGCCAAGACCTGGTCGTATGTGATCTTGTGAGGCGTTTAACTGGCAGCCAAGCCCCCATCTAGTGGACTATGTCGCCACCGACCCAGGGCAGAGCTTTGGTCTGCGTGCGAGCGCTGGCCAGACTGGGGGGGGGGGGGGCAACCACTGGATCTAGCTATTCAGCCCATCGTCCAGCCCAGCAGTTGATTGTAGATCTCACAGGAAAAAAAAACAGGAGTAAAAAAATGGCATTTAAAAAGAAAAATGTGCAAGGACCAGAGATCCCAGCAGGTAACTAGGTCCTTACTCCTGACTAGACAGAAAAAACAAAAAAACAAAAATGGAGGTCTATAGCAGAGAGGGGGGGGGGTGTATACCAGCTAGAACTGCCCATAGCCAAGTTTTTTTTCTGTCTAGTGTCCTACTCCAGTAAGGGGAAATATAACCCTATGGTTCTGAATATGGAGCGCTGTGTCCCTCAAAGAACAAAAGAGAAATTATGTTTAACCACTTGAGCTCCGGAAGATTTTACCCTCTTCATGACCAGGCCCTTTTTTGCAATTTAGCGCTGTGTTACTTTAACTGGTAATTGCATGGTCATGCAACACTGTAGCCAAACAAAATCTATATTATTTTTTCCACAAAAATAGGGCTGTCTTTTGTTGGTATTTGAACACCACTGGGTTTTTTAATTTTGCGATCAATAACAAAAACCTATACATAATATTTTTTACTTTCTGCTACAAAACTGATCCAATATAAAAAAAAAAAAAAAAAATACATTTTTTTCAAAAAATTAGGCCAAAATGTATTCAGCCACAGGTCTTTGATAAAACAAAATCTCAAGAAGAGATTTTGTTTATTTTTATTTATTATTTTTTTTGTGTATTTTTCACTAGTAGTGGCAGCGATCTTTAGCAGGACTGCGACATTGCGGCGGACAGATCGGACCCCTGATATTTTTGACACTTTTGGGGGGACCAGTGACATTACTACAGTAATCAGTGCTATAAATATGCACTGTTACTGTAATAATGACATTGGCAGGGAAGGGTTAACACAGTGGTGATTAAATTGTCAAGTGTGAGCCTAGGGAAGCGTTTTATAACTGTTTGGGGGATGGGCTTGTGAAATGATCATAGAGACCTGTGATCCTATATAGAAGGATCGCTGGCACTCTGATCATTTCAGAGAGAACAATAGGCTGTGTATACAACAGCTGACCATCCTCCTCTCTCAGCGGGGAGCGATCGTGGATCGGCATCCCCGCTGCCTAGTGGGAGCGGTAGTGCGCCGCCAGTGGGAGCGTGCTCACCTCCCCAGCACCACGTGCTCGATCGACATAAGGCTACGTTCTTTCGTGCAGCCGAGCCAGCCTGCCGCAGTAAAACAGCGATATCAACCCAAATAAAATAATTATTAAATTACAGCTTACCACTTCTTCCATGCCATGGCTGCAAGAAGTGCTCTTTTTTTTTTTTTTTAGTTACTTTTTCTTTGTTTTCACCTGGTGATTTGGCTAGTAAGTCTGGTAATTTTCAACTTCCTTTAACAGGCCAAGATGTTCCACACATAGAAGCAGTTAAGGCTAAGACCAATCATTTACCGCCGACAGTGGTGCTTACAATGATCAGCTTTTGTTCATTTATATAAAAATCATCCAAAAAAAAGGAAAAAAATAAAAAAAGAAGGATTGATGAGTTTAGTTTCAATTGGTTAGTCAAATCAATTTAAATCTGCTAGTCTAACACTACCCTCTACCCAGGCTGACAATGCTGCTGTCCAAAAGGTGTCTTTACAACTTCATCCAGTAGTAGACTAAAGGGTGGTACACACTGGCTGAATATCGGGCGGCATCCGGTCCGACAGAAGCCGGCCAGTCAAAGGGGCAAGACCGAAAAAGATCTGCTGATTATTTAATCAGCATTCTCATCCTGAGAGTGCTGACTGGTGTGTTCTGGCCCCCCGTCCTCCTGTCAGAACACAATAGCTCAGCTGGGAGATCACTGTACTAACATCACAGTTAGTACAGCGGCTCCTCCTGAGCTCTTCAGCTTCGTTCAGCATACTGGGTGTACTAGGCCCCTGTTTACATATATGCAGTGCAGGAAATGCAGCAAATCCTGGAGCGTTTCCCACACTTGCATTGAAATCACACTCTGTTCATGTGATCTGCCACTGGTGCCAATGTTAAATAACTGACACCCCAAAACAGTTTACAAAACATAGTGCGATTGCAAGAATCAGATCGCATGGGTGTTCACACAGATTCCGGTAAGGCAAAAAAAAAAAAAAAAAAAAAAAAAAAGGATGCTTGCACTTTTTTCGTGTGGTGTCGTGTGAATAAAGCCGATACAAAATGAATGGGCTCAAATCGCACTGCAAAGAATAGCATGTGATTTGAATAAGACTGTAGTGCGATTTATATCCGAATCCCATGTGGTGTCCCACCCTGCACAAGTGTGAACCCAGGCTTAGGCAGGAAGTGTGTTCTTGCTGGATCGTCAGGTGATAAAGAAATCAAGCGGTGGAAAAGCCTAAAAAAAAAAAAAAAAAAACGAATGCAGCCATTGGTAAGCTGCTATTTTACATTATGGTTTTTGGGCTTAATACCACTTTATATAGTCCTGACCTCTCCAACATATATGCCATGTTGCATTTCATATATTTCTGATCAGTGCACTGATGTTTGTTACATACGCCTGACTGATGCATTCTACATACTATATTATACATTATATACACCTGGCTGCCGGACTTTATCAGCTGGGTGGTACATTATATACTCCTTTCCAATGTGTATATCTCAACAGTTGGTGGTTGCCTAGTAGTCCACATTTATTTTAAATCAAGGTATTCTTTTTTTAAGGTAGGCTCAGACAAAAGTGTTATCCGCATACACAGATATACAGAAATATCCTATTGTATAAATAAATTACATCTATATACAGAAATATCCTATTGTATAAATAAATTACATCTATACACTGCATTCTATGTACGGATTTACAAAAAGGAAAATTCCTACTGTATTAAAGAGATCTATACACTGGACACTTAATCCTATACAACAGGGGTCTTCAAACTGTAGCCCACCAGTTGTTCAGAAACTACAATTCCCATTAATCCCAGTCATGTCTGAACGTCAGAGTTTTGCAATGCCTCATGGGACGTGTAGTTCCGCAACAGCTGGAGGGCCGTAGTTGGAGGATCCCTACTATACAAGAATATACAAGGTAGAAAAGTCCTATTTAATTAGATGTCCTATACACCAATATACTATGGAGAAATGTCACATTGTATAAATGATATCAATCTACTGGACACTCCATCCTATACAATTTAATGACATAAAGAAGATATATACACTGGAAACTGTTCTATACCCTGATATACAGACAGGAGAAAAAAGTCATAATGTATAAAATGACATCTATTTACCGGAGACTGCATTATATACACTGATAAACATAGAAGAATAAAGGAATTTTGACTTAGGCTCCATTCCTACTTGTCCAAAGTTGCATGACAAGTCGCACACTAAAGTCACACCCCATGTTTTTCAATGACAACCGTTCAAATATGTTTTGAAAAGTTTCCTGCACTACTTTGATCTGTGATATGACCCGAGTGCCATAGATCGCAATGTAAACCCTCAAAAGGCCTGTGAATGTTATACATGCGACAGTTGTGCAACAGTTGTCCATTATCAGTGGTCAAAGCCGCATCCAAAGTTGCAACAAAGATGCATCAAAGTTCCAAAGACATTGAAGTAGTACAAGTGTGAATGAAGTCTTACCTGTAAATTCCCTATCTTAGGAGTACAGTGCAGGACACAGGCAATATATTGGTAGACCCTGGGTTAGGGGGCTCGTAACTTCAGATGATAGGACACTGGCAATGCTTTCAGGGAAGCGGCAGCTGGGTGCCATTAACCATTCCCCATTCAGTGGATCCTTGGTTTGGTAGCAAGCAATGCAGATTAACAAAAGAAAGGAAGGGGAATGGCTTGTGCCCTGTATGGTTCTCCAAGATATAAAATTATAGACAAGTCTAAATTCCTCTCATCTTAATCATAAAGTACAGGACACAGACAAAGTATTAAAAGGCCCTGGGACATCCCCAAGTAATGATTGAGAAGGGTGGGCAACAACTGGGCAAACAGACCCATGTCAACAGGCCTAAAAACAAGGGTGAAAAGATCTAACTTCAGAGTGCCACTGCAAGGACCTGGAAGCCAAAAATTGGCATCCGAAGATTGGATCTACTTGGTAGAACCTGAACAGAGGAAAAGGTGGCGGACTTACACAGATGGGCTACAGAGACCTAGTACCAGAATGTCGATGAAACCCAACCAATTGGGTGGAATGGAGCATAAAAGTGCAGGAAGACCCATGATTATATGCGTAACCTTCGATTGGATGTGTTAACTTTATATCATGGAGACTTTCTTCTTAGACCACTACATCAACAGTGTTTGTTCTTTTGTTCGTTTTTCTCAAGGCTTAATAGTTTTATTCATTGGTTTTAAAAATGTGTATTTTAAGATCTTTGAACATACCAACAATACGTGAATCCCAGATATACAACAGCATGTGGCCTGAAACGTTTCTGACGATAGGTTTGTTTTAGGATTACTACGCTCTCCTGTACAAAGTTTGATATATGTACAATTTGCTTTTTTCTTGTATGTGACATACTGCATAAGCTGTACTGTTATTTATAAATACAATAAAAAAGATATTATATATTATATTATATATAAGTATAGGAGGAGGTTAGTCCCCAAGAGCATAAGCTCTAGTGATCAGATTTCTTATCCAAGGTCCTGAGGACAGGACAAATAGACAATTTGTCTGTCTGATCAAAGTTGTTGCTTTGAGGTAGACTAATAAACTACATACAGGCAATGGAAAGAGATTTCCTTTGTTTCCGGTTGTTCTGGAAATTAATGGAGTTTGGAGCATAGAAATTTGCTTTGTGCGCTGAAAAGCGCACTTGTGAAAATTAATACGCGCCATGTTTACAGCTCTTTTGTATAAACAAATCAAAGTGCGTATGGCGACAAAGAGAGAGACAGGCATATCACCGTCAATGTCCATAGGAGCAGTCCTGCCCAAGGCAGCGCTCTTGTTTATTTTATAGTCAGAGAACAAAAGGGGTTTACAGGGGAGGTGACGTCAACGCAACCAATCACAGACATGTATACTTTCAAAAGTACAATAGGAAAGGGGAGCTTATGTTTATGGAGAAACCAGACCGTGTGCATGAGATTCCAACTGTCAAGTGAAAGCGAAACAATGCACTATTACTATAAATGGTTGCCAAACACTATCGTGGACTCGGCCACGCCAATTCATAAGCATGCATTCCCGTCATAACCTGTTAGAGTGAATCCTATATAATATAGTTCATAAAAACCATATTTGATAGTTATTCTACTATTCCAGCAAATGGGACGATATCTGCAAAGGAAAATAGCAGCAGTATTTCAATTATACGGATCAAGCATAATAGAAAGCTACCAGTCATTATTCCAGTAAAAGGGCAGATATTTATCAAAACGATAATAATTCCACATCACAAACATACATCCGTCAGTAAATACCGGGGCCCTGGCTGTCTGATATACATTTGCGCGGTGGAGTTCGCATCACACTGCCATAGATCCAGACTGGCGTTCTCTCCATCAATAGCCGCTCAGAGCGTCCACAGTTCGGGAGATCAGGTGAGTGGTATGCCGTCTCTATTTAATGGAAGGTTTCCACAACTACAGGTCTTTCCTCAATGCCAGTTAGCCCCGGTTCACACTACTGCGTGTGCCGGGTTCGTATGTCATGTCGGAGCGCACTGCTCCGACATGACAAATGCGATCAGCTGTGCGGTGCGAGTATAGCCATACAGTTTGTATGGCTAAATTCGCATCGCACCCGCAGCAAACACGCACAGGAGGCATTTTTGCTGCCGCATCAGGATCGGATCGCACAGCGGTTCACACTTGTGCGATCCGATCCTGTGCGAACTGCACGATCGCACTGCGATATGCGATCAAACTGGGGGTGTCGTTAAGATTACATTGACACCCCCAGCGGATCGCATATGGCAGTGTGAACTGCCGGGGGTGCGTGTGCGATGCGGGAACAGGCTGCGAATTCGCAGCCTTCCCGCATCGCATCAGTGTGAACCGAGCCTTAAAGCCATATTCGCTGTGCATAGCGCTTACCGGTAAACTGACACTGGGAGACATACTGGCAATTTAAATAAAACACCTGGTAAATGTCCACACAAATATTAATAAGATTTCCACAACACTGTGTTGGAGCAGAGCATAAGGATGATAGGACTGATACCACCTTAGGAAGATAGGCTGGCCTTGGGAGTAAGACAACCTTGCCATGGTGAAGAATGAGGACTAATTTCTTTTCAAGAGAGAGCCATGAACTCAGAGACATTGTCAGAGATGTGATAGCATCGAAAAGCCTACTCTGCAGGAGAGGTTATCTAAGGAAATATCCCTGATGGGTTCCAACTGTGGTTTCTGGAGGGCAGAGAAAACCTAGTTGAGATCCCAAAGAAGCACAGGGTCCTGCAAAGAGGGCTTGAAGCAAGATACACCTTAAATAAGGGTTTTTACAAGAGAGGTCTTTGAAAGAAAATGGACAAGGCCCGAACCTGTCCTTTAGAGTGCTTAAGGACAAATTCTGGTCAAGACCAGACTGTAGATAGGCCAGAATAAAAGGCACAAAGGAACATGGAACTTAAGTGCTGTGTTTACACCAATCAAAGAAGGATTTCCGGGTATACATTATACAATTTTATTTCCTTCAACCACAGGTTAAAAAGGAAAGAAAAATCGCTTGATTTCCCCATCAACATTGTGTTGATTGGGAATCCCTCCTCCGCATTACTGTATTCTGACAAAGGGAGGTTTCCCAGCCATCACAATATAATCATCACTGCTGGAAGCAATAGACCCTGGCATTGATTGCATGAAAAATCCAACAATCTGGTTGTATTGAAGTCGATTGATGGATTGAGTTCAGTACAACCAGCCTGCTCATAGACCAATCGAAATTCAGTTGGTTATGCTGAACTGATCAAACTTCGATCAGTCTATGGCCGGCCTAAGATATTCGATCTTTCTCAAAATGGCTTTTCTTGCATTCAGCAAGGTCTGAATAATAGACTTAGAGGCCCCTATATCTCTTAAGACCTGGGCTTCAACAGCCATTTTGCTAAAGCCCAAGACTGAGAACCAGGATGGAATAAAAGGCCCTGAGACACCAGATCCAGCCTGTTGGGAAGAGACCAGAGTTCGTCTAATAGACGTCTTAGTATGTCTGTGTACCAGGTTCTTCTAAGCCAATTTGGTGCAATAAGAATCACCTTCCTTTCTTGCTCTGTCTTTCTGAGCATACAAGGTAGAATTCATAATGGGGAAAGGCATAGATTAGTCTGAACTGAAACCAGTTATTATCAAGGCATCCAAAGCCATTGCTAGAGGTTTCTTAGTCCTGGCCACAAACCAAAGTCGTTTTTGTTGATTTTAAAGGCTTGGACTTTTACTTCATTAAAAGCACAGTCCTGGAATACAGGATCTTATTCTGTGTTTTATTGTCCTAGCTGTGGTCTGACATACTGAAATTGCATCAAGAGTTGGTTGCAGGGTTGGGCCTGCCAGAGTAAAGAAGGGTCTCAAATTTTCTATCTTCAGAACCTTTGAATGAAGGAGCATAATTATTGCAGAGACCCTGTTACCTGCTGGAGCACCATACAATGTATCCTATCCACTGATATTACAGAGGAGAAAAATACAGTTACATAAAATGAGATCTACACACCAAACACTGTGCCCTATACACGGATATACAGAGGAGAAAGGTCTATAATTTAAACAAAAACTATACTCCGCACACTGTAGGCTATACACCGATTAATGCCTCGTACACACGCACCGATTGTTGGCCGTGAATTTTCGGCCAACGTCCGATCGGCCGATTGTCGGCTTGTTAGTATGATGCTTCCGACAACCGACTGCGACTTTTCGGCCGAACAAAATCTGGTGTGCATGCTATAAAATATTTGTTGGCCGTCACCAGAACGGCCGATTGTTCTTCAGTTAGTACAGATTTCGGCAGACAAAAATGTGATTATCAAGACTGGGCATGCTCAGAGAAGAAAAAACACACGAAAAGTAAACCAGAACATGACATCACTTCTGCAGTTGGTTGTTGTTGGCCGACAAAATTTGTGTGCAGTCTAGAGCACATTTCAACCAACACAACAACACTGGACAAAAGACGGCCGATCGGTCGGCCAACAATCGGTGCGTGTGTACGAGGCATAAGAGAGGTGAAAAGTAATTTTATACAACTGAGACCTACCTATACATTGGATACTGCATTTTCTAAACAAAGCAGATCCATACAGCACACTGCATTCTATACCACCATATAAAGACAGAAAATTGTTCTTTTGTATAAATGAAATATATACTCCAGATGCTGATATACAGAGGAGACACACAGCATGTTATAAAACAGAATGCCATGTTTTACCTCGCAGCAAATAAACATTTTAATTTAATAAGGGAGGGAAAGAATCCAGCACAAAGGAACAATAAATCAAAGCTGCACACACAGAAAGTTGCATCCATAAAGGAGACAAAGACACACACACATACTATGTGCCCGCTGGTGCTGAGGAACACACTATTCCCAAATATAGGGTCTGTCTGTGCAGTTTCTGTGGCAATGCCAAGGGGCTGTCAGTGTGTGAGGAGCAGGGTGCTAATTACATGGCAGGAAGAGAATCAGCCCCCACAAGACATGGCTGCCCGCACTGCACAAGTGTATGTGTGTGGGATAGAGAAGTATACATCTCAGATAAACACAAGAACATGCAGAGTAACCCTTTCATTGCTGAATCCTGCTGACAATAGTGTCTGATCTGTGCACATGCTGCAATGTAAAATGGCTTATCAGCAGAAAGCTATAGTATAAAGATAGGTCTAGGCTTATGGATTTGTGACTGATCTAGGTATGAGCAGTAGCAAACGAGCAATTCATCAATTAAAATGATGAACATACGGTATTGATTGAATATATACGCTTACAAATCAATGAATCTCATCTGCCTACACTGGAGACACACTGGAATTTTGGCGGCCGAAAACATACCGTCCATAAATGGGGTTTTCGGCATTTTGCCAATAGAGAAAAAGTTGCAGATAATGGTGCAGAAAACGCACGCGTCTATGTTTTTTTCATAGGTCATGGGACTCAAACTGAGATTCAGATGCGGTCTTGCTGCGTTTTCAATGCATTTTAACGGGGAGGTGCGTTTTTGGTGAAGATTTCGTTAACTGACCAAAAATGCAGCAAGCAAGATTTTTACCACCACAACAAAAGCGCAACGGACCACAACAGAAGTGCAACATAATTTACAGGGATGAAGTTTTGAGCTTTTCTTGCGGTAAAAATGCCGATAATGGCCACCAATAAATTCATATTCATTTAAATTCATAATATTAATTAACCACTTTCCAGGACTGCCCACCACATATATACTGCGGCAGGGAAGCCTAGATGCACAAAATCACGTACAAGTACGTGATTTTGTGCACAGATTTTTGGGGGCGCAGCTACCGCTGTGATTGGACACAGCGGGAATCAATCAGCGAGTCGTGGCCCCTGGTACCCACCGATCGTTCCGTGGAATGACAGAATGGAGGTCTTCCGATGTAAACAAGGCAGACTGCTGTTCTGTCACAGAGGCAGAAGGATCTTGTGTTTCAGCTAAGCTCAAAAACAGGTCTCTTTTCCTCTAGTACATCCAGTCCCAGTACAGTTAGAAAGCACTCCCTAGGAGCACACTTAACCCCTTGATCACCCCTAGTGTTAACCTCTTCCCTGCCAGTGTCATTTATACAATAACTGTCCATTTTTATTAGCACTGATCACTAAATTGTCAGATTTCTCCGCCACAATGTCGCAGTCCCGCTAAAAATCGCTGATTGCCGCGATTATTAGTAAAAACTAATTTTTTAAAAAAAAAAAGTCCATAAATGTATCCCATAGTTTGTAGCTACAACACATTCATTTTGTATCGGTAACACAAAGTATCGTTACTTGTACTTGCCGATAAAAAAAAAAAAAAAAAAAAAAGGGTATTGTGAATCTCTAAGTTTAATTAGGTTAGTTGTATTAAATGACCAATTAAATAACCATATTGCTAGGCGTGTGGCCACCCATCTCCTGCAAAGTAGTGGACAGGCATAGCAGACCTTCACCCCCCCCCCCCCCCCCCAGAAGTTAGCAGCATCAAGGCCTCCCCAATCAGATCGTTCTCTCTGGAACACACGTCACCATGCTGGTCATGGGTGACTTTTAGGGCTGAAGAACACTGCATGCTGAGAGATGCAGGAGGTTGAACTCAAGATAATGGCATATAATGACAAATGGGTCCCTGTGTGCAGTTCAAACTTTATCACCCTACAGCTTCATTTGCTTAACAAAACCAACATTACAAAGTGGTGTCTGACGCAGTAAAATATGAATTTCCTCTTTCATCTTGCTCCGGGAGGAAGAAGCTTGTGTGTAAAATCATACCCATCTCTGTAACCCAGCTGTAGAAATTCAACATTTTAAATAGAACCTGTCACTTTGCCCATATAGGGAGAAGTCTGAGGTGATTGAGCACCACACCTGAGCACTGCTGCCTGGGAAGAAAAGAAGATCACATGCTCCCTGACATACTGGGATGTACCAGGGACTTCCAAGTACTCCAGCAGACAAATGAAGGAGCGGAAGAATAAATATGCTCATAAAAACAAACAGGATGAGGAAAGAAATATCACAGATTTTACATTCGTACCCACAGTGGATGGACGAATTTCCCCTGCCAGGTTATTGCATTCGGATAGCTGGCAACAAGGGTGGTCAGAATACCTGTACAGTGCTTGCATCTAAATTGATGCAGGTGTTAATCAAGCAACAATTTTTTGACAGGCTCCTGCAACTAAAAAAAATGACGGCACAATTGTCGAATAAAACGGTGTCGGCAGGGCATACACTGCTAAAATTTCAGCCGTGTTATTAAAATGTAACTATTCAATCTCCAGCACTTCTCCATTTCTAAACCGTACTAAAAATTCAAATGTTGCTTCCTTGATACCATAGCAACACTGGGAGCATTCCAGATCAGTAACAGTGGGGACAAACCATCCAGCACTATAACATGAGCACACCACACTGCGGCTTTACAATATTTGCATTCATTTGGTCTTGTTTATTTGTCTGGCTTCAGTACAGTTGTTGTCATATTCCAAATCAAATGTGATAAAAAGGGCTATAGTTATATTTTAGATCTAATGTAAATATAAAGGTTCCTGAATGACAGCCTAAACAGATCCCAAATCCAGTTACTATGTGATACACAAGCCTCAAAAAAAAAAAAAAAAAAAAACCCTTCCTTTAACTCCCCAGAGCCAAATGCTCCATTATTTGGGTCCAACTCACTACTAGTGGGAGTAACAGAGGCAGCGCTGCCAATCCAGAAAGCAATGGGCAGGACTGGGTATAACCCGGTTCTAATTGACAAGCTACAGACTTGTGGACCAGCAGTGACATGGTGCAGTGGCGTGCACCATCTTCTCATTCTACCGAACAGCCTACAGGAGAGACCATGCTGCTTTATATTCAGTAGCAGTGCTGTCATCAAAAGAAGTTGCAAGAAGTTAAAAGCAGAACTTTAACCATAACTTGCTTCTTGCTGAGGGTTGCCATTTTGTTAAAGCCCAGAGCCCCCAAACAGCAGTAAATCAAAGTGGAACTAAACCCATCGATTTAATGGTATCAAAAACAAAATTCCGGGATAGCTAACTGTCAACATTTGCTTGTGTTCTCAACCAAACTGTCAAACCATCAAATGGCTGGTGTCATAACTGATCACATGAGCACCATGGCAGTTGCAGTTTAAACAGAAGCAGCATCCTTGGTTGTAAAGGATAGGAAGGGTTCAATGCTGGCCATACACTAAACCAAAACTAGCTCATTTTCGAAAAACTAACACTCGACTGTGAGAGCAGGCGATCGTGCCATCATGTAATGACCAAATGAATCAGTTTTTCGTTCATTTGGTCAACTATGCCTTGTGCAAACAGTTCGGGCTAGAAACATATTAACCTTTCAATTTATCGTTCGTTAGAATTTTCGAAACTGTTCCTTCGATTTTTCAGCTCTGAAAAGTTAAAACCGATTTTCTATTTGTGCCCATTAACGAAAAACGAACGAACAGACCAAATGACCGATTTTCAAAAATTTTTCGGCTAGTGTATGGCCAGCATTATTTGTAATGTTTTACATAGCTATACCTGCAAAATGGGCCAGCCTGAAGATATCTAGCAGGACTTCATTTTCTGACTAAAGAGAAGAAGAAAAAAAAAAGGGATCTGCTTACCTTACAGCAAATTAAACAGCGCAGTGCTTGTGCGGTCTAATCTGCCCCTCTCTAAGCTGTAAAAAAAAACCTGGCTGATCCTGCCACTTCCTGTGTCCCCCCCGTGAGCTCACCACGATAATCATGGCCAATGAGCCCTGATCAGTGTTGGTAGCCTGCATGCCTCATGCACAGCTCTCCTCTGTCCCCCACACTGTCCCTCCTTTTGCTTATGGTAGAAATAAAAGATTAACAATTGTCACTGCCAGCCCCACTATTATAACGAGGCATAGAACACAGGGTAAAAGTTTTTCTCCCCAGTTGCTCCTCCCACAGTAGCCCTGGATCGGAGTAGGAGACTGGCTGGGAGTCATGTGATCGCCCTAAAGATAGCTGTAAAACAGTATTTACAAGCTTTGTTTTAGAAAAATATTTACCCTGTTTGTTATGCGTCATTATAATAGAGGGGCTGGCAATTAATAGGATTTCTGCGGTATCAACCACTTTAAAGCGGAGTTCCAGCCTTTTCTGTGTTTATTAAAACTCAGCAGCTACAAAAAGTGTAGCTGCGGACTTAATAAACACACACTCACCTGTCCCATGGTCCAGCAATGCGGCTGCCCGAAGCCTCGATCCTCTCCCTCTGGTCCCGGCATCACTGGAGTGGGCACCCGGCTGTGACAGCTTGTGGCTTCACAGCCAAATACGCACTGCGCATGCGCGAGTTGCGAGTCTTGATTGGCCGGCAATCTTCTGGGACCTCTGACATGTCCCAGAAGATTTCAGGGAAGGAGGAGGAGAGGAGAACTTCCGCTCAGGGCGCCGCGGTGCTCCGAGTGGAAGTGGGAACGGGTACCTGTCAAAACTAGGTACCCGCTCCCCCCCCCCCCAAAAAATGACATGCCAAATGTGTCATGTCAGGGGGTTAGGACTACCTAAAGCAGAAGTTTCACTTTTGGGTGGAACTCCCAACAAACAACAACATAAATAAAAGTTGTAATTTCCTAAAGCAAGAACTATGCTCACTTCCCCTCCAGCAAAAAAAGACGTCCATGAAACCCCTTCGCTGGTGCCATTTTTTGCCCGGTCTTCTGGGTATGGGATCCTTAGCCATCTTGATTGGCAGTGTCGGGATAAGGTAACATGTGCCTGCCAAGGGAACACACTCTGCATGTGCACCACAATAGGTTTGTTATATTATATATACAAATATGTATATACATACATACATACATCCATCTCAGTACTGCTATATATTGGAATGTATAGATTAGGTTTTTGACCACTGGTGTGGAAATATTTTATCTCTCTTCATAGAGGTACTGTATGGTCTTTGTAGCCCTGGGGAACCAATTGGTGAAACACGTCGGCACTGAAGACCCAAGAAGACCCACAATTATATAGTACTTATTACACCAGGTACAATAATTTCTCTCAAGGGATTGTTTTTATTTACTTGTCATTGTGTATTGCTTTTATATGTATTTTTTGATCCAATAAAAAGGTATTTTATCCAATTATGGATATCCCTCTGTTTCGCCTCTACAGTCAGACTTTCTTCCTTTTATAGATTTAATCTTGACGTCTCAAATTGCACCGCAATGAATCTCATGTGAATTGAACAGGAATGCGGTGTGGTTCCTGTGCGATTCACATGTAGTTCATAGTGTGAACCGAGCCTAAGAAGGCAAACAGGGAGGTAAGAATCGGATTACAGAAAAGAGATAGCGTAAAAAAAATAAAGTGGGGTGATTTTACAAATAGCTGAGATGTGGCATAAGCTGGAAGTAATGACTGCAAATGTGATATTTTAATTGAGTGGCATTAAATATACAGTATTCTCTTAATTCAATGTTCAGTACTAGGCAAATAATCAGTTAACATACTTTGAATAGACAGCTTTTGAAACTGAAGATTGGGGAAATGAACACCTGAATGCCAAAACATCCAGAATCCAGCCCAAATGTACTGTATATCTCAAAAAAATCAAGGAGCATGAAACCCAGATTCGCACAGAGCCTGTTGTGAACAAGACCATTTGCTGGACCTTGTGGTGCTCTTGCCAGTAGGATAAACCCCATTTCTCAAATGGTAAGCCCCATTTACACCTGAGCAGAACGATTTTCAGGTGTTTTTATAGGAGAGTTTTGCAAGTATATTAGGAGAGTTTTAGAAGCTTATTACAAGCATTTTACATGTGTATTCAAGCGTTTTTATTTTAGCCAATAGAAAGCACTGGGGGGGGGGGGGATTAGGGTCTTTGTCAGAAAACATGCGACAAAATGCTTGTGAAACACTTATATTGTGCGTTTTTCAGGTGTTTCTATTGCAATCTATGGGGCCAATCTGCCTAAAGGAAGCTCATGCACTTTTTTTTGAGCGACAGGCAATTTGCTATTATATGCTCAGATGTGAACAGGGTCCAATGAAATTAATGGGATTTGGTTTGATGGGCATATTGGAGTTGCAAGCTTCAAGCAGAAAACTGCACAGGTTCGAACGGGGCCTAAATTTCTGTATTTTCTCCCCTTTTTTCATAGTGAATAGCCAAATTCTATATGCCTTTTTTTGTAATCATCTTTGTACATATGCACTGCCCACCTTTGGGATAACAAACTATAAAATGAATAGCTGGCTTGTTTATTAAAAACTAGGACTTGTATCCCTAGAGAGAATGTGGCATTGTTTCCAGTGCCGTTATGCTCAATCTAAGATCCTTGCTAATCTGTGAGCGATTGCACTGTGTTGGCGGAATGCATGCAGATTGAGCACCAGACAGGGATCTGTATGTGTTTCCTAGCAGACCAATCAACAGCTAGGTGGTGGCAAGCAATTTTCAGTCGGGTATTTGGTGTGTGCATGGGCAGTGGGAAAATGAACACAAGGATTCTAGCTTGCAGGGTTGCACACCCCAGAAGTGTGTTTTAATTGCTAAACTGCTCCCCAACACTTAAGAGTACACCAGATTGTATGTAAGAATTGTACCAGCCACCTAGATTTCAGTGAAGGCTCCCTCTAATGGTGACCAGTGGTATTGTGGACTGTGGAGCATTATCAAAGCTGGTTTTACTGGACCAAAACACGCTCACCCCTCATTCCTCCTCCACCAAACAAAGTCCAAGCCTTGGTTAGCTAGCTGCGGTGGGTTTGCCTCCTTTACATTATAGTATGCTTCTTCCGCAGTAAAAAGCTTGCACAATAACATAGCAATAACCTCTTAGCACAAGATATAGAACAAGTGGATATGTTTTTCTGTGCATACAGCACATAACATAAGGGTCTGATGACTTGAAGGATCAGAGGCCAGCTAATACAGCACCTGTTGCTCAAGGTTATAGCTTGGTATGTGCAGATGGATGGTGATAAATATAGTGTACACAGGCTGCACAGTTCTGTGGTCAGCCACACAGTGGACACCTCCCTCCTCTTCTTTGGAACCCCAGTGATCCAACTAATTAGGGCACATCACTCCTCAGCAGTCAGCGGATTCAAGGCCTGACTAGAAGTGCCATAATCTCCCCTGCTACAGATCCACTCACACACAAACAGCAACCTGACTGCCTGCCAGGGGTTAGCTTCCTGCTTCTAATACCTATACACACTGTACATAGCTATGAGGCTGTAGCAGGCAGATCAGCACAGTTATGGAATCCAATGGCTCTTGTATGCACTACAAAAAGAAATGCCAAGCTAGAAAAAAAAAAAAAAAAAAAAAAAAGAAAAAAACCCTTAGGTCTTATTGCACATGGGATCTGAAACAAGAACTGCATGTGTTGCTTAAGACAACTATTTAAATGAACCAGTAGTGGCAAAAAGCTAACAGTACCCTTTAACAAGAAACTAAGTTTGCCCCCCCCCCAGAAATCCTGTCACGGTGACACAAGCCTACAGGGTTGCTCAGAATAACCCAGTTCAAGAAATACTCCAGATTCAGCCAAACATATGATGTACATGTGCAGCACCATTACGCAAGGATTAAATAATTGTTAGGTCCATAGGTATAGGAATTAGCTGCAATACTTACCTTATTTATTTCTGCAGCAGGTTTCAGGCGCTCTCCTCTTTTCTCCGACAACCCCGCTTGCTAAAAGGCTCATGCCATCCTCAAATACAACGCAGGACTATTGATCATGCAATGTACTTTATGACATCGGAGAGAGCACACCAGCTGCAGCACCTTTGGGAAGAGGCTTCAGGTACCAGCATGGAGATAAATTATTCCTCCACAACTAAACCTTACAAGCATTGCATTGTGGGGGGGGGGGGGGTTGGGGGACTGCAAACAGTGTTTTTTTTTCCCCCCTTCAAATTTCTGGAGTTGGACTTTAACCACTACAAGACAAACCATTCGCCAACCATGTACCCATCACCCAATCACAGCAGGGATGATGTGGAAACTGCCCAACAGTATCATATTTTTATCTGTGAATGTTCATATCTATTGTGTTATTGTCTTAGGGCTCTTTCACACGGGCGATCCGATCAGATCCGCCTGTCAGTTTTTTAGGCGGATCTGATTGGATCCTCCATGCAGCTCTATGGGGCAGCGGGTGTCAGCGGAGACACCTCCGCTGACACCCGCTGCCATCCGCATCCGATCCTGTGCTGAAATCTGGACGGATGGAAACCCTATTTTTCCATCCGTTCAGTAATCGGATCGGAGTGGATCTGATGAGAGCGGACAAGCGGTCCGCTCTCCTCCGATCCCCCATAGAGGGCAGCGGGGGCTGAGACACCTCCCTCTCCTCTCTGCAAGCGGAGACGGAGCTGTCATCCGCCCGGCTCAGCGGGGATCGCGGATCGATCCCTGCTGAGCAGCACGGATCCGCCTGCGGAGGTGGACCGTGTGAAAGAGCCCTTAATGTTTAACTTTTGTATAAACAAACATTTGATACATTTTACAATACTTAAGTACCATTAGCCCCCATTCACACTAGGGCGACTCACGAGGCGACTTGTGTCGCCCCAGGTCGCCCCAGGTCGCTTGACATGACCAAACCAATGTAAATGAATCAGTGCCGTCTTAATTGCCGCTATTAAGGTCGCTCCGACTTCAGAAAAGGGTCCTGTACTACTTTCAGGCGACCAGTGATCCGACCTGTCCCATATACTTCAATGGGAGTCGCCTCCTTATCTTAATTGAAGCGACCTGTAATCCGACTTGTCATCCGACTTTGCTAAAAAATGGCAGTGAACAAGAAAAGAGCATAATTTTCTTGCAGGCATTAGCGGTCATTTTTTTAGGCAGGCATGTCATTTTTTGGATTTCGTTTCTGGGGGGTCTAAAAAGTGTCCCTGTCAAGTTTCAGCTCTGTAGCATGTCCAGAACCCCTAAAAAAAAATCATTTTTCTTTTAATTTTTTGTAGTGTCTTTACCAGCTGTCTTTTATTCTTGCAGGCATTCATCAGCGGTCATTTTTTTAGGCAGGCATGTGATTTTTTGGATTTCGTTTCTGGGGGGTCTACAAAGTGTCCCTGTCAAGTTTCAGCTCTGTAGCATGTCCAGAACCCCTAAAAAAAATCATTTTTCTTTTAATTTTTTGTAGTGTCTTACCAGCTGTCTTTTTTTCTTGCAGGCATTTAGCGGGCATTTTTTTAAGCAGGCATGTCATTTTTGGGATTTCGTTTCTGGGGGGTCTAAAAAGTGTCCCTGTCAAGTTTCAGCTCTGTAGCATGTCCAGAACCCCTAAAAAACAGCATTTTTACTATATTTTCAGGGATACGGCTTCTCTGCGGCTGGCTTTTTTTCTTGCAGGCATTTAGCAGGCATTTTTTTAGGCAGGCATGTCATTTTCTGGATTTAGTGTCTGGGGGGTCAAAAAAGTGTCCCTGTCAAGTTTCAGCTATGTAGCATGTCCAGAACCCCTAAAAAAAATCATTTTTCTTATAATTTTTTGTAGTGTCTTACCAGCTGTCTTTTTTTCTTGCAGGCATTTAGCGGGCATTTTTTTAGGCAGGCATGTCATTTTTTTTTTATTTAGTGTCTGGGGGGTCTAAAAAGTGTACCTGTCAATTTTCAGCTCTGTAGCATGTCCAGAACCCCTAAAAAACAGCATTTTTACTATATTTTCAGGAATACGGCTTCTCTGCGGCTGGCTTTTTTTCTTGCAGGCATTTAGCGGGCATTTTTTTAGGCAGGCATGTCATTTTCTGGATTTAGTGTCTTGGGGGACAAAAAAGTGTACCTGTCAACTTTCAGCTCTGTAGCATCTCCAGAACCCCTAAAAAACAGCATTTTTACTATATTTTCTGTAATATGGCTTCTCTGCGGCTGGCTTTTTTTCTTGCAGACATTTTACGGGCATTTTTTGGGTGTCTTTGGAGGCATGTGCTTCTTAAAAATTATAGGAAAAAAGCTCTTTTTTTTTTTTACGTTTCTGGACAGACAAACAAAGCTATGTGAGACACACAACACTGCACACATGGGAAAAAGGAAATATGTAAAAAAAAAACACAGGAAAAGGAAATTAGGTCACAAGACATCAGATTGTGATTGGCCAAATAAAAAGTTGCCTCGCGATTAGGTCGCGTCAAAGTCGCGCTAAGTCGCGCCAAAGTCGCGTCAAAGTCGCGCCAAAGTCGCGTCAAAATCGCGTCAAAGTCGCGCTGGAAGCGACGCTACTTTAGTGGTAGCGGCAGTGTGAACCAGCACTTAAAAATCCTCAATTCACTAGTTAGGGGTTTTTGTGCACTGTAATAAGATAATCAATACTATTCACTTAACCTGTCAGTGGTCATAAAGTTATGATTGATCGGTGCATATAATAATAATAATAATAATAATAATAATAATAATAATAATAATAATAGGGACTATTCATTTAAGTGCCTCTAAAATCATGCAGTGTGAGATCTAAGGCACTTTTTTTTGACTACTAGTTTTAGAGTCGGTGATGTCACCACAGTACAGCTCATTGTTCTTGCTGGAGGCTCCGACATGAGGAAGCAAAACCCTTCCTCTACCAACATGGCTGTTGCCACACACACACACACACACACACACACACACACACACACACACAATTGTAATTCAGTAATAGAAAAAGATCAGCTGCATGAAGACCTTAACAAATAATGGTGACTTTGCCATCTGCCAGCTTATTTTTGGACATAGCTTCCACAGTTCAGCTCCTTAATTTGCTAAATAACTGAATCATAAACTGCCATTGTTAAATAAAACTAAAATACTGTTTTCGCCTTTTTTCTTTTGTTGCATCTTAGTGATGTTGGTCTTCTGTAGCCTCTTTGCATCCACTTTCTGGCCACATGCACTCCAGTGATGGCTGCATGCATTTCGCAGGGTGGGTTTCCTGATTTTGACAACAGTAAAGCAAATCTGTTGTGACTGCATGGCCCCTTGTAGTCACCCATGGGATAGGTTGACAACGTAGGGTATGGTTCACACTATCGCAGGTGGTTGCGCTGCTGTTTAACTCCTTTAATACTGGGCACTTTAACCCTCTTCCTGCCCAGGCCAATTTTCAGATTTCAGCACTGTCACCCTTTGAATGACAATTGCGCGGTCATGCAACGCTGTACCCAAATTACATTTTTCGAATTTTTTTGAGATAGAGCTCTTTTAGTGGTATTTAAATTTAGAAAATTTTGTAAATAAGTAATTTTTCCTATTTCGGTGTGCGTTGATGAAGCTGCAAAGAATGGCATGCATGGGGAGGCACTAATATGCAGCACTAATAAGCAAGCACAGCGCGCCTTCAATCGCCGCAAGCGCGTCGAGAGTATGGCGATGACATGTGACATCATCCCAGAACAACAGAGCTACCCGCCCACTGTTGTTAATACAGCAGGCGGGAGGTGAAAAAAAACACGCGGAGTTGCCGTTCATTTTTAATCAAATCCATAAAATCCAAAACGACAAACCAGGGACAGGAGGGCAAAAAACAGTTGACGCGTTATGACTAAGCGAACATAGTTTTGTGAAACGCGTCAACTGTTTTTTGCCCTCCTGTCCCTGGTTTGTCGTTTTGGATTTTATGGATTTTCAATAAAAAGTTTTTATCATTTACTATCACTCTCAAGTTGGTGTGCGGTTGCCTTCTTCTAATTGTACAAATTCATAGGCTGTCGAGACCGGGCAGAGCACTGTCACCCTATAACACAAGGTGCCTGACCAAGAGCCACCACAGCAGGATCATCAGGTATTATCTTAATAAAAAGCAGATTTAAAGATCAAAATTACTTCTGAACATGTTAAAGTGATATGAGAAACTAGGATGGATTCACACTATTGCACTACATTAACACGTTACAGGCGTTGGTGCACTGCATTACTATAGATTGCATTTTGGAAGAAGGAACAGTTGCAGTATTGGCCTTGCTGTGGTGTGTTAAAGTGCTTGCTAACCCACTCTGCTAACTTTATATTCTGTGTCTCGTTATGCTAGGTTTTCCTGTCGGATATTAAAAAAATAAAAAAAAAAAAATGCAGCTTATACAAGTTTTTAAAACACCAATCAAAGCTCACGTGACCTGCTGCCTCTCTTCTCTCCACATCTAACAGCTGCAGCCGGCGGGGCCGAGATTCCCCCACTGACAGTCGGGAGGAGAGCCAACTGGTCATGTGACGGCCGAGCGGCGCTCTGAAAACTGATATAAACTGCTTTTATTTTAATAAAACTAGTGACAGGAGCACCTATCATTAGGAAAAAATGGGACTTTTGACTTACCATAAAATTCCTCTCTCTGGTGTTCACTTACGGACACAGCTCCTGATCTTCATAACCATTGGGTTATACTGCCCCCTACAGGAGAAAGAAACTAGGCAGAAAAATAATCTGGCTATGCTTATAGGCAGTCCCAGGGGGTATACTCCCTCTTTCTGCTATAGGTACTCAGTTTAGTTACAAGCAGTGTCAGAAGAATTACAACTCCACAGAGGGGTGGGTGCGGTGTCCTTCAATGAACATCAGAGAAATAAAAGGATTTTACGGTAAGTCAAAAATCCCATTTTCTCTTTCGTTCATTGACGGACACAGCTCCTGATCTTCATAACCATTGGGCCGACCCATTGCAGTGTTAAATATGAGGGGTGAAAACAGCAAAAAAATTCCCAAGGCTAAACAGTAGCCAACCAGGCAACAGGAGCTCAACCAAAACTGGAACACACCTGGAAAAAAATAAAAAAAAATACGCCCTCTTAGAGGAACAGGTCCTCTCAACAGCAGCCTGAAAAACCTTGCGGCAAAAAGGAGGTATCAGCAGAGGCCAACACATCCACTTTATAAAACTTTCTGAAAGTGTGCACCGATGACCAGGTAGCCGCCTTGCAAACCTGCGTCACTGACGCCTGATGACGGAAGGCCCAGGAGGCACTAAGCACCCTAGTAGAGTGCGCCTTGACAGGGAAAGAAGGAACCTGACCCCTGATGGAATAGGCCTGAATAACCATCTGTCTTCTCAATTTGGAAATGGTTGCAAAGGAAGCGGACAACCCTTTCCGAGGCCCATTCGTGAGCACAAATAGGGAGTCTGACTTCCTAAAAGACTCATTAGCTGCCAAGTACACCCTAATTGCCCGGACCACATCCAAGGCATGCAAGGCAATTTTCTTTGGATGTTTAGGCCTGAGACACAGGGAAGGCAAAACAATGTCTTCATTCAAATGAAAATCAGAGACAACCTTTGGGAGGAACGGTGGACATGGGTGAAAAATCACCTCATCTCTGAATCACCAGGTAAGTTGGACAGGATAACGCCGCCAGTTCCGACACCCTGCACGTAAAGGTAATAGCCACAAAAAAAAAAAAAAAGCCACCTTCTGAGACGACAACTAAAGATTCTCAAAAGGGAGGCTTCTGGAGGGCCGAAAGCACCAAATTGAGGTCCAAAGGCGGCAACGCAGACAGCACTGGAGGAGCCAAATGTCGGACACCCTGAAGAAAGGTACGCACTAGGGAGTGTATGGCCAAGGGTCGTTGGAAGAAGGCTGCCAAAGCAGAAACCTGGCCCTTGATAGTACTCAAGGCCAATTTCTGTTCAACCCCCTTTGAAGAAAGGTCAAGATCCGAGCCACCAAGGAGGAGTGAGGATGAACTTCAAGAGACTTACACCATGCAAGGTATGTCTTCCAAGTATGATGGTAGATCTTCCTAGAAGTAGATTTTCTAGCTTTTAACAGTGTAGGAATCACGACTTAGATAAACCTCTTATCCTTCAACGCCTGGAGTTCAACAGCCAAGCTGTCAAAGCCAACAACTGTAAAGCAGGATGGATGATAAGTCCTTGGGAGAGCAGATTCTCCCTGAGAGGAACTCTCCAAAGAACATTGTCGGCCAGCTGCACCAGATCGGCGTACCAAGCCCCGTGAGGCCAGTCCGGAGCCACTAAGGTGACCGGAATCCCTTCTGCCTCGATCCTGCTTAGAAGTCTTGGCAAACGCTTGAGAGGTGGGAAGGCGTAAATCAAACGATACTGACCCCACGTGGCCACCAGCACGTCTGTGGCGTCTGTCAGAGGATCCCGTGATTGAGCCATCTTCAGGGTCTCACGCACAGATCCAATCCGTGCTTCCACCAGAGCCTTTTCGCGCGCTAGTAGATGTGGAGGAATCGTCCTCCCTATCAAAGAATTCCGGGCACGTGGTTGCAGACGCCACAGTGTGGCCCATGTCCGCGGGGGGCAAATCAGATTCAGGGTCTGATGAGACAGATGAGGCAGGGGAAGGCAGGGGGCGCTTTTTGCTAGCCCGTTGGCCGAAAAGCCACCTCCACCCGGGACACAAAGGACTCCAGGACCACCGTCAGTGCATCAATGGATGGTTGGGACCCGGAGGGCCCTGCAGCCTCAGAGAGGGTAATCAGGTGGGGAGATGTGCTCTAAACACTCCATGAGTTACCAGAGGGACCCCACAAAAAGTGTACAACACTGCAAAGGGAAAACCCCCACCGCGCTGGCAGCACAATCCAGTCGCCATGCACAAGCGCCAAGTGATCCATAAGCAGAGAAGGAGAGAACCCCCATTAGACTCACAGCCCAGCAGAAACAGGCACCTGTAGCCACTAGGAAAATCTGCACGCCATGTGTGGCGATCAAGAAGTGAAAAGATCCAGGAGTCAGCACCAGGAGAGGAGGAGAGGCTCCCACCGCTGAAATTGCCACCCACAGGGCTCCACCGTCATTGCCACCGTTATTATCAATGGCATACCACTGCAAAATGGCCACTGGACTACACAAACATGGCCGCCGTGCATTGAAACACAGGCTACAGCAAAATGGCGGCCCTGCGCGGCACCACGAGGCCTCCAGGGACCCAGGAGGGATCCCTAGGCTACAAGGACAAGCCCAGGCAGGATGAGGGCCTTGGTTGGAGCCCCCACCAGGTGCAAACACTCCACCCCCACCACACAGTGGATCTTCCGGGCCCTGTCGGCACACCCCCCGGCCCCCATTGCCAGCATAGAGCCCTTGCTCCACCCCAAGAAGTGGACCAGACCACCCACACAGCCCCAGCATATAAGTGGAGGGAGGGGTGGTAGGATGAGGGGACAGATAAAAGGGGGGCTGCCTGATGAGAAGGGGAACCTTGGGGTCCGACAATCCCGAGGAGGGGTCCACCCAAAACCCCCCAGCGGGAGACAGCTACTTACCATACCAGGAACCAGATGGGCACCGCTCCAGACAGAACCCCTCACCATCAAAATGGGGGGCCATCGGCCTGGAGAAACACAGCCACTCGGTCCGAGACCCGGTCGTATGCATCATCGGAGGCCTTTAACTTGCAGGCCAGCCCCCGTCCAGTGGGGCTATGTAGCGCCCGACCTAGTGTGGAGCCGAGGTCTGCGCTTGCTCGCTGGTCAGACTGCGGTGACCACTGGATCTAGATTATCCAGCCTGTCGCACAGTCTGGCAGTTGATTGTAGATCTCACAGGAAAAACCAGGAGAAAAAAGTTCTATCTAAAAAGAAAAAAAAAATTGCCAGGACCAGAGATCCCAGCAAGGAACTAGGTCCTTACTCCTGACTAGGCAGAAAAAAAAAAAAAAAAGAGTACCTATAGCAGAGAGAGAGAGAGAGAGAGAGGGCGTATACCCCCCCCCCCCGGAACTGCCCATAGGCATAGCCAGATTCTTTTTCTGCCTAGTGTCCTACTCCTGTATGGGGCAGTATAACCCCATGGTTATGAAGATCAGGAGCTGTGTCTGTCAATGAATGAAAGAGAAAAAGAGGATTATATAAAAGGTATTATAAGTTATTTTAGCAGCAGGAGGGGAGGGACAGAGGACGACAGAGGAGGACAGAGGGAGACAGACGAGGCCAGGAGAGCTGCGGATGACAGAGGCACCTAAACTGCAGGATGTATTTTCATTGTTACAAATTGATGCAGGGGCCACGGGCATGGTGCAGGGCTGTGAGGATGATACATGCAGAGCTGTGGGCATGGTACAGGAGAGGCAGTGCTGCGGGCATGATACAGGAGATGCAGGGGCCGCGGAGTGGGTCTTACTTACCATTTGGGGGGCGCCTTGCATTTAAAAATGGCGTTGCCCGGCGCCAACATGTCACTGTGCATGCGCCGTCTGCCCAAGAATAGCCGAGCATGTACGGGCTTTCCCGAGCGGCCGAGCATGTGCAGTGCACCCGTTTTCAGATGCCGGTGCCACAGTGCATTCCCTGCCTAAGACCATTGGAAATATGTGTTTTCCGATGGTCTTATGCGACCCCTGTGAAAGGGTCGTTCGACCCCCAAAGGGGTCGCAACCCACAGGTTGAGAACTGCTGTTCTAGAGGGTTGGGATCAGGGCTCTGGCAGGTCACTAAAGTTCCTCCACACCAAACTAATCAAACCTCATCTTTATGGAAAGCAACAATGTGGAGTGGTATCCACATACTTTGAAGTTTTCTTCATCTTGCTGAAACTTTTGCCTGCACCATCCATCTTATATTCACTCTTTGGACTCTGATCCATGTGTGCTTATAAACTGCAGCCTGAGCTATTGACCTTGGCAAAGGATTTTTTTTTTTTTTTTTAACAATGGGCAAAGTGAAAAAAAGAATCTTAAGCTTTCCTTGTTAGCTTAAAATAGAAGTAATAATAAAATTTAAAAAAGCCGCTGGAAACTCCTTTGGCATGTCTGGTCTCTAATAGGAAAATATCAGCTTATTCTAGTGGCAACTCTGGTTACTGGCAGCAGGGGCCTCTCTGAAGACCAAAACTGCCATTCACAAAAAAAAAAAAAAACACAGCTGGCAGCTTTGAGTGTCTTTTGGTTGGTGCTTTTACACATACACACCATTGGATCACACAACGCTGCACCACTAGGAGTTTTATGAATGACTGATCACAGCACCAGTCATTTATAAAGAAAGTGAAAGCTCACAAAGCACGGTAGCAAATGATCACTTAGAGCTGCAGCTCTGTAATGCACCTGTGGCTGCTTTTACTCCATACAGGGCATCAACAGATAGTTTACACAGAGCTGCAGCTCTGGGTGGTCTTTTACTGTTATAAACAAACAAGTGGGGGGGGGGGGGGGGGGTAAAATTAATTTGATAGCTATACAAAATGACAGACATCTTTAAGGGCCTGCTCACACTATGTATGGTTACCTGCATTTTTCCTCCTGAATAAAACACAGGTAACTGCAAGGACACACCTAAAACAATAGTTGTGTTTCTGCGCGTTCCAGAGTATGACATATCTTGCAACATGTTTTCCTAATATTGAGCCTCACTGGATGGCATTGCATGCCACTGCACAGTAGGCACAACATGCTGCTGTGTGAACAGTAAAGTGTCACTTTGTGAACTTCACATAAAGTTTACAAAAAAAAAAAAAGGGGGAGCTGTGTGATGCAATAGACTGCACATCACACAACTCCCCGCCAATGGCTGTGAGCGCTGACCAGAGTGTTCTGGCGGGTGGGGCTGTCCCCACTGTTAAAAGACAACAGAAGAGCAAGAGACATCACTGTACTAACATGGGATTGTTAGTACAGCGGCTCCTCCTGAGTGGACAGTTTTTTTGTTTTTTGTTTTTTCGGTCAGCTCACTGGGTTGAATAAGGGGAAAAAAAAAAAAAAAAAACACTAGTAGTGTGTACCAGGCTTTAGCCTACTTTTAAAGCAGAATTCCAAGTATGGATTTTATTGCAGTTACATTGGTCCAGCCTGAATAATATATGCACACACGGTAGAGCTGTAAACTAGGTCCTGTGATGATATGAGAGGGTGCCCTGCTGCATAGTACCACAGGTGATTACTCAATCGGCCATTCACAGAATGCCTTACATTTTTCCATGCAATGCATTGTCTGATTGGACAAGGTGAAGAGGACAGAAGGTGACCTCACAAGATAGCAGAAATTACCATAGCAGTGGCACCCACAACAGCGATTCTCTGCTTCCACAGTGGTCCCACAGGTCTGGCATATGCATACTTTGGTCTAAACTTGAAGAAAAGAAGAAAGATCCGCGCTTAGGATAAACTATCTATAAAATAGTGCGTAAAATTTCTATAAATAAAACACTAATGGCTGCTGCCCACTCCAAAAGATGCACCCCCAATGGGGGAGCGTCAGGTGTAAATGTCAAAAAGGGGAGTGATTGGCGCTGCCAGGAAAGTAGGATAATGGGAAATCTGGGTTAGGCTCCTATAGTTCAAGACCAAGTTCAACACATGCAAATGCACATAGAATGTATGTGGGAATGAGAACTATATAAGTAATAGGATATAAAAACACAATGGGTGTGTAATATGTGTGTAAAATTAAAACTATGTGCTGATACCAAATCAATAAATAAATAAATGTGTTGAATACCTAAACGGCTTATTGAGACTCAACATAAATATGCAAATATATGTAAATGTAGGTATAAAAATATAAAAGCATATAAAGATAGTATTAATAAATTATGGTGATATAGAGAGTTAGTGTGCAAAGGTGCTAAAAAATAAATATAGTGCACTAATCAAACTAAATAAGGTGCATTCCGAATAGTCATAACCATCTATTCAATAAAGTGCAACTGCATACTCATAAGCAATGAAAATAAATAAGTGGGTGAACTATGTGCATCCCACACTGGTGACAATATAAACACTAGTAAATAAATAAGTGCAGCCGTGCAAATAACTATATAAATTATGAAAGTGAGAACCATATAAATTCAAAGGCTCAAAAAGCAGGTTCTGTGTATTTTAAAATTGTCCAAAAATAGTGCAATCAGAGTTGGTACAGAAATCATAAAGTTCTATAGTCCATATAAGGATGGAGTAAGGTGCTCTTTTTTTCTATGAAGCCGGGAGTGCAGTGAGTGATTGGAAGATAGGGTGCTCCCCCTCTCCTGGGGTCCTGTGCTTACCGGATGTCCGTACCCCTACAGGGGTAAATGGCGGGTCGATAACAGGGATCGCTCCCATACACCGGCAATCTGGTTCCGTCCTATCCTTCCTATTATCACTCGTATCCACTCCTTGCTCCGGTACACATAGGGGTTAAAGCATCAGGGAGAGAGCTCCAGTACAATTCCCGGGTATATGAAAAAGGGGAAAAACAGAAGCCTCCGATAGTGCAGGATTGCCTTTAAAACTTTTATTTAGATTCCAAAAAAAGACATGTACTCACATAAAATCAACATGCAGCGCATCCGTATGGCATAGGGTCCGCAACTACCTCGTTCGCGGTGCTCGCCTGGGATCAGCGTGCGTTCCTAGCCTCGGGATCGTTCAGACGGAAGTGATGTGGTCACGTTCTCGACGCGTTTCGTCACACTGACGTCATCTGGAGAAGGCTTCTCCAGATGACGTCAGTGTGACGAAACGCGTCGAGAACGTGACCACATCACTTCCGTCTGAACGATCCCGAGGCTAGGAACGCACGCTGATCCCAGGCGAGCACCGCGAACGAGGTAGTTGCGGACCCTATGCCATACGGATGCGCTGCATGTTGATTTTATGTGAGTACATGTCTTTTTTTGGAATCTAAATAAAAGTTTTAAAGGCAATCCTGCACTATCGGAGGCTTCTGTTTTTCCCCTTTTTCATATACCCGGGAATTGTACTGGAGCTCTCTCCCTGATGCTTTAACCCCTATGTGTACCGGAGCAAGGAGTGGATACGAGTGATAATAGGAAGGATAGGACGGAACCAGATTGCCGGTGTATGGGAGCGATCCCTGTTATCGACCCGCCATTTACCCCTGAAGGGGTACGGACATCCGGTAAGCACAGGACCCCAGGAGAGGGGGAGCACCCTATCTTCCAATCACTCACTGCACTCCCGGCTTCATAGAAAAAAAGAGCACCTTACTCCATCCTTATATGGACTATAGAACTTTATGATTTCTGTACCAACTCTGATTGCACTATTTTTGGACAATTTTAAAATACACAGAACCTGCTTTTTGAGCCTTTGAATTTATATGGTTCTCACTTTCATAATTTATATAGTTATTTGCACGGCTGCACTTATTTATTTACTAGTGTTTATATTGTCACCAGTGTGGGATGCACATAGTTCACCCACTTATTTATTTTCATTGCTTATGAGTATGCAGTTGCACTTTATTGAATAGATGGTTATGACTATTCGGAATGCACCTTATTTAGTTTGATTAGTGCACTATATTTATTTTTTAGCACCTTTGCACACTAACTCTCTATATCACCATAATTTATTAATACTATCTTTATATGCTTTTATATTTTTATACCTACATTTACATATATTTGCATATTTATGTTGAGTCTCAATAAGCCGTTTAGGTATTCAACACATTTATTTATTTATTGATTTGGTATCAGCACATAGTGTTAATTTTACACACATATTACACACCCATTGTGTTTTTATATCCTATTACTTATATAGTTCTCATTCCCACATACATTCTATGTGCATTTGCATGTGTTGAACTTGGTCTTGAATTATAGGAGCCTAACCCAGATTTCCCATTATCCTACTTTCCTGGCAGCGCCAATCACTCCCCTTTTTGACATTTGGTCTAAACTTGACCAATTTAACTGTAATAAAATTCATACTTGAAATTCAGCTTTAAAGTATAATTCAAGCTATACACCCAACTAGCCTTAAAACTATCCATTCCCCCTTACCTTACCCATTTTCGGCCCTGTCGGGTCACGTGATCCAGATCCCCGTGTCAGCCAGCACAGCTTCGGAGAGAGGAGGGACTGCCGACAAAGAATTTTTTTTTTTTTCTTTTTTTTTTTTAAGCCGGTAGCGTGTGCAACACACTCAAAAGACTCCACCCGGTGCATAAAAAAGTGCACACACACAAAGTGAGAACACAAAAAAAGCACAGGGTGTGCGACAACGTATGGTCTTCCCTCCGAAGAGGTAGGACCCGAAACCTCGATCCCCCGGGGCGCAAGACTCCTGACAGGGATATAAGGTACTCATGGTCTGCCTGGCCGAAACCAGACCGACCCCGTTCTTCAGGGGGACTGCCAAAACAGCCCCCACCGAGTACTAAGTAGGGCTCCCCCGAAGGGAGACCCCATGGGAGAGGGCGAACTAAGCCAAAAAGGCCATATCCACCCCCTCCCAAGACTCAAGGCTGGGCCCGAGGACCCACACACTCCAGTCGTGCAAATAAAGAAAAAAGGTGACAGTGCAGTGACAAACTCCAAAGAAAAGGACAAACAAACAAAGAAGTGGGGAAAGGGAAGTGGGGAAAGTGCGATGGTGCCATGTGAGGGACCAAGGCAGGCCTTCCAGCCGGAATAAAAAATTCCTCTGGTGCAAGCCAAAAGGCCTGTCCCAAGAGGCAGGTGCGAAAAAGGTGTGCAGTGACCAAGGTGCCGAAAAAACTCACAGCGAGCTTCCCCTCACCAGTAAGAAATTAAGGCACCCCTGGGCTGCCACCCCAGGGGCACTTACACTACGGGCTTTTTCAATCTCAGCCCCCGGCCAGACCGAGTGTAGCCTATCCCCACCAGCAGACATCAGAACCTGGACAGCTTAGAGAGAGCTTACCTACAACTGGGGACAGGCCCGTCACCAAGCCAGATCAAAACCCAGGAGAGAAAGCCCTCCCCTCGCCATCCTGTTCCTCAGCCCATTACATCCAGGAGCAGTTCCAAAGGGCTCACCCTCCAGACCGGCTTTCCTGCTCCCTTCAAACTGGTTAGGACAGTTCAACCCATTCAAATCAGAAGGCGGCGGGCCCCACATGCTTTCCCAGATGACCTACTCCCCATACCTCAATATTCTGAGCGCTCCGGGTTTCGGTCATACTGGTACTAGCTAAGGCCCATACCAACTGATAAGAACAGATACTACACTTGATCTTAGCCAAAAGGCCGAGAAGCGGACTGCCAACAATGAATGGGCCATTCAAGCCTATAGGTGACGTCACTGCTCCAGGCTTTACTAGCCATTGTTGGAGTATTCTCTCCTCTCACATGCAGCTGCAGCTCACTGAGATAGGGGAAATCACATGACCAGACCAGAGTGACCTGAAAATAGGCAAGTATATAAATATTTCTTACACAATTGTTAAAGGCAGAAGGTTTTCTTATCTTAATCTTTTCTTATCTTAATGCATTCTCTATCCAGCGATGTCCATGAGTGTCTCAGCAGACCAAGATTCTCCTTCCTGATTGGCTCCCGCTGCTGTCAAGGTCAGCTAGCCAATCAGGGTAAAAAGGGAGCAGGGCCGGGTCAGGGCTTGTTGTCTAAATGGACACAGGGAGCTGTGAATGAGCTTGAGTGCCCCCCATAGCAAGCTGCTTTCTGCAGGGGCACTGAACAGGAGGGAGGGGGCCAGGATCACAGAAGAGGGAACAGCAGGATTTGGGCTGCTCTGTGCAAACCCACTGCACAGAGGAGCAAAGTATAACATATTTATTATTTTTATAGGAAAACAAAGAGACTTTACAATCCCTTAACGAGGAGGAAGGGAACAGGTTTAAGGTTATTTATTAAGTGTATAGCTGGAAGTGCACTTTAATGGTACCCGAGACCAGCCTTTTTCAGCCACAGTGCCCATGCACCCTGGGGTGCTTTGAGATTTCTTCGGGGGTGCCATGGCAAAATGCCCAAATATTTATCAAAAATGGTACGCAAGCAAGCGGGAAGATTAGGCCTGCCTTTTAGTTACACAAAGCCACAGATTTTCATTATGCACTATTACCTTTAGACACTGGCATCTTAGCAACCAATGACGTCAGCAGTTAAAGAGGAAGTAAACCCTCCTCTGACACTTTTACCTATAGGTAAGCCTATGATAAGGCTTACCTATAGGTACTGTAAATATCTCCTAAACATGTACCGTTTAGGAGATATTTACCTTACATGCAGCCAGTGACGTCACTGGCGCATGCGCTCTAAAGGAAAAGCTGCTGGTGCCGTTCCTTCAAAGCCCCGTGCCGCGACCGGCGGCTCCCGCGCCTGGGAGGGACGTCACCGTGGCTCCGGCCAATCAGATGGCCGGATGCCGCGGTCCCGGAAGACGGGCGACTGGACATGTCGCCCATCAGAGGTAAGCGGGCGGCACGGCAGGGGCTCGTTCTAAGGTAAGTATTTCATAATGAGCTAGTATGCGATGCATACTAGCTCATTATGTGTTTCTCTTTCAGCTTGTAAAAAAAAAAAAATGTAACTGAGTTTACAACCTCTTTAAGGAGAATGTCTGTTGCCTCCACAGCATGCTTGTTTTACCCTCCTCTGCTCCTCTCCCTCAGCACTGGGGTCACATTAGCTGACTGATCAAGGGAAATTGAGGGAGAAGAGAAACATCAGAATACTAGTCAGTATCAGTGTGCAAAAGTGTATTAGCTTTGGAAGAACAAATCATTTCTAACGTTGGGTGTGCTACACGTGGATGTTGCTGCATTATGTAAAACTATTAGAATATTTGTTTTTACATGTGAATGGGGTGCCTCGAGACTGTCCATAATTCTAAAGAGTGCCTTGACTGAAAAAAGGTTGAGAAACACTGCCCTAGACAAAAATAAGCATTTAAACCTTGCAGAGTGGAGGAGCACCACTGTGATGATAGTTTCAGATTCTCCCAGTAGTTCAGCTTTAATGCTATACAATCCTTGTTTCTTAGGATATTTGGTAATTATATTTTATATATGTACATGGGGGTGTCCACCTTTGATTATTACATTTGCAGGCTCTTCTGTCTGGTTGTTCCATGCAGATCCTCTTAGGTCTACCACACATGAAACTCGCACAGTGCCCCTGGTTGCCAAAGTCCATAGAGATTTTGGACTTGGCTGTAGGTCACATGGAGGGGCTCCGAAACAGTGAGGGTTTTTTTTTTTTTTTTAAATCCATGGCAAGGGAGATGAACTTTTATAGGTCCACTTTAAATATTCCGGGAAATTCATTTTAGATTTTTAGGTCTGTACAGTACTATTCCATTTTGTGTATATTATAAAGAGTCATTAAAGTATCTTGCAAAGCAGAAAGACAGCAGCTGACCTGGATCCTTGAAATATAAGCAGGCGATGTACTGTAAAATAGGGTACAATGTGTAAGCTGAGCAGCGCGCTCTGTACAGAAAGATTTGCTGATTTTTTTTATCATTTGCCTTAGTAGATGAAAGAAATAGAGCGAAATTGATTGTCATGCAAAATTATAATTGGACAAGGAACATTTATTAGGGGAACATTTAGGCCAGTTGGGTAATCTAAATGTACGGGTACAGCAATGCGCTATGAATGCACATATATTTTGCCTTCCGTGTTTTTTTTTTTCCTGTTCATAGATATACTAATGATATCTTTATATAAAACCTTCCCATTTTCACTACATACCTCATTTTAGACCCAGTGATGTCATCTGTGGCTTAAGAATAATACAGGGAGATGATGACTGGTGAGAGAGGCTGGTTGGGTGTAGCTTCCTGAATACATCACATCACCCTGACTCAGTAACAACCCCACCCCCCCCCCCCCCCGTCTTGGATCACACAGACGCGGTGCAGGATTTGCTGCAATTTCTGTGCGTTTCCCACACTGTATCACAATCGCACTCAGTTAATGCCGTGAACTGAACCACTCCGGGTGTCAATGGTAAGTTAACACCCCAAAAGCAGGTCGCAAAACGCAGTGCAATTCGCTGAATCGGATCACGTGGATGAGAACACCCATGTGATCCGATTCCAGCGCAGAGAAAAAAAAAGTGCGTGCACCTTTTTCTGACCGACGTCTGCTGATGACGAAACGCGTTGGATGGCGCTCACGGTGACGCACGCCGACACGTGGAGGAGACGCGGCGGCCATTTTGTTGGCGGTTTTTGGCATACAGCGGTACATGGAGAGGAACACTCATTACTAGATAAGATGCCTATTATGCTTCATATGAGTGTAAGTGTTTTTAACCGTGCGTGGAAATAAATCATTTTATGCAGTCTGCACTATGAGGAGTGTCTTGCTTTGTATTCCATGAGCCTTCATGTGGTTGAATTTGTGAGCCCTGTGTCTTCTGAGAGGAGGATCGTTACAGCACTGTAATCAGTTGGCCGTGTTAGACCTTTGTAATGAGGGCCATCCATCTCTGGTAAGAGGCAGTGTGATCAGTGTGTTTGGTGGTGGTTCTCCGGGCCTGCGGCTCTCTACACCTTTGGTTTGAAGTGGACACTCAAGGACTGCTATATCCAGTTTTATATTTGGGACTTTATAAATAGGATTAGCGCCACAGTATTACCACATTTCCCACACTGTATCACAATCGCACTTAGTTCATGCAAACCACTCCGGGTGTCAATGGCAAGTTAACACCCCAAAAGCAGGTCGCAAAACGCAGTGCAATTGGCTGAATCGGATCACGTGGATGAGAACACCCATGTGGTCTGATTCCAGCGCAGGAAAAAAAAAAAGTGTGCGTGCACCTTTTTCATGCAGATGCAGTGCGATTTCACCCGTACAAAATAAATAGGCTCAAACCGCACTGCAAAGTATTGCATGTGATTTGAATAGGAAGGCAGTGCGATTCCGATCCGAATCAAATGCGGTTTTCCTGCAAACCTCAGCTCTGATACAAGCAAAAGGCTGGCTTTTGGGAGTAGTTATGCAAATATCAAAATGCCTTGATTGAAGGATGTCAGTCTAGAGGATCAGGTGTTCCTGGGCAGAGAGTATTTGCATGCAGAACACCCTAGTAACGTCTACATGTGATGTTAAGCCTCCATGATTGAAAGGGCTGAAATCCAATGAATGAAAGAGTGGGCCAGAGTCCCTCAGGCTGGGGAGAAAAAAAAAAAGAAGAAGATGCAGAAGGTCTCCCAGCCAGTCAATGAGGCGAGCTCTGACTTGTTGCAGCTTCTAAGCACACTATTGGAAGTTTACAATGTACAGTGAAAAAACAGAAAGCCATTTCAGCAAACAAGAGGAGCCTGTACAATTGTGATAGCCTGGAGTTCAGCCATTAAAGTGGTTGTAAAGACTTTTTTCCCCCCAAAATAAAAAAAATATATATATCTAAAATTGGATTTTTGACTTACCGTATAATCCATTTCTCTGCTGTTCATTGACGGACACAGCTCACGTTATTCTTGACCATTGGGTTATACTGTCCCTTACAGGAGTAGGACACTAGGCAGAAAAAACATCTGGCTACACCCATGGACAGTGCCAGCGGGTATACTCCCTCTCCCTGCTATAGTCAGTCAGTTTTGTTACAAGCAGCGTCAGGGGAATTAACTCCACAGAGAGACACAGCTCCTGTCATTCTTGACCACTGGGACGTCCCAAGGCAGTGTTAAACATGAGGGGTGGGAAACCGCAAAAAAAAAAAAATCTCAAGGCTAAACATTAGCCAACCAGGCAACTGGGGTTCAACCAAAACAACTGGAGCCCACCTGAAAAAAAACAATACACGCTCAAAGAGAATCAGGTCCTCAAACAGCAGCCTACAAAACCTTGCAGCCAAAAGAAGCATCCCCAGATGCCAAGACATCCACTTTATACAACTTTGTAAAAGTGTGCACTGACGACCAGGTGGCCGCCTTGCAAACCTGCATCACTGACACTTGATGGCAGAGGTCCCAGGAGGCACTAAGGGCCCTAGTAGAGTGTGCCTTGACAAGGAAAGGAGGAACCTGACCCCCGATTCAATAGGCCTGAACCACCGTCTGTCTGATCCATCTGGAAAAGGTCACAGAGGAAGCAGACAACCCTTTGCAAGGTCAATCCGTGAGCACAAAGTGTGACTTCCCAAAAAGACTCCGAAGCTGCCAGGTACACCCCAATTGCCTGAACCACATCCAAGGCAATTTCCTTTGGATGTTTAGGCCTGGTACACAGGGAAGGCAACACAATGTCTTCATTCAAATGAAAGGCAGAGACCATCTTAGGAAGGAATGACGGACAGGGGCGAAGCACCACCTTATCCTTGTGAATCACCAGATAAGGTGAACGACAGGATAACACCACCAGTTCCGACATCCTGCGCGCAGAGTTAAAAGCCACCAAAAAGGCCACTTTCTGGGACAGCGCAAGCAGGGGAATCTCCTTAAAATTTTCAAAGGGAGGTTTTTGTAGAGCTGAAAGCACCAAATTAAGATCCCAAGGCGGCAACGGAGCCCACACTGGAGGAACCAGATGTCGGACACCCTGAAGAAAAAAGTAGGCACCAGGGAGTGTGTAGCCATAGGTCGTTGGAAAAAGACCGCCGAGGCCGATACCTGGCCCTTGATGGTACCGAGGCAAATTTCTGTTCAACCCCCCCATTGAAGGTTAAGGTTCTAGCCACCGAGAAGGAGTGAGGATGAACCCCAAAAGACACAAACCACACAATGTACGTCTTCCACGTACGATGGTAGATCGTCCTCGAAATAGATTTCCTAGTTTTTAACAATGTAGGACTCACTGACAAACCTCTATCCTCTAGCACCTGGCATTCAACAGCCAAGCCGTCAAAGCCAGTGACTGTAAAGCAGGGTGGAAGATTGGTCCTTGGGACAGCAGATCCTCCCTGAGAGGAAGCTGCCAAGTAACGTCGGCGACCAGCCACACCAGATCGGCGTATCACGACCGGCGAGGCCACTAAGATGACCGTAATCCCTTCTGCCTCCACCCTGCATAGGAGTCTGGGAAGAATTTTGAGAGGAGGGAAGGTGTAGATCAGACGATACTGACCCCACGGCGTCCGCCAGTGGATCCCTTGACTGAGCCACAAACCTCTGCCCCTTTTCTGTTGAGCCGAGACTCCCAACAGATCCACCTCGGGGGTGGCCCACCGGAGACACAGCTGATGAGCACCTCTGGATGAAGGGACCACTCCCCTTGGTCAACGCCTGCCGACAGAGGTAATCCGCCTGCAAGTATTCCACCCTGGGAATGTGTACGGGCGGAGAGGGCTGGAATGAACCGTTCTGCCCACCTTAGAATCTTGGCTACCTCCAGAGCCACCAGGGCACTTCTTGTGCCCCATTGGCGATTTACATAAGCCACGGCTGTGGCATTGTCCGATTGAATGCGCACTGGACATCCCTGATGAGGATCTGTCCAGTGATCCAGTCTGACCGCTCGGAGTTCCAGGACATTGACTGGTAGTCTGGACTCTGCCAGCGTCCAGATCCCCTGAGCAGAATGCTTACTACAGATGCCTCCCCAGCCAGACAAGCTGGCATCTGTAGTGACCACTGTCCAATACAAGGGGAGGAAGGATTTTCCCAGCCGAAGACATTATATCAGCTACTCCTTTGTTCCCCGACTTAGCCGGATGAGATTGTCCAGAGACTGCAGAGTTGTCCCACTTGGCCAGAATCTCCCTTTGCAGGGACCTTGTATGGAACTGTGCAAATGGAATCGCCTCGAAGGTAGATACCATCAGGCCCAGCAAATGCATGCAAGTCCAGAGGGATGACCATTTGTTGGACAGCAGTCGGCGAATAGCAGTCTGCAATTTCTGGAGTTTGTCCAGAGAAAGGAGCACTCTGGCTACGGCAGAGTCAGGTACAAATAGTCCAGCTTTGTGGACGGAACCAGGACAGACTTCAGAAAATTCAGAATCCAGCTGAACTCCCGCAGAATTCGCATTGTGATCTCCGGGTTCTCCACCAGAGCAGAGGGAGACTCCGCTCGCAGGAGAAGATCGTCCAAATAGCCCAGTACCGCGATCCCCCGTTGGTGTAGCAAGGCTAGCACCGGAGCCAACACTTTTGTGAAGACCCGAGGAGCGGAGGCAATGCCAAAGGCGAGTAACCCCCCCCCCGGTGCAGGGATGCCACTATCCTTCGAATGGACTCCATTCTGAACTTCTGTACCCGCACAAAGCAGTTGAGTGCCTTGGGGTCCAGGATTGGATGCACTTTGCCTTCCTTCCTGGGGACTGTGAACAGGTTTGAGTAAAAGCCCTGAAAACGTTCTGAGGGCGGAACCGAGATAATCACCCCTTGAAGAAACAGGTCTTGTACTGTCCCAAACGGACCCTGTAACCGGTCGGGGGACAGGCGCAGGTTGGAAGGAAAAACCTTGCCGGGGTACTACAGTGAAACAATCTTGTAGCCGGACCAAATGACTCAGTGGACCCACTTGTCCTGTGTAACAGGAAGTCCACGGGTCGGGAAACCAGCAAAGATGTCCTCCCACCCCTGATACGGATGAGGACGCACCTTCACGCTGAAAGGAGCCTCGTCTACGGGCCTGGAGAAGCCCGCTCTCAGCTTGCAAGACCAGGTTTGTTTCGATCCGCCAGAGGAGGCCCTAAAAGGCTTTGAGCCCTTGTCAGCCGACCCTGACGGACAAAAAAAAACAAAAAAAAAAAAAAAAAAAACGTATGAGCCGAGAAAAAAGGTCCACGTCCTTGCCCTTAGAACCCTGCGGAAGAAAGGTACTCTTCCCCCCCGTGAGACCTTTAATGAGGTCATCCAGAGTAGCTCCAAACAAGCGATCTCCTTGAAAGGGAAGATCAGTCAAGGCCTTTTTAGAAGTCTTCTGGTCCACAGACCAGCATTTGAGCCAGAAGACACACTGAAGGACCACCACCAGAACAGAGAAGCCGCATCCAAAGAGACATCACAGATAAACTGTAGCCCCTGAACCAGCTGGTCCGCCGGCTCAGCAAAGGCAACCGGAACCTTCGACCGGAATCACGGTTGCCTTGTTTAATCTGGAAACCAGAGGGTCCACCACCGGAGGGACAGTCCACTTCTTAAGAAGGGACTCCTCATAAGGCTAATGCCTAATAAAGCACTCTTTAGCGACAATTCTGTCAAAATAAGCAGGGAAAGGAAACACCTTTTGCCGCTCTGGATTGCTTGTGAGTGCCAAAGGGTACCAGCGCCCCTGTCGCAGCTTCAGCTGCATCCTCCATCTTCAGGATCTCATGCACAGATACAATCAGCGCATCCACCAGCGCCCTTTCATGCACAGTCACAGACATGGAGGAATCATCCTATCAGAAGATTCCAGGCGCGTGGTCGCAAACACAGAAGGGTGACCCACATCCGCAGCTGCCAAATCAGATTTAGGATCTGATGGGACAGATGAGGCAGGGGGACGCTTTTTGCTAGCCCGTTGCCCGCCAGCCGCCTCCACCCGGGACTCCAGGACCGCCGTCAGTGCATGGATGGTTGGTTGGGACCGAGAGGGCCCCGCAGCCTCAGAGAGGGGATCAGGTGGGGAAATGTGCTCCAAAGACTCCATGAGTCACTAGGGGGACCCCACGAAAAGGTGTAACACACTGCTAAGGGACAACCCCCACTGTGCTGGCAGCAACACCCGGTCCCCAAGCACAAGGCACAGAGCGATCCTCAGCAGAGAGGAAGAGGACCCAACCAGACTCACCGCCCACCAACACAGGAACCTGCAACCACCAGGAGAATCTGCACTAGACGTGCAGTGATCAGGAAGCTAAATAATCAAGGAGTCAACACCAGGTGATAAGGAGGGGCTCCCACTGTCGAAATGCTACCCACAGGGCTCCACTGTCATGGCCACCGCTATTTGCAATGGCAAACCACAATGAAAAAGCTGCCGGACTACACAAACATGGCCGCTGTGTACTGGAATACATATGCTACAACAAAATGGCAGCCCCACGCGACACCACGAGGCAAACAGGGACTCATAATTGGGAGACTAGGCCTTAAGGACAGATTCAGGCAGGAAAGGGGGAGGGCCTGGCAGAAGCCCCCCACCAGGTACAAACCCCCCCCCGCACAGTCAATTGTCCAGTGACTGGCGGCGCACCCCCCTGCTCCCATTGCCAGTTAGCACCCTGCCCCCAGACCAGTGACCAGAGCACCCAAACTGCCCCAGTGAATGTGGAGGGGGAGCAGGCTGAGGGCTCGGCAAAAACAGGAAGGGGGTACCCGCGGAAAAGAGGGGAACCTGGAGGTCCGACCATCCCAAGGAGGCGCCCACGTCTCCCCCAAAACCTTCCAGGGGCAGAGTGGGAGGGGGGGACAGTTACTCACCATACCAGGAACCAGGTGGGCACCGCTCCAGACAGCTCCTCCTCACCATGAAAATAAAGGGGGCTGTCAGCCAGGAGGAACGCTGCGATTGAGGCCGAGTCCAGGTCGTATGCGACCTCACGAGATGTTTAACTCGCAGGGCCAGACCCTGTCTAGTGGGCGTTGGCCGTCTAATGTCGCGGCCAACCTGCGCACGCTCCTTGGCAAGACTGAGGTGACCACTGGATCTAGATCATCCAGCCAGTCACCCAGTACGGCAGTTGATAGTAGACAGGAAAAATCCAGGGGAAAATTTGCTATCTTAAGATTTTTTGCCAGGACCAAAGAGTCCAGCAAGGAACTAGGTCTTTACTCCTGACTAGGCCAAAAAAAAAACAAAAAAAAAAACACTGCGTGACTATTGCAGGGAGAGGGGGTATACCCCCTGGGACTGCCCATGTGTGTAGCCAGGAATTTTTTCTGCCTAGTGTCCTACTCCTGCAGGGGGCAGTATAATCTAATGGTCAAGAATGACGGGAGCTGTGTCCATCAATGAACGAAAAAGAAAAAAAGGTTTAGACTAACCTGCTCTGTGCAATGGTATTGCACAGAGCGGTCCTTACCTCCTCTTCTAGGGTCCCCCGCCAGCGCTGTCCGCTCCTCCACTCCTGTGTGTGCCCCCATAGCAAGCAGCTTGCATTCGTAGACACACACAACCAACCTCAGTCCCACCTCCCCACTCACAGGATATGACTGACAGAAGCAGAAACCAATGGCTCCCACTACTCTCAATTTTTCCTGTGAGAAGAGTGAGAGAGGTCAGTGGTGCTGCAGACGGGCACAACATTGCATCAAGAGAGGGCTCAGGTAAGGGTGGAATGGATTTAAGCGGAACTTCATCAAGAAGGGAAGGTCCTCTAGATTTCTTTCCCCACTCCCCCTCCACTGCCTTTTTTTGGTGGGTACCTGGTTTTGACAGGTACCCGCTCCCACTTCTGGCTCAGATTGCTGTGGCAATCTGAGCCGGAAGATTCACCCCCCTCCTGCCCTCCTTCCTCCGTAGTCTTCTGGGACACATCACAGGTCCCAGAACACAACAAGGCCATTCACCAGGCTTGCGCATGCGCAATAGGAAACTTCAACAGTAGGAAGCCTTCACTTACAGTTTCCCTTACTAGAGATGCTGACGCTTGAACCCGAAGCCGATTGAAGAATTGGCTTTGGGGAGGACATCACTGGATCCTGGAGTCTGGAGCTCCTCTTAAATGGTTAAATATTACATAGGCAAAACCTTTTTTCCATTTTGGATAAAGTAAGGGAGTAACTCCTGTAAGATCTTTTTTAGCCAGATTTGTCCCAGTGCGGAGATTTCCCTTCACTTCCTGTCTCATAGCCAAACCAGAAGGGTGAGGAAATCCCTGCAAATTATGGGAATTTCTTGGGGACCCCCAGGTCACCATAACTAGTGTCCCCTCTATTACTTTTCTGGGGATTTGGGATTTTCTTTCACTTCCAATGATAATGGTAAACAGGACAAATGGAGAGGGTGAATCTCCTAAATGGGAACACAAACCTGACAGGGGTTCTAATCCATCTGCATTCTATAGAAGACTTAAAAATATATATAAATAAAAACTTTGCCTTTAGTTATACTTTAACTTTATAACCATTTTAAATGAATAAACACTCTGTGCATCAGTTTGCCGAAAAAGCGGTGCATTACCTGCAATGCACAACTCTGTATATTTAGAGAAAAATCATTATCAACAGCCAAAGAGGCCCAATCTGGAGCTTGAACATCTTTCCTAGTGTATGGTCAATCCGAGTGTGTGATGTCAGAAGAGCAACTCTGCCACTGACAACTAGTTGCAATCACCAGCAGCAGAATCACTAAGAGGCCCTCTATGCAACGGCTCCCTCAGTAGATGAGGCAGCAAGATGCCAGGAATCAAGATTCACCAGCGTTTTTGGGGGGGGGGAGCGATCCTATAGACACAGACAGGCAAGCCTCCTCGCTATCCTGATGCTGGCGATTCGGTCACCCATCTGACATTGGTCTAAAGCTGTCCATAAATGGAACAATTTATTTGATCCAAAGAAGATTCAATTAAATCAGGGATCTCCAAACTTTCTAAACAAAGGGCCAGTTTACAGTTCTTCAGATCTTGGGGAAGGGGTGCTCGGACTGTGGCCAGTGGGAGTAGAAAAGATCCTGGCATCAATAGGGGGTAAACTATGCCCCATCTTTAGTATTTGGGGGGGGGGGGCGGAATAGTGGGCCATCACTGGTGCCCATGGGAGGAATAGTGCCCCGTCACTGGTGCCCATGGGAGGAATAGTGCCCCATTAGTCATTGGTGTCAGTGTGAGGAATAGTGCCCCATCACTGGATGTCAGTGTGAGGAATAGTGCCCCATCACTGGATGTCAGTGTGAGGAATAGTGCCCCATCATTGATGTCAGTGGGAGGAATAGTGCCCCAAGGGCTGGATAAAAGGCAAGCAAAGGGCTGCATCCGGCCCCCGGGCCGCAGTTTGGAGACCCCTGAACAAAACGAATGGGAGGAGGGGGACATCTCTCACAACAGACAAAAATAGTTTTTTGATATCTTCCAGCTTTTTAAGTCATTCACAATTGTCTTCAATTATAAAACTTTATCAGACAAATCTCTCCATCTATAAGCAGGCTAAGAACACACTAAGCAGTGCTGCTATCTTCTAAGTCTAAGAGGCACTGCTGACATGAAAAGACAGACAGAGGAGCGACGTTAGACCTTCTATGGTGCATCTACTACATCCCAAATTTACCCCATACCGGTCACTCCCCTTGTTGCTTCTGGGGCCAAAGGAGGTGAACTGACGAGGATCCTGTCCTCTTTCTCAGCTTTGTTCTCTTTCTCAGCCTTGCCCCCTGTGATGTCCCTGTCAGGGGTTGGTTGGCTGTTACCTGTCCCCATGCCGCATCCGTCCCACCAGGTAGAGGATTAGAAGGGGACTGAGGAACTCTAAAGCTGCAGCGCGAGCACGCACACACATACACCTAGAGCAAAGCTGCAGTGTGGGGGAGGAGGCCAGGAAATCCTATTAGTGAGTCAGGAGGGGGGGGTGGGAGGGAGATCCCTGATCAGGGACACAGAACTGCTAGATTACTGTACATATAACTGTCTATAGCACACTTGACATAAGAACACTTCATAAACACATAATGAAAAGCCACAAGGCCAACATTGATACCAGGGCCCCCATATCTGTCTATGTCCTGCATACTACAGGGAACATCTCTTCTTGCCAATAGCAGCCAGATTCTAGCTGTCATTTCCCGATATAAAAACCACACCACTGATTTCTGTTTGTACATCTTTCATATAGCTGCCCCATTGCTGTGGAATTTAAAAGCCAATCAGCCGAATCTAGGATCCAGCCAGAACACAGGTATTCCCATTGACAGTGCCAGAAAAGGCTTGAAAAAGTTAGACCACACCATTAGAGGCTCATTTGGGTCAAAGTGATAGGAGCTCTTTAAAGCCCAGCACTAAACCACTTATGCTCACCACCCCTCTGCTGTACTGACCCAATGGAAGCTCCATGTCACAGCTTACACAGGGTTGAGGTCACCCCTTTTGTCATGTGACAGCATGCAGTCCTAGTCATTGGCTGATAAAGGTCACAGCACTGCACAATGAATCGAGATCACACGCTCCCCCATACACAGAGTACTTTGCAACATCTTGGAAGAATGAATGAAGCAGCTGGGGGAAGACGGGCGTAAGAAGGGAAGAGAATGGGCTTTTGTCCTGGTTCACACCTACAGGTGTGACCAAGCGTGGCTGCATCTCTTTATATTTTTTGAGGGTTTCCATGCATTGCACATACACTATATTACCAAAATCATTGGGACGACTGCCTTTACACGCACATGAACCTAAATGGCATCCTGGTCTTAGTCCGTAGGGCTTATTATGGAGATGGCCCATCCTTTGCAGCTCTAACAGCGTCAACTCTTTTGGGAAGGCTGTCCACAAGGTTTAGGAGTGTGTCTATGTAAATATTTGACCTGGCCCCTCCCTCCTGCCGAGTGCCCCCACAGAAAGCAGTTTGCTATGGGGGCACCCGAGCCGAGCTGCTGCTTATTGTGTCCCATTCAGACACAGAGGCGTGGCTCGGCCCCACCCCTACTCTCGCCTTACCGGTTCACTGACTGACCGCAGCGGGAGCCAATGGCGCCCACTGCTGTGTGTCAGCCAATCAGGAGTGAGAGGCCTGGACAGCCGAGGGTCTCGTGCAAACATCACTGAATCAAGGTTGGGCTCAGGTAAGTATCAGAGGGCTGCTACACACAAGCTTTTTATATCTTAATGCATGAAGATAAAAAAAAGAAAACCCTTCTGCCATTAAAACCACTTTAAGAGAACTAAACCCTCCTATCATTTTCAGCCAAGGAAGCTGCCATCTTGGACTCCGATATTTACCATATTTTCCGGCGTATAAGACGACCCACCTAATTTTCATCTACCGGTAATACTTATACTTAGGTTACCTTGGAGATATTACACTCAGCGTATAAGACGACCCCCATTTTTGAGGTTCAAAAGTAGTCTTATACGCCAGAAAATACAGTAATTGCCATGATGCTGAACATGTGATCAGTTATGACACCACAACCAATGTAACAGTTACATTCCAGGCACGTGCCAAAAATGTAACTCTTTTTGAAACCGTTAGAGCTCATGCACACTGCATCTCAAAGAAGCTCAAAGAAGCTGCTCCTACAGGTTTTTGAGCTCTCATTTTTCTGCCTGGAAACTACCCTTCATATTAGCCAATGTGTCCATGCACACTATGTCTTTTTCAGGAGTTTTCCGACATATTGTTTTACAGGCAGAAACAAAAAAAAAAAAAAAAAAAAACACCAAACTCGTGTTTATAAGAGAAGTTTGAGACGCTGAGAAAAGACAAACAAAAAAAAGCTGCAAGAAAGAGCTGAGGAGAGGGTTTGTGAAAATACGTTTATGCTCAAAAATGCCCAAATAAAACTCAATAAAAACTTGCAAAAGAGCACAAAAAAGCACAAGCTTCAAACTTTTAGGCAGAGAAATAAAAGCTTAAATGCCTGTAAAATAATATTTTTATTTTTTTTGAGCTGCAGTGCGCATGAGCCCTTATATTGACGGGTATAGTTCTGCTTAAGCCCTGTTCACACCTGAGCGTTTTTCAGCTCATAAAACGCTCATCTGTGAAAATCCAAAACGCCCAACAATCAAAATCCCATTCATTTCAATGGCCCCTTTTCACATCTGAGTGTTTTGTACCCTGAAGCAAAACGCCTGTAGCTGAAAAAAGTACAGGAACTTCTTTTTGGGCTGATTACCAGCGTTTGTTAGATGTCAATGCCTGCCTCCAAAAACGCCTGTAAAAAAAAAAAAAAAAAACGCCTGAAAACACCCGTAAAAATCGCAGTGAAAACGCTACGCTCAAGTGTGAATGCAGCCTTAGGGCCGGTTCACACTTTTGCGAGTGCGCCGATCGCATGTAATTCGGAGCGCACTGCTCCTTCATTACATGCGATCAGATGTGCGGATGCGAATTCAGCCATACACTTTGTATGGCTATATGCGCACTGTATCCGCACAAAAGACGCACAGGACCCTTTTTTCCAGCCGCATCAGGATCGGATCGCACAGTGGTTCACACTTGTGCGATCCGATCCTGTGCGAACTGTCAGATCGCACTGCGATATGCGATCAAACTGGGGGTGTCGTTAACATTTCATTGACACCCCCTGCATATCGCATATGGCAGTGTGAACTGCCAGGGATGCGTTTGCGATGCGGGAACAGGCTGCGAATTCGCAGCCTTCCAGCATCGCACAAGTGTGAATGCAGCCTAAAAGTACAACCAAAAGTTCTTGCATGACAATATAAACAAATACCAAATCCATTGACAATTTGATGCACACGCCTCATGTAGTAAAACAAAAATCTTAAAAGTAGAACTAAACCCTCCTATCCCGAATAGCAAAGGAAGCGGTCATCTTAGCCTGTAGTTATTCTGATGCTGCACGTGATAAGTTATGATACCAGCCACTTGATGGCTAGACAGATCCTGTTCCTTTAACCAATTACCGCCCGCCGTCATATGACGGCGGGACGGTGCGGCTATAATCCTGGGCGGACGTCATATGACGTGACCCAGTAAATGCATAGCAGGCGCGCGATCGCGGGCGCGCCGCCGTGCACTGCCGGTGTCGGCGTGTCCACGGGACACAGCCGGTCACCGGCAGGGGGGAAACAGCCAATAGGCATGGCTGTTTCCCACGTGATCGGCTATGTTGCAATGACATAGCCAATCACAACAGTAGAAACGGCAGAAGACCGTGCATGCGCGATCGGGAGCGCGCAGCGCGGTCATGTCGGTGGCTATGTGTTCCCTAGGAACACAGCTAGTCACCGACAGTAAAAAACAGCCAATGACAGTGGCTGATTACCATGTGATGGGCTGTGAAGCCATTCACAGCCCATCACAAATGTAAACACAGAGCAGTAACTGACTGTTACTAGCTCATCTTCCCTCACACACCGTTTCCAGTGTGAGGAGAGCTGAGCCAGAAACAGTGAGTTACTGATCTGTGTTTTTCAGTGTAAAAAAAAGTGTCACCAGCCCCCCCAATTTCACCTGTCACCCAACAGTCACCTGTCACCATCAGTGCATAAAATCACTACCTATAAAGTGCACCTGTCACCAGAGACTGCCAACAGTATCGCCAGTGGTGCACCTGTCACCCATCGGTGACCAGCGCCCGTCACTTGTCACCCCATCAGTGATCGTCACTTGTCACCCCATCAGTGATCGTCATCTGTCACCCCATCAATCAGCGTCACCTGTCACCCCATCAGTGTTCGTCATCTGTCACCCCATCAGTGACCGTCACCTGCCACCTATCCGTCACCTGCCACCTATCCGTCACCTGCCACTCATCAGTGATCATCCGCAGTCACCCGTCGCACAGCCAAAATGTCCAAAAGGTTGTACAGCAGCGAGGAGGCGTTTGAGATCATCTCTATGGATAATGAGGGCACCGGGGAGCTCTCATCAGTATCCAAATCCAATTCTGAATCCGATTCAGAATTTGAAGTTGCTAACAGTAGCGGATCAGAGATGGACTCGGAGGAAGAATGGGTCCCTCCCAAAAGGGCACGGCGCTCTGGAAACCGGGCAGCCACAAGGGATACACCCCAGGATCCTATGCCCAGCACCAGCACTGCCACCACCAGTACACCCCGGGATCCTATGCCCAGGCCCAGTACCCGCTCTGCCCCCAGCGAAACACCCCAGGAGCGAATGCCCAGGCCCAGCACCAGCGCTGCGGCATCACTCCCAATTTCAAATCCCCCTTCTACCAGCACTGGAGTGTCACATCCCCCAAGAGCCAGGGCCACTATCCACCTCCCAGATGCTCTTGCCAACCCAAGATGGCTGCCCTCCAACTCGGGATCAGCAAATATTCCCCCTTTTACCGCACAGCCAGGTGTGCAGGCCAATACAGAAAATTTTTCTTTTATTGATTTTCTCCATTTATTTTTGCCCAATGATTTTCTGCAATACATCGTGGACCAAACAAATCTGTATGCCCAGCAGTTTATTGCTAACAACCCCCAATCTTCCTATTCCCGTCGGTTTGAGTGGAGATATTTAACTTTGGAGGAATTTAAAATGTTTTTGGGCCTCACCATAAACATGGGGGTTACAAAAAAAAAAAAAATGAAGGACATGCCTATTGGTCCACCCACCCCATACACATTATGCCCATATATTCTGCCCTAATGTCCAGGTCCAGGTATGAAATCATCATGCGCTTCTTTCATTTTAGTGACAACAGCCAGTGCCCCCCCCCCCCCCCAAAAAACATCCAAATTTTGACAAGCTGTATAAAATTCGCCCCCTCATAAATTTTCTTTCCCAAAGTTTTGCAGAACTTTACATCCCAGATCAAAACATTTGTGTAGATGAGTCCCTGCTACACTTCACAGGCCGGCTTGGAATAAAGCAGTATATTCCAAGCAAAGGGTCCAAATATGGGGTCAAACGATACAAATTGTGCGACAGAGCTACGGGATATCTGTATGCGTTCCGCATATACGAAGGAAGAGATTCCCAGCTCAATCCCCCTGACTGCCCGGCCTACATGGGCACAAATGGAAAAGTTGTATGGGACCTGGCGTACCCACTGCTGAGGAAAGGCTACCACCTTTACCTAGATAATTTTTATACCAGCCTGCCCCTCTTCAGACATCTCTACGTTGAAGGAACCCTGGCCTGCGGAACCACCAGGAAGAACAGGAAGGGCTTCCCACAGTCCTTAGTAAATAAAAGAATGAGGAAGGGGGAAATAGCAGCCCTGAGAAACAACGAGGTGCTGGCCTTGAGATGGAAGGATAACAGAAATGTGTACATGATGTCCACCATTCATAACGACACCACAGTGGAGGTTCGGAGAAGAAGAGGTCCCATCCAAAAACCATCATGTGTGCAGGATTACAATCTTTACATGGGGGGGTGGATTTTAACGACCAGATGATTCAGCCCTACTTGGCCACAAGGAAGTCCCGATTCTGGTATAAGAAGGTTGCAATTTATTTATTTCAATTGGCCTTTTATAACGCTTATGTGATCTACTCCAAATCCACTGAAAGCCCCATCCCCTTCCTAAAATTCATTGAAGAAATTATCACAACCCTCGTCTACCCACAAGGACTCCCCCCAAGAAAACCTTCGCTCTGAGGCTGTTAGCCGACTTAGTGAGCGCCACTTCCCAGACTACCTTCCACCATCTGAAGGAGGCCGAAGACGCCAAAAAAGATGCCGTGTGTGCAGCAGAAGGGGGTTTCGTAAAGACACCAGCTTCTATTGTCGGTACTGTCCCTCCCAACCTGGCCTGTGCATTGGAGAATGCTTCACACGGTACCATACATTCATAAATTACTAGCCCATTTCCCCGTTTTCATCTGTGCTGACCAATTTTTCTCATGCCACTGCCTTCCACATAAACTGACCCTGGCCTGTTTTTCCACTATGCCTCTGCCTACTGTTTGGACTGCTTTCACGTGAACTGACCCTGGCTTGTTTTACCGATTACGCTTCTTCTTACTGTTTGGATTGCTTCCCTGTGAACTGACCCTGGCCTGTTTTTCAACTACTCTTCTGCCTGCCGATTGGATTGCTTGCACGTGAACTGACCCTGGCTTGTTTTACCGACTATTCTTCTGCCTACCGCTTGAACTGATCTGTCGCCCCCCTGCTACTGTAGTACACAGGGGTCTCACATATGTGAGGGGCTCCAGAGTTGTTTTTCCGGATAGAGAAAACCAATTTTTTTGGTTCTCTCTGGGTTCCGTAAATTCCGGATTAGGGTCTGGAGTCCGGAGGCTTTAAAGAAATTTGGGTGGGAGAAGCCTCTACCCCTGTCCCCAGGTCTCACCTGACCAAGGCCCTCAGCTTACTACCATCATGCCTCTGCCTGCTGCATGATATTAGCTGGAGAGTGGTACAATGATTGTCTGCAGTGTACCGGGACCAATATTATGGCTGTGCTGACCATGTCTCTGCCTGGAAAATTCATTTGGACAAATGCTGCGGCTGTGCTGACAATATCCCAGACTATAGACTATATTCCTGCCTGCTGCCTGGAAAATTGCTATTGTCGTCGCTAAGCATATCCCTGCCTGCTGCCTGGACTAATGCTCTCCTCTGTGGACAACTGCACTACTACAACCACAGGTAATAATTTTTTTTACACTTTCCTTTATAGAATGTATTTTGTAATGTATTTATTGCTATGTACATGCTATGTGTTAAAAATGTGAGGGGCCTTCAAAAATGATAGATTGTCAGGAAATTAGATGTATTTTATGTAAAAGTCTCACATACGCAAGTCCCGCCCACATATGTAAACGGTGTTCAAACCACACATGTGAGGTATTGCCATGATCGTTAGAGCGAGAGCAATAATTTGAGCCCTAGACCTCCTCTGTAACTCTAAGCTAGTAACCTGTAGAATTTTTTAAAATGTTGCCCATGGGGATTTTTAAGTACCAATGTTTGGCGCCATTCCGCGAGCGTTTGCAATTTTGAAGCATGACATGTTGGGTATCTAATTACTCGGCGTAACATTATCTTTCACGTTATGGAAAAAAATTGGGCTAAATGTACTGGTTTCTTATTTTTTTATTCAAAAAAGTGAATTGTTTTCAAAAAAATTGCATTTGGAAGACTGCTGCGCAAATATGGTGTGATAAAAAATATTGCATTGATCTCCATTTTATTCTCTAGGGTCTCTGCTAAAAAATAATATATAATGTTTAGGGGTTCTAAGTAGTTTTCTAGCAAAAAAATGATTTTAGCTTATAAACACCAAGTGTCAAAAATAGGCTTAGTCTTAAAGTGGATAAATGGACAACTTTGTGTAAAGAGCTACTTGGATGTTAGGCCTATGTATGTGGCTAGGCTGTGTAAATGTGTTACACATGTGGTATCGCCATACTCAGGAGGAATAGCAGAATGTATTTTGGGGTGCAATTTTTGCTATGTACATGCTATGTGTTAGAAATATTGCATAAATTGACAACTTTGTGTAAAAAAAAAAAATGCATTTTCATTTTCTTTTCACAGTTTCCAAAAGCTTGTGGAAAAAAATGACATGTTCAAAAGACTCATTATGCCTCACAAATTATACGTTGGGGTGTTTGCTTTCCAAAATGGGGTCATTTTATGGCAGTTTCCATTGTCCTGGTGCTCCAGGGCCTTCAAAAGTGCGATAGGTTGTCAGGAAATTATATGTGTAATTTCTGCTTCTAGAATGCCGGACGGGGCTACTTGAATGTTGGGCCGCTGTATGTGGCCAGGCTGTGAAAAAGTCTCACACATGTGGTATCAGCATACTCAGGAGAAGTAGCAGAATGTATTTTGGGGTGCAATTTTTGCTATGTACATGCTATGTGTTAGAAATATTGCATAAATTGACAACTTTGTGTAAAAAAAAAAGCATTTTCATTTTCTTTCCACATTTTCCAAAAACTTGTGGAAAAAAAATGACATGTTCAAAAGACTCATTATGCCTCAAAGATTATACATTGGGGTGTTTGCTTTCCAAAATGGGGTCATTTTATGGGGGTTTCCATTGTCCTGGTGCTCCAGGGCCTTCAAAAGTGCAATAGGTTGTCAGGAAATTATATGTGTAATTTATGCTCCTAGAATGCCGGACGCTGCTACTTGGATGTTAGGCCTCTGTATGTGGCCAGGCTGTGAAAAAGTCTCACACGTGGTATCGCCATACTCAGGAGTAGTAGAATGTGTTTTGGGGTGTAGTTGCAAGTATACATGTGCTGTGTGAGAGAAATAACCTGTTAATACGGCAATTTTCATTTTGCAAAGCATTGTGGGAAAAAATTACAACTTCGAAAAACTCACCATGCCCCTTATTAAATACCTTGGAATGTCTACTTTCCAAAAAGGGGTCATTTGGGGGGGTATTTGTACTTTCCTGACTTTTTAGTGTCTCAAGAAATGAGATAGGCCTTCAGTACATCAGGTGTGATCAAGTGTGATCAATTTTCAATGATTCGAACCATAGCTTGTGGACTCTATAACTTTCACAAAGACCAAATAATATACACTTATTTGGGTTATTTTTACCAAAGATAAGTAGCAGTATAAATTTTGGCCAAAATTTGTGAAGAAAAATTACTAATTTGCAAAATTTTATGACTGAAACAAAGAAAAATGCGTTTTTTCATGATATTTTCAGTCTTTTTTTATTTATAGCACAAAAAATAAAAAAACCCAGTATTAATCAAATACCATCAAAAGAAAGCTCTATTTGTGTGAAAAAAAGGACGCAATTTTTGTATGGGTACAGTGTTGCATGACTGAGTAATTCTCAGTCAAAGTGTGAGAGCGCTGAAAGCTGAAAATCGGTCTGGGCAGGTAGGGGGTGAAAGTGCACTGTAGGCAAGTGGTTAAAGCATTTTATCCAGCTTGTGCTGTGTAATTTGGCTCTTACGATCACCTGAAATACTTGGCTGACCCTGCCTGGTTCTGCCCCCCCCCCCCCTGTAAACTGACCACAGTTTATTACGGCTGCTGAGCCCTGACACCGTGGTCAGTTTACATGCCTTCGTCATCCACAGCTCTTCTCTGCTTTCCTCTTCTTTGTCCCCCCCCCCCCCCCCGTCAGCTCTGATCCCAGCCCTCCCATCCTGCTGCTATCCTAACTTAGTGTTCATGCTGCAATTCCCTCTGTTATAGTAAATTAAGTGCCCCAGTGTATGCGTTTTGTAAAAATATGGCACTATATACCTTATTTTGTAGCGCCGCTCACGTGACTGACCGGCTGCCTCCCTCTTCTCCTCATCCCAGCTGACGTCAGCGGGGGATTCTCGGCCCCGCCCACTTTGGTGTCAGATTGAGAGGGGCGGCCGGAAACATCAGCACCGCTATAAAATAAGGTATTTTTACAAAACACATACACTGGGGCACATTTATTATAACAGAGGAAAATGTATCACAAACACTAAGTGGCTTAACAACCACTTTAACCTTCCCTGAGTGGGACGCATCCCTCTATTTGTCTCTCACATGCTCCCCCTCCCAGACACTGCAGTGGGAGCGTTGCAGCAAAAAAGGGCAGTGCTGCCAATCCAGAAAGCAGTGGGTTGGACTGGGTGTGGCCAGGAGCTGGTTGTCAGGCTATCAGCAGTTACAATCCTCACAGACACACCCCCTGCATCATCTTCACATCCCACTGTAGCATAAAAATTCACAGCCTACATAAGAGTTTTTCAAGCTCTTTGGTGTTACAAAAAGCACCTGAAAAGCTCATGAAAAATGCTTTCACTAGGGCGGTGCACTGGCAGTGCAGTAGAAAAAAATCCGGCATGAAGCATCTTTGGCGCATGTTTGGCAAGCTAAACAAAGTGCCTCAAAATTGCCCCTCTATTAAAAAAGAAATGGGAAGCGCCTAAAAAGAGCCTCAAAGTGGTTTTTGAAACAGTTTTTAAATCACGTGTCCTTTAAAAAGCACACTGCAGATGCCTGAAAAGCACTCAGCGTTTTATGGGCAGTTTAGAAGCGCCTGTGTGAAATGGCTCTAAGTGTGGCAACTCTTGAAGAGCAGTGCAGCATCGTTGCCACACCATAACAGGAAGCTACATTAGGTGGACTTCACTAGCAGGCTTAGCAATGTATATTTATAGGAGTACTGTAAAGAGAAAAAACGGTCAGTTCATATGGACTTATAATTAAAGTGGCTGTAACCCAAAGAAGGGATTCACTGCCAGCCCTTCTCTGGTATGCAGTAATAACACTGTGGAAGTTTTTTTTTTAAACAGTGCCTCTAAATACCCTTTTTTCACATATCTTCAGGTCGGTCACATGATTCCCGGCCACTCTCCTCCGATCCAGGGCTACAGCAGAAGGGACCGAGATCTCCCTCTGATGTCAGTGGGGGAGGTCACGTGACCATCATGCTGACCGCTCAGCCCCTCCTGCTGTAGCCCTGGATCGAAAAAGGAGAGCGGCCGGGAGTCACGTGACCGACCTGAAGATATGGTTGCATACATGAGAGAAGCTGGCAGTGACATTTTTTGACTTTTATACCAATAACCAATATCAGTGGGGGGGGGGGCAGAGACGGCTCACACAGACACAGGAGGGGGGGGGGGGAGAAGGAGAGAGCAGCGAATGACGGAGGCACGTAAACTGACCACGGTGTCAGAGCTCAGCAACCATGATAAACTGTGGTCAGTTTACAGGGGGGGGGGGGGGCAGAATCAGCCAAGTCTTTTACAGCTTACAGAGGGACAGGTTTGACAGCACAAGCACGGCGTTGTGCTGTTTAAACTCCTATAAAGGTAGCAGGATTTTTTTTTTTTAGGGTTACAACCACTAAGTGCTGCCACGGTCCTTCATTAAAGTTGTCACAAGGGGGAGGGCAGGTGGCATGCCTAGAAGGTATCGGCTATCTGGTATGGTCACATTCAACATAGGAAAAAAGGGCCTATTTAGGGTAACAACATGAATCCTATAGCAACTTGTACTTAGAATAATAAATAAGTTCAAGAAGTGACAAGATAATTCTATAGGTATTTTAACAAACATTGGTCACCAGCTTCTGGCGTTTTTCCGCTGGTTCCTAATTTACATCCCTACGATCACATTCTACAGCACTTACTGAGAAATGAACCACCGAAATCAGTTACCAACTAGTCCAGGCCTAGCTTTATACCATATCTATAGCTTATCTAGAAGTCCTGCATAACATTCTAACACTTGCAGGTAAAAGATTATACCCGTCAAAGTCATTCTCAGGTAGAACACAGTGAGAGAAAGAAGAGGATTCTATTGCTGACCACCTTCCAAGAATGCTACCTGCCTAACCTCAGCGCATAGTCATTGCCTAGGAACAAGAACGGAGATAGGAAAGTCAGAACTTATGGTTTGCACACTTGTTTCAGATCAGTAATCTAGAAAGTTCAACATGACAACCAGGCAACTACTATACACAGAAGGTGAGGTCACCAAGGACAGCCAGCATAGTCCCTCAGTATTTATAGTATGCAAAACATTAGGAAGCAACTGTAAAGTATGATGAGAACCACATGGTACTCTTTGGAGGCAGCAATGCATCTCTGTGGGATAATTGGGAAGGGTGCCGATGACAATACAGGCTAACATGGAGAAATGCAGAGACATTTTAATACATGTTTGTATGTGACCCTTAGGGTTTGTCTTGCAGTACAGTACATGCAGTAATACTCATTTTTTAGGCGCATTATACTGTAACAAGCTCACTGTATATGTGCATTGCAACCATAGGTATGAACAGCCTATTGCATTAGGGTGTGCACCCCAAAGAACTTATGCGTGTGTGCATGTATACACAGACAGTAAAGCAGTGGACGGTGTCAGTAGGGCAGAGAGTGGTGTCGGTAGGGCAGTGGAAAGTTTCCGTAGTTTTTATTTTTATTATTTTTTACAATTTTTTTTTTTATTTTTTTTTTTTTTAGGAGCCCCGTTAGGGAGCTTTGGTAAAATATCAGGGGTCCAAACAGGGAAAATCTGCGCGAAACGGGGTGATTAGTGTGTGCCCAGGCACACCCCGCACGCAACTCATTCTTAAAGCGGAACTACACTGCATCTGAGCACCACAAACCAAAAATGCTATTTAACCCCTTGCCTACTGGGCACTTTTACTCCCTTCCTGCCCAAGAAATTTTCAACTTTCATTGCCGTCACACTTTGAATGACAATTGCGTGGTCATGCAATACCCATATGAAATTTGCATCATTTTTTTTTTCCACACAAATAGAGCTTTCTTTTGGGGGTAGTTAATTGCCACGAAACGAAAAAAAGACCAAAAACTTTGTTAAAGTTAGTTATAAAATTTTGCAAACATAATTTTTCTCCTTCACTGATGTGCACTGATGAGGAGGCACAGGTGGGCACTGTTGTGACTGCACTGATAATCAATGGTCTGATTACTAGTATAGATGGCCATTTAACACTTGCCGGTTATCAGCTCACTGTCAGCATGAGGAAAAGGAAGGCCGATAACTGGCTTGTTTACACATCGTGATTAACTGTCGTTGAACATAGCTGATCACATGGTAAAGGGCCACTGTGATTGGCCCTTTACCCCAATCTGATCAGCTGAGTCTGCAGGGCGATCACGGGAGGACATCCATGGACGCCCCCCCCAACAAAGTAAGCCTGCGCTGAAATCGGCTATAGTGCAGGTGGGAAGGGGTTAATTCACTTAATATTCAAAGCAAACTTCCCCATCCATCCATGTCCCCATGCTTTTTTTTTGTTGAGAAATCATTTTGAAAAACACCCTGCTAGCATTTCTGGCCTGTGGCTATCTTGAGTAAGCATGTAGCATTTACTTCCAGGAATCCACCTGCTCATGCAAGCATGAGAGGGTGTGCTTAGCTGAGTAAGCCCCTCCTCCCCAACTGAAGATTCCTGGGAAGTATTACGTCATTTGCCAGGGCCTGGAAGCCAGGAAGTAACTGAAGATATATAAAATGAAATAAAAAAAGTTTAAAGCAAGCAAATATGATATACTTTCCTATATTTACTAATGCTAGCAGCATAAGGATTAAATATAGTCAATGTTAATTAGGAGAGGGAAGTTCTACTTTAAATGCACCCAATACACAAATACAGTAAACAAATGCATAGCCGTGTGCCAGAAAAAAGAATGTAGGTGCTATTCTTCATGTAGGGGGGCGCGTTAACAGCCCTGCCTAAATCAAGGTGTGTGCACTTTAACCCACACATAGTGAGAAGAAGCTCTTACAGTCACCTCATAATAAAAATTAAGCTAGTGCTCCAAACTTCATGACTCCTGAGAAAGGTGAACATGGTAACCCTGTCTAATGTATAGCTACTTCCTGCACCGCTCACATCAACAATTGGAGGAAGGGCAAAAACTCATGGCAGCCAGGCAATTGGAATTAGCCAGGAAAAGGTTTCCGTTAAAGCAACCGTTGCTTTTTTTTAAGGTGTTTAAAAAAAAATAAAAAAATAGTGTTCCCAATTTAACCACTTAAGCCCCGGAAGATTTTACCCCCTTCCTGACCAGGGGGTATTTTGCGATTCGGCACTGCGTGACTTTAACGGACAATTGCGCGGTCGTGCGACGCTGTACCTAAACGAATTTGACATCCTTTTTTTCCCACAAACAGCTTTCTTTAGGTGGTATTTGATCACCTGTGCGATTTTTTTATCATGCCCTATAAACAAAAAAAAGAGCGTCAATTTTGCAAAAACAACAATATTTTTCACATTTTTTTATATGAAATTCCCCCAAAAAAAAAATGTAAAAATCAAAATTTAACATTTTCGGCCAATTTGTTTTATGCTACATATGTTTGGTAATAAAGAAAATTGCAAAAAGCGTATTTTGATTGGTTTGCACAAAAGTTATCGCGTTTACTAACAAAGGGAAAGATTTTTGTCTTTTTTTTTTTTTAACGCGTAATGGCGGCGATCTGCGATTTTTTTGCGGGACTGTGACATTGGGGTGGGCAGATCGGACCCTTGACTGACATTTGACACTTTTGGGGTTACCCGTGACATTACATATGCACTGTTACTGTAAAATGACGCTGGTAGTGAAGGGGTTAACTTTTTTTTGAGAGGGAGGGGTTGTGTGTGTCCCTAGGGGCGTGATTCTAACTGTGATTGGCTGTGGCTTGAGGTGTAGGAACAATGATCAACGGTCCTACATAGTAGAACCGTATGATCACTGTTCCTACACAGGGGAGAATGACAGGCGGCTTGTTTACATCAGCCGCCTGCCTTTCTCCCGCTGTCACGGACGATCGTGAGTGAGCGGCGGACATCGGGTCCGCCGCTCACACGCGCGGGGGGGGGGGGGGGTCGTGATCGCGCCTCCGGCGGCGCGCGCTCGCTCCCCAGAGCCTCACAGGCTAGTGACGTACCGGTATATGTACTTGCAGCGGTCGGCAAGTGGTTAAGCTGATATTTGTTATTTTTACTGCAATGAAGCAAACCATAGCCAATGTCTGCATCTCCAACACTCAATCCTCAAGAAACCATGGCAAAAGTCTCCTGGGCTCTACGGAATGAAAAAAACAATTGTGACCTTGACAGATCAGATGCCTAAATTTGAGAAAATTTGGACCCGCCCCCTTCCCAATTCTAAAACTTCCTCCCTTCAGATGTTAACCACTTTCCACTTTTTCTTTGAAGGTTGCTCCCCATAACCTAACACACTACACCCAATTCCCAGCCGTTTTCCTTGTCCCAATATGACCTTTCTTTCTCACCACCACTATTAACGCTCCATACCAGGCATCACTAAATGGCGGACAGCAGTCTGGACACGGACCAAGTGACAGTCCTGTCCGAACCGCACCACTTAGCAGCCTGCGTGGACTCCTCTCGCCGCTGCAGCTGTTAAAAAATCACAGCATTGTAGAGGGCGGGAGGAATGTCAGGGTGGACCCCTTCTCTAAATGTACTCGCCTGCCGCCAATGAACTCACCGCAGGGAAGAGGGTGAGAGGAATGGCAGGGTGGACTCCTCTTCTGAATGTACTCGCCTGCTACCACTGAACTCAAAGCAAGGAGGAGGGTGGGAAGTACAGAAGTTCTACAGTGGAAAGCGGCAGATGCCGAATGTTTCATATTAACAAGAAGAGTTGGGCAGCCCCCGCTCTCAGTGCAGACTTTTCGTGCCTCCTGCCCTCTTTCCCGCAGTGAGGGCAGCGGCAGCAGGCGAGTTCATTCAGAAGAGGAGTCGACCCTGCCATTCCTCCTGCCCTCTTCCGTGCAACCAGCTCAGTGGGAGCAGGTGAGTACATAAAAGGAGTGGAGTCCACCCTGCCATTCCTTCTGGTAAGGTAGGGGAAAGAATATGGGGGCGGGGGGGGGGGCTGTAATACTGGAGGGCTGTGATGTGAGAGGTGGAAGCTGTGATATGGGGGGCTGTGATGGGAAAGGGGGGACCGAGGACAGCAATGTAAAAGGGGCTGTGATGTAAAAGACCTGAGTCTTAGAAGAAAAATTTGATTTGGATCTGTCTCTGCAAAAAGAAAATGTTACCAAATGGACCTCCGTGAATTTTTAATTCAGTACCCCTGCTCTATACCTTACATAGCAGCCACAGATTACCTAGGATTTGCCATGGAGATCCACCTTTAGCATTGCAACTTTATTTATATCTTCATTTTATGTAATAATTTCTGAAATACGCATTTTATACTTTCAGAACAGTTTACTGTAGGGCTGAACGATAGTCGATGTGATATCGACTATCGTTCTGCGGGCGTGGGCGATATTCATATCGCCGAAGACGCGATATTTAGCATTGGCAGGGAGAATTCGGGACTCGGGGGGGAGGACGACTCACAGTGCTGGCAGCCGACACATCCGTTTTGCTTTCGGCTGTGATCGGAACTCCGCCCCTCCAGCCTGATGCAATCCAGCCCTCCCAGCTCTGCCTCTAGTATCCAGCCGACCATTACTCCACCCTGCTCCGCCCATTGTCTCTCCTGGCTGCATCGGGGGCGGGATCAGGCTGTAATATTTTGTAAATAGATTCAATGGAGAGACAATGGGCGGAGTAATGGTCGGCTGGAGACTAAGAGGCAAAGCTGGATTGCATGGCAGCGGAGAGGCTGCAGAGCGCTACAGTGCAAAGCAGCAGGAGAGGGGAGAGAGACGTCCGGAACATGGCGGAGGAGCACCAGGGGACAAAGGCTGCTACCGTACAACTGCTGGGACACTTCACTCAGCCCGCTTCCTCCACACTCCGGCTCCGACACAAGGCTTGGGCTGTCCGGGCGGGAGAAGTTCTACAAGTGTGGCGGATCCCCTGGTGGAGAGCTGAGCTCTGCTCATTGATCCCTCCTCCGGAGACTGTCCGGGAGAAATATTGCGATATATATCGTTAAAAACTTAATATCGCAGTGTACTTTTATCCCCAAATTTCATGTAGCCCTAGTTTACTGGTCTTCCAGAATTAGGGGTCTATAACCATTTAGCTATAATTATACCTTCTGCTACTCACTGCTGCTTATGGGGTGCATTTCTCTGCTGTATTGGTTTATTTTAAATACAATTTTAAAAAATATATTGAACAGAAAAAGAGAACTGCAAAGAAGCAAGAAAAGACATCTCTCTCCTGCCCGTGCTAGCGAATGCACTCCAAAGTAGAGAAATCCCTCCTTGTAGTTCCTTATAAAAAAAAAAAGACACTTCCAGGTTTGTCAGCCTTCTGTGTTCCCAGTTGAGTTTAGTGGTTCCTCCTGCCAACCTCTACACTATGTGCAGTGCACATAATAGCCACACAAGTCAACTTCTCATTTAAGACTACATTTGGCCAGCTAATATCATTACTTTCATCAGAGCTTACCAACACCCTGTGTTGGCATCACTGCCAACCTCTGTTTGGAATATGGCACAAGCCTCAAGTGGTGTAAAGAGATACAGATACAGACAGTGATAGCAATTCATAATCAGGCCATAACCCATGCACATGAGAACTGATTACACTCTACAGCCAGGTCTACTAATAGTAAAGCAAACTGCGGCATCGGCTTTCGTCGGTAAGAAGATAGTCAACATACAACGAAGGTCATGGATGTCTATGCATTGGAACAAATATGCAGGCCAGGAGTCCATGGCAGCTTCCATATGGTGCTTCTCATTTTGGTAGTTTGCTGTGACAACCATGTCAATCAGAGTAGTATAGTAATAAGTAAAATCTATGAGAGAATGCAGCCTTGTACTTACAATAAGATCGACAGCATTATAAACAGATAACTGTCTAAAAATGTAATAAAAGCAACGACAGTATGATCACAGACAAATAAAACATTCCAGGAATGGTCATAGGTCAAAGGCTTGTAAAACCAAAACCCAGAGAGGTAATAAAAAAAATAAAACAATTAGCTTAATTAGAGAAAGCTTCAACTCCTAGTAATCCTGGTAGGATTCTAATAACCGCTAGGAACAGCCATGAGTCAGAAACCATTAACATCCATGTGCCTAGCTAGTCATAGTTCGCTGTTTGTGAAAAAGTTTAAGGATACCCCTTCGTACTCCCGTCAGTTAGGGTAAGCCATGTGTAAGATTGATGACGAGGCATGCTCCGGTAGAACAAAAGCCTGTCAGGGGATAGTATTGGGAGCTACAATTAGTTGTAATGTTTCCATGTGGTTGGACTAATTAGTAAACAGGGTCAACAGTAGTTGACAAAAGATCTACAGGACTCAGATGGGTTGGCGGCAGTGAGCGTGTGAACTTGTTTAGAACAACAAGGAGAGATTACTGCTGGTAGGTATACCACTCTAAAAAGGTTAGTTACAGTGGTGATTTCAATGATCAAGAAGGTCAAAGACTGTCAGTATCTAAGTGTTTAATTGTTGTATTTAGAGTGGTCAAGAATGACCTACAGATGGTAGGGTAAGTAGAGCCCATCACAAGGTAGTTTTAGTTGAGATTTCTCTCCCAGGGATGGTTAGAAATAGCAGATAGTTAAATTAGTCTATAGTGGTGGTGGAGTCTGCTTAGGGCAAGAACTTCCATTTGGTGCACTGAGCTACAATGGCCTGCAGGTATCAAGGGCATACACAAGGGGGATCTCAAGACTTTCTAAACAAAGGGCCAGTTTACTGTCCTTCGGACTCTAGGGGGGCTGGACTGTGGCCAGGGGGGGGGGGGGGGGGGGGAGTAGAAAATGTCCTGGTACCAGGGGAATAGTGCCCCATCGTTGGTGGCAGTGGGGGGGGGGAATAGTACCCCATTGTTGGTGGCAGTGGGGGGGGGATAGTGCCCCATCTTTAGTGGCAGTGGGGGGGGGGGGAATAGTGCCCCATCGTTGGAGGCAGTGGGGGGGAATAGTGCCCCATTGTTGGTGGCAGTGGGGGGGGGAATAGTGCCCCATCGTTGGTGGCAGTGGGGGGGGGGAATAGTGCCCCATCGTTGGTGGCAGTGGGGGGGGGGGATAGTGCCCCTTCGTTGGTGGCAGTGGGGGGGGGGGAATAGTGCCCCTTCGTTGGTGGCAGTGGGGGGGGGGGGAATAGTGCCCCATCATCGTTGGTGGCAGTGGGAGGGAATAGTGCCCCTTCGTTGGTGGCAGTGGGGGGGGAATTGTGCCCCATCATCGTTGGTGGCAGTGGGGGGGGGGGGGGAATTGTGCCCCATCATCGTTGGTGGCAGTGGGGGGGGGGGGGGAATTGTGCCCCATCGCTGGTGGCAGTGGGGGGGGAATAGTGCCCCATCGCTGGTGGCAGTGGGGGGGGGGGGAATAGTGCCCCATCGCTGGTGGCAGTGGGGGGGGGGGGAATAGTGCCCCATCGCTGGTGGCAGTGGGGGGGGGGGGAATAGTGCCCCATTGCTGGTGGCAGTGGGGGGGGGGGAATAGTGCCCCATCGCTGGTGGCAGTGGGGGGGGGGGGAATAGTGCCCCATCCCTGGTGGCCGTGGGGGGGGGGAATAGTGTCCCATCGCTGGTGGCAGTGGGGGGAGGATAGTGCCCCATCGCTGGTGGCAGTGGGGGGGGGGGGATAGTGCCCCATCATACTAGTAAAAATTTAAATTGTCAAGAAGAAACAGCAGAAGAGACTGTAAAGGGCCAAGAATAGGTAGAAATAGTAGATTTGTAAGCTAGTCTAGTCTAGAGTGGTTAGTAGCGGTGGGGTCTTATGAACTGCCTTTTGGTGCACTGAACTTCACTGGTCAGGAGTAAGCTTCAGGAGCCAGTAAGATGAAGGGCAAAGCATTTAGTAGCTAAAAATGACCAATGGCTCTAAAAGAAACAAATACACTGGTCCCACATAGTGATGGTAGAACCTACAGACATCCGGCATAGTTAGTGATAAAGGTCCCTGGAAAAAAAAAAAAAAAAAAAAAAAAAACATTCAGTGGTGGCTGGGGGCTCTGTTAAAAAAAAAAAAAAATGTATTAGTGAGGACTATAGTGTACATTTTTTAGAGGCACTGTGGTCTATTGAGGCAAGGATTGGTAAATGATAGAAGGTTGTTATTAAGAAGGAAGAGTGTGTGGTTGTAGGACCTGCGTTGTGAAGGATAGATTAATGCCAGCAGAGCCTGTAAAGGAAGGCAGTAGTTAACAGTAGTAGGACCTGTACACAGAAAGAATGGTTAGTGGTGGTATGGAGCAAAGTTTGTTGTACTAGTGAATGCTGTAGGGAAAGTAATGGTAATGTAGCAGATAGTGGTTACTGCTGTGGTCAGCAATGGTTCAAGATAAGAAGGTCAGTAATGTTCAGGAATGATTGGGTGAAGTTTCATCAGTGGGGGCAATAACGCTTAGAGGTAGTAGGTCTGTAATAGATAGGAATTGTTAATGGTAACCAATACTTACCAGAAGTGTGGTCTTTCCTGGTCAGTAATGTTTAGTCTTAGTAGAACTCAAAGCAGTCAGGAACTGTTAGTTGTAATATCGTCAGTAGTCATCAGTAATGGTTAATGAAAAAAAAGGTTAATTGGTGTCAGTAATGATTAGTGGTAGTAAGGACTATAGCAGGCATTAGTAAGTGGTGATATTGAGTTTTTTTAGCAGTCAGAAATGGTTAGTGGTAATAGGGTCATTAGCAATCAGCAATGGTTAGTAGTAGCAGGGTCAGTAGCAGCCAGTAATATTTTGTGGGAATACGTTCAGTAGCAGCCAGTAATGATTAGAAACAGTACAATCAGTAATGATTTATGGTAGCATGATCAGTAGGAACCAGTAAATTATTTGTGGCAGTTGGGCAAGTAGAACCCAGTAAGATGTCACGGTAGTAGGGTCAGTAGCAACCACTAATGCTTAGAGATAGTAGGGTTCATAGCATCCACGGATGATTCTTGGTAGTAGGGTCAGTAGATGCCAGTAATAATTCATGGTAATAGGGTCAGTAGATGGCAGTACTAATTAATGGTATTAGGGTCAGTAGATGCCAGTAATAATTCATGGTAATAGGGTCAGTAGATGGCAGTACTAATTAATGGTATTAGGGTCAGTAGATGCCAGTAATAATTCATGGTAATAGGGTCAGTAGATGGCAGTACTAATTAATGGTATTAGGGTCAGTAGATGCCAGTAATAATTCATGGTAATAGGGTCAGTAGCAACCACTATTTGGTTAGAGATAGTAAGGACCAGGGCTCAGCAAACCCCAGGCGCAAGGTTACATTGGCGACTACAATTTGCAGCCTGGCACCTGGGCTACACTGTGGCAGGTGTCTTGTCCCCATGCGACCCCCGCCCAGACTAAGATGCCGCGGTTTTTCGGCCTGCTGTAGGGAGATGCTTACATCAGGGAACTGGCACCCTCTTGTAGTGGCCGGGGCCACAACAAGCAGTCAGTGGCAGCGCTGAGGGTTTCCCTGCCTGTTCTCACAGCTCGGAGAAGAGGTTGAAGATGTTGAGGGCTTGATCTGGTGCCCTGTCCTTACCAGTGAGTGGACAGGGAGTGTGAGGCAGCTGGCCGGAACAGCCTCCGTTCCATTTACAACCCAACAAAGATGGAAACTATTTTTTTAGTTTTTTCCATTAAAATTAATTTTTTAATTCTCTCCCTGTCATGCCATACAGCCCCTTTCACACGGGCTGTCTAATCAGGTCCGCCTGTCAGTTTTTCAGGTGGACCTAATCAGAACCTCTAGTCTCCTCTATGGAGTGGCGGATGTGCGCTGACAACTGCCGCCATCCAATCCTCTCGGGCCAAAAACAGACCAATGGTGTTCCTACTTTCCATCCTTTTGACGGATTGAATCGGATGGCATCAGAATGAAATGGATAGGTAGTCCATTTCCATCCAACTGCCCCATAGAGGAGAGCGGGACTGTGTCCGTGTTCGCTCTGCATAGCAGAGGAGGACAAGACCTGTCATCCACCTGCTCAAAGGGGATTAGCGGAGAAATCCCTGCTGAGCAAGCAGGGGTGCACGTGTGAAAGGGGCCTAAGGTGCCATGAGTCACTGGATCTCCTATCGCCTCCAACTGTCCTTCCCTAGTGAGCCACTGCCCATCACACCATCAAGTCAAGTACACACGGGTCAAAAGCTGGGCAACATCAGGCTCCAAACTTTTTTTAGCTGGCTCCTAGATTTCAAGCAAATTTGTCAAGCCCTGGTAAGGACAGTAGCAGCCAGTAGAGATTTATGGTAGTAGGGTCAGTAGCATCCAGTTAAGATTTGGGGTGGTAGGGTCAATGGCAGCCAGTAATGGCTAGCGTTAGCAGGGACAGTAGAAGCCAGAAACTGTTAGAGACAGTAGGGCCAATAAAAGCCAGTATTGATTCATAGCAGTAGGGTCAGTAGCAATCAGTAATGATTAGAGATAGATGGGTCAGTAGCACCCAGTAATGAGTCTTAGTAGTTGGATTAGTGGCAAACAATTGTTAGAGACCGTAGGGCCAGTAGAAGGCAGTATTGATTTATGGTAATAAGGTCAGTAGCAGCCAGTAATGATTTGGGGTAGTAGGGTCAGTAGCAGCCAGTAATGATTTGGGGTAGTAGGGTCAGTAGCAGCCAGTAATGATTTGGGGTAGTAGGGTCAGTAGCAGCCAGTAATGATTTGGGGTAGTAAGGTCAGTAGCAGCCAGTAATTATTTGGGGTAGTAGGGTCAGTAGCAGCCAGTAATGATTTGGGGTAGTAGGGTCAGTAGCAGCCAGTAATGATTTGGGGTATTAGGGTCAGTAGCAGACAGTAATGATTTGGGGTATTAGGGTCAGTAGTAGCCAGTAATGATTTGGGGTAGTAGGGTCAGTAGCAGCCAGTAATGATTTGGGGTAGTAGGGTCAGTAGCAGCCAGTAATGATTTGGGGTATTAGGGTCAGTAGCAGACAGTAATGATTTGGGGTAGTAGGGTCAGTAGTAGCCAGTAATGATTTGGGGTAGTAGGGTCAGTAGCAGCCAGTAATGATTTGGGGTAGTAGGGTCAGTAGTAGCCAGTAATGATTTGGGGTAGTAGGGTCAGTAGCAGCCAGTAATGATTTGGGGTAGTAGGGTCAGTAGCAGCCAGTAATGATTTGGGGTAGTAGGGTCAGTAGTAGCCAGTAATGATTTGAGGTAGTAGGGTCAGTAGTAGCCAGTAATTGTTAGTGAAATGAGGGTTAGGGATAGCGAATAATGGTTAGGGTCAGCGGCAGCTCCCAATGGTTAATAATAACAGGGTCAGTAACAATTAGCAGCAGGCAGTACCGGTTAGAGATAGTGGGGTCAGTAGCAGCCGATAACAGTTACAGATAGTAGGGTCAGTAGCAGCTGTGCTTTTGCATAGACTTCTATGAAGTCCCGTGGTTTTGGTGTGGCTTCAGAAAGCGCACCAAAAATGCAGCATGCAGGAGTATTGGCACGTTTTCTGAATGGCACCAAAACAGCAGCACTGACCAACACAACAGCCACAGGTTAGCTGCGCTTTAGTAAAAGAGCAACAGGGCAGTGTGAAGCTGTGTTTAGTCAGCAGCAGTCATCAATAGTTTGTGGTAGAAGGGTTTTCAGGGTCAAATACGATTAGTAATGGTATTTGTAGCAGTCAGCCATAGTAATTCATATTAGGGGTAGTGGTAGTCAGGAATGGGTAGCGCGGGTCGAGAACGATTGGTCAGGGCTGGGTAGCGCTGGTAAGGAATGGTTGGGTAGCGCTGGTCGAGAATGATTAGTCAGGACTGGGTAGCGCTGGTCGGGAATGATTAGTCAGGACTGGGTAGCGCTGGTCGGGAATGATTAGTCAGGACTGGGTAGCGCTGGTCGCAAATGATTAGTCAGGACTGGGTAGCGCTGGTCGGCCAGGACTGGGTAGCGCTGGTCGGCCAGGACTGGGTAGCGCTGGTCGGCCAGGACTGGGTAGCGCTGGTCGGCCAGGACTGGGTAGCGCTGGTCGGCCAGGACTGGGTAGCGCTGGTCGGCCAGGACTGGGTAGCGCTGGTCGGCCAGGACTGGGTAGCGCTGGTCGGGAATGGTTGGTCAGGACTGAGTAGCGCTGGTCGGGAATGGTTGGTCAGGACTGGGTAGCGCTGGTCAGTCAGGACTAGGTAGCGCTGGTGGGGGAACGGTTGGTCAGGACTGGGTAGCGCTGGTGGGGGGGGGGGGGAACGGTTGGTCAGGACTGGGTAGCGCTGGTGGGGGGGAACGGTTGGTCAGGACTGGGTAGCGCTGGTGGGGGGAACGGTTGGTCAGGACTAGGTAGCTCTGGTGGGGGGGGGGGAACGGTTGGTCAGGACTGGGTAGCGCTGGTGGGGGGAACGGTTGGTCAGGACTGGGTAGCGCTGGTGGGGGGAACGGTTGGTCAGGACTGGGTAGCGCTGGTCGGGAACGGTTGGTCAGGACTGGGTAGCGCTGGTCGGCCAGGACTGGGTAGCGCTGGTCGGGAATGGTTGGTCAGGACTGAGTAGCGCTGGTCGGGAATGGTTGGTCAGGACTGGGTAGCGCTGGTCGGTCAGGACTAGGTAGCGCTGGTGGGGGAACGGTTGGTCAGGACTGGGTAGCGCTGGTGGGGGGGGGGGGGAACGGTTGGTCAGGACTGGGTAGCGCTGGTGGGGGGAACGGTTGGTCAGGACTAGGTAGCTCTGGTGGGGGGGGGGGGGAACGGTTGGTCAGGACTGGGTAGCGCTGGTGGGGGGAACGGTTGGTCAGGACTGGGTAGCGCTGGTCGGGAACGGTTGGTCAGGACTGGGTAGCGCTGGTGGGGGGAACGGTTGGTCAGGACTGGGTAGCGCTGGTGGGGGGGAACGGTTGGTCAGGACTAGGTAGCTCTGGTGGGGGGGGGGGAACGGTTGGTCAGGACTGGGTAGCGCTGGTGGGGGGAACGGTTGGTCAGGACTGGGTAGCGCTGGTCGGGAACGGTTGGTCAGGACTGGGTAGCGCTGGTGGGGGAACGGTTGGTCAGGACTGGGTAGCGCTGGTGGGGGGAACGGTTGGTCAGGACTGGGTAGCGCTGGTGGGGGGAACGGTTGGTCAGGACTGGGTAGCGCTGGTCGGGAACGTTTGGTCAGGACTGGGTAGCGCTGGTGGGGGGAACGGTTGGTCAGGACTGGGTAGCGCTGGTGGGGGGAACGGTTGGTCAGGACTAGGTAGCCCTGGTGGGGGGGGAACGGTTGGTCAGGACTGGGTAGCGCTGGTGGGGGGGGGGGAACGGTTGGTCAGGACTGGGTAGCGCTGGTGGGGGGGAACGGTTGGTCAGGACTGGGTAGGGCTGGTCGGGAACGGTTGGTCAGGACTGGGTAGTGCTGGTGGGGGAACGGTTGGTCAGGACTGGGTAGCGCTGGTGGGGGGAACGGTTGGTCAGGACTAGGTAGCTCTGGTGGGGGGGGGGGGAACGGTTGGTCAGGACTGGGTAGCGCTGGTGGGGGGAACGGTTGGTCAGGACTGGGTAGCGCTGGTGGGGGGAACGGTTGGTCAGGACTGGGTAGCGCTGGTCGGGAACGGTTGGTCAGGACTGGGTAGCGCTGGTGGGGGAACGGTTGGTCAGGACTGGGTAGCGCTGGTGGGGGGGGGGGAACGGTTGGTCAGGACTGGGTAGCGCTGGTGGGGGGGGGGGGGGGGAACGGTTGGTCAGGACTGGGTAGCGCTGGTCGGGAACGTTTGGTCAGGACTGGGTAGCGCTGGTGGGGGAATGGTTGGTCAGGACTGGGTAGCGCTGGTGGGGGGGGAACGGTTGGTCAGGACTGGGTAGCGCTGGTGGGGGAACGGTTGGTCAGGACTGGGTAGCGCTGGTGGGGGGGAACGGTTGGTCAGGACTGGGTAGCGCTGGTGGGGGGGAACGGTTGGTCAGGACTGGGTAGCGCTGGTGGGGGGGAACGGTTGGTCAGGACTGGGTAGCGCTGGTCGGAAATGATTAACCAGGAATGGGTAGCGGTAGTTAGAAATGGTTGGTCAGGAATGGGTAGCGCTAGTTGGGTTTGGCTGGTCAGGATTGGGTATGCGCTGGTCATAATAGCTTTGTTGGGAATAGCTAGAGCTGGTCAGGAAAGAAAAGCGCTGGTATGGAATGTTTTTTTTTTTCGGGAATGGGTAGAGCTGGTGAGGTATGGTTTGTCAGGAATAGGTAGAGCTGATCAGGAATGGGTAGTGCTGGCTGGGAATGGTTTGTCAGGAATGAGTAGCACTGGTTGGGAATGGTTTTGTCGGAAATGGGTAGTGCTGGTCAGGAATGGTGGTGTCAGGTTAGGGGCAGAGGTTAGCAGCTGTGAAATGTGTGTATCCCATTTCCGGTACATGTGGTCAGTCCAGTCAGAGGCTGTATAGGTCAGGGACTCCAGCCAGGTCACAGTCTGTAGAAGTCTTCAGTGGTCAGGCAATGTACCTCTGACAGGGCGCTCCGTGCTGGATAGCTTGATAGGAGCCCGGGGCCCGGACATGATTCCACCTGCCTGCAGAGGTCTCCTGTGGTGGGTGGTGGGGTATGAATCTTGCAGGTTAGCCCTCTGTCACTTCTTCTCCATGTCCCACTCTTCCCCAATCCTTTGTATGGAGAGGACAATCCAGGAGATGACAGGGAGTCTGTGTGGCTGCAGGCCCCTGGGTGCTCCTCCAAATACAGCCAGCCAATGTGTGCTGAATGGAGGAGGTGTTCACATTGCTGTCAGCCTGTCCCCCCCTCAGCTGGAGATGGTATCACCCTCTCACACTGCCCTCTCCCTCTATCCGGAGTGTCACTGTCTCTCTCTGGCACACACTGTACCCTCCCTCTCTGAGGAGCGGCGCTCTATCCTCTCGTCCCTCCGCCGGTCTCTTTTTTTTTTCTCTCTGTCACTCGAGCGCGCACCTCCCGCCCACCTGCCGGCCTCGAGACCGCGCCCGTTAGCACCACCCCCCTTCTTACGTCACGGGGCACAGCCGTGTACTACATCTTCCAGCATGCAGCGGGCACAGCCGTACGGGAACGTGGGTAGAGCCCGAGGCATGATGGGAAGTGTAGTCCCGCTGATACCCAGACACTGCTCTTTGGAGTGGAGTGACTCCTGACATGGAATATCTGAGCTGATAAAACAATATGGTACTTTTTTTAACCACCTAAAGACCATACCGTTTTCTGACACTTTTTATTTACAAGTAAAAATCCGTATTTTTTTGCTGGAGAAGTACCTAGAACCCCCACACATTATATATATATTTATTTTACCAGAAGTCCTAGAGAATAAAATGATATGTATTTGTATTTTCGAATGCAATTTTTTTTGGAAAAGATACACTTAAATGAATTTTAATGCACACAAACACAATATAATACCCAATTTGTGGTAAAAATATAAGAGATGGTGTTATAGCAAGTACATAGATACCTAACATGTCATGCTTTAAAATTTGGTACATCTGTGGAATAGCGACAAACTACGCTATTTAACCACTAACCACGGCCAATTGTAGAGCTCCGCTCCTACGTGTAAAAATCATCATTTTTATACTAGAAAATTACTCAGAACCCCCAAACATTATATATATTTATATATATATATATATATATATATATATATATATATATATATATATATATACAGTGCCTTGCGAAAGTATTCGGCCCCCTTGAACTTTGCGACCTTTTACCACATTTCAGGCTTCAAACATAAAGATATAAAACTGTAATTTTTTGTGAAGAATCAACAACAAGTGGGACACAATCATGAAGTGGAATGAAATTTATTGGATATATCAAACTTTGTTAACAAATAAAAAACTGAAAAATTGGGTGTGCAAAATTATTCAGCCCCTTTACTTTCAGTGCAGCAAACTCTCTCCAGAAGTTCAGTGAGGATCTCTGAATGATCCAATGTTGACCTAAATGACTAATGTTGATAAATAGAATCCACCTGTGTGTAATCAAGTCTCCGTATAAATGCACCTGCACTGTGATAGTCTCAGAGGTCCGTTTAAAGCGCAGAGAGCATCATGAAGAACAAGGAACACATCAGGCAGGTCCTAGATACTGTTGTGGAGAAGTTTAAAGCCGGATTTGGATACAAAAAGATTTCCCAAGCTTTAAACATCCCAAGGAGCACTGTGCAAGCAATAATATTGAAATGGAAGGAGTATCACACTGCAAATCTACGAAGACCTGGCCGTCCCTCTAAACTTTCAGCTCATACAAGGAGAAGACTGATCAGAGATGCAGCCAAGAGGCCCATGATCACTCTGGAGGAACAGCAGAGATCTACAGCTGAGGTGGGAGACTCTGTCCATAGGACAACAATCAGTCGTATACTGCACAAATCTGGCCTTTATGGAAGAGTGGCAAGAAGAAAGCAATTTCTTAAAGATATCCATAAAAAGTGTTGTTTAAAGTTTGCCACAAGCCACCTGGGAGACACACCAAACATGTGGAAGAAGGTGCTCTGGTCAGATGAAACCAAAATCAAACTTTTTGGCAACAATGCAAAACGTTATGTTTGGCGTAAAAGCAACACAGCTCATCACCCTGAACACACCATCCCCACTGTCAAACATGGTGGTGGCAGCATCATGGTTTGGGCCTGCTTTTCTTCAGCAGGGACAGGGAAGATGGTTAAAATTGATGGGAAGATGGATGGAGCCAAATACAGGACCATTCTGGAAGAAAACCTGATGGAGTCTGCAAAAGACCTGAGACTGGGACAGAGATTTGTCTTCCAACAAGACAGCAATCCAAAACATAAAGCAAAATCTACAATGGAATGGTTCACAAATAAACATATCCAGGTGTTAGAATGGCCAAGTCAAAGTCCAGACCTGAATCCAATCGAGAATCTGTGGAAAGAACTGAAAACTGCTGTTCACAAACGCTCTGCATCCAACCTCACTGAGCTCGAGGAGGAATGGGCAAAAATTTCAGTCTCTCGATGTGCAAAACTGATAGAGACATACCCCAAGCGACTTACAGCTGTAATCGCAGCAAAAGGTGGCGCTACAAAGTATTAACTTAACGGGGCTGAATAATTTTGCACGCCCAATTTTTCAGTTTTTTATTTGTTAAAAAAGTTTGAAATATCCAATAAATTTTATTCCACTTCATGATTGTGTCCCACTTGTTGTTGATTCTTCACAAAAAATTACAGTTTTATATCTTTATGTTTGAAGTCTGAAATGTGGCAAAAGGTCGCAAAGTTCAAGGGGGCCGAATACTTTCGCAAGGCACTGTATATATTAGCAGAGACCCTAGGGAATAAAATGGCGGTCATTGCAACGTTTTATGTCACACTTTGTTTGCGCAGCAGTTTTTCAAACACTTTTTTTTTGGGGAAAAAAACAATTTCATTAATTAAAAAAAAAACCCAGTAAAGTTAGCCATTTTTTTTTTGTATAATGTGAAAGATGATGTTATACCTAGTAAATACGTACCTAACTTGTCACACTTTAAAATTTTGCACGCTTGTGAAATGGCGCCAAACTTCGGTACTTAAAAATCTCCATAGGAAAAGCATAAAATATTTTACAGGTTACCTGTTTAGAGTTACAGAGGAGGTCTTGGGATAGAATTGTTGCTCTCGCTCTAACAATCGTGGTGATACCTCACATGTGTAGATTGAATGCTGTTTACATATGTGGGTGCGACGTGCATATATGTTTCTTTTCTGCACGGGGACGGGGGCACTTTCAATTTTCTTTTTTTTTATTGTTTATTTTATTTTTATTTTTACACTTTCCCTTTAAAAATTTTATTTTTTTTTTTATTCACTTTTATTCCTATTACAAGAAATGTAAACATCCCTTGTAATACAAACCCAATTCCAAAAAAGTTGTGAGACTGTACAAATTGTGAGGAAAAAAGGAATGGGCTAATTTACAAATCTCATAAACTTATATTTTATTCACAATATAATATAGATAACACATCAAATGCTGAAAGTGAGACATTTTGAAATGTAATGCCAAATATTGGCTCATTTTGGATTTCACAAAAGCTACACATTCCAAAAAAGTTGGGACAGGTAGCAGTAAGAGGCCGGAAAAGTTAAATGTACATATAAGGAACAGCTGGAGGACCAATTTGCAACTTATTAGGTCAATTGGCAACATGATTGGGTATAAAAAGTGCCTCTCAGAGTGGCAGTGTCCCTCAGAAGTCAAGATGGGCAGAGGATCACCAATTCCCCCAATGCTGCGGCAAGAAATAGTGGAGCAATATCAGAAAGGAGTTTCTCAGAGAAAAATTGCAAAGAGTTTGAAGTTATCATCATCTACAGTGCATAATATCATCCAAAGATTCAGAGAATCTGGAACAATCTCTGTGCGTAGGGGTCAATGCCGGAAAACCATACTGGATGCCCACATGGAAGAAAAATATATTTAAAATAAACATTTTTTATTTTTCCCAAATATATTGGAAATATATTTGAAATGCTACAATTTTGGCCATATTCAAATATTTCTAAAAAATTTTTTCCTAAATATATTGGAAATATATTCTTCTTCCATATGGGTGCCCGTGATCTTCGGGCCCTTAGACGGCACTGCATCACATAGGGGAATGCTACTGTAATGGAAATCACAACATGGGCTCAGGAATGCTTCCAGAAAACATTGTCGGTGAACACAATCCACCGTGCCATTCACCGTTGCCGGCTAAAACTCTATAGGCCAAAAAAGAAGCCGTATCTAAACATGATCCAGAAGTGCAGGCGTTTTCTCTGGGCCAAGACTCATTTAACCACTTGACCACCGGAGGATTTTGCTGTCTTCCGTCCAGGCCACTTTTTGCGATTCGGCGCTGTGCGACTTTAACTGACAATTGCGCGGTCGTGCGACGCCGTACCCAAACAAAATTTACGTCCTTTTTTTCCCCACAAACAGAGCTTTCTTTTGGTGGTATTTGATCACCTGTGCGATTTTTATTTTTTGCGCTATAAACAAAAAAAGAGCGTTTATTTTGAAAAAATAACAATATTTTTAACATTTTTTTATATGAAATTCCCCCCAAAAAAAATGTAAAAATCAATTTTTTTTTACATTTTTGGCCAATTTGTTTTCTGCTACCTATGTTTGGTAAAAAAAATCGCAATAAGCGTATTTTGATTGGTTTGCGCAAACGTTATCGCGTTTACTAACAAAGGGAAAGATTTTTGTCATTTTTGGTGGGTTTTTTTTAACGCGTAATGGCGGTGATCTGCGATTTTTTTTTGCGGGACTGCGACATTGCGGCGGACAGATCGGTAAGTAATCAGTGCTATACATATGCACTGTTACTGTAAAAATGACACTGGCAGGGAAGGGGTTAATTTTATTGGAGAGGGAGGGGTTAATGTATGCCTGGTGCTTACTGACGTGTGGGGGGCGGAGGTGACTGAGTGACAGAAGGACAGATCGGATGTCCAGCTATGCTGAAAACTCCGATCTGTCAGTCCCTGTCACTATGGAGATCCGCCCGCTCTGTTTACACAGGCGTGCCGATCTCCTCACTAGATTCCCCCGACGATCGCCGCTGCTCCTCCCCTGGCCCGACTCCCACTGTGAATGAAAACAGCGGGAGCGCGCCTCCGGCGGCGCGCGAGCGCCGCCTACAGGGGGAGGAGTCCAGCGACGTAGGTCTACGTCGCTGGACGGGAACGAGCCACTTTGCCGCAGTACGCTCCATGTGAGCGGTCGGCAAGTGGTTAAAATGGACTGTGGCAAAGTGGAAAACTGTTCTGTGGTCAGACAAATCAAAATTTGAAGTTGTTTTTGGAAAAATGGGACACCGTGTCATCCGGACTAAAGAGGACAAGGACAACCCAAGTTGTTATCAGAGCTCAGTTCAGAAGCCTGCATCTCTGATGGTATGGGGTTGCATGAGTGCGTGTGGCATGGGCAGCTTACACATCTGGAAAGGCACCATCAATGCTGAAAGGTATATCCAATTTCTAGAACAACATATGCTCCCATCCAGCATATGCTTCCATTCAGGGAAGACCTTGCATTTTCCAACATGACAATAACAGACCACATACTGCATCAATTACGGCATCATGGCTGCGTAGAAGAAGGATCCGGGTACTGAAATGGCCGGCCTGCCATCCAGATCTTTAAACCATAGAAAACATTTGGCACATCATAAATAGGAAGATGTGACAAAGAAGACAGTTGAGCAACTAGAAGCCTGTATTAGACAAGAATGGGACAACATTCCTATTCCTAAACTTGAGCAACTTGTCTCCTCAGTCCCCATACATTTGCAGACTGTTATAAAAAGAAGAGGGGAGGCCACACAGGGATAAACATGGCCTTGTCCCAACTTTTTTTGAGATGTTTTGATGCCATGAAATTTAAAATCAACTTGTTTTTCCCTTAAAATTATACATTTTCTCAGTTTAAACATTTGATATGTCATCTATGTTGTATTCTGAATAAAATATTGAAATTTGAAACTTCCACATTATTGCATTCTGTTTTTGTTCACAATTTGTACAGTGTCCCAACTTTTTTGGAATCAGGTTTGTATGAATAGTGCATGACATGTCCTCTTTATGGAGAGATGTGGGGTCAATAATCATGTTTCTTTAAAAGAAAAGTGTAATAACTTCTTTTGCTGTCACAAGGAATGTAAATAATCTTAGTGACAGGTATTCTTAATGGAGAGATCTGGGGTCTATTAAAAGCCCTTAAAAGCATCTGATCACACCATGATTGGTATGATCAGATGCTTTTAACCACTTCCCACAAACCGACATACCTGTACGTCGGCTTGAAGAAATGGTTGTACCGGGTTGATGCCTGCACCTGCAGGCATCAACCCTGTACCGATTTTTAGAGCCGGCAGTCGGCTTTCTGGTGATAACAACAGATGCAGCTCAGCAGCCACTCAGGCGTTATCCCAGCGAGCGAGAGGGGACGTCCTCCTCTTCCCGCCGCCTTTCGCTGCTCTGCCTGGGTCTCCCGTCGGCATGTCACACCGTCACTTACGGTTTACTCGGTTGCTATCGGAGCCCATTTAAACAAACTGACAGTTTTCAAAAATGCAGATTTTGGTGTTTTGAATACTTTGAAATGCATTGGAGGGGTTTGGGGTTTAGATCCCAGATCACTCCATAAAGAGTACCTGTCACTGCCTATTACTTTCACAAGGGATGTTTACATTCCTTGTGACAGCAATAAAAGTGATCAGATTTTTTCTTTTTAAGGAACATAGTTAAAAATGAAATAAAATAAATAGGAAAAAATTAATAAATTTTAAAGCGCCCATGTTCCCGTAAGCTCGCGCACCAAAGAAAATGCATACGTAAGTCACGCCCTCAAATGTAAATGGTGTTAAAATCACACATGTGAGGTATCGCGGCAATCATTAGAGCGAGTGCAATAATTCTAGAAAAAAACCTCCACTGTAACTCTAAACTGGTAACCATTAAAAATTTCTAAAGCATCACCTATGGATTTTTAAGTACTGTAGTTTGTCACCGTTCCACGAGTGTGCGCAATTTTAAACCGTAACATGTTAGGTATCTACAGGCATACCCCACTTTTAAGTACACAATGGAACCAGAGCATGTATGTAAAACGAAAATGTACTTAAAGTGAAGCAATACCTTTTTTCACTTCTCAATGCATGTACTGCATTCCAAAAGTCATTTACAGGCATAACGGATATAAATATTGCAATGATAACTAAAATAAACACAATATTAAAAGAAAAATTGTAAGCTTACCCTATCTGATTGTTGTTGCAAGGTCAGAGAAGCTGAGAGAATTTATTGTAGTAGGAAGGATGAAGGCATACAGGTATCTTCTGTTTCACAAGTCAAACTAGAAAAAGGCAGAAGTTAGGACTTTAAATGGAGCACCGCATATAGTGCCCCCATCCCTGATTACATGAATAAAGGAAAGGTTTGGGACTTTGAGTGAGGTGGAGACCAGAACGCTGGGAGACATGGGTAATAAAAACATTTTATTACTGTACAACATCAATAGACAAAGTACAACATGTAAAATAGCAATTCATGTATAAACAGCATATTATAAACATATTGATCTGTCTGATGCATTTGCAGGTACACAAAATATGCATAAAGAGTATAAGGACTATGGCACTTCGTATTGGCCACACGGTCCAAAGTTGCTACATTATTGCCATACTGTAGGCGGTCTGCAGGGTGCACCATGGTAATGAATGTTGAATCAAAAACTTGCTGCAGCAGTCATGGACCTAATATATATCATGTGTTGAATCACACAGAATTGCAATAAACGTTCAACAGGTAAGTAACTGTTTAAATTGATTGAGTAGTGATTAATTTCTGTATAGTAGAAAAATTGATGATATCCTTGTAGCTCTACGCGTTTCATGGCTAAATACCACTCTTCAGGAGCGGATGCCAAAAACTCTGTAAAAAGTATAAATGTAAAAAGTATAAATGTAACTATCTGTTGATCGACTAAAATCGCATATATGAAAATGAGGAGGGAGGAAAGGGTTATCCAATCCTATGGTTACTTACAAGATGGCTGTCATTAACAAAGTGCGGCTCTGTGGGCGCAGGGCATCGTTTATTGCAATTCTGTTTTTTTATTGCAATTCTGCATTTTTATTCATAGATTTACAAATGCTCCTGATTAGTGGACGGAGATCCACGAAACGCTTAGAGCAGACACATATTCAGACAACCCTATTCAAGGCTTCACAAATAGGAGCCGACAATCATCTATACAATCCTATCTGATTTTCATTTCCAGTTGATGTTTTTATTTCATTTAGTCCTTGATCATATCGGTTTTAATGAATTGTATTTGCTATCCATGTATTCATTCCTATTTATGACCCATTGTATGGATCAATGTCTTTTAATATTAATTAGACCTATTATTTTAGAGTTTCTTATTGATCAATTAGATATTCGATTCTGTGTCAGCTCTCCATTTGGTCCCCCTTTAATTGGGTTTATATAAAGTTTTGTTTTTTGCATCATATATAATTGGTACCCACGGAGTAGTTGCTTTCACATTAAAATCGTTTATTTATTTCTGTATCTATATGCAATACATGGATATATATTTATTTATTTTTGTTCATATTAATTTACCAATAGTGTTTAGCCCCTGTGTCTAGCCGTACTCATCTAAAGTCCCACTTGCCCCCCTTTTTTTGCTATATATGTTTAGGGATGGAGATTAGCTAGACACTTTATCAAGAACATACAGTGGCAGATCTACTTCTTTTGTTTCAACTTGATGGTGAAAATGGACTGTCAGTTGATGATGATTTGGGATCAAAATGACTGTCAGTCAATGCTGATGATCTGAGGGCAGATGGACTTTTAGAAAAGTAAGTGTCTATGGAGGTTTGAAGTGTAACTCTCTTTTTGTTCCCTGTAGGTTTCTTTGTAACAGGCATAAGCCCCTGAAATGTTAACATTGACTTTGGAACTTCTTTCAAAATCCCTATCATGCTTTTCAAAAAGAGCCATGGCTCTATCAAGATGACGGAAAGCTTCAAAGATAATTTTTGCAGTTAAGCCTTCAGGCTGTTCAAAGATCTCATCCTCACCCTGCACATCTTCTTCTCTCTCCTCTTCAAGTTCTAGAAGATCTTCGTTGCTGAGGGGCTCAGTGTGGGACACAAGCAGTTCAGCAACATCTTCTGGCTCCACTTCCAGCTCTAACTGCCTTTCTATCTTTACATTATTTTCAGTAACATTAGCTACATGATCTTCAAAGCCTATGGAATCATCAACTTACTGTGGACATAATTTTTCCAGGCCCTTTTCCATTGTGGTTTCCTATATGTCATCCCAAGCATCTCTTACAGTTTTAATGCAATCTTGTAGCTTTTCCAGAATCTGGATAGGACTTCTTTACCGTCTCCTTCTTCTTTGTCTATTGCTGCAATATACTTACTGAATATTCTTTTCCTGACGCCAACATGGCAGCATACACATGATATAGCTCCGCCCCTATATCCACCCACAGGACCTGTTTAAATTTATAAAAGTTTGACTGAGAGCAACCTCCCTATTCTCCTTTTTGTCCTCAAAAGATCAACACCTACAGACCATCATATTCAAGACAAAAGCTCCTACCTACCGACTATGTCGCAGTTCCGTCTGGGTTCAGCCTCTCCCAGGTCGAAGTCCTGCATCTTAGGCATGCCAATGGCGCCAACAAGGTGAGGAACCCCTTCTGGTGGTCTTCTGGGGTGAGGAGTTCTCTTGGTAGAGATGGTGTCCCTCTCGTGGCTTCCATGTTGTGGGATCTGTTTATGGCAGCAGGGGCAGCATATCTCATGGTTCTTTCCTTCCTTTCCTTGATGTTTCTCTGTTCGGGGGGGCAGGGGTTTGCATCAAAATTATTTCCCTATATGTATATCGATATGTAGACTGTTATATAACATTCCCTGGTGATCTAGTAGCTGGTGTGTGCAAAAACTCAGTTTTGTATTCTTACTGCTAGTTGTATAGTTGAAAAAAAGTAATTGTATGTTGAAAAGGTCATTTCCCTCATCCAAATTAACTTTATTATAAAAAGCTGGGAGGGGGGAGGGTCATGGCTATTTCAACAGCCTAATTAAACCCCCAGCCAACAAGGAAAAACATAGGAACAGGATGCCAAGAAAGCAGCATGCCACGGACAGTCTACTAAAACAGGTAAGTGTCTTATGGGGGATGTTAGAGGGGGATAGGAAATAGAGAGAAGGCAGTTTTTTTGTATTTTATGACTATTTAAAAAAAAAAAAAAAAAAAGGGTTTCTTTGTGTGTATGTATATGTGTGTGTATATGTGTGTATGTATATATGTATGTATGTGTATATATGTATGTATGTATGTATGTATGTATGTATGTATATATATATAAAAAAAAAAAATAATAATATTTTTCCTTTTCTAGGGGTTTTTATGAAGGGGCGGTGGGAGGGGATAGTGATAAAAATATATAAAGGTTCAGTGTGTTGGTATAGATTTAAATAAACATAGGTGTTCATTTCATGTCACAAGGTATCTTTGCATGTATATAGATAAGAAAATTATTAGAAATCTTTCCTCCTTTCCTTTCCTCTCTATGACTATGCAGCCCCCCTGCACCTTTGAGTATCCCATTTCAACATGAGCTTACCGCCACACACACAAGACAACCACCATATCAGGTAAAGAGCCAACATCGGGTAAGTAAGAAGAAGCGGGAAAAAAGAGTGCCCTCAATCCCCAGCCGCTCGCATTCCCGCTACACGAGGTCCAGAGCCTCTCTGGATCACCAAAGTGTCTCCAAAAAAAAAGGGCAGAAAGTGACTCCTTGAGTCCTGGCAGGCCTCAAGCACGAGGACGCAAATGCTCTCAAAAAAAGAAAAAACACAGCATCGCCACAGTGGACGCAGAGCCCGAGAGGCAAATGCTGGTCGTGCAGAGACGACCCAATGGAGGGCAAATTAATGTGCAGTCCCTGCTTCAGACAGCTAGCCAGAGACCAGGAGCTTGAAAGCCAGCAAGTCTCAACCCTGCTGAAAAGGGTAGTTCAAGACTCACTGGCGGAATTTTCGGGGCGCCTGACGCAACCAATGGCAGGTGGGCAAGTCACGGCCCCCATAATGGCTCATGAGCCTACCATCCAGGCCTCCTCGGAAGAGGACTCCGGATTCAAATTTTTCATGGTTTCCCCATTTATAAAAGCCGTAACTGGAATGGGAGGACCCGGAACCCCCCCCCCCCCCAAAAGATGGGGAAGACTTACTATCCCAGGCTGCAAAAGCAGGTCGATACCTTCCCTCTTAAGGCAGAAATAAGAGGTCTGTTTCAGGAAGAATAGGAGAAGGGAGAAAGAAGATCCTCTTCTTCCAGTAGACTCCAGAAGCTATACCCCCTCACAGAAGAAGACGGGGCGTCATTATCCAATCCACCTGTGGTGGACGCGGCAGTCACCAGACTGGCCAAAAAATGTAACCCTCCCAATGGAGGATTACTCCTCCTTCAGGTATGTTCCAGACAGGCGTATCGACACTGACTTAAAAGGAGCCTACCTTGCAGCAGGTAGCGCCTGTAAACCAGCATTAACATCTGTGGCAAGCACCATAAGAGTATGGACGCAGAATTTGGAATGCGCCATCAATAGCCAACTGCCGAAAGACCAGATCATTAAAGCTCTGGATGAAATTAAACTTTCCGCAGACTTCAAAGGGGAAGCCAATCAATAAAAATGTTTTTTACTTCACCCTTATTTGTGCCTTTAAAGTCCATTCAACTTCTCCCAATGATTCAATATTCAAAGGGGCAGCGGAGATAGACATTATTAGGTGGTCCGCCAGAGCAATGCTCAGCTCGGTGACAGCCAGGAGGGCCCTATGGCTAAAACCCTGGGCGGCAGACCCTTCATCGAAGCAAAATTGCTGCAAGCTTCCCTTCGACGGGAAAGCCTTATTTGGCCAAAATTGGAGACGGCCATCTCCAGAGTCACGGGCGGAAGGTCGGGTCTTCTGCCCCAAGACAGAAAAACCAGGAGACAGAGGGGACGACTCTCCAGAGTGATACCGAATTATTTCCGGGCATACGGGAACTCTCGGTACAACGGAGACTCCGGAAGGAACTGGAGAGGCACTCGCTCCACCTTCTTGAGAAATCAAAGAAACAAGGCCCCTACAAATCCCCCTGCCTCCCAGAAACCCTTTTGACGCCAAACCAGTCCAGAGGGAAACGGTCGGGGCGCGATTGCGCAGATTTGCCCAAATCTGGCAGGATCATTGTCAGGACCGGCGGGTGCAGTCCACAGTTCGGCAGGGCCACTATTGCCCATTCAAGCAGCACCCCCCCGAGTATTCCTTTACCCGCACCAAGACATCAGTCTCCCTCAAAAATGTCAGCACTGCAGGAGTATATCAATATCCTGCTGGATCAGGAGGCGATCGTAGCAGTTCCTGCCTATCAGAGGTTTACAGGGTTCTACTCGCCTCTGTTCCTGGTCCAGACAAAAAAAAAAAACAGGAGGTTTCAGGCCAGAAATAGACCTCAAGAGGTTGAACCAGTTCATCAGGTTGGAGAGGTTCAAAATTGAAGTCCCTCAACACGATAATTTTAAATAATCCAGCCAAGGGACTGGATGATCTCAGTGGGTCTACAGGACGCATATCTGCACGTCCCAATACACAAAGCATATCAAAAGTTCCTCAGGTTCGCGTTAGGGGAAGACCACTTTCAATTTGTCTGCCTCCCCTTTGGCTGTCAACGTCCCCGCGAACCTTTACCAAGGTACTAATTGCAGTCTTGGCCCCCCTCAGAGAGAAGGGGCTCAGGGTCCACCATTTTTTGGACAATATTATTCTTATAGCCCAAAATTTAGACCTCTTACTACAGCAAAGAGACTTACTTTGGCCACCCTAAGGACATCCGGCTGGATAGTAAACCTACAGAAAAGCCAGCTGGAACCTACGTGGAATATGGTCTACCTGGGAGCCCAATTTAATACCCAAGAGGCCACAGTCTTTTTACCTTTACAAAAATTCCCCAAGATAAGGGAAAAAGATACAGCAGACCCTAACAATATCGGTGTTAGGGACCAGGGCGTCCTGTATTCCGATGCTTCCATGGGCACATCAGAGACTCAGAATCTTCCAGCTGGACTTCCTAACGCAGTGGAGAAAACTGAGACTAGCTCAACCCATCAGGGTCAGCTTCCAAATGAGCCTTTGGTGGTGGACACGCCAAGACACTTTATTGGGACACCGGCCGTTGGGTCCACAAGATTGGATCACGGTCACTACGGACGCAAGCGCAGCAGGGTGGGGAGCTACCTGCGAAACACACAAGACTCAGTGCAGATGGGAATTCCCGACACAGGGCCTAGTTTCCAACGTCCTGGAGCTCCGGCAGCCTTTATGGCTCTAACCACCTTACTACCCTACATACGTGGGCGTCAAGTCCTAATACGAATGGATAATACAGCAGCAGTGGCATATGTACAAAGGCAAGGAGGAACACAGTCGTTCTCTCCTAGCAGAGGTAGAACCAATAGTGACATTGGCACAACAACAACTGGCAGATCTAAGGGCAAGATATCTGCCAGGCAAGCAAAACATGGAAGCGGACATTCTCTCGAGGCAAGTCAGGAACCCCAATGAATGGGTTCTTCACCCGGAAGTGTTCGGGCAGATCGTCCTCCAGTGAGGACTCCCACAAGTGGATCTCTTTGCTTCCTCAACCAACTAAAAGGTAACCTGCTTCCTCTCGCGCTACCCTCACCCAATGGCGGAGGGGACCGACGCCTTGACACGTGTGGAGGGCACAACTGGCCTACGCCTTTCCTCCAGTCTCACTAATACTGAGGTTTCTGAGGAGGCTACTGGCAGAGAATCTGGAAGTAATTGCGATACTTCCATACTGGCCACGCAGACCATGGTTTTCCCTGGCAATGGATCTGAGCATATATCCTCCGGTCATGCTGCCAGAAACCCCGCTTCTCCTGGTGCAAGGAGACATCCTACACCCGAATCCATCTCGGCTGACCCTAGCGGCCTGGAGGTTGAAAGGCAAGGTTTACAAGACCTAGGATGTTCACCAGAGGTCATACGTACACTGCAAAGCTCCATGAGGAATACCATATTCACCAGAATATGGGAGAAGTTCGCAAGCTTTGCGACCAACCGGCAGTTCGAACCAAGTAACCCCAATCTTTTGTAGATCCTTTCTTTTCTGCAAACGGGGCTAGATCTAGGGTTAAGCCTAAGCTCTCTGAAGGTTCAAATTTCGGCCATCTCGGCCTTTACGCAGAAAAAATGGTCAGCAAATCCGCTAGTGGAACGGTTCATGAGCGCAGTTCTTAGGCTTCGTCCTCCGAAGAGGAATAGGTTTCCCCAATGGGACCTGGTGGTAGTTCTAAATTTCCTGACACAACCCCCATTTGCTCCAATGTAGGACTGTTCATTAGGGAATATCACCCTGAAAACTGCCTTCCTAATTGCCATAACTTCGGGCAGGAGAGTGTCAGAGCTCCAGACCCTGGGTGCTACTGTCCCGTATACAACTTTCTTTCCGGATAGAGTGGTACTAAGATCACTGGATCACTTCGTGCCTAAAGTGGCTTCAATATTTCATCTTAATAGTGAATGGGTACTCCCGGGATTTCCAGAGGGGTCAGAGGCTAATCCTTCAGAAACTGGACATCCCCAGGATCCTAAAGGCCTATCTACAGGCAACGGCTGCCTTCAAACCATCATTCCTTCCGGGAAAATGAAGGGGAAGGATGCCTCAGCCAGAACAATATCAGCATGGATAGTCAAAACCATTCAAAATGCATATAGAGCGATTGGGAAGGATTCCCCGGGGGTGGTGAGGGCTCACTCGACCAGAGCAGTGTCATCATCCTGGGCAGCACGTGCAGGGGTGGCTCTGGAGACAGTGTGCAGAGCAGTCAGCTGGTCTTCCCGCCATACGTTTCTGAAAACATTACAGAGTGGGTTTAGCAGCTCTCACTACGGTGGAGTTCGGGGGAAGAACTATTCAGGCATCTTTGTCTACATGTTAAAATAAAGACTGAGTTTGCAACATTAAAACCCTCCCTCTCAGAAGCTCATTAGTTATCATGTGTATGCTGCCATGTTGGCGTCAGGAAAATGGAAAATTGTATCAAATACTTACCGTAATTTTCCTTTCCTGACGCCAATACATGGCAGTATACGGACCCTCCCTCTTGATTTTTATGCTTTTTACGAAGAATGGGGAGGTTGCTCTCAGTCAAACTTTTATAAATTTAAACAGGTCCTGTGGGTGGATATAGGGGCGGAGCTATATCATGTGTATGCTGCCATGTATTGGCGTCAGGGAAGGAAAATTACGGTAAGTATTTGATACAATTTTCCATTTTCAAGTAGTTCAACTTGAAGGGAGCTATGACAAATTGATCCATTGGCTGCAGTAGTGAGGTGGCACTCGAATGTTAGGGTTCAGCTCATCAAGGGTGTCCAGGGGCATTATCAACAACCAGCAAAATGTGGAAAGGGACATTATTGTCCTTTTAATAGGCTTTCACCTCTGGAAAAAAGCAGGTGTCAAACCAATCTTCAAAAAGGGTTGCAGTTACCCATGATTGTTTATCAGCTCTCCAATGCACTGGAAGTCTAGTTTTAAGGTAGTTCTTCAAAGCGCTCAGATTTTGCCATTGGTAACTTAGCAAAGGCTTTAGCTTTAAGGTACCAGAAGTATTGCCACCTAACAGAAGAGTTAGTCTATCTTTAGCTGGCTTGTAGCCTAGCATTGATTTTTCCTGTCTTGCGATGAAGGTTCTTGCAGGCATCTTCTTCTAAAATAGCCCAGTCTCATCCACATTAAAAATTTGATCCACAGAGTAGCCTCCATCTTGAATAATTTTGGCAAAATCGCTTGGATAGCTTTCGGCAGCAGCTGCCTCTCCTTGTAATTTAATGTTATGTAGGTTCTTTATGTAGGTTATGTAGGTCTTCTTGAACCTATAAAACCATCCACAGCTTGCAAAAAATGCTGCATCCTTTGCTGCCTCACCTTTCTTAGCCTTAAGGTCGTATAATTGCTTGGTTGACAGGAACATAGCGTGTAGTCTGATTTTCTATCCAAAGTGTTAAGTGTCTCTCCATGTCTGCGACAATGCTATCTCTTTTTCAAATTGTTGTTTTGTTAACGAGTGTAGCACTCTTAATTTCTGCAAGATTTTTTTCTCTGTTTTTAATGAGGGTGTTAACTGTAGTCTGAATGAAGCCTAGCCTTCAGCCTATTTCAGCTTGAGTTACACCTTCATCATACAATTAATAATTTTAGCCTTCATATCCAAGGTAAGAGATTTACAGTTTTTTTTTTTGTATCTGCCATTAATAATGTACAGTACAGTACGCGATAGGTACCTGTAACAATCAAAAGAACAAATACAAGTTCCGAAAATATGTACTGTAACTGTATTTCAAATTTTTCCCTAAATTATTAGACTTAAGTTCACAGACTTGTACATTACTTTTCCAGAGGGTCAGGGGCTGTGGTGGGGGTGTCAGGGGCTGTAGTGGGAGGTCAGGGGCTGTATTGGGGGTGTCAGGGGCTGAGGTGGGGGTGTCAGGGGCTGTATTGGGAGTGTCAGGGGCAGTAGGGGGGTCAGAGGCTGTAGTGGGAGGGGGTCAGGGCAGTGCTGCATCTTGGCTTTGGCCAACAAGTCCCAGGCCTAGGGCGGCACTTTGCAGGGGGGCAGCAAAAAAGCTGCACCCAGCACGAAAAAGAAACCAGCCTCCTCCCGCACAAAAGAATTCCCGCTGCTTGCGCTACACTTTTAGTATAGTGCCAGTCTTATGGGGCGAATTGGGCTGGAGGGCAGGGTCCAGGAGGCAAATCAGTCTGGCACCCCCATAAAGTGGTCACACTGCTTCTTCCTGGTATGATAATACCGGCTGGTGAGGACATTCGGACAGACCGCTGGCCGCCGACCACACTTAGTACAACTGGTTCAACAACCGCCAATGCTAATAAGTGTGGCACTGCAGCCTAATGCTCCGCCTACCCTCCTCTGCCCCCAGGTATGGCAGGCATCATGTCAATAATATAATTTCATTTCTTTAAACATCCTTGTCCTTGAGCAAGCATACTGAATTGCATCATATACAATTAAGACTTTTATTTGTATATGATTGCAATAATATTTTGGACCTGCTCACCTATATGTGCTTTCGCAATATGTCACTGGATTAGTAAGATTACTCCTATTTTATAAGATATTTGGACTTGTGTTTTCTGCCACTGATTATTTTACTTATTTGTATATTGCCTATAGACTTCCTAGTCATTATACAAATAAGTGAAATAATCCCTTGAATACAATCAGTGGCAGCAAACACGTCCAAATATCTTAAAAGAAAGGAAGAAATCTTACTAATCCAGTGACATAAGGCTGTACTCATGGACACTGATGGCCACTGATGAGGTGGCACTGATAAGCTGCACTGATAAGGCAGCATTGATATGCTGCACTGATGTGCACTGATATGCTGCACTGATGGGCGCTAATAGGCTGCACTGATGGCCACTGATGAGGCGGCAATGGTAGTTTCTGATAAACTGCACTGATAAGGCAGCACTGATATGCTGCACTGATGGGCACTAATGAGGCTGCACTGATGGGCACGAGGCGGCACTGATAAGCTTCACTCATAGGGCTGCACTGATATGCTGCCCTGATGGGCAATGATAGGCTGCACTGATGGGCACTGATATGCTGTACTGATGGGCAGTAATGAGGCTGCACTCATGGGAACTGATGAGGCTACACTGATGGGCACTGATAGACTGTGGTTGTGGTCTGTGGTTTACAGATGACAGGGTGGTCATAAACAGGAAGGGGTGTGGCCTTTACAGGAAGGGGCGGGTCATATTTAAATTAGGGGGGCACAATATTAGTCAGGCCTAGGGCAGCACAAAACCTAAATACACCACTGGATGATGCCTGTATCTGCAGGCATCATCTCGGTATAACCACTTGAAGTCAAATGGCGTTCATATACAGTATCTCACAAAAGTGAGTACACCCCTCACATTTTTGTAAATATTTTATTATATCTTTTCATGTGACAACATTGAAGAAATGACACTTTGCTACAATGTAAAGTAGTGAGTGTACAGCTTGTATAACAATGTAAATTTGCAGTCCCCTCAAAATAACTCAACACACAGCCAATAATGTCTAAACCACTGGCAACAAAAGTGAGTATACCCCTAAGTGAAAATGTCCAAATTGGGCCCAATCAGCCATTTTCCCTCCCCGGTGTCATGTGACTCATTAGTGTTACAAGGTCTCATGTGTGAATGGGGAGCAGGTGTGTTAAATTTGGTGTTATCGCTCTCACTCTCTCATACGGGTCACTGGAAGTTCAACAAGGCACCTCATGGCAAAGAACTCTCTGAGGATCTGAAAAAAATAATTGTTGCTCTACATAAAGATGGCCTAGGCTATAAGAAGATTACCAAGACCCTGAAACTGATCTGCAGCAAGGTGGCCAAGACCATACAGCAGTTTAACAGGACAGGCTTCACTCAGAACAGGCCTCGCCATGGTCAACCAAAGAAGTTGAGTGCACGTGCTCAGCGTCATATCCAGAGGTTGTCTTTGGGAAATAGACATACGAGTGCTGCCAGCATTGCTGCAGAGGTTGAGGGGGTGGGGGGTCAGCCTGTCAGTGCTTAGACCATTGGCCGCACACTGCATCAAATTGGTGTGCATGGCTATCGTCCCAGAAGGAAGCCTCTTCTAAAGATGATGCACAAGAAAGCCCACAAACAGTTTGCTGAAGACAAGCAGACCAAGGACATTGATTACTAGAACCATGTCCTGTGGTCTAATGAGACCAAGATAAACTTATTTGGTTCAGATGGTGTCAAGCATGTGTGGCGGCAATCAGGTGAGGCGTACAAAGACAAGTATGTCTTGCCTACAGCCAAGCATGGTGGTGGGAGTGTCATGGTCTGAGGCTGCATGAGTGATGCCGGCACTGGGGAGCCACAGTTCATTGAAAGAACCATGAATACCAACATGTACTGTGACATACTGAAACAGAGCATAATTCCCTCCCTTCAGAGACTGGGCCGTAGAGCAGTATTCTGACATGATAACGACCCCAAACACACCTCCAAGACGATGACTGCCTTACTAAAGAAGCTGAGGGTAAAGGTGATGGACTGGTCAAGCATGTCTCCATACTTAAACCCTATTGAGCATCTGTGGGGCATCCTCAACTGGAAGGTGGAGGAGCGCAAGGTCTCTAACATCCACTAGCTCCATGATGTCGTCATGGAGGAGTGGAAGAGGACTCCAGTGGCAACCTGTGAAGCTCTGGGGAACTCCATACCCAAGAGGGTTAAGGCAGTTCTGGAAAATAATGGTGGCCACACCAAATATTGACACTTTGGGCCCAATTTGGACATTATAACTTAGGGGTGTACTCACTTTTGTTTCCAGCGGTTTAGACATTAATGGCTGTGTGTTGAATTAGTTTGAGGAGACATCAAATATACACTGTTATACAACCTGTACACTCACTACTTTACATTGTAGCTGGTGTCATTCCATGTGTTGTCACATGAAAAGATATAATAAAATATTTACAAAAATGTGAGGGGTGTACTCACTTTTGTGAGATACTGTACGTGATTTGGCAACAAACATATATATGTGCCAACCTTGCACTCTTATCATGTCACTTTTTTTGCTGTGACTGATTGATAATACAATCAGCATAACCATTATATTTTATCACCCATCTCGGGATACACTGCACTCTTAGATTTATGCAACATATACTAGGGTAAGTTTCCCTTTAAACTTTTACCTCCTCTTTCTTTTCCTAATCCCCCCTTGTCACATTTACCATCATAATTTTATCTAAAGGACTTAGCAAGCTTAATATTATGCCTTGACTTTGATAGTATTTAAAGTACACAATACTTAGAAGATGTGATATGTCATATTTTTGAAACAAGAAAAATAGCCAATGTGACCCATTTTACCATGTAAACATCAATCTCCCCACTTTACTATTTACATTATTTTTTCACGCCTCTACATATTTTATTAAACAAATTATGAAGCTAATATAGATATTCCCCTCCCCTTTTCCTATTTAAAGGTTCTATGGCTTGTTTCCTCCACCCTCTGATTTTAAAATAAATGAGCATTTTCTACATTCTCTACCTTGATCACCAAACAAGGGTAAGATGATTACTTTACACCTTAAAACGAATGGGCTTCTAGATTAGTATTAGTGTATTAGTATTGTGTTTATGTTCAGCATTTTTGTCCTATCTGATGTGGGCGCCCCAATATTCCATCTTTCCCTCCCCTTATCCTCCAGTTTTGGTAGGCTCCCCCCGAGTTTTCACCCACTCGGGGGGCTGCCTATTCTTCCAACACCCCCCCCCCCCCCTTTGGGCGATGTGGTAATTCATTCCTTACATCTTATCCGTTTCCTATCTTTCCTTATTTCCCTACTCTGATGTTTTTCCCTGTATGTTATGTTTGTCATCCCCTTTCCCCCTCCTCCCCCCCCCCTTCCTTTTGTCTTCCTCCCTCTCTTTTGACACCCTTTCCTTCTCCTCTTTTTTCCCTCCCCCCTTTCCCCCCCCCCTCCTCCTTCTTTTGCTTCTTTTCCTTCCCTTCTTCAATGGATTTCTTTTTACTTTTCTGCTCGATTAAACTATAAGAAAATATTATTGGATGATATGACTATTCAATTGATATTTATATACTGGAAATCCTTATGTCATTTTAAAGAGAAAACTATTCCTGACTTAGGGCATTGTGTTTGCCATATCCCTGCTATTAAATCATAAAATGCCACTAGGTGTGCTCCAAACACAGGGTGGGGGATGGTCCCGGGGTCTTCCCCGATTCGGGTGGGGGTTTTGGTGGGCCCCCTTGCCGGCCGAGTGGTAGATGCCGGCGGGGACTCCTATGCCCCTCCGCTTGGGCGAGTGGCGCTGGACTTCCCTCCACACAAACTCTTGTTTACAACAATGCTGCACATGAATGTACAAGTATGAAAGATAAGACAACATACGAACCCAGGTTGCACTATATGGTTATGCTTTGTGTTAGTATGTTTTACACGCGGTTGTTCCCTGTACAACGTAGTCCATATTTTTACTACTATCATGCAAATGTTTGTAGCATTGATGTTCCTTATTGTTCATGGCATACCTTTAAATAATGAATTAAAAAAAAAAAAGAGAAAACTAAAGGAGTTGTTCTCTGAAATATACCTCATAAACAAATTAAGAGTATAAGGAATTATTAACGAGTAGAGAAAAATAGATAATATAGAATGTATTCTGTATTAAAAGTAACAATTGAACACGATTCTTGCTGTTTACAATTCTAATAAATATATTATATACCCTTAGATTCTTATAATCGATTCAATATCAATGTATATACACTTTTTGCTGGACCCTGAGGAAGCATCCACTGCGAAACGCGTAGTTCCAGCAACGGTTATGCATTTTTGTATATATTGTACTATTTGCTCAATTTGCTGATCGATGTAGATCAAATAATGTATTTTAATATTCTGTATATCAAATAAAAACTAGAAAAAAAAGTTCGTCGAGACAAACTTTAAGTTGGCTTGAGAAAGCCTGACCAGAAAGTTTGAAAAGTTTAGATCAATCGATCGATAGAAAAGGTTTGAAGATCGATAGATAGATAGAAAAGGTTTGAAGATTGATAGATAGATAGATAAGGTTTGAAGATCGATAGATAGATAGAAAAGGTTTGAAGATAGATAGATAGATAGATAGATAGATAGATAGATAGATAGATAGATAGATAGATAGATAGATAGATAGATAGATAGATAGATAGATAGATAGATAGAAAAGGTTTGAAATTTTTTTTACCGCCCCCCACCCGCGGTCTGTCTGTCTGCCTGGCTGCCTTGCGACAGCAATATAAGTCATCGGATTTGTTTTTGTTTTTTTAAAGACAAGCTAAATAGAAAAAAAAAAAAAATGTTACTGCCCCCCACCCGCGGTCTGTCTGTCTGCCTGTCTGTCTGTCTGCCTTGTGACAGCAATAGAAGTCATCGAATTTGTTTTTGTTTTTTTAAAGACAAGCTAAATAAAAAAAAAAAAAAAAATTTTACCGCCCCCCACCCGCGGTCTGTCTGTCGGTCTGTCTGCCTGTCTGTCTGCCTTGCGACAGCAATATAAGTCATCAGATTTGTTTTTGTTTTTTTAAAGACAAGCTAAATAGAAAAAACAAAAAAAAAAAAATTTTACCGCCCCCCACCCGCGGTCTGTCTGTCTGCCTGTCTGTCTGTCTGTCTGCCTTGCGACAGCAATATAAGTCATCGGATTTGTTTTTGTTTTTTTAAAGACAAGCTAAATAGAAAAAAAAAAACAAACAAAAAAAAAAATTTTACCGCCCCCCACCCGCGGTCTGTCTGTCTGTCTGGCTGCCTTGCGACAGCAATAGAAGTCATCGGATTTGTTTTTGTTTTTTAAATACAAGCTAAATAGAAAAAACAAAAAAAAAAAAAAAAATTTTTACCGCCCCCCCCACCCGCGGTCTGTCTGTCTGTCTGTCTGTCTGTCTGGCTGCCTTGTGACAGCAATATAAGTCATCAGATTTGTTTTTGTTTTTTTAAATACAAGCTAAATAGAAAAAAAAAAAAATTTTTACCGCCCCCCACCCGCGGTCTGTCTGTCTGCCTGTCTGTCTGCCTTGCGACAGCAATATAAGTAATCGAATTTGTTTTTTTAAAGACAAGCTAAATATAAAAAAAAAAAAAATTTACCGCCCCCACCCGCGGTCTGTCTGTCTGTCTGCCTTGCAACAGCAATAGAAGTCATCGGATTTGTTTTTGTTTCTTTAAAGACAAGCTAAATAGAAAAAACAAAAAAAACAAAAAAAAAAATCTTACCGCCCCCCCATCTGCGATCAGTCTGTCTGTCTGTCTGCCTTGCGACAGCAATAGAAGTCATGGGATTTGTTTTTGTTTTTTTAAAGACAAGCATGATTATCAAAGTTACTAGCATGTTGATTGAGTCTAATGGGATTTGGAGCTTGGGTCATCTGAACATCCTGTCAATGAAAGTCTATGGGCATTTTTTGGGTTTTTAATTTTAATTTTTAGGAAAACCGTAACTCAAACCAGTCTGAAAAGATATAGCACACCGAGTCAGAACAGTATGAAGGTCTGTGCCGAGTTTGGAATATGTAGCTTGAACGGTCTAGGAGGAGATAGTGTCCAAAAATTTACCGGCCAGAAAAATAATAAGAAGAAGAAGAACTAGAAAAAAAAGTTCGTCGAGACAAACTTTAAGTTGGCTTGAGAAAGCCTGACCAGAAAGTTTGAAAAGTTTAGATCGATCGATCGATAGATAGAAAAGGTTTGAAGATAGGTAGATAGATAGATAGATAGATAGATAGATAGAAAAGGTTTGAAATTTTTTTTACCGCCCCCCACCCGCGGTCTGTCTGCCTGTCTGGCTGGCTGCCTTGCGACAGCAATAGAAGTCATCGGATTTGTTTTTGTTTTTTTAAAAACAAGCTAAATAGAAAAAAAAAAAAATAATTTTACCGCCCCCACCCACGGTCTGTCTGTCTGTCTGTCTGTCTGTCTGTCTGGCTGCCTTGCGACAGCAATAGAAGTTATCGAATTTGTTTTTGTTTTTTTAAAAACAAGCTAAATAGAAAAAACAAAAACAAAAAATTTTTTACCGCCCCCCACCCGCGGGGTCTGTCTGTCTGCCTGTCTGTCTGCCTTGCGACAGCAATAGAAGTCATCGGATTTGTTTTTGTTTTTTTAAATACAAGCTAAATAGAAAAAACAAAACAAAAAAAAAAAAAATTTTACCGCCCCACACCCGCGGTCTCTCTGTCTGCCTGTCTGTCTGTCTGCCTTGTGACAGCAATAGAAGTCATCGGATTTGTTTTTGTTTTTTTAAAGACAAGCTAAATAGAAAAAACAAAACAAAAAAAATTTTACCGCCCCCACCCGCAGTCTGTCTGTCTGTCTGTCTGGCTGTCTGGCTGCCTTGTGACAGCAATAGAAGTCATCGAATTTGTTTTTGTTTTTTTAAAGACAAGCTAAATAGAAAAAACAAAAAAATTTTACCGCCCCCCACCCGCGGTCTGTCTGTATGTCTGTCTGGCTGCCTTGCGACAGCAATAGAAGTCATCGAATTTGTTTTTGTTTTTTTAAAGACAAGCTAAATAGAAAAAACAAAAAAAACAAAAAAAAAAATTTTACCGCCCCCCACCCGCGGTCAGTCTGTCTGTCTGCCTGTCTGTCTGCCTTGCGACAGCAATAGAAGTCATCGGATTTGTTTTTGTTTTTTTAAAGACAAGCATGATTATCAAAGTTACTAGCATGTTGATTGTGTCTAATGGGATTTGGAGCTTGGGTCATCTGAACATCCTGTCAATGAAAGTCTATGGGCATTTTTTGGGTTTTTAATTTTAATTTTTAGGAAAACCGTAACTTAAACCAGTCTGAAAAGATATAGCACACCGAGTCAGAACAGTATGAAGGTCTGTGCCGAGTTTGGAGTATGTAGCTTGAACGGTCTAGGAGGAGATAGTGTCCAAAAATTTACCGGCCAGAAAAATAATAATAAGAAGAAGAAGAATAATAATAAGTTTAAATACAATATCAGTAAGTTGGCTGTTCCAAGCCAACTTAATTACTTGTTATTTTTTTATATATACTTACTGTTTGTGTCTTATATAAATATACGCATACACAGTTATACCCCTTGGTATAGCTCTACCAATTTTGTGGTCTATCTATACCTCCCTCTTTTCTTTGCACATATATATGGCCCCATGCACATCTGCATGTTCAAACTAGACTTCTTGTGCAGGCTAATAATCTGAAGTCAGGGCATTCCCCACCCTGTAGCCACATGTATACATGCTCCTTGTATATGTGCAGCTGAGGGATAGGAAATGCCCTGGCCCAGAGCCCGTGCTAGACTATTTTTCACCCTAGGCAAGAACAGCTCCTTGCACCCCCTCCCCCAAAAAAATAAAACTGTACACATTGCCCCCCTTCCTGTACATAAAGCCTCCCCTTTCCCCCTTTTCTCCCCTTCCTGTATACACTGCCCCCTTTAATCCTACACCCCCCTTCCTGCGCACACTGCCCTTCTTTAATGCTACACTCCCCTTCTTGCACACACTGCCCCCCTTTAACCCTACACCCCCTTCATATACACACTGCCCCCCCCCCCTTAACCCCACACATCCCTTCATATACAAAGTGCCCCCCTTTAACCCTACACACCCCTTCTTGTACACACTGCCCCTTCCCCCTTCCTTCACACACTGCCCTTCTTTAAGGCTACACCCCCTGAAAGCTTGGATAACATTTTGGCCTTGTCGTTCTCTGCACAGAGTCAAGGTACAGGATTCCAGAAGCTGTAAAGCAAACCCATTAGGTTGTGCAGCCTCTTACATGTTTCACAATAGAAATGGCATATTTTTTGTCTATGAACTATGGAGCTGCTGTGACTTCTTCCATGTAGGTTTTGCATGGGGTTTTCTACCATGGAGGTCACTTTCATTCACTCAGCAATAGCTGTTGCCATGTGACATTGTTATACCTTGAACTTAGAGGTCAGCCATGATCCCTATTGAAGTTTTCATTTAAGATGAATTCCAGGTATGGAAATTTTATACAGCGTTAGGCTGGCCATACACTATACCAGCCTTTTTCAACCAGGGTGCCTTGAGGTTTCTTCAAGGGTGCCTTGGCAAAATGCCAAAAATTGCCCACGAATTGTATTCAAGCCAGCTTGTGTATGAAGGCTGCCTTTTAGTTACACAAAGCCACAGATTTTCATTGTGCACCAATACAACCTTCTAGCTGCCAGCATCTGAACAACCAATGGCATCATCAGTTGATATGAAGCATGTCAGTTACCTGCACAGCATCCTTATTTGACCCTCCCCTGCCCCTCTCTGTAAGCATTGGGGCTCACATTAGCTGAGTGATGGAGAAAAACTGAGGGAGAGGAGAAACATTGGAATACTAGTCAGTACCAGTTTGCAAAAGTGTACTTGTGTTGGAAGAATACATCACCTCTAACGTTGGGTGTCCTACTTGTGTAGATGTTGCTGCATTATGTAAAACTACTAGAATAGTTTTTACATTTTAGAATGGGGTTCCTCTAGACTGTCCATCATTTTTTTAACTACTTCCCGATCGTGCTATAGCCGAAAGATGACTATAGCGCGGACCTTAATTGCCGGGAGTGTCTATGTATATGTCGTTCCGTGCATGAGTTGCCTGCGCGCAGCTTGCTCTGTGATCAGCGAGTCCATGAGACTCGGTTGATCACAGATCTGAGTAAGGGCCCAATCCAGGCCCCTTCCCACATGATCAGCTGTCAGCCAATGACAGCTGATCACGTGATGTAAACAGCAGCCGGAGATCAGTTTTTTTTTCTCCTCATGCCAAAGCCGATCGCCGGCTGCTGTAAGAGGGACATCAGTCCCGAAGAGGAGAGAATACTCTGTGCCCCAGTGCCACCTATCAGTGCCCACCAACGCCACCTACCAGTGCAGGTCAGTGCAACCTATCAGTGCCCCATCATCAGAGCTGAATCAGTGTCACTTACCAGTGCCTATCATTGCCCATCAGTGCCACCCATCAGTGCCACCTATTAGTGCCTATTAGGGCCTTTCCGTGCCATCTACCAGTGCCCTTCGGTGCTGCCTATCAGTGCCCATTGGTGCCAGCCATCAGTGCCCATCAGTGCCACCTTATCATTCCTGCTTTATCAGTGCCCCTCAGTGCAGCCTATCAATGCCCATCATTGCAGCCTATCAGCGCACATCAATGAAGGATAAAAATTACCTATTTGCAAATTTTTATAGTAAACTATAAACTTTTTTTTTTTCAGAATTTTCAGTGTTTTTTTGTTTGTTCAGCTAAAAAAAAAAAAAAAACAGCAGTGATTAAATAAGACCAAAAGAGAGCTCTAATATTGATAACAATTTCATTTGGGTACAGTGTTGCATGACCATGCAATTGTCATTCAAAGTGCGACAGCAATGAAAGCTGAGAATTGGCATGGGCAGGAAGGGGGCTTAAGTGCCCAGTAGGCAAGGGTTAAGGGGCAATGGAAGGGGGAGAAGAGCAGGAAGAGGTGGACCTAGAGGAAGAGGTAGAGGACAATGGAGAAATAATGGTGGTCCCTATCAATATGCACAAGGAAATAATAATAGCCCTTACCAACAAGCACAAGGAAACAGTGGGGGCTCATTTCAACGGGCACAAGGGAACAACAATGGCCCTTATCAACCAATGCAAGGGAATTGGTACCCCCAGGAACCAAGGGGGACCCAGGATCAGTATAGGGATGGGAGGGTGGAGTCAATTTATGACTCCCCCCGCCCATCTACGTCATATGAGATCCCCACCATGAATAGGTTTTCTCCACTATACCCGCCAGCTGTGAAAAACCCCCCAGATGTTTTTTTAGGGAAACCCAGTGCCCTATGGGGGTACAGGGGATCAACTGGAAAACAATCTGGGGAAAAAAGAAAAGAAAAAGAGGACGACGAGCAGGTCGACGCCTCCAAAAAAAGCAAGAGCCAATAGGAGCAGGAATATTTAACATCAGTGGCATACCCTTGAGTAAAGAAGAGACGAAAGTCCTCGATAAAGGGTTAAAATTTGCCCCGGTAAAAAATTTAAGTAAATTTGACACTTATGTCAATTTACAAAAATACATGAGGAATTTAAACCAGAAAAAATATTTTTTATCCAAACCTGATAATCGCCCCGTTACCAGTGAGAGAACACATCACTCCATTTTAAGAAACAAATCTGTTTTTAACCCTCCAAATAAAGACAGTAAATATATGGAGGTATTTAAGAATTTGGTATCCCAGGATATTGAACAATTGAAAATTAGAAAAGTTCAAGACCCCCAATGGATTCGCAATGGTATAGCCAGTTTGGAGGATAATAAAAAACTGGTAATACGACCAGCGGACAAAGGGGGTGGGATAGTTGTCATGAGTGCGGAATACTACACTAATGAGATGAATAGACAACTCTCAGATCGGAACACATACTCTCGATTGAGACGGAATCCGTTGAATGAGTATAAAAAAGAACTGGAAGAATTAATTAGAAAAGGGTCGGGTAATGATATCTTAAACAAAAAAGAAGCACTGTATTTGAACCCTATAGCCTGTCGGACTCCTATTATCTATTTCCTCCCGAAGATACACAAATCTATGGAAAAACCTCCGGGGAGACCAATCATCAATGGTATTGACTCCCTGAGTTCTAGACTGGGCCAATACATTGATTTTTATTTACAGCCATTGGTTACCCGTACACAAGCATATATCAAAGACACCAAACATGTCATACAGAATCTACAGACCTTACCCATCTCAGAGAACTGCATCTTAGCCACCGCAGATGTAGGTTCTCTATATACGATCATAGGGCACAAGGACGCAATGAAGGCGGCAGCATGGGCCCTGGATGATTCGAATTTGGATGATGAGCATGTAGATTTCCTTTTAGACTGTTTGGATTTTTGTCTGAAACATAATTATTTTTGGTATGCTGGGGATTTCTTTTTACAAACCAAAGGCGTGGCGATGGGGGCAAGGTTTGCCCCCAGTGTAGCCAATTTATTTATGGCCCAGTGGGAAGCGGAGGAGATTTTATCCAATAGACCCTCAGAACTCATTTTTTACAAAAGATTTATTGATGATTTGATCATGATTTGGGAGGGTGATATGAATTCTTTCAATAATTTTAAAGCGAAAATGAATTTTAATAATAGGAATATTGTTCTATCATGGACTGAAAGTATGGAAAGGATACAGTTTTTAGATTTAGAAATTTTTAAGAAAGAAGGCCATATACACACAAGGAACTTCTTCAAACCCACCGATCGCAATTCCTACCTACCCATCGATAGCTGCCACCATAGGAATTGGCTTTTTAACATTCCAAGGGGTCAGCTTATCCGTATTAAGAGGAATTGCTCGAATGAGGAGGATTTTAAAGTACAGTCCAAAATATTGGTAGACAGATTTCAGGCCAAAGGTTATGACATGGTAAAAGTAACCTCTGATTTGCGACAGGTATCCTCATTGAATAGAACAGAGCTTTTAAAGAACAAAATAGCCTTACCCAAGGAGGATAACAGTAATTTTAAACTAGTGTTTGATTTTAGCGCCCAACATAGGCAGATTGAGCGTATCATTAAGAAACATTGGGGTGTTTTGAAGCAGGACAGAATTTTAGGACCCCACCTCCCGGAGAGACCTGGCTTCATATATAGGAGGGCACCTATTCTGAAGGACAGGCTAGCACCGGGAGTGATTAACCCCCCCAAACTGAAGAAAAATACTGTTTTCCAGTTCCTATCCGGATTCCACGCGTGTGGAAAATGTGGAGTTTGCCGACAAACGAGGAGAAATGTAAAGAAAAGGAAATCGTTTATATGCACCAGCACAGGCAATGAATACCAAATTAAAGACCTAATAACATGCACCACCATTGGAGTTGTATACATGATGGAATGTGGGTGTGGACTCCAATATGTGGGCCGCACCTCCAGACCTTTGAATGTGAGAATAGGTGAACATATCACTAACATAAAGAAGGGAGAAGTCTCACACAATGTATCAAAGCATTTTAGAGAAGTTCACGATAGGAAACCCCACTCCCTTAAATTTTGGGGGATTGAACATGTACAACCTCACTGGAGAGGAGGGAATTTTATCCGTCAACTAAGCAAGAGGGAGTCTTTCTGGGTATACGAGGCCAAGGTTTTGGCACCCAGAGGTCTTAACAAAGACTTTGACCTCAATTGCTTTATTAGTAATAGATGATATTTCCTCATATATTAGAAACATCCGGGGTATTTTAAATAAATAAATAATATAGCTTTTAATATTTTAATTAAAAAAATATTTTAATATTTTAAAAAAAATTTTTTAATTATTTTACACTAGATTTTACAGTGTTATGTTTGAATATGTTATTTTAGAATACTGTATGGCATATGTGATTTAATTGTATTTTAAGTTTGCATTTTTAACTGATTTAATTATTTATGGCATATCTCTATGTAATATATATGAATTCAAGACATCTGGGAGAGAATGAAGCAGGCACGCGATCTCCGCAAATAATAAGATAATTATAGATGTCTAAGGTGTATATTATATGCACTAGATTGCCCCAATAGAACATGCCAGCCCGTGACACCGAAGATCTGGTGCTTAGATCGTTGGTTCCGGTGTCCCGTATAGTGCTGGTAATAGGAGGAGGGGCAGAGATCCGCTGGCCAATCCACCTCTCATTGTGCTGATTTATAGCGAGGCTTGACACGCATAGGCCACCCCTACCGAGGAAGTCAACGGAGCCCTACGCTCTGACGTAACGCGTATAGGGTGGGCGGAGCTTGCGTGGCCGACGCAGATTCTCTCTCCCAGTGGATAACGCTTTCGCTTTACTAGCAGGCACGGCTGAGTGCCATGAACATGTGAGTTGCCCAATTTTTCTTAATAAAGCCTACCACAGTGTATATACTGAGAGCATTAGATCTGCCTTTATTATTATTTTACTACATGTCCCGGGACCTCCGGAGGTGAGCAGCTGGAGAGTCAACCCTAGGAGTCTTATACCCTCATATAGGCGTATGCTGGCCCGTTTGGGTCCCTACTGAGGTGAGAGGCCAATCTGTCTGGTGGAGGGATTTCACTATGGGTGTTTGTTTCCCACAAGATTGGAATTGTTGATTTGATCACTTATGCACCATCTGTTGAAGTTGAACACGATCACAGTGGACTATTTATATGGACTCTTTATTTATATCATCACTACAGTATTATTGAGTGCACTTCTAGCGCATCACGTTTATGTATTTTATGATTTATTGTGAGGAGTGAACACGATTGGTGTATGCTGCTGGATTTATTTATGCACAATTTATGATTTTGCTTGCGTGTATTTTACGTTTTTTAGCACATATTTCATGCACAGTGATTTATTTGTGTTTTAGTGTTTGTACCGCACAGATTTGGATTTGCGCTGATAGTTTTTTTGTTTTGAGTACTTTTGATCTTTCACCTACCTATTAGCAGCAGCCATGGAGATATTTGACTATTTTGATAATAGGAATATTATTATTGATGATATATTTTCAGGGGATAAAAATAGAGGCAAGTACGAGGATATAACACAGAGTTTTAAAAAACTAGGCTTTCTTATGGAAAAGAAAACTAGGGCTTGGTGGGATATTGTCTCTTTTGAGCAATATATAGCCCACCAACTAACCCCAAGACGTCTCAGGTGGGATATTCCCCCTAATGACGGTCTTGAGGATGAGGACTCATTAAATGAATGGTTCATTTTCTTTAACCTTAAAGGGCAAGAGCTTATGAATTTTTTGCTTAAACGCAAAAGACAAAAATTAGCATTAGTTGAATCTAACATAGCTGAGCTCAAAAAGAAATTAGAACCATTGAAAGATTCTCCTGAGTTCAACCAATTAGCTGGTGAGCTCAGAAAGAAACTAGAAAAAGCGGATAAGGAGACTCAAGAAAAAAAGAGGAAAAAGTTCATTAGGGACATGAACGATTATAGAGGGAATGAAGTCTTCAAATGGCAAAAGGATTTACAAAGTAACTCAGTTTTGCCATCTCGAGATAGTACACCTGAGAGAGTCGATATGACACCCCCTGTGTGGAGCAGAGCACCACCTGCTCCTGTAGGGCGTGAATTAAATACTGTTCCTGCACCCACCTACCATCCCCCTCAAAGGGGCAATGGAAGGGGGAGAAGAGCAGGAAGAGGTGGACCTAGAGGAAGAGGTAGAGGACAATGGAGAAATAATGGTGGTCCCTATCAATATGCACAAGGAAATAATAATAGCCCTTACCAACAAGCACAAGGAAACAGTGGGGGCTCATTTCAACGGGCACAAGGGAACAACAATGGCCCTTATCAACCAATGCAAGGGAATTGGTACCCCCAGGAACCAAGGGGGACCCAGGATCAGTATAGGGATGGGAGGGTGGAGTCAATTTATGACTCCCCCCGCCCATCTACGTCATATGAGATCCCCACCATGAATAGGTTTTCTCCACTATACCCGCCAGCTGTGAAAAATCCCCCAGATGTTTTTTTAGGGAAACCCAGTGCCCTATGGGGGTACAGGGGATCAACTGGAAAACAATCTGGGGAAAAAAGAAAAGAAAAAGAGGACGACGAGCAGGTCGACGCCTCCAAAAAAAGCAAGAGCCAATAGGAGCAGGAATATTTAACATCAGTGGCATACCCTTGAGTAAAGAAGAGACGAAAGTCCTCGATAAAGGGTTAAAATTTGCCCCGGTAAAAAATTTAAGTAAATTTGACACTTATGTCAATTTACAAAAATACATGAGGAATTTAAACCAGAAAAAATATTTTTTATCCAAACCTGATAATCGCCCCGTTACCAGTGAGAGAACACATCACTCCATTTTAAGAAACAAATCTGTTTTTAACCCTCCAAATAAAGACAGTAAATATATGGAGGTATTTAAGAATTTGGTATCCCAGGATATTGAACAATTGAAAATTAGAAAAGTTCAAGACCCCCAATGGATTCGCAATGGTATAGCCAGTTTGGAGGATAATAAAAAACTGGTAATACGACCAGCGGACAAAGGGGGTGGGATAGTTGTCATGAGTGCGGAATACTACACTAATGAGATGAATAGACAACTCTCAGATCGGAACACATACTCTCGATTGAGACGGAATCCGTTGAATGAGTATAAAAAAGAACTGGAAGAATTAATTAGAAAAGGGTCGGGTAATGATATCTTAAACAAAAAAGAAGCACTGTATTTGAACCCTATAGCCTGTCGGACTCCTATTATCTATTTCCTCCCGAAGATACACAAATCTATGGAAAAACCTCCGGGGAGACCAATCATCAATGGTATTGACTCCCTGAGTTCTAGACTGGGCCAATACATTGATTTTTATTTACAGCCATTGGTTACCCGTACACAAGCATATATCAAAGACACCAAACATGTCATACAGAATCTACAGACCTTACCCATCTCAGAGAACTGCATCTTAGCCACCGCAGATGTAGGTTCTCTATATACGATCATAGGGCACAAGGACGCAATGAAGGCGGCAGCATGGGCCCTGGATGATTCGAATTTGGATGATGAGCATGTAGATTTCCTTTTAGACTGTTTGGATTTTTGTCTGAAACATAATTATTTTTGGTATGCTGGGGATTTCTTTTTACAAACCAAAGGCGTGGCGATGGGGGCAAGGTTTGCCCCCAGTGTAGCCAATTTATTTATGGCCCAGTGGGAAGCGGAGGAGATTTTATCCAATAGACCCTCAGAACTCATTTTTTACAAAAGATTTATTGATGATTTGATCATGATTTGGGAGGGTGATATGAATTCTTTCAATAATTTTAAAGCGAAAATGAATTTTAATAATAGGAATATTGTTCTATCATGGACTGAAAGTATGGAAAGGATACAGTTTTTAGATTTAGAAATTTTTAAGAAAGAAGGCCATATACACACAAGGAACTTCTTCAAACCCACCGATCGCAATTCCTACCTACCCATCGATAGCTGCCACCATAGGAATTGGCTTTTTAACATTCCAAGGGGTCAGCTTATCCGTATTAAGAGGAATTGCTCGAATGAGGAGGATTTTAAAGTACAGTCCAAAATATTGGTAGACAGATTTCAGGCCAAAGGTTATGACATGGTAAAAGTAACCTCTGATTTGCGACAGGTATCCTCATTGAATAGAACAGAGCTTTTAAAGAACAAAATAGCCTTACCCAAGGAGGATAACAGTAATTTTAAACTAGTGTTTGATTTTAGCGCCCAACATAGGCAGATTGAGCGTATCATTAAGAAACATTGGGGTGTTTTGAAGCAGGACAGAATTTTAGGACCCCACCTCCCGGAGAGACCTGGCTTCATATATAGGAGGGCACCTATTCTGAAGGACAGGCTAGCACCGGGAGTGATTAACCCCCCCAAACTGAAGAAAAATACTGTTTTCCAGTTCCTATCCGGATTCCACGCGTGTGGAAAATGTGGAGTTTGCCGACAAACGAGGAGAAATGTAAAGAAAAGGAAATCGTTTATATGCACCAGCACAGGCAATGAATACCAAATTAAAGACCTAATAACATGCACCACCATTGGAGTTGTATACATGATGGAATGTGGGTGTGGACTCCAATATGTGGGCCGCACCTCCAGACCTTTGAATGTGAGAATAGGTGAACATATCACTAACATAAAGAAGGGAGAAGTCTCACACAATGTATCAAAGCATTTTAGAGAAGTTCACGATAGGAAACCCCACTCCCTTAAATTTTGGGGGATTGAACATGTACAACCTCACTGGAGAGGAGGGAATTTTATCCGTCAACTAAGCAAGAGGGAGTCTTTCTGGGTATACGAGGCCAAGGTTTTGGCACCCAGAGGTCTTAACAAAGACTTTGACCTCAATTGCTTTATTAGTAATAGATGATATTTCCTCATATATTAGAAACATCCGGGGTATTTTAAATAAATAAATAATATAGCTTTTAATATTTTAATTAAAAAAATATTTTAATATTTTAAAAAAATTTTTTAATTATTTTACACTAGATTTTACAGTGTTATGTTTGAATATGTTATTTTAGAATACTGTATGGCATATGTGATTTAATTGTATTTTAAGTTTGCATTTTTAACTGATTTAATTATTTATGGCATATCTCTATGTAATATATATGAATTCAAGACATCTGGGAGAGAATGAAGCAGGCACGCGATCTCCGCAAATAATAAGATAATTATAGATGTCTAAGGTGTATATTATATGCACTAGATTGCCCCAATAGAACATGCCAGCCCGTGACACCGAAGATCTGGTGCTTAGATCGTTGGTTCCGGTGTCCCGTATAGTGCTGGTAATAGGAGGAGGGGCAGAGATCCGCTGGCCAATCCACCTCTCATTGTGCTGATTTATAGCGAGGCTTGACACGCATAGGCCACCCCTACCGAGGAAGTCAACGGAGCCCTACGCTCTGACGTAACGCGTATAGGGTGGGCGGAGCTTGCGTGGCCGACGCAGATTCTCTCTCCCAGTGGATAACGCTTTCGCTTTACTAGCAGGCACGGCTGAGTGCCATGAACATGTGAGTTGCCCAATTTTTCTTAATAAAGCCTACCACAGTGTATATACTGAGAGCATTAGATCTGCCTTTATTATTATTTTACTACATGTCCCGGGACCTCCGGAGGTGAGCAGCTGGAGAGTCAACCCTAGGAGTCTTATACCCTCATATAGGCGTATGCTGGCCCGTTTGGGTCCCTACTGAGGTGAGAGGCCAATCTGTCTGGTGGAGGGATTTCACTATGGGTGTTTGTTTCCCACAAGATTGGAATTGTTGATTTGATCACTTATGCACCATCTGTTGAAGTTGAACACGATCACAGTGGACTATTTATATGGACTCTTTATTTATATCATCACTACAGTATTATTGAGTGCACTTCTAGCGCATCACGTTTATGTATTTTATGATTTATTGTGAGGAGTGAACACGATTGGTGTATGCTGCTGGATTTATTTATGCACAATTTATGATTTTGCTTGCGTGTATTTTACGTTTTTTAGCACATATTTCATGCACAGTGATTTATTTGTGTTTTAGTGTTTGTACCGCACAGATTTGGATTTGCGCTGATAGTTTTTTTGTTTTGAGTACTTTTGATCTTTCACCTACCTATTAGCAGCAGCCATGGAGATATTTGACTATTTTGATAATAGGAATATTATTATTGATGATATATTTTCAGGGGATAAAAATAGAGGCAAGTACGAGGATATAACACAGAGTTTTAAAAAACTAGGCTTTCTTATGGAAAAGAAAACTAGGGCTTGGTGGGATATTGTCTCTTTTGAGCAATATATAGCCCACCAACTAACCCCAAGACGTCTCAGGTGGGATATTCCCCCTAATGACGGTCTTGAGGATGAGGACTCATTAAATGAATGGTTCATTTTCTTTAACCTTAAAGGGCAAGAGCTTATGAATTTTTTGCTTAAACGCAAAAGACAAAAATTAGCATTAGTTGAATCTAACATAGCTGAGCTCAAAAAGAAATTAGAACCATTGAAAGATTCTCCTGAGTTCAACCAATTAGCTGGTGAGCTCAGAAAGAAACTAGAAAAAGCGGATAAGGAGACTCAAGAAAAAAAGAGGAAAAAGTTCATTAGGGACATGAACGATTATAGAGGGAATGAAGTCTTCAAATGGCAAAAGGATTTACAAAGTAACTCAGTTTTGCCATCTCGAGATAGTACACCTGAGAGAGTCGATATGACACCCCCTGTGTGGAGCAGAGCACCACCTGCTCCTGTAGGGCGTGAATTAAATACTGTTCCTGCACCCACCTACCATCCCCCTCAAAGGGGCAATGGAAGGGGGAGAAGAGCAGGAAGAGGTGGACCTAGAGGAAGAGGTAGAGGACAATGGAGAAATAATGGTGGTCCCTATCAATATGCACAAGGAAATAATAATAGCCCTTACCAACAAGCACAAGGAAACAGTGGGGGCTCATTTCAACGGGCACAAGGGAACAACAATGGCCCTTATCAACCAATGCAAGGGAATTGGTACCCCCAGGAACCAAGGGGGACCCAGGATCAGTATAGGGATGGGAGGGTGGAGTCAATTTATGACTCCCCCCGCCCATCTACGTCATATGAGATCCCCACCATGAATAGGTTTTCTCCACTATACCCGCCAGCTGTGAAAAATCCCCCAGATGTTTTTTTAGGGAAACCCAGTGCCCTATGGGGGTACAGGGGATCAACTGGAAAACAATCTGGGGAAAAAAGAAAAGAAAAAGAGGACGACGAGCAGGTCGACGCCTCCAAAAAAAGCAAGAGCCAATAGGAGCAGGAATATTTAACATCAGTGGCATACCCTTGAGTAAAGAAGAGACGAAAGTCCTCGATAAAGGGTTAAAATTTGCCCCGGTAAAAAATTTAAGTAAATTTGACACTTATGTCAATTTACAAAAATACATGAGGAATTTAAACCAGAAAAAATATTTTTTATCCAAACCTGATAATCGCCCCGTTACCAGTGAGAGAACACATCACTCCATTTTAAGAAACAAATCTGTTTTTAACCCTCCAAATAAAGACAGTAAATATATGGAGGTATTTAAGAATTTGGTATCCCAGGATATTGAACAATTGAAAATTAGAAAAGTTCAAGACCCCCAATGGATTCGCAATGGTATAGCCAGTTTGGAGGATAATAAAAAACTGGTAATACGACCAGCGGACAAAGGGGGTGGGATAGTTGTCATGAGTGCGGAATACTACACTAATGAGATGAATAGACAACTCTCAGATCGGAACACATACTCTCGATTGAGACGGAATCCGTTGAATGAGTATAAAAAAGAACTGGAAGAATTAATTAGAAAAGGGTCGGGTAATGATATCTTAAACAAAAAAGAAGCACTGTATTTGAACCCTATAGCCTGTCGGACTCCTATTATCTATTTCCTCCCGAAGATACACAAATCTATGGAAAAACCTCCGGGGAGACCAATCATCAATGGTATTGACTCCCTGAGTTCTAGACTGGGCCAATACATTGATTTTTATTTACAGCCATTGGTTACCCGTACACAAGCATATATCAAAGACACCAAACATGTCATACAGAATCTACAGACCTTACCCATCTCAGAGAACTGCATCTTAGCCACCGCAGATGTAGGTTCTCTATATACGATCATAGGGCACAAGGACGCAATGAAGGCGGCAGCATGGGCCCTGGATGATTCGAATTTGGATGATGAGCATGTAGATTTCCTTTTAGACTGTTTGGATTTTTGTCTGAAACATAATTATTTTTGGTATGCTGGGGATTTCTTTTTACAAACCAAAGGCGTGGCGATGGGGGCAAGGTTTGCCCCCAGTGTAGCCAATTTATTTATGGCCCAGTGGGAAGCGGAGGAGATTTTATCCAATAGACCCTCAGAACTCATTTTTTACAAAAGATTTATTGATGATTTGATCATGATTTGGGAGGGTGATATGAATTCTTTCAATAATTTTAAAGCGAAAATGAATTTTAATAATAGGAATATTGTTCTATCATGGACTGAAAGTATGGAAAGGATACAGTTTTTAGATTTAGAAATTTTTAAGAAAGAAGGCCATATACACACAAGGAACTTCTTCAAACCCACCGATCGCAATTCCTACCTACCCATCGATAGCTGCCACCATAGGAATTGGCTTTTTAACATTCCAAGGGGTCAGCTTATCCGTATTAAGAGGAATTGCTCGAATGAGGAGGATTTTAAAGTACAGTCCAAAATATTGGTAGACAGATTTCAGGCCAAAGGTTATGACATGGTAAAAGTAACCTCTGATTTGCGACAGGTATCCTCATTGAATAGAACAGAGCTTTTAAAGAACAAAATAGCCTTACCCAAGGAGGATAACAGTAATTTTAAACTAGTGTTTGATTTTAGCGCCCAACATAGGCAGATTGAGCGTATCATTAAGAAACATTGGGGTGTTTTGAAGCAGGACAGAATTTTAGGACCCCACCTCCCGGAGAGACCTGGCTTCATATATAGGAGGGCACCTATTCTGAAGGACAGGCTAGCACCGGGAGTGATTAACCCCCCCAAACTGAAGAAAAATACTGTTTTCCAGTTCCTATCCGGATTCCACGCGTGTGGAAAATGTGGAGTTTGCCGACAAACGAGGAGAAATGTAAAGAAAAGGAAATCGTTTATATGCACCAGCACAGGCAATGAATACCAAATTAAAGACCTAATAACATGCACCACCATTGGAGTTGTATACATGATGGAATGTGGGTGTGGACTCCAATATGTGGGCCGCACCTCCAGACCTTTGAATGTGAGAATAGGTGAACATATCACTAACATAAAGAAGGGAGAAGTCTCACACAATGTATCAAAGCATTTTAGAGAAGTTCACGATAGGAAACCCCACTCCCTTAAATTTTGGGGGATTGAACATGTACAACCTCACTGGAGAGGAGGGAATTTTATCCGTCAACTAAGCAAGAGGGAGTCTTTCTGGGTATACGAGGCCAAGGTTTTGGCACCCAGAGGTCTTAACAAAGACTTTGACCTCAATTGCTTTATTAGTAATAGATGATATTTCCTCATATATTAGAAACATCCGGGGTATTTTAAATAAATAAATAATATAGCTTTTAATATTTTAATTAAAAAAATATTTTAATATTTTAAAAAAAATTTTTTAATTATTTTACACTAGATTTTACAGTGTTATGTTTGAATATGTTATTTTAGAATACTGTATGGCATATGTGATTTAATTGTATTTTAAGTTTGCATTTTTAACTGATTTAATTATTTATGGCATATCTCTATGTAATATATATGAATTCAAGACATCTGGGAGAGAATGAAGCAGGCACGCGATCTCCGCAAATAATAAGATAATTATAGATGTCTAAGGTGTATATTATATGCACTAGATTGCCCCAATAGAACATGCCAGCCCGTGACACCGAAGATCTGGTGCTTAGATCGTTGGTTCCGGTGTCCCGTATAGTGCTGGTAATAGGAGGAGGGGCAGAGATCCGCTGGCCAATCCACCTCTCATTGTGCTGATTTATAGCGAGGCTTGACACGCATAGGCCACCCCTACCGAGGAAGTCAACGGAGCCCTACGCTCTGACGTAACGCGTATAGGGTGGGCGGAGCTTGCGTGGCCGACGCAGATTCTCTCTCCCAGTGGATAACGCTTTCGCTTTACTAGCAGGCACGGCTGAGTGCCATGAACATGTGAGTTGCCCAATTTTTCTTAATAAAGCCTACCACAGTGTATATACTGAGAGCATTAGATCTGCCTTTATTATTATTTTACTACATGTCCCGGGACCTCCGGAGGTGAGCAGCTGGAGAGTCAACCCTAGGAGTCTTATACCCTCATATAGGCGTATGCTGGCCCGTTTGGGTCCCTACTGAGGTGAGAGGCCAATCTGTCTGGTGGAGGGATTTCACTATGGGTGTTTGTTTCCCACAAGATTGGAATTGTTGATTTGATCACTTATGCACCATCTGTTGAAGTTGAACACGATCACAGTGGACTATTTATATGGACTCTTTATTTATATCATCACTACAGTATTATTGAGTGCACTTCTAGCGCATCACGTTTATGTATTTCATACACTATACCAGCCTTTTTCAACCAGGGTGCCTTGAGGTTTCTTCAAGGGTGCCTTGGCAAAATGCCAAAAATTGCCCACGAATTGTATTCAAGCCAGCTTGTGTATGAAGGCTGCCTTTTAGTTACACAAAGCCACAGATTTTCATTGTGCACCAATACAACCTTCTAGCTGCCAGCATCTGAACAACCAATGGCATCATCAGTTGATATGAAGCATGTCAGTTACCTGCACAGCATCCTTATTTGACCCTCCCCTGCCCCTCTCTGTAAGCATTGGGGCTCACATTAGCTGAGTGATGGAGAAAAACTGAGGGAGAGGAGAAACATTGGAATACTAGTCAGTACCAGTTTGCAAAAGTGTACTTGTGTTGGAAGAATACATCACCTCTAACGTTGGGTGTCCTACTTGTGTAGATGTTGCTGCATTATGTAAAACTACTAGAATAGTTTTTACATTTTAGAATGGGGTTCCTCTAGACTGTCCATCATTTTTTTAACTACTTCCCGATCGTGCTATAGCCGAAAGATGACTATAGCGCGGACCTTAATTGCCGGGAGTGTCTATGTATATGTCGTTCCGTGCATGAGTTGCCTGCGCGCAGCTTGCTCTGTGATCAGCGAGTCCATGAGACTCGGTTGATCACAGATCTGAGTAAGGGCCCAATCCAGGCCCCTTCCCACATGATCAGCTGTCAGCCAATGACAGCTGATCACGTGATGTAAACAGCAGCCGGAGATCAGTTTTTTTTTCTCCTCATGCCAAAGCCGATCGCCGGCTGCTGTAAGAGGGACATCAGTCCCGAAGAGGAGAGAATACTCTGTGCCCCAGTGCCACCTATCAGTGCCCACCAACGCCACCTACCAGTGCAGGTCAGTGCAACCTATCAGTGCCCCATCATCAGAGCTGAATCAGTGTCACTTACCAGTGCCTATCATTGCCCATCAGTGCCACCCATCAGTGCCACCTATTAGTGCCTATTAGGGCCTTTCCGTGCCATCTACCAGTGCCCTTCGGTGCTGCCTATCAGTGCCCATTGGTGCCAGCCATCAGTGCCCATCAGTGCCACCTTATCATTCCTGCTTTATCAGTGCCCCTCAGTGCAGCCTATCAATGCCCATCATTGCAGCCTATCAGCGCACATCAATGAAGGATAAAAATTACCTATTTGCAAATTTTTATAGTAAACTATAAACTTTTTTTTTTTCAGAATTTTCAGTGTTTTTTTGTTTGTTCAGCTAAAAAAAAAAAAAAAACAGCAGTGATTAAATAAGACCAAAAGAGAGCTCTAATATTGATAACAATTTCATTTGGGTACAGTGTTGCATGACCATGCAATTGTCATTCAAAGTGCGACAGCAATGAAAGCTGAGAATTGGCATGGGCAGGAAGGGGGCTTAAGTGCCCAGTAGGCAAGGGGTTAATGGAGCCTCGAGATTGTCCATAATTTTTAAGGTTCCATTCACACCTGAGCATATCATTTTTTGCAGGTGTTTGGAGGCAGGCATTGACATCTGACCAAAAACGCTTGTAATTTGCCAAAAAAGAAGCGCATGTATTTTTTTTTTTTTTGAGCTTCAGACTATTTTCTTCAGGTGAAAAATCACTCATATGTGAACAAGGGCCATTGAAATGAAATCGATTTTGCTTGATGAGCATTTTGCAACTTTAGAGATGAGTGTTTTATGAGCTGAAAAATGCTCAGGTGTGAACAGGGCCTTAAGGGTGCCTAGACTTAAAAAGGTTGAGAAACACTGCATTGTACAATTTTCTTGTTCAATTTCCTTTAGATTTCCCCTTAACTATGTAGTACAAGGACCTGATTGACTGCATACAAATACTGAAAGTATTTCGATTTGATCTCATAATCTAAGGTTTTGGTAAATCTAAAGGAAAATTGTACAAGTAATTTGTATAATGTATGGTCACTCTTACACTGGTCCAGCTCGAATCATTGGAACTATGTATACTATATACCATGCCTGGCGGATGCCTCTGGAAGCTGGAAATCACTGAAGTAGACACCACTACGGCAGTGATATCCACTTGCTTAAGGGTCCTGCACCAACTGGCTGCCCTGCTGAACATAGGAGTTTGAATGCCTGGCATAAGCTCTATTCAGAGAATGTTTTGCAATTTCTGATTGGACAAGATGGAGAGTGTGACATCAGTGCCCTGCTTCTCCACCTCGTTAAAGTAATATTAACCACTTAAGCCCCGGAGGATTTTCCTGCTAAACGACCAGGGGGTATTTTGCGATTCGGCACTGCGTGACTTTAACGGACAATTGCGCGGTCGTGCGACGCTGTACCTAAACGAATTTAACGTCCTTTTTTTTCCCACAAACAGAGCTTTCTTTTGGTGGTATTTGATCACCTGTGCGATTTTTACTTTTTGCGCTATAAACAAAAAAAGAGCGTACATTTTGCAAAAATAGCAATATTTTTCACATTTTTTTATATGAAATTCCCCCCAAAAAAATGTAAAAATCAAAATTTTTTAACATTTTCGGCCAATTTGTTTTATGCTACCTATGTTTGGTAAAAAAAAATTTGCAAAAAGCGTATTTTGATTGGTTTGCGCAAAAGTTATCGCGTTTACTAACAAAGGGAAAGATTTTTGTCATTTTTGTTATTTTTTTTTTTAATGTGTAATGGCGGCGATCTGCGATTTTTTTTGCGGTACTGCGACATTGCGGCGGACAGATCGGACCCTTGACTGACATTTTTGACACTTTTGGGGTTACCAGTGACATTTCTACAGTAATCAGTGCTATACATATGCACTGTTACTGTAAAAATACACTGGTAGTGAAGGGGTTAACTTTATTTGGGAGGGAGGGGCTGTGTGTATCCCTAGGGGCGTGCTTTCTACTGTGATTGGCTGTGGCTTGAGCTGTAAGGACACTGATCAACGGATCTACATACTAGATCCGTGTGATCAGTGTCTTTACAGCGAGGAGAATGACAGGTGGCTTGTTTACACAAGCTGCCTGACATTCTCCCTCTCCCCCGCCGATCGCCGAGTGACCGGCGGACATCGGGTCCGCTGGTCACACGCGCGGGGGGGTCCGAGACCGCGCCTCCGCGGGCGCGCGCTCGCTCCCCAGAGCCTCACAGGCGAGCGACGTAGACCTACGTTACTCTGCCTGTGAGGGGCTGACTGCCGCAGTAAATATACTGTGAGCAGTCAGCAAGCGGTTAAAGGCTTGGTTTTTTTTAAGTTTTTTTTTTAAATAAACATAATATACGTACCTGCTTTGTGCAATGGTTTTGCACAGTGCAGCCCCGATCCTTCTCTTTTTCAGTTCCCCCACCGGCGCTCCTGGCTCCATCCCCCCCAGTGCCCCATAGCAAGCGACAGGGGGCACTCGTGTGTGTGTGCTTGCTTCAGACTTGGCCCTGACCCCAGCTCTCTCCCCACTGACTCTGATTGACAGACAGCAGCAGGAGGAGCAGCAGCAGCACCAGTGGCTCCTGCTGCTGTATCTAAGCCAAAGTGAAGTTAGAGAGTCCAGAGAGTCTCAGGTTCTGTGCACATCACCAGATTGAGATCGGGCTCAGGTATGTATTGGGGGGGGGGTGAGGTTAAAAAAAAAAACCTTCTGCCTTTACAACCATGTAAAGTATCGTTCTCAATCATTCAGATTATCCTCCTGTTCAATCTGTAGTACTGGAGGTTGGGTCCCATTATGGCACATTTCCACTGCAAGTACCGGCTCGGCTCCACTCGGCACTGCTTGGCCCAGCTCGGCTCAGTTTGCTTTTCCACTGCGTGGTACGAGTCGGCACCTTTCAGCACTGTATAGGCTCTACTCGGCTCGTTTTGCTTTTCCACTATGTAGTAAGTGGGTGGGATTACAACGATTCTCTGACCAATCGGTGGCTAGTAGTGACAAACAATCAATGCTGCATGCAAAGGATTGTGGGATATGGTATCGGTACGGCCCGCTTGGAACCACAACCATGTAGTGGAAAAGCGCCGCTGTACCAAACCATACCAAATCGTTCTAACAAGTACCATGCGGTATCATGCAGTGGAAAACCAGTGCAAACCGAGCCAAACCGATCCGTTCCATGCAGTGGAAAAGCGCCATTAGTTGCATGATGATATTAGCAAAGTGGGCACAGAAATAGGAAGTTCTTTGGAGTTAGTTTTGCAGTCTTTATCTTTAACCACTTTACCACCGGAGGATTTTGCTGTCTTACGTCCAGGCCACTTTTTACGATTCGGCACTGTGCGCCTTTAACTGACAATTGCGCGGTCATGCAACGCCGTACCCAAACAAAATTTACGTCCTTTTTTTCCCACAAACAGAGCTTTCTTTTGGTGGTATTTTATCACCTCTGTGCTTTTCATTTTTTGCGATATTAATAAAAAAATGCGACAATTTTGAAAAAAATAACAATATTTTTCTACTTTGACAGTTAAAAAATATCCAATATATTCAATTTATGCCATATATTTAGGCCAAAATGTATTTAGCTACATGTCTTTGGCAAAAAATTTCTCAATGAGCGTATTTTTAACAGCTTTAAGACCGGAAGATTTTACCCCCTTCCTGACCAGGCCATATTTTGCGATTCGGCACTGCGTTATTTTAACGGACAATTGCGCAGTTGTGTGATGCTGTACCCAAATTAAATGTATGCTCTTTTTTCCCCACAAATAGAGCTTTCTTTTGGTGGTATTTGATCACCTGTGCGATTTTTACTTTTTGCGCTATATACAAAAAAAGAGCGACAATTTTGAAAAAATAACAACATTTTTCACATTTTTTTATATGAAATTCCCCCCAAAAAATTTAAAAATCAAAATTTTTAAACTTTTTGTGCCAATTTGTTTTCTGCTACATATTTTTGGTAAAAAAAATTGCAATATGCATATTTTAATTGGTTTGCGCAAAAGTTATCGCAGCTACTAACTATGGGAAATTTATGTCATTTTTATTGTTTTTTTTTAAACTAGTAATGGCGGCGATCTGCGATTTTTTTTGCGGGACTGCGACATTGCGGCGGACAGATCGGACCCTTGACTGACATTTTTGACACTTTTGGGGGTACCAGTGACATTACTACAGTAATCAGTGCTATAAATATGCACTGTTACTGTAAAAATGACACTGGCAGGGAAGGGGTTAATTTTTATTGGCGATCAAGGGGTTAATGTATGCCTGGTGCTTACTGATGTGTGTGGGGGGAGGGGACTATGTGACACAGGGACAGATCGCAGGTTCAGCTATGCTGAATCCTGCAATCTGACCCTGCCTGTCACTTAGGAGATCCGCCCGCTTTGTTTACACAAGCGGGCGGAACTCCACACACGATCCCCAAGGATCGGGGAAGAGCCGCTCCTCCCCTGGCCCGACTCCCGCTGTAACTGAATACGGCGGGAGCGAGCCTCCGGCGGCGCGCTCACGGCGCCCACAAGGGGAGGAGTCCAGCGACGTAGGTCTACGTCGCTGGACGATAACGAGCCACATTGCCCCAGTAGCAGCAATGTGAGCGTTCGTAAAGTGGTTAACCATGCTGGTCTCTTGCCTTCTTCCTTTGCTCTTTAGAGCCCGTTCACATACAGGCGACCCGACTTCCCGGGGCGACCTGTGAAGTCGCGGTGCGCAGCTCGCACCGCGACCTCGGAGCGGCATGCACGGACTTCATATCATTGAAGTCAATGCAGGTCGCTCCAGGTCGCCCCAAAGAAGCTCAGGACCCTTTTTCTAAGTCAGGGCGACTTGTGTCGCTCCTATTAGAACGGGCCCTGTGCTAATCTATGGCAGGCGACCCGCGGCGACTTGTCAGGCGACCAGGTCGCCTGACAAGTCGCCCCAGTGTGAACCGGCTCTCAGACTCACTGGTTTTTTATTTTCTTTTCCTTTGTGCTGCACACTATGACACAAAACACTTGAGTGGATACTTTTATCTAATCAAAGAGGCTAAAGTGATGGATTGTAAGACTGATGACACATGTCATATGAATTAAAATAAACAGTCTGCTTGTAAAAAATCACCAGGGCTCCATTCACATTATGATTCACAACATCAGGAGTCACACTATGTGCCCTATGTGTGAAAATTGTGGCAAAGTAGCACATCCCATTTTTTTTTTTTTTAAGCGTTAAGCTTTACACATTTTTAATTGCATGTTTTGTATTGTTGGCTTGCAGTGTTTTGGGTGAATGGCATCACAAGCGCAACACATTTTTCTGAATGTAGCCTAAAGCTGGCCATTCATTATACAATTTTCTTGTTCAATTTCCTCTAGATTTACCATCAACTATGAAGTGCAAGGATAGGCAACCTTTTGAGCACAGTGTGCCAAAAAATATTTTCAAAGAAATTAAGAGGGCCAGATATAAAAAAAAGAAAAAAAAATCATGAAAGTGATTTTTGTTTTCTAAAAAATAAATGCTTTAAACTACTTGAATAAAAATAAGCTTTCGAAGATCATCGGGATGTGGTAAAGTAAAAGGTAACTTACTCTTGTTCAAAAAGACGTGTGCTGAAAGGTAAATATTGTAAGGATGAAATGGATGTGCCAGCCAAGAACTTCTGCGAAATATACCGTTGGAAATAAAGCGTGAGGTGATAGTGGTCATCCTAATATCAGATCAGCCCAATTCCTGCACCTTTCCACCTCAGATCGACCCAATTCCTGCACCTTTCCACCTCAGAACACCCCAATTCCTGCACCTTCACACCTCAGATCACCCCAATTCCTGCATCTTCCCATCTCAGATCAACCCAATTCCTGCACCTTCCCACCTCAGATCACCCCAATTCCTGCATCTTCCCATCTCAGATCAACCCAATTCCTGCACCTTCACACCTCAGATCAACCCAATTCCTGCACCTTCCCACCTCAGATCAACCCAATTCCTGCACCTTTCCACCTCAGATCACCCCAATTCCTGCATCTTCCCATCTCAGATCAACCCAATTCCTGCACCTTCCCACCTCAGATCAACCCAATCCCTGCACCTTTCCACCTCAGATCACCCCAATTCCTGTATCTTCCCATCTCAGATCACCCCAATTCCTGCACCTTCACACCACCCCAATTCCTGAACCTACCTAATTACTACACCTTCACACCTCAGGTCACCCCAATTCCTGCACCTTTACAACTCAGATCACCCCAGTTCCTGCACCTTCACACTTCAGATCAGTTCCAATTCCTGCACCTTCTCACCTCAGATGACCCCAATTCCTGCACCTTCCCACTTCAGATCACCCCAATTCCTGCACCTTTACAACTCAGATCACCCCAGTTCCTGCACCTTCACACCTCAGATCACTCCCATTTCCTGCAGCTTAACACCTCAGATCAGTTCCAATTCCTGCACCTTCACACCTCAGATCACCCCAATTCCTGCACCTTCACACCTCAGATCAGTTTCAATTCATGCTTCTTCACACCTCAGATCACCATTTCCTGTACCTTTCCACCTCAGATCACCCAAATTCATGCACCTTCACACCTCAGATCAGTTTTAATTCCTGCACCTTCACACCTCAGATCAGTTTTAATTCCTGCACCTTCACACCTCAGATCACCCCAACTACTGCACCCAGGGGCACACATAGGCAGGGCAGGGCAGACAACGTCCCCTCAAACCAGCCCAATACCTGGACCATCACACCTCAGATCACCCCAATTCCTGTACCATCACACCTTAGATCACCCCAATTCCTACAGCTTCACACCTCAGATCACACTAAATACTGCACCTTCACACCTCAGGTCACCCCAATTCCTGCACCTTCACACCTCAGATCCACCCAATTCCTGCACCTTCACACCTCAGATCACCCTAATTCCTTCACCCAGGGGCACACATAGAGCAGAACGGACAGCTCTCAGGCCAGCCCAATACCTGCACCATCACACCTAAGATCACCCAAATTCCTGTACCATCACACCTCAGATCCACCCAATCCCTGCACCTTCACAGGATTTGGGGCATAACTAAAAATCCTGCACCTTTACATTTCAGTTCACCGAAATACTGCACCTTCACACCTCAGATCACCCTAATTCCTGCACCCAGGGGCACACAGAGCATGATGGACAACGGTACCCTCAGATCAGCCCAATTCTTGCACCATCACACCGCAGATCACCCCAATTCCTGTACCATCACACCTCAGATCAGCCCAAGTCCTGCACCTTCACACCTCAGATCACACCAAGTCCTGCACCTTAACACCTCAGAACAGGTTCAATTTTTGCACCTAAACAACACCCCAATTCCTGCACCTTTACACCTCAGATCACCCCAATTCCTGCACCCAGGGGCACACAAAGAGCTGGATGGACAACAGCGCCCTCAGACCAACCATTTCTTGCACCATCACACCTCGGATCACCCCAATTTCTGTACGATCACACCTTTGATCACCCCAATTCCTGTACCTTCACAGGATTTGGGGCATCTCCTCAAATCCTGCACCTTCACACCTCAGATCACCCCAATTCCTGCACCTTCACACCTCAGATCACTGTACCCCACTGCACATCTGTCCCACCACTGTGCTTTCTGCTGATCCAACCCATGACTGCCCCCCTCTTGCTCATCTGCCCCACCACCATACTTCCCTTTCTCATCTGTCTCACCGCTTTACCCGCCTTTCCCATTTGTCCTTTCTTGTCAGCCCCACCTCTGTCCCCACTGCTCATCTGCTCTACCACTATACCCCCTTGTCTTCAGCCCCATTGCTGTACCCCCTTTCTCATCTGCCCCACTGCTCATCTGTCCCAGCACTGTACCCGCTGCTCATCTACTCTACTGCTGTACACCCTGTACTTCTGTACCAGAGCCAGAGGCGTAACTAGTACCTTCAGGGCCCCGGTGCAAGAAACCATGAAGGCCCCCCCCCGGACCCCTGGCCGGGGCCCTTCCCTTCAAGCCTGTTACTCTTCCCACTGATCCTGGGGCCCTTTACTCTCATTGCGGGACCCTTTCACAAGTTCTGCAGTAGGCTCCCTTCCTGAAATCTTGGGGCCTCCCCACTGTGGTGGAATGCCAGGAATTTCATCCACTGGTGTCAGTCTTTTTTATTTTTTGGTATTTTAATATTATTATTTTTAATTATTTTATTTTTTTTTTTACAATGTCACTGACTATGACTCTGTCCATTCAGAAAAGGAAGGAGCTGGTAAATGACATATCTACCGACCCCTTCCTGGTTCTCTATTGTGACACATCCCCTGCAGCATCCAGAAGGAGAGGAAAGAGAGCACAGTAGTGGGAGCACACAGCGGCCCAGAGACAGCAGAACACAAGTGAACTGGATAGGAGTGAAGGGGGCAGCATACAGAGGAACCAATCTCCTCCATTTTCCTCCTGCAGCTACAGGAGGAAAAAGGAGAACAGTGATTTCTTTACATGCTGCCCCCGCCGCCCCTCCTATCCAGGTGTACAGGGGAGCCGCACAGGCCCCCTGGAGCATGGGGCCCAGTTGCAATTGCAACCCCTGTAGTTACGCCCCTGACCAGAGCTGTATCCCCTGCTCTTCTGCTTCAGCACTGCACCTCTGCCCCAGCGCTGCACCGTCTGCTCTTCTGCCCCAGCGCTGCACCGTCTGCTCTTCTGCCTCACTCCTGTATATTCTGCTTTTCTGCCCCAGCGCTGTACCCTCTTCACTTCTGCCCCAACATTATGCCCTCTTAACTTTTTCCCCAACACTGTATGCCCTGGTCTTCTGCCCCAGCGCTGTACCGCCAAACATCTGTTGCTGACACTGTACCCACCACTGTACCCCACTTCTCATTTATACCTGGCACTTTTGTTCCTGCTCATCAACACACACCACTGTACCTGACACCATACCTCCTGCTAATTTTTTTCCAACAGTGCTCCTCCCGCTCACTGGTACCTCCCGCTACTCCTCCCGCTCACTGGTATCTGACACTATGTCTCCTGATCTTGCTTTCACGGTGCTGTATTTTCGGCTTGGCTGCTGTATATTGCTTCTAGCACTTCCTGGTGTGGTTCATGTGGCTGTGAGTTCCGGGGTGAAAGGGACAAGAGCTGGATGTACGCAGCAGTAATAAAGAGGGGAAAAAATTACAGATGCTCTGCCAGAACAGTGGAACTGTCCTCAGTTCAAGGAAGCCAGCGCATGCCACTGAAAAAGGCAGACTTTTCACACGTGCCAGAGGTTGCCGACCCCTGATGTAGTGCAAGGGCCTGCCTTACTGCATCCAAATTTAAACTGTTTGGATTTGAGCTCAAAATATATGGGTTTTGGTAGATCTACAGTAAAGGAAAATTGTACAAGAAAATTGTAAAATGTATGGCCACCCTTAGGCCTAGTTTACACTTGCAGTTGGAGGGCAGTTAAAAAAAAAAAAGGTACTCAAGGCACGTTTTGTTGCAGGACACAGATATTTGTGTGGGGTTTTTTCTTTATTTCCCACAATAAAAAGTTCATAAATATTTTTCTTGTGTTATTTTGCATCATGTTTCATGGTTATAAATGTAACTGATATGTATGTAAACAAAAGCTATTTGTTAATATTTGATTTCTTCACTTTTTTTTTTTTTGAGAGATTATCCACTTTAACCACTTGCAGACTGCAGTGTACCAGGATTATGACTGAAAATATCAGCCACAAGCACGGTACCATTTTTTTTCAGCAGACGACTTTCTCATGAAAACGGTCTGAGCAGTTTATGAGCCGCTGGGCCGGTTTCCGAAATGGACTTAAACTTTTAAACAAAAAAGTGCCACAAAAAGTCTAGTCTTCAAGTGGTTAAAAGTCCCACATACCTTGTTTTCCAGGTTTATCCTTGGTTGTGAACTACTGAATGCAGATAAAGGATGTAGTGGTGATTATGGACTCTTACCTCTGACATGACTTTATCAAATTAATACTCTAATTTTGAAGGACTCCAGTAATAGACCTTGTTATTGTTCTACATCAGAATTACGCAGCAGAGCTTCAAGGTCAACATCAACATTGTAATATCAATACAAACAATAGTTATTTTTGGCAATCCATTTTAAACTTACTTGAAATCTCTCCTTTCACGTTGTGAGTTCTGCCTGTATGCTGGCCATCTCTTTCCACACCTTCCTGGGTTCCCTGCATGCTTTACTGCTTCTTCATTGCAGTTTGCTTACCGTTTCTAAGGACTACATATCCCATGGTACCTTGTCATCTGCAAGAAGTGATTCCTGTACTGACTCCTCCCTCTCAGCACCTCTGCATAGATCAGAAGGCAGGCACTTTGAATTCTGTGACACAGCAGTACTCACAGGGCATAGGGAATATGTGTCACAGAATTTAAGGAAGTAAAGATATGGGGATCCTCACAGAGTAAGTTTACAAAACTTCAAGATTGTTCAGATTAATAGAAGTAGACCAGAAATAATTAAAATACAATGTGGAAATAAATATAGGATTTTGAAAGGTTAGGTTTTAGATTGACCATTCACGTAGACACAGTGAAAAAATAGTTTGTCAGAACATTCTATATTGTCATTGTTGAGTCAGCTGATTTAGTTTAAAAGCCAATAAAATTTTGTCCAGACCGGACACTTCAATGGAATCCTAAATGTACTAAACTGGTTTATTTACAGGGAAATTATGTCAGACAATTGATGCCTGACCAGATGTGGCTGGTGCCACATTCATAGAAACATTTTAAATGAAAAAGATAATGAATGGGATTTGAACGGTACCAAAAATGACAACCATAAAAAGTGCAAAAAGTTTATTATACATCATGATTAAAAACAGGTACAGAGATTAAAAACATGTGAATCCCTTGTACGTATGAGTCACATATATATACAAATACATGCATACCCCAAAGAACCAAACTGAGCTTAAAGCATGGAAATGTATCCCAACGCGTTTCAACAATTATTGTCTTTTTCGGGGATAATGCCGGGAGGGTAGATTCTACAAGAAACCAATATGTTTACAAAGTAATATAGAACATAAATACAATGGTTTTTTTTTTAAATACTCTTTATTACAGAATTATGTAATCATTACAAATAATATGCATCTCTTAACATACTCAATCACATACTTTTGGTTCCCCAAGGGATCCCTACATTCACAACAATACAGATAGAAGAGAATCAGCGTACTATATAACATGATATATATCCATCTTAATATATTAACATACCCTTATACTTTGGTAATTAGACAATCGTTTCCTTCCATATTTCACTCTTATCGAGAGTAACATTAGCATTTATCCACCCCCCACACACACCTGTACTCAATCAGTGTCCACCATCAAGTGGATATAGGAGGAGTCCCCTGTAGTGCATTTGCACATCTCTCCCAGCAAGGAGTGTTGTCTCCAAGGGTTAGAAAGGCTGGATTCATCTCTTTTTTCATGGATAGTGTAGGACCCACTGATAATGGGGTACTTTGACGCAGTAGTGGGCTTGAGCACGATATGGCCATATGGTGGGACCAAACCCCCATTTTTATTTATGGACTCTCTTCAGATTTGGTAGTAATTTCTTTTGCATTTGCGCGCTATTCTTTTTTAATATACATGTCTTTTGGTTCATAGCTGCAGCAGCTTTGGAAATATATGGGTATGCTCCCCCAAATTTTTTGCCTGTTTATTATGTATTCGGTCTGACCAGACTATCGAGGTTGAGCAGCCCTCCCCACCCCCCACACACACCTGTACTCAATCAGTGTCCACCATCAAGTGGATATAGGAGGAGTCCCCTGTAGTGCATTTGCACATCTCTCCCAGCAAGGAGTGTTGTCTCCAAGGGTTAGAAAGGCTGGATTCATCTCTTTTTTCATGGATAGTGTAGGACCCACTGATAATGGGGTACTTTGACGCAGTAGTGGGCTTGAGCACGATATGGCCATATGGTGGGACCAAACCCCCATTTTTATTTATGGACTCTCTTCAGATTTGATAGTAATTTCTTTTGCATTTGCGCGCTATTCTTTTTTAATATACATGTCTTTTGGTTCATAGCTGCAGCAGCTTTGGAAATATATGGGTATGCTCCCCCAAATTTTTTACCTGTTTATTATGTATTCGGTCTGACCAGACTATCGAGGTTGAGCAGCCCTCCCCACCCCCCACACACACCTGTACTCAATCAGTGTCCACCATCAAGTGGATATAGGAGGAGTCCCCTGTAGTGCATTTGCACATCTCTCCCAGCAAGGAGTGTTGTCTCCAAGGGTTAGAAAGGCTGGATTCATCTCTTTTTTCATGGATAGTGTAGGACCCACTGATAATGGGGTACTTTGATGCAGTAGTGGGCTTGAGCACGATATGGCCATATGGTGGGACCAAACCCCCATTTTTATTTATGGACTCTCTTCAGATTTGGTAGTAATTTCTTTTGCATTTGCGCGCTATTCTTTTTTAATATACATGTCTTTTGGTTCATAGCTGCAGCAGCTTTGGAAATATATGGGTATGCTCCCCCAAATTTTTTGCCTGTTTATTATGTATTCGGTCTGACCAGACTATCGAGGTTGAGCAGCCCTCCCCACCCCCCACACACACCTGTACTCAATCAGTGTCCACCATCAAGTGGATATAGGAGGAGTCCCCTGTAGTGCATTTGCACATCTCTCCCAGCAAGGAGTGTTGTCTCCAAGGGTTAGAAAGGCTGGATTCATCTCTTTTTTCATGGATAGTGTAGGACCCACTGATAATGGGGTACTTTGACGCAGTAGTGGGCTTGAGCACGATATGGCCATATGGTGGGACCAAACCCCCATTTTTATTTATGGACTCTCTTCAGATTTGGTAGTAATTTCTTTTGCATTTGCGCGCTATTCTTTTTTAATATACATGTCTTTTGGTTCATAGCTGCAGCAGCTTTGGAAATATATGGGTATGCTCCCCCAAATTTTTTGCCTGTTTATTATGTATTCGGTCTGACCAGACTATCGAGGTTGAGCAGCCCTCCCCACCCCCCACACACACCTGTACTCAATCAGTGTCCACCATCAAGTGGATATAGGAGGAGTCCCCTGTAGTGCATTTGCACATCTCTCCCAGCAAGGAGTGTTGTCTCCAAGGGTTAGAAAGGCTGGATTCATCTCTTTTTTCATGGATAGTGTAGGACCCACTGATAATGGGGTACTTTGACGCAGTAGTGGGCTTGAGCACGATATGGCCATATGGTGGGACCAAACCCCCATTTTTATTTATGGACTCTCTTCAGATTTGGTAGTAATTTCTTTTGCATTTGCGCGCTATTCTTTTTTAATATACATGTCTTTTGGTTCATAGCTGCAGCAGCTTTGGAAATATATGGGTATGCTCCCCCAAATTTTTTGCCTGTTTATTATGTATTCGGTCTGACCAGACTATCGAGGTTGAGCAGCCCTCCCCACCCCCCACACACACCTGTACTCAATCAGTGTCCACCATCAAGTGGATATAGGAGGAGTCCCCTGTAGTGCATTTGCACATCTCTCCCAGCAAGGAGTGTTGTCTCCAAGGGTTAGAAAGGCTGGATTCATCTCTTTTTTCATGGATAGTGTAGGACCCACTGATAATGGGGTACTTTGACGCAGTAGTGGGCTTGAGCACGATATGGCCATATGGTGGGACCAAACCCCCATTTTTATTTATGGACTCTCTTCAGATTTGGTAGTAATTTCTTTTGCATTTGCGCGCTATTCTTTTTTAATATACATGTCTTTTGGTTCATAGCTGCAGCAGCTTTGGAAATATATGGGTATGCTCCCCCAAATTTTTTGCCTGTTTATTATGTATTCGGTCTGACCAGACTATCGAGGTTGAGCAGCCCTCCCCACCCCCCACACACACCTGTACTCAATCAGTGTCCACCATCAAGTGGATATAGGAGGAGTCCCCTGTAGTGCATTTGCACATCTCTCCCAGCAAGGAGTGTTGTCTCCAAGGGTTAGAAAGGCTGGATTCATCTCTTTTTTCATGGATAGTGTAGGACCCACTGATAATGGGGTACTTTGACGCAGTAGTGGGCTTGAGCACGATATGGCCATATGGTGGGACCAAACCCCCATTTTTATTTATGGACTCTCTTCAGATTTGGTAGTAATTTCTTTTGCATTTGCGCGCTATTCTTTTTTAATATACATGTCTTTTGGTTCATAGCTGCAGCAGCTTTGGAAATATATGGGTATGCTCCCCCAAATTTTTTGCCTGTTTATTATGTATTCGGTCTGACCAGACTATCGAGGTTGAGCAGCCCTCCCCACCCCCCACACACACCTGTACTCAATCAGTGTCCACCATCAAGTGGATATAGGAGGAGTCCCCTGTAGTGCATTTGCACATCTCTACCAGCAAGGAGTGTTGTCTCCAAGGGTTAGAAAGGCTGGATTCATCTCTTTTTTCATGGATAGTGTAGGATCCCACTGATAATGGGGTACTTTGACGCAGTAGTGGGCTTGAGCACGATATGGCCATATGGTGGGACCAAACCCCCATTTTTATTTATGGACTCTCTTCAGATTTGGTAGTAATTTCTTTTGCATTTGCGCGCTATTCTTTTTTAATATACATGTCTTTTGGTTCATAGCTGCAGCAGCTTTGGAAATATATGGGTATGCTCCCCCAAATTTTTTGCCTGTTTATTAAGCATTTATCCATACATCCCAAATCTTATGGTATTTTTGTATTACCCCTCTATGTTCATACATTATCTTTTCATAGGGAATAATTTGATTAACAGTTTTAATCCATTGATTCACTGACAGTGATGTCGTCTGTAACCATTTTACCGCTATTTGTTTTCTGGCCAAAAATAATGTTTCCTGTATTAGTATCTTATTATATTTTGACCATATTTCCTCCTTCAACAACCCAAACAGACAAAGTTCAACAATACATGGAATTGGTCTTGTCAAGACCGTTGACAAGATCTCCCTCACTTGTCTCCAAAACTCAACTGTGAATTCACAATCCCACATCAGATGCAAGAAATCCGCCCCCTCTCGGTGGCATCTTTGACACTCCAATGTGGCCCTCCGTCCCATTCTATGTAATCTACTTGGACTCAAATATATTTGATGTGTCATATATAATTGTGTTAATCTATTATTTGCTGCAGGTGATACTGTTAAATGTATAGAACAAATCTCTTCCATGTATCTCTTACTCTCAACTTATTTCTATTTACCTTTGCCTGGATTAAACATGAGTAGAGTATGGAGATCAGACCCTTTGGGCCCTGTGACCTCAATACTCCAATAATAGGGTATTTTGATATCTTACATTTTTGTGCCCTCATTTGTGTCTGTAAGGCATGCCGGAGTTGCAGATATTTATAGAAATTTTTTTGGGTTATGTTGTACTGCTCTCTTATATACTCAAAAGAGTATATTACCCCATCATTATATATTATTTGTGCCAGCGTATAAATGCCTTTCTGTTTCCAAAACTCCCTGTCTATATCAGTACTTATTTGATCCAAGCCCGCGTTATTCCATAATGGGACTTCTTGTGGAATATCACTAAATCCCACCACTTTTTTTGTTTCTCTCCAGACCGATTTTGCTAGGGTTACAATGGGAATTTTTATTCTAGGTAGTTTCTCTGCTTGTGCTTCTAAACTCACAATAAGTTAATCGATTCCCAGCATTCTTAAAAAGCATCCCTCTACATCTAACCCATAGCCCAGATTCAACCACTTCTGTAGATGCTTTAGCTGACCTGCCAGATAATACAAATATACATCCAGTAGAGCCAGTCCTCCTTCCATTTTTGGCCACTGTAATGTTGTTAATTTTAATTTACATCTTCCATTAATCCATATAAATTTTGTAAAGTAAGAATTCCATTTTTTAAATATCAGTTTAGGTATTATTACTGGTGAATGTGAGAATACATATAGACATTTTGGTAATATTATTGTTTTAATCAAACTTATTCTTTCTACCACTGATAGTGGCATTTTAGACCATATCCCCAAATGTATTTTTTATATATTTCATTAGGGGATATACATTAGCTCCCAGCGAATCCTTTGGCTGGAGGGTAATGTAGATCCCCAAATATTTAAATGTCTCAACTATTTTTAATGGGTAGTTCCTACTCTCCTTTGCCTGTATTTCCTGTTGAAGTGGCATCAATACTGATTTCTGCCAGTTTATCTTTAAACCGGAGAAATCACCAAAATCATTTATAATCCTCATTGCCTCATCCAGTGTACTCTGGGGATCATTCATATACAATATAATATCATCCGCATATAACCCAATATGTTCCGTCCTCCCTCCTATCGTTATCTCTTTATATCTCTTAGATTGTCTAAATCCCAGGGCCATTATCTCTATTGCTTTAGCAAACAAGTGGGGGGACGGTGGGCACCCCTGTCTTGTCCCCCTATACAATCTTACAGGGGATGACAATTTACCATTTACCAATATAGTCGACCATGGTTGTTTATATATTATCTCTATCCACCTAATAAAGTTTTCCCCAAATCCAAATTTATTTATCGCCACCCTTAGAAACAGCCACTCAATAGAGTCAAATGCTCTTGCTGTATCCAAAGATGCCAACGCACTTGTTTCCGGGACATAATCCTTTAATTGTGCCACTACTTGCATTCTTCTTATATTTATTGATGTTGATTTCCCAGGCATAAATCCTGTCTGATCATTATGGATGATAGTTGAAATAACTGTATTTAATCTTTTTTCCAAAATTTTTGTTAGTATTTTGTAATCTATATTCAACAATGAAATCGGTCTATAAGAAGAGCATACTCTCATATCTTTATCAGGTTTAGGTATAAGTATAACTGTAGCCTCATACATAGATTCAGACAGTAACCATTGCCTAAACATATTTATATATAGCTTAGTGAGGGCTGGTACCATGATATCTATATATTGTACATAAACTTCTAGCGGTATCCCATCAGGGCCGGAGCTTTACCCTCTGTCATTGCTAAAATGGCCATTCTCACCTCTTCCTCCGTGATCTGCTCCTCCATTCTCAATCTATTCTCCATAGCAAGCTCAGGGATAACTAAGTCACTTAACCGGTTGCCGACCGCCGCACGACTATATACTGCGGCGGTCAGCCCCGGCCAGGCAGAGTGACGTAGGGGTACGTCACTCGCCTGTCACTGACTTGTGAGCCGATTGCGGGCGGGCACGCGCCCGCACCGGCTCGTTCACTGACAAGTCAGTGCGTGTGACCGGCGGACCCGATCGTCTGCCGGTCACTCACGATCGCTCCGGTGAAGGGAGAAAGTCAGGCGGCGTATGTAAACAAGCCGTCTGTAATTCTCCCTGGTGTAAAAATGAAGATCAGACGGTTCTACTATGTAGGACCGTAATCTTTGTTTTTACACCAATAGCCATGTCCCTTTACAGTTAGAATCACACCCCTAGGACACACTTAACCCCTCCCTCTCCAATACAGTTAACCCCCTTCCCTGCCAGTGTCATTTTTGCAGTAACAGTGCATATGTATAGCACTGATTACTGCAGTAATGTCACTGGTAACCCCAAAAGTGTCAAAAATGTCAGTCAAGGGTCCGATCTGTCCGCCGCAATGTCGCAGTACCGCAAAAAAAAACGCAGATCGCCGCCATTACTCGTTAAAAAAAAAAACACCAAAAATGACAAAAATCTTTCCCTTTGTTAGTAAACGCGATAACTTTTGCGCAAATCAATCAAAATACGCTTTTCGCAATTTTTTTTTACCAAACATATGTAGCATAAAACAAATAGGCCGAAAATGTTAAAAAATTTTGATTTTTACATTTTTTTGGGGGGAATTTCATATAAAAAAATGTGAAAAATATTGTTATTTTTGCAAAATTGACGCTCTTTTTTTGTTTATAGCGCATGATCAAAAAATCGCACAGGTGATAAAATACCACCAAAAGAAAGCTCTGTTTGTGGGAAAAAAAGGACGTCAAATTCGTTTAGGTACAGCGTTGCACGACCACGCAATGGTCCGTTAAAATCACGCAGTAAAAAATCGCAAAATACCCCCTGGTCTTTTAGCAGCCAAATCCTCCGGGGCTTAAGTGGTTAAGTATCTTTCTATTTCTTCCTCACTATATGACATTGTGGATGTGTACATTGAAACATAATAATCATAAAAAGTTTTACTTATTTCTTCCGTTAAATATACCTCTTCTCCATTTTTATCTCTAATTTTTGGGATTACTAATGCTGTTGTTTGCTGATTTATCAGAAATGCTGACAGTTTACCTATTTGATCTCCATGCTCATATTTCTTTTGTCTATGGAAGAATAATCTTCGCTTAGAATTGGCTATAATATGATTCTTATGTCTGCAGCAAAGATTTTCCCATTTTTGTTGATTATGATCTGTACTATCTTTTATAAAATCTACTTCTGCCTGCATATATGCTTGTGCCAACTCCTCCTCTTCTCTTCCGTTTGTCTTTTTTATAAATGCTATTGTAGATTTTAAGGTTCCTCGTAAATATGCCTTAAATGTATCCCATATAACTCCATCCATTTGGGAGTCCTCATGAGCCTCCCAGAACATTTTTAACTGATCTATTGCTCTATCATTTGTGCCTATCTGAGACAACCAATATGGGTGTACTCTCCATCCAGGGCCTCTTCCCTTAGGGCCTATTGTTAAAAAGCAGACCAATGGTGAATGAATGATCGGACACACTTCGTGGTAGATACTTGACTGAGTCCACCAAAGGTATTGTTTTCGCATTAACAAGTATCAAGTCTATCCTAGACAAGCTCTTCTTAGTGCCAGTTCACATTTCTGCGATGCGGGAACGCTGCGAATATACAGCGTGTTCCCGCATCGCATCCACACCCCTGGCAGTTCACACTGCCATATGCGATACGCTGGGGTTGTCAAATAAAAGTTAACGACACCCCCAGATCAGATCGCATATCGCAGTGCGATCTGAAAGTTTGCACAGAATCGGATCGCACTAGTGTGAACCACCATGCGATCTGATTCTGCTGCGGACCAAAAAAAGGGTCCTGTGCGAGTTAGGTGCGATTGCGGTGCGATTTAAGCCATAAAAACTGTATGGCTGAATTTGCACCGCACAGAGATCGCATGTCATTTTAGGAGCAGTGCGCTCGGAATTACATGCGGTCTCTGTGATCGCAGAAATGTGAATCGCCACTTACCGGGTACCGAACAATAATATGCTCTAGTATGGGGATACTTTGACCTCCAAATATCCACCCAGCCTACCTCCCGTGCAACCTTTTTTAACCTTCCTAGCGGTATTCCCGAGCCACACTCGGGGTACAGTTAAGAAGATCGCTGGATCCTGGTAGGGGGGTTACTTACCTTGTCACCGGGATCCAGCGATGTATCCCGGCAGTGTGCGGTGGCGGAGCTTCCTCCCGATCCTCTCTGTGCCCCGGCTTCCGTCTCCTGCGACGTGACGTTCGCAGGGGGGTGGAACCGGCGGCAAATTCAAATGTAAAACACACCAAACACACTGATACAATGCAAAATAAAATATAGTCACATTAGTTTGCCCCCCAGTGCCCTTTCCTGCAGTTTTACTGTACTATATATATATATATATATGTATACTATATGTATACGTATATATATATATATATATATATATATATATATATATATATATATACATACAGTATATATATATATATATATATATATATATATGTATACATATATACATACATACTTTAACTTATTTATAGTTTTTAATTATATTATAATTTATGATTTTTTTGTTTCAAACTTTATCATACCTGAGATGTTATAAAGAAGAACGCACAGAAAAAAAAAATCATATGTAAATAGTTGCTTTGGGCTGCTCATTCTTAAGAATTATATGCAAAATAATGGTACTACTTTCAGCACCTAAAATCCGAAAGAATCATACCGCCAGGGAGGTTAATATACGTATTCCCCCCCACTCGGTCCCGTATGCTTTTCCCGTTTTTATCTAATGTGGGGTCCATTAACATATTAAAGTCTCCTATACATATAACATATGCATCCGGGTATTGCGTCATAAATATAACAGCTTCCTTTAATATTTTCATATTGGCTGGGGGGGGGGGGGGATTATAAAGCCCTATTATTACGAAAGGTAATGAGAACACCCTAGCATATACAAATACAGGTCCCTCTCAAAAAATTAGCATATTGGGATAAAGTTCATTATTTTCTGTAATGTACTGATAAACATTGGACTTTCATATATTTTAGATTCATTACACACAACTGAAGTAGTGCAAGCCTTTTATTGTTTTAATATTGATGATTTTGGCATACAGCTCATGAAAACCCAAAATTCCTATCTCAAAAAATTAGCATATTTCATCCGACCAATAAAAGAAAAGTGTTTTTAATACAAAAAAAGTCAACCTTCAAATAATTATGTTCAGTTATGCACTCAATACTTGGTCGGGAATCCTTTTGCAGAAATGACTGCTTCAATGCGGCGTGGCATGGAGGCAATCAGCCTGTGGCACTGCTGAGGTGTTATGGAGGCCCAGGATGCTTCGATAGCGGCCTTGAGCTCATCCAGAGTGTTGGGTCTTGCGTCTCTCAACTTTCTCTTCACAACATCCCACAGATTCTCTATGGGGTTCAGGTCAGGAGAGTTGGCAGGCCAATTGAGCACAGTAATACCATGGTCAGTAAACCATTTACCAGTGGTTTTGGCACTGTAAGCAGGTGCCAGGTCGTCCTGAAAAATGAAATCTTCATCTCCATAAAGCTTTTCAGCAGATTGAAGCATGAAGTGCTCCAAAATCTCCCGATAGCTAGCTGCATTGACCCTGCCCTTGATAAAACACAGTGGACCAACACCAGCAGCTGACATGGCACCCCAGACCATCACTGACTGTGGGTACTTGACACTGGACTTCAGGCATTTTGGCATTTCCCTCTCCCCAGTCTTCCTCCAGACTCAGTACTTCCGCAGGTCCCCCAAGGTCTGGAATCGGTCCTTCTCCACAATCTTCCTCAGGGTCCGGTCACCTCTTCTCGTTGTGCAGCGTTTTCTGCCACACTTTTTCCTTCCCACAGACTTCCCACTGAGGTGCCTTGATACAGCACTCTGGGAACAGCCTATTCGTTCAGCAATGATGGCCTTCTGGACAGCAGTCAGGTCGGCAGTCTTACCCATGATTGCGGTTTTGAGTAATGAATCAGGTTGGGAGTTTTTAAAAGCCTCAGGAATCTTTTGCAGGTGTTTAGAGTTAATTAGTTGATTCAGATGATTAAGTTAATAGCTCGTTTAGAGAACCTTTTCATGATATGCTAATTTTTTGAGATAGGAATTTTGGGTTTTCATGAGCTGTGTGCCAAAATCATCAATATTAAAACAATAAAAGGCTTGCACTACTTCAGTTGTGTGTAATGAATCTAAAATATATGAAAGTCTATTACAGTACATTACAGAAAATAATGAACTTCATCACAATATGCTAATTTTTTGAGAGGGACCTGTATATATCTTCCTTCTGAATCTTTTTTTAACTTGAATAAATTCCCAAGATACAGACCGATGTACCATCAGTGTAACACCTCTTGAATATGTTGTGTGACACGTATGGCACACTCAGGGAGCCCATACTTTCTTTAAACATTCTAAACGTTTTTTTGTCATATGTGTTTCTTGCAAACAGATCATTTGGGCCCTAGTTTTATGAATAATTGAAAAAACTTGATTTTGTTTTTCTGCTGTTCTAAGGCCCCTTACATTCCATGTTAGAAAGCCACATTGCTCAACCATTTTGATCTATTCCAATATCTAACTTATAATATAATTCCATCCACATATGTTCCCCATTTCTCGTCATCCCTTATTTTTAAGTAGCTCCCAGCACCCGTCCTTGTATACACCAATCTCTTTTCCTCTATCTACATAAAACCCATTCTTAATCATCCACTCTACTACATTCATACCCCATCCAAGAAATACATACAGCCAAATAATAGTAATAAAAAGAAAAAAAAATTATAGGGCATTGCCACTATAAAGCATATGCTTATATGTAGGCAATATAGATTAAGCTCAGCCCATCCAGCTCTGGGGACCCATTAGTATTCCTTTCTTCCTTTCTGCTTATTTTCTAATTCTATAAGGACAACAAAAAATTATTTGACACCCTCAGGCTCGGTTCACATATATGCGATGCGGGAAGGCTGCGAATTCGCAGCCTGTTCCCGCATCGCACACGCACCCCCGGCAGTTCACACTGCCATATGCGATACGCTGGGGGTGTCAATGTAATCTTAACGACACCCCCAGTTTGATCGCATATCGCAGTGCGATCGTGCAGTTCGCACAGGATCGGATCGCACAAGTGTGAACCGCTGTGCGATCCGATCCTGATGCGGCAGCAAAAATGCCTCCTGTGCGTGTTTGCTGCGGGTGCGATGCGAATTTAGCCATACAAACTGTATGGCTAAACTCGCACCGCACAGCTGATCGCATGTCATGTCGGAGCAGTGCGCTCCGACATGACATGCGAACCCCGCACACGCAGTAGTGTGAACCGGGGCTCAGCCACAAAAATACACAAAAATACAAAGTGTTATAGTGCAGTGCTATTTAAAAAAAAAAAAAGGGGGGGGAAGAGGAGAGGAGACATTTTATATGCTCCTCAACCACAAACATACAAAGTGTTTTAGTGCAGTGCTATTAAAAAAAAAATAAAAAAAAGGGGGAAAGGAGACATTTTATATGCTCCTTAGCCACAATAATGTATTTTTTTTTTTTATCTATCCCAAAATTATCCTGTGATCATCTTATTACTCCATGGTGTTTATATCCTTATTTCTTCCTTCCTTCTATATAACTAAACCCAAACCTGTTGACAGTGCATTCAAATAATCTATTTTTCAGTGCAAAAAAAAAATAAATAAATAAAAAACAACAACAATACACCTCAATCCCAAAACACAAAAAAAGGGGGGAAAATAAGTGCAATAGTGCAACCTCTTCTCCAGCATAAAAAAAATAAAAAAAATTAAACCAAATTTTTACCACTCCTCCCCCCACAAAATCCATCATCATAGTCCATTATAGAACCAATCAGTTAATTATCCCACAGTATCAAGTTTATCCTTATTTAACTATTTCTTTATATGTTCATTCAGCTTCACTATTTAATCATTTTGTAGCTATGTTTTTACTCTGTCAAAGCAGCTTTATATGTTCTCAACCATTCTTGTGCTTGATCTGGAGAGCTAAAAAACACTGCTTTTCCATTATCCTCTACTCTTAGTCTAGCAGGATATGCCATTGAGTATACTATTTATTTTTCTTGAAGTGTCCGCTTAATTTCATTAAATGTAGCACGCTGTTTCTGTAATTCCAATGAAAAATCTCGGAATATGGATACTTTGTGACTTTCAAACTGTATGATGCGTTTCTGTCTTGCCTTCCACAACACTTGATCTCGATCCTTGCAGTTTAGTAGGCGTGCTATTATTGGTCTTGCAGGTGCACCTGATTGTGAGGATCTTGCTGGAACTCTATGAGCTCTCTCTACTGCAAATGCAGTGGAAAACTCTACCTCAGAAAAAACTATTTTTAACCATTTTTCCACAAATACACCCGTGTTCTGCCCTTCAGCTCTTTCAGGCATCCCCACAATCCTAATATTATTCCGCCGTATGCGGTTCTCCAAATCATCCATTTTCTGTTGCAACCAAACAGTTTGCTTTCCCATGTCTGCTACTTTTTAGATATCGGAGGAATTGCATCCTCTAAAGTTGACACTCTGTTTTCTACTTCAGCCATCTTTTCCCGAATGTTCTTAATATCATGTCTAAGCAGTCCTATATCTTCCTTTAGCTCCTCCATTTTACCTGTTAAGGTGCTGCTGCTTACTTGTATTGCTGCCAGAAGCTGTGTATTCATTTGCTCCAGAGTAAGCCTCGGTTGCTGGTCAGTTTGCTCAGACTGAGCGGTGCTCACTTTTTGTGTCTCCACATTTGGCGGGCCGCCACTCCGCGTCAGAGACGGGCTCCGTCCGCCCTCCTGCTTCTCTTTCCTGGCATATTCTTGGAGCCGCTCCGCCACCGCATGTCAGTCCTTGCTCATTCTGTCGCCGTATTCACTGGATGAAAAAACCCCCTTATGGGTCCTCAGAGCCACAGATATATTACAGGATTCTGGCGGAGACTAGAGGCTGAGCACGGAGCTCCCGCTGACCACACTCCTCTAACCACTTCCTTGCATGGTAAAGGAAGTCACGCCCTGAATTGATGAGTAAGTTCCGTATAAATACAATGTTTAGAATTCAATACAGTAAAGGATAATGAACAAAAGCAGGGTAAATGCATAAACTTACAACGTTGATGACAAAAGCCATTCCAAACATGGAGTACCCCAGAGACCCAAGGGATTCAAGGGACAAGCTGCCGCTAAACAAAAAAAAATGCCCAGTAGGTGAAGTATAACCACTCACATAACCTACATACAGGATACAACACCCAGATGTGAAGAGGAACATATGACCGACACTTGTCAAAGGAGTTAATCTCAAGATAGATGGAATATAAAGAAATATTACCTGTGTTTGCCATGCCCTCCAGTGAGGGTCAGGCTGCTGCAGCCCTGCCCTCTGAACTGGTGGCACTGGCCAAACAGGGTGCCTCTACTAGTGCTGCTTCTGCTTCCTCTCTTCCTTATTCTCCCATACCCAAGTCCCCCTTGGACCCAAATCGAGCCAGAGGGGGCAAGGGGATTGAGTCGTATCTCACAGGCCTCTTTCAATGATGAAGCAGGACTAAAAGTAATTAATTTGTCTTCACACTTCCTCTCCTTGGAGGAGACTCAGGTCCTATCCTTGAGCCTGAGTTTCTGCCCAACCTCTGACATTGATAGATTGATAGAACATTATTAAAGATCTCCATATCTTTGTTCGTAAAATTGTCCTACATCTATGCAATTCCAATCCTGAGAAAGAAATGTACAGCCCTACGGGACCTCACTCTCTTGTATGATCAATGTGAGGAAGATATATTCTTGGACCTCATTGATCAACTGGATCTAGACTCTTTATTAGAGACTCTTGCATCAACACCACCTCTATGTGACCCCTCTATACTTAAGAGAAAATTCCATAAATTTCCTTCTATTAATTCGAATCATAGGATCTCTGCCTTTGTAAAATGTGTTACCAAGGCGATTGAAGGTATTCCACACCATAGAAATTTAGACTCCAGTTTGACCCAAAGACATTTTGAAGCCTTATCCAGATTATTGTAGGATGTGCACGGACCTACATTCCAAAGGGATTGACGTTATCAAAAACTTTTTTCGTCAAAGTGCTCAATATCCAGCAGTGGTATTTGAATTTGTTTTGCAGGTCCTAAGTTTCATCCTGCACTATAATGCATTCATGTTTAACAGGTCCCACTTCCTCCAGGTACATGGCGTAGTGATGCGGAAGTGTAGTGCCCCATCCTATTCCAATTTGTACCTGGAGGAGTGGGAGCGGTCTTTTTACTTTCGGACAATTCATCATAATATTTTGAGTGTATCTTAAGTTAAGTTTTGGTTTTGAGATACATTGACAACATTTTTTTTAATTGGGATGTCCCCTTTCTCTACTAAACTAATGCCTGAAGACCATGAACTCTAATTACTATAATCTGGTGTTCACAATGGCATTTGATCGTCAAGTGACTTTTCTCGATCTGGAGATTGAAATAACCAATGAAGGTGTCCTGAGAAGCAATCTATATAGGAACCCCACAGTGGGTAACACAACTCTCCAGGCTAAAAGTTTCCTATCTGGCCCCTTAATACAATCTATTCCATTTGCACAATATTATTGCATTCGGCGCAATTGTTTCGATGATACTCTATTTAAACAAGCGGCCGATGAACTGAAATATCGCCTTTCGCAGAGAACATAATCTAAGTCCTGTCTGCTTAGGGCCTACAACAGAGCTGTATAACACGATCAAATTTACTTTTTGCACCCAAGCAGAAAATGAGTGATAATCAGTCTTTGCGCATTTTCACCACCTCTAATGCCAAGCACGATAGTGTTAGGAAATACATCCAAAAAGATTAGCATCTCCTGATGTCAGATACAAAGGTGGCCAGAATAGTTCCTTCATGTCCCCAAATTACCTTTAGGAGAGCTCCGTCTCTTCACGACAAATTGGTCTCCAGGAATTTTTCTTCCAATAGTGGATACAATGGGCCTAATTCATTGTACCTCCAATGCTGATTTTGTTCTATTTTACCTCCATTTTGACTATTTTTAGGTGCAAATGCAATTCACTATAACACCATCAGAAACGTTATGAGCAGTGTCAAATTCATTAAGATAAAATAACGTCAGGACTGTACTTAAAAACAGTCCAGCTAAAAGGTGGACTAATTTTTTCAAAATCACAAAATATGGCAGGAAAAAAATAAAAAATGTGTGGGAAAGATGTGTTATTTGATTTTGAGCTAAACTGCTTTTAAACTGTGTGAAAAAGTTAAAGAGGAAGTAAACCCTCCTCTGCAAGTTGTACCTATAGGTAAGCCTATGATAAGGTTTACCTATAGGTACTGTAAATATCCCCTAAACATGTACAGTTTAGGAGATATTTACCTTACATGCAGCCAGTGACGTCACTGGCGCATGCGCTCTGAAGGAACAGCCACTCGTGCCGTTCCTTCAGAGCCCCGTGCCGCCACCGCGGCTCCGGGCCAATCAGATGGCCGGATGCCGCGATCCTGGAAGACGGGCGACTGAACATGTCGCCCGTCATAGAGGTAAGCGGGAGGCACGGCGGGGGCTCGTTCTTAGGTAAGTATTTCATAATGAGCTAGTATGCGATGCATACTAGCTCATTATGTGTTTCTCTTTCAGGTTGTAAAAAAAAAAAAAAAATGTAAAATGAGTTTACAACCACTTTAAGTAGAAAAAAAGATATTAATAAAAGTGTAAAATGCAAAAATAGCTCCAGAGTCAATTTCTGGCAGATAGCCCATGTGCGCATGCTCCATACCAAAAATTAGGCTGAAAATAATGTTTTTGAAAACGTTAGTGGGTGTTATAGTGAATTTGCGGCAAATACCGCCGCAAATTCGCGGTAAAACGGCGCTATTCCAGCGCTAATGAGAGAAATGCACATATCTTTTCTTTTTTTGCACATATCTATGTATGTCTATATATATATATATATATATATATATATATATATATATGAATCACAAAAAAAATAATAAATATATATATATATATATATATATATATATATATATATATACACACACATATATATATATATATATATATATATAGATGCCCAAAAAATAATTATATGTATATATATATATGTTTTATTTATTGATTTGCCTATATGTGTATATATATATATATATATATATATGAAAAGCAACACTAATATGGCTTCTCCCCAAATATGAAACATTGTATATGTGTGAGACTAATATATTTTTGGGTTGGTTAGATATAGAAAGTAACAATAATATATGGGTTTTTGCATATGCACATATATATATATATATATATATATATATATATATATATATATATATATATCAATAATATATGGGTTTTTGCATATGCATATATATATATATATATATATATATATATATATGCAAAAAAACAATATATTATTGTTACTTCCTATATCTAACCAACCCAAAAATATATTAATTTCACACATATACAATGTTTCATTTTTAGGGGGGAGGAGCCCTATTAGTGTTGCTTTTCATATATAACAACAGACAGTTGTAGGTAGTTCAGGGATTCGAACACCCAAATACACTGTTGCAAGGCAGCTGTGCTAACCCCTTAACCACCTGAGGCTAATGACATTTTTTTCAAAGCATGTGTGATTTGTGCTTTTAAAAAAAAAATTATATATATATATATATATATATATATATATATATATATATATATATATATATATATATATATATATATATATATACTATTTAGACCCAATTCAAGCTCAAATAATTTTTATTAAAAAAATTTGATTGACTAATCGAATCAAACTATATTAATTTTTAAGGTGCCAGTGCATGTATGTTTGGTATAAAGATAACAAAAAACAACAAAAAAATAAAAAAAAAATAAACCTCAGAGACCACAATTCCCAAATAATTAACCTAGTTTAGAGAAACTGTATAAAATCAACACATTTTTAAAAATAATCCTGCATGCTGGAAATTATATATACAGTGGGTACGGAAAGTATTCAGACCCCCTTAAATTTTTTTTCACTCTTTGTTATATTGCAGCCATTTGCTAAAATCATTTAGGTTCATTCTTCTTCCTCATGAATGTACACATAGCACCCCATACTGACAGAAAAACACAGAATTGTTGACATTGTTGCAGATTTATTAAAAAAGAAAAACTGAAATATCACATGGTCCTAAGTATTCAGACCCTTTGCTGTGACACTCATATATTTAACTTTCCATTTCTTCTGATCATCCTTGAGATGGTTCTACACCTTCATTTGAGTCCAGCTGTGTTTGATTATACTGATTGGACTTGATTAGGAAAGCCACACACCTGTCTATATAAGACCTTCCAGATCACAATGCATGTCAGAGCAAATGAGAATCATGAGGTCAAAGGAACTGCCTGAAGAGCTCAGAGACAGAATTGTGGCAAGGCACAGATCTGGCCAAGGTTACAAAAAGATTTCTGCTGCACTTAAGGTTCCTAAGAGCACAATGGCCTCCATAATCCTCAAATGGAAGACGTTTGGGACGACCAGAACCCTTCCTAGAGCTGGCCGTCCGGCCAAACTGAGCTATCGGGGGAGAAGAGCCTTGGTGAGAGAGGTAAAGAAGAACCCAAAGATCACTGTGGCTGAGCTCCAGAGATGCAGTCAGGAGATGGGAGAAAGTTGTAGAAAGTCAACCATCACTGCAGCCCTCCACCAGTCGGGGCTTTATGGCAGAGTGGCCCGACGGAAGCCTCTCCTCAGTGTAAGACACATGAAAGCCCGCATGGAGTTTGCTAAAAAACACCTGAAGGAGTCCAAGATGGTGAGAAATAAGATTCTCTGGTCTGATGTGACCAAAATAGAACTTTTTGGCCTTAATTCTAAGTGGTATGTGTGGAGAAAACCAGGCACTTTTCATCACCTGTCCAATACAGTCCCAACATTGAAGCATGGTGGTGGCAGCATCATGCTGTGGGGGTGTTTTTCAGCTGCAGGGACAGGACGACTGGTTGCAATCGAGGGAAAGATGAATGCGGCCAAGTACAGGGATATCCTGGACAAAAACCTTCTCCAGAGTGCTCTGGACCTCAGACTGGGCCGAAGGTTTACCTTCCAACAAGACAATGACCCTAAGCACACAGCTAAAATAACGAAGGAGTGGCTTCACAACAACTCCGTGACTGTTCTTGAATGGCCCAGCCAGAGCCCTGACTTAAACCCAATTGAGCATCTCTGGAGAGACCTAAAAATGGCTGTCCACCAACGTTTACCATCCAACCTGACAGAACTGGAGAGGATCTGCAAGGAGGAATGGCAGAGGATCCCCAAATCCAGGTGTGAAAGACTTGTTGCATCTTTCCCAAAAAGACTCCTGGCTGTATTAGATCAAAAGGGGGCTTCTACTAAATACTGAGCAAAGGGTCTGAATACTTAGGACCATGTGATATTTCAGTTTTTCTTTTTTAATAAATCTGCAACAATGTCAACAATTCTGTGTTTTTCTGTCAGTATGGGGTGCTATGTGTACATTCATGAGGAAGAAGAAGGAACCTAAATGATTTTAGCAAATGGCTGCAATATAACAAAGAGTGAAAAATTTAAGGGGGTCTGAATACTTTCCGTACCCAATGTAGGTGTTTAAAACATTTATTTCTGTGAAAAATTAGCATTTTAAATATAAATTGATAGGCTAAGAAACTATCAGTGGCATATATTATGAAATAAAAGTAACAAAGTGATTATGTTTGTGTAAATTGTGCTTTGCAAAATGTTGCAAATATGTATTGAGCTTGAGCACATCTGCCATGCAACACTGTATTTGGGTGTTCAAATCCCTGAACTACCTACAACTGTCTGATGTTATATATGACAAGCAACACTAATATGGCTTCTCCCTAAAAATAAAACATTGTATATGTGTGAAATTAATATATTTGTTGGTTGAGTGGGGAGCCATATTAGTGTTGCTTCCTATATAGAGCCACATTACACTCTGAAAAATAGCAAAGTGTTTGAGCTTGCAAATCTGAGAATTTGCAAATTGATTGAACCTATGCAGTGGCACCCCAGAACTGAGAATCCAACAACCCCCCCCCCCCCAAAAAATAGATATATATGTATAAAAAAAAATACTACATCAAGTCAACACACATAAGAAATGCTTTCAATAATCTCAGCATGAGCACAAAGTGGCTTTTTCATTTAGACTAATGGGCCATACACACTATAAGATTTTCTGAAGACTTTTTCCTTTAGATTTACCAAAACCAGATAATATGAGGTCAAACCTAAACACTTTCAATTTGTATGCAATCTGGCAGGCCCTTGCACTACATAGAAAAGGCAAATCTGAAGGAAAAAGTCTTCAGAAAATCTTAAAGTGTGTATGGCCCTTTAGGCTGGCCATACATTATCCAATTTTCTTACAATTTTCTTACAATTTTCTTGAAATTTACCTTCAAGTATGTAGTACAAAGGCCTGCCTAATTGGATACAAGGGAAAGTGTTCTTTAGCTTTGACCTCACATTATGTGGTTTGTGGTTAATCTATCAGAAAATTGTACAACAAAAATTAAACATGTATGGCCAGCCTAAAGGGCCATACATACTATAAGATTTTCTGAAGACTTTTTCCTTCAGATTTACCTTTTCTATGTAGTGCAATGGCCTGTCAGATTGCATACAAATTGAAAGTGTTTAGGTTTGACCTCATATTATCTGGTTTTGGTAAACAACACATTCACTTGTATCTAATTAGGCAGGCCTTTGTACTACATAGTTGAAGGTAAATTGACAGAAAATTGGACAGAAAATTGTAAGAAAATTGGATCATGTATGGCCAGCCTTAGTCTAAATGAAAAAGCCACTTTGTGCTCATGCTGAGATTATTGAAAGCATTTCTTATGTGTGTTGACTTGTAAGAAACTTGGATCATGTATGGCCAGCCAAACACTCATTCATTAGTGAACTAGTGATTTTGGTTTAGGACCCAAGAGGCCCAATTAATTACTTTGCTGGGCGTTTCCTATACTGGGTGGGTGTAGTTTAACCAAGGTTATATAAAGGGATGTATAAGAGCAGCTCATTTGGCTTCTGGCAGCAGAGCCACATGTCTTTATGTCCGAATTTGCTTTTGGGGGTGGGGGGTTTGCTGGCATGCCTAAGGACCCATATTGCAGTAAGTGTATTTTGTTGGATGAATACTTTTCATGCTCTAAATGTTTTGTATAGTTTTTGCAAAGTGTGTCTTTATGTACTCTATACATGTGTTTTTTTTTATTTTCATGCCTCTGTGTAGCTGTATGTTCTACTGATTTGATGGTATTTAAATGGAAAGGCAGGCTCATGCAAACAATAACCATAAAAGTATGTTGGGTATATTTTATGCTTAATACTAAGGTGTCTACAACTTATTTTGCTTGACTGTTGGATATTGTAAGCTCTATCTATCCATCATATATTGTATCTTTGCACTGTAATTTGAATAAAAATTACTTGATTTGGGGTTTTTTTTTTTGGGGGGGGGGAGACATTTCACATGCCTGCTTGAGTGATTACTGATGTTTTATACATGTTCAATAAAGCTTATTCATTTGTACACAGCTCATGGTTTTTTGTTTTCTTTTCTTCATATTTGTCTGGATGTAATTCAGATATCTTTTGTGTCTATTGAATGTAATCAATTTCTTGGATTTTTTGTGTGTGTGCAATGGCAGTACAGTATGAACATGGGTAGGGTTTCTCCCTGTACTCCAGCGAAGTGTGTATGGGGGGGGGGGAGGTGTGTGTGGGGGGGCTATGTGTGTGTGTGGGGGGGAGGTGTGTGTGTGTATGTGGGGGGGAGGTAGGTGTGTATGTGGGGGGGTGTGTGTGGGGGGGGGAGGGGCATATCAGTGCCGCCTATCAGTGTCCATCAGTGCTGCATATTAGTGTCTCATCAGTGCCTGCAAGCGCAGCCTCATCAATGCTCGTCAGTGCAACCAAAAACATATTGATTTACCAAATTTTATTACATAAGCAAAAACACATTTTTTTAGGGGTCAAACATTTAGGTCTTCTTTTTGCCAATAAAAAAAAAACCTTGCAGTGATCAAATACCACCAAAAGAAAGCAATATTTGTGTGAAAATAATGTCATAAATTTGTGTTAGGTACAGGGTTGCATGACTGTGCAATTGTCATTCAAAATGCAACAGTATAAAAAGCTGAAAATTGGCCTGGGCAGGAAGGGGGTGTAACTGCCCTGTAAGGAAGTGGTTAACTATTGAAACGTGGGAATAAATATTCCAGGGGGTAATCATGCTCTGCTCAATGGTTTAGTAGTTAGTGTTCCTGTCTATAAACACTGAGAGCATGAGTTCAAATCCCAAGTGTGCCATCAACTCCTTAAATTTTAGACAGCTGTAAATAAATACTAAAACTAGGCAAATGCATAATTGCACCCTGCACATATGCATGTTTGTTTCTTGAATATACATAGCCATTGCCATGCAATTTTAGGTAATGTAGCTAATGTATTACTATGTGGCCAAAAAAAATGACACACAACTGAGCACACAAGGTGTTATCATGGTTGGGCCTTGAACTCATGACCTAGCAATCTTTGTCTATGAGCTTAGCCCACTACACCAAAGTGCTGAATACAATCAGATATGCCTGAAAGTTTCAGATGAATAAAGAATGAAGATTGCTAATTAGACAGCTATGTAGTCTGCTATTAGTAAATCTAAAGGTTAAAACACATAAGATACATAACTATACCTTAAAATTAAAATAAACCATAATAGATGACATTGCTTTGTAATAGTGATTCAGAATAGACAAATTTCCTTTTATGAAAAACACAAAGGGATTTTGGTTAACTCCAAACTCGAATTCAGCCTAAGTTAACTCCAAACCCGAATTCAGTCTAAGTTAACTCCAACTCCGAATTCACTAAAGCACCTAGTTGAAGGTTTAACTCCAGCCACATACCTAATTAGGATGCTAATGAGTTTAGGCTTATTTCTGGAGAAGTGAGCAGCTCTACTCCAAACTTATACTGAATTAGGCCCAAAGTGTCAAATACCATGGGCAAATTTCTGCGAATGATTGGGGCTCTCTTGATCTACCTGGCTGGTGAGAAGCATGGGGTGAATACCAATTCTCCTCCACTAGGTGGCTCTTTCCATTGGCCCTGGACGTTCCCGCATCCTGCATTTCCAGGAGAGCTATTCCTTTGCGTGTTGGCAGCTTTCTATGAGTGTCGGGGATGTGCGCCGTCAGCAGCATAGTTCCGGAAATGACACAGCGTGTCGGCGGACGTGATGTCACCCACGAATCTACAGGTGGGGGACACCATTACTGCTGGGCCATGAGCAGCATCCAGCTGCTATTCTGGCCCTCTCCAGCCACAGTTATGCTGGAATAGGTGGATGGTGCCTACAGCACTCCCACCACATGATTGGACTGGGTATTTTTAACATATGCACCAAGGTGCGGTCATGAAGTGGACTGGCTCATTACCTCCAGCCACCACCCTGGCCCCCTTTATAACTCCCATGTGCTTACACTCTGGATACACCACCCAAGGGGATAACATTGACTGAATACACGTCTATTTCTTATTATGATGGGTAGGCTATAAAACACCTTATCAACACTAATACTACTATGTTTGAGCTGCCTTCTTATCAAACCCTAGGATCGGTATTCATTTGTACAATTTTATCTTTTCTACTTAGGGTTCATAGTACCTTGTTTAACCTTATGGGACCTTTCTCAGGGTCTTGGGGATTCTGCTTCATTGATTGGGATTCCTTTAGTCCAGGCATGTCTAAAGTCTGGCCCGTGGGCCAATTGCAGCCCGCGGGCCGCTTTAATATGCCCCCACAGGTATTTTGGAAAAATCTATTGTTGTGGCCCCTGTGAATCCCCGGCACTGCTCAGGACCCCTGGGATTTCTGGATCTTTCAACACCGCGGGACTGCATGCATGCCATATTAGTTATTTTACAATTAATTTTATACATCCTCATATATGCTACTGTTTTGAATGACTTATACTCAAAATGATGGTCCATCCTGGCCTGCTGCATCCAATTCCAGTTTTTCCTGTTACTTGTGAATACACTATTGTTAACACCCACCGCCCGCTCCCAGCTTTATATCCCTTGCTCAATATGGCCTTGGACTTAGCCTGATTAGGGAGCACTAAAAAACACAAATTATTCCAGCACTAGTATGACAGGACCAGCACCCTCTCCATGATAATTGGTATTACACCTGGGGGTCAAGTAGCAGCTGTGTGGGAACAAAACACAAGGGTTAACCACATATAAGCGCTATATGAACCCACCGATGATGATTAATGATTGCAGCAATAATAGTCATGAATGATGCCAATGTAGTAAATAGAACATTAAAAAGTTGTCAGGACAACCATACGAGAAGCAGGCACTCCTCACGCTCCCCTGGCTCCCCTGCATTGAGTCACCGCACATGCCACTCACCATCAGTGGCTCTTTAGCGGTTCAAGCCTCGTTATGGCCCTCCTTCCCCCAGAGTCTGACGTTACGTCCGGGTCCCCTTCCCAGTCGGCACTCATCATGGGTGATCCGAGCAGCCACAGACGGCAACCCTCCTTGCCTCCTTTACCGGGCATTGTGTGACCCCTTTTCCACCCTTCCCTGTCCAGGATTGAGGCATTCCGTTATCATCTCCTCACAGCCTGAGCAAGGCACAACTGTCCACACTGCTGCATTGTTACTGCCTAGTTTTATGTCTTCACACACTGGATGGACACCAAGCTTTGCATTTTTTAACCCCTTATTTTGGCTTCAATATTGCAGATCCAGCGGGCGTCATTGTACAATGTGTACTGCTGTTTTATACATACATGGAACTGTTTTTCAATGTTCTGTTTACTACATTGGCATTATTCATGACTATTATTGCTGCCATCATTAATCATCTTTGGTGGGTTCATATAACTCTTATATGTGGTTAACCTTTTGTGTGATGGATTAGGGAGCACACATGCTCCAAATTGAGATGAATACATTGTAAAATCTCAGTTAATGTCAGTTGGTCTAAAACAGTTATAAATATATTTGGACACAACATGTATACTTGGTGTTATGTTCCTGTTCATATTTTTTTTTAATTTAAAAGTTGACAGACAACCTTTATTACCAATAATACGTAATGTACTTTACAATGTTCCTGACATATATTTCAGCTTCCTGGATTTTTTCTTTTTTCATCTGGCCTTCAGATATGAAAGGCAGAGTGATTTAATACCTGTTTAGATTTGTCATCCATGTGATGAAATGAAAAGTATGCCATTTGCAATAAACTTTGCATAAAAAAGTTAGCTTTCATTCAATTCTAATGGTCCAAAGATGTCAGGCAAAATGGTCAGCCCTCACGCATGTTCACTTCATCAAATCTGGCCCTCTTTGAAAAAAGTTTGGACACCCCTACTTTAGTCCCTTAGAGGTGCTGCTCCTTCAGTTCCAGATTTGCAGGTATATATACAGTGGGGAAAATAATTATTTGACCATCGGCAGATTTTGTAAGTCTTACAACTTAGAAAAAAATTAAGGGTCTATCATTTTTATCATAGGTGTATTTTATAAAAAAATGATAGATAGAATATCAACCAAAAATCCAGAAAACAACACGATACAAATGTTGTAAATTAAGTTGCAGTTCAGTGAGTAAAATAAGTATTTGATCCCCAAGCAAAACATGACTTAATACTTGGTGGGGAAACCCCTATTGGCAAGCACAGAGGTAAGACGTTTCTTGTAATTAATGACTAGGTTTGCACACATCTCGGGAGGGATTTTGGTCCATTCTTCTTTACAGATCTTCTATAAATTCTTAAAGTGGATGTAAACCCTCACATATACCCAGTGAAGTGAACAGCCTCAGATGAAACAGATGAAAAAAATCTCCCTACATAAGATTTATTTGTATATCTGCGATCTTCAGCTTTTTTAAACTGTTTAGAAAGTGAATATTGAGTTAGAATTTTTTCTTCCTGTTCCACCACTGGGTGTGGAGTCTTGGCATACACTGTGTGACAGCTGATTGGAGGAAAGGCACGCACATACACACCCTCCACATAGGCAGAGGAAGGAAGGAACAGAAGGAACATGCAGAGCTGTGCTGTGAATGGACCAGCTCTCTGCTAATCGATCTCTATGCACCCACCTGACACAAATTTCCAGCCGCTTTTATCTCCTGTGTTGAGAACTTGTCAGGAGTTATCATGCTGATGAGAGAGGAACGAAGCAGCAGAAAGACATGGGACTTAGGGCTTTGGAGAGAGATAAGTAAACACTAAAGATATATGGGCCCAGGTCAAATTTCATGAATGGGGTTTACATCCATTTTTGGTTTCTTGGCAACTCCAAGTTTCAGCTCCCTCTCTACATTTTCTAGAGGATTAAGGTATGGAGACTGACTAGGCCACTCAATGACCTTAATGTGCTTCTTCTTGAGCCACGCATTTGTTGCCTTGGCGGTATGTTTTGTGTCATTGTTATGGTGGAAGACTCATCCATGACCCATCTTCAGTGTTTGAAAGGACAAGGTTATCCCCCAGTTGGATTTTTTAGGCAGTAAACAGGGAAAGAAAGTATATCAAGTAAAAATGTATTTTATTCAAAAAAGATAAAAGATGCAGAATACATCATATAAAATGGTATAACAATATATGTGCATTAGTGTACATGTAATACTGGTTCAAGGTGAACAGGACAGGAACATCAAGATAAAGTATATATATATCAATACAATATAATATTGCATAAAACATAGGTAAAAGTAAAATGTCCATATCAATAACATAGCAATGGCAAAAAATGTGTGTGTACTATATATATATATATATATATATACTCACATTTGTTCAATATAGCAGTATATAGAGTATTCAAGTGCCAGCTTCACTTAGAATGCAGTGCAAAAAAAGCCCCTAGTATAGGGCTGTTTAGAAGCAATTGGACACCCATGTGTTTTTTTTTGTCAGGCAAAATCCCTCCACCTGGTATATAGTGGAAGGAGAAGATCTCTGGGACCACAACCGCACACACACCGCCCTTAAGGATCGCTATGTGCCAGAAATCACCTGGACCTGCAATGGATATATGGCATGTCAGGGGGGTGTGTGTGTACCCCAAAAGTAGGGAAGAAAAACAGGTGAAAGGGGAAAAAAAAAGAGACAAATAAAGGCAAGAGAGAGAAAGGGAGAAAAAGTAAAAGCAAAAGGAGGGGGAAGGTAGATAGAGAAGAAAAGGGGAAAGGGGGAAAGAAGGGGAAGGAAAAGGAGAGAGAGAGAGAGAGAGAGAGAGAGAGAGAGAGAGGAGGACAGAGAAGGGGGAGGAAAAGGGGGAAAGGGGGAAAAGAGGGAAAGGGGGAAGAAGGAAAATGGGAGAGAGGAGAAAAAAAAAGAAAAGGAAAGGGGAAAAAAGGGAAGGGGAAAAAGAGAAAGAGAAGGATGGTAGAGGGGGAGATAAAAAGGGGGGAGGTTCGATAGAGGGGAAAAGAGAGGAAGAGGGGAAGGGGAAAGGGGCAGGAAAAGAAGGGGGAGAATGGAAAGGACTGGAAAAGGAATAGAGAGAGGGGGAAAAAAGGGAAGAAAAAAAGTGGAAAGAAAGAGAGGGAAAGGGAAAAAAGAAAATAAATGAAATGAGATGAAGAAAAAGATGAGAAAAATGGTGAGAAATGAAAAAAAAAAAAAGGGGAGGGGGAAATTAGGGGGGAAAGAGAAAGAAAAGATGCAATCAATCATTACCTCCGTTTGGAGAGCGCACCCATCTGCCCCTTCCATCTCGGGTGTCCATGGTGCCTATCACGTGCCGGCGGTCCGCTGACATTGGATGCCATTGTGCATGCGCAGCCGCCCAGGACGCAGCCGAGCCGGGGGACCGCTGCTAGTGACACAGGGCTTGTGGCGGTAAGACGATGGATGTCTACACCCGATTCAGGGGCCACATGGCCACATCAGGGCATGGGGGGGCACACACTGACAGCCTCTGGATGGATCGATCCAGTTTCTACTCCCCTATTTTTTCTCCTCCTCCTCGTTCATTTTCTTTTCCTCCCCTCCCTTTTTCTATCTCCTCTCCGCACCTATTTGCAATAATTTAATCACCAGGTACGTGCATATATGCTGATCCTCAGTAGTCTCTTTTATTAAATGCTGTGTACCACACACACCAAAGGAGCCTCTTTTACTCCAAACAGGTACTTCTTAGCAGTTGCTCTGCCTATACTCTACTCTGTGTGACATATAATGATTGATTGTATCTCTTCTTTCTCTTTCCCCCCTTTTTTTCCCCATTTCTCACCATTTTTCTCATCTTTTTCTTCATCTCACTGTATCTCATTTCATTTCTTTACTTTTTTCCCTTTCCCTCTCTTTCTTTCCACTTTTTTTCTCCCCTTTTCCCCCCTCTCTCTATTTCTTTTCCAGTCCTCTCCATTCTCCCCCTTCTTTTTCTCCCCCTCCCCCCCCTCCTTCTCTTTCCCCTCCGCATTGAATGGGGGGCACACTATACTTTGATTACTGAAGGCCCCTTTCATACTTTTGTGACCCCAAAGTTATGCAATTTTTTGCCGCGTTTTTTGCCGCAAAGCAATGCCTATTAGATTTTTCTGTTTGCGCCCCCCCAAAAAAATTTTGAGCACCAGCCGCCACTGTATTGTATTGATATATATACTTTATCATATAGGCCTTTACTGTGTTCAAAATTCCCTGAAGAAGGATTTGTCCGAAACATGTTGGCATCTGTGAATTCATGGGATTGATGTCCCTGGCCTGTTCACCTTGAACCAGTATTACATGTACACTAATGCACGTATATTGTTATACCATTTTGTATGATGTATTCTGCATCTTTTATCTTTTTTGAATAAAATACATTTTACTTGATATACTTTCTTTCCCTGTTTACGGCCTAAAAAATCCCACTGGGAATAACTTTGTCCTTTCGTACTTTTTGGGGATGTGGCAGTTAGTCCATGTGGACTTCTTATATATGAACTCTATATAATATTTTTCATCTTCAGTGTTTGGGCTGAGGGAAGAAGGTTCTCACCCAAGATTTTATAATACATGGCCCCATACATTGGCCCCTCAATGCGACAAAGTTGGCCTGTACTTTTAGCAGAAAAACAGCCACACAGCATTATGTTTTCACCACCATGCTTGATTGTAGGGATGGTGTTCGTAGGGTCATAGTCAGCATTTTTATTTCTCCAAACACAGCAAGTTAATGCCAAAGAGCTCGACCACAGCACTTTCTCCCAATTCTTCTCTGAATCATTTAGATGTTCACTGGCATGACTCTAGATGTGCCTTCTTGAAGAGGGGAACTCGTCATGTTTGGAGGAAGAAAAATTTGACTATGACTCTAAGAACATGTCTAATAGCTAATAGTACTATTGCCAGTACTTTTTCCTTCACCTACTGTAAAGACATAGACATCCATCAGATGGCCGTTCGGGTTTCCAAATGCGGTCCGCGCATGCGCGTGACGTCATCATGCGGCTCCGTTGGTCACGTGCCCTTACCGGCCAATAGGCAAGCATCTATCATCGAGGAGACATTCAGCAGTGGGAGAACACTTTGCTCTCATTCCGGCGGTGACGTCAGACGCCGCCGGAATGGAGGGAACATTTAAAGCCCAGCTCAATAGCAGTATTCATTCTGAGACTGCTCAATAGAAGGAATCAATCTTGGCTGCTATTTGTGTCATCTAGGTAAAGTACCTTTTATTGTTCAGTGATTCCTTGAACCAAATGGTTCATTTTGTAGATTGTATTTATGGATTGGATATGCTTCATGCATGTATACTCTTTTGCAGCCAGCTGGATTTGAAGCCCAAGGGTCAGGGATTTTATCAGCTTTGGATATATATTCCTCTTGAAGAGGTTAACCATTACAAAAGGTATATAAGGATTCTCAAACTGAACAATGTCCCTTTCTAGTTGGCAAATGATACTGTTTATGCATGCTTTGTCATTACCAAATCGAATAATATAGACTATTCTTGGGTACTATTATATCTAGCGACAAGTATCAATTTTTTGATAGCTCTTCAAGTTCTCCTTTTGGGGGCTGAGGATCTAGTGGAAAACCTTACCAGACCATCATAACCATCAACATATGAACTATCCAGCCTAGGATCATCCCGTCATAGGGTTAATGTTCCCGATCTAGTTATCCATATATTGTTTCTGTTATTGGTTAGAAAAGTAGAATGAATCAGATTTTTATCAAATTCAGTCTACATGTTTCTATGTGTTGCATTGTCAACATATAGGTAATTTTATGCTGTTGTCATTTTCCCTCTAGGACTCACCAATGCTTTGATGGGTTTTCTCCGTTGGTTCTCATGTGAGACCTCTTCATCCACAGCTTGCCACCAACAGCCAGCACAAATTGAGTATTCTTGAGGTATGTTCTTTCCTACATGTGCACATTTAAATTTATCCAATAGTGAAGAAAAAGATCTTTGTATTTTTGTATAAGTATGTATGTTTCTTTACACAGCTATATGTAATTAAATTCCACACCAATTCTTACATGATTCTTTGTCGTTATATACAGAACATCACTTGTATTATTGGTTCAGAAGTCTCCTGAGGAAGCTATGTTATCATGGAGAAACATGTAGAGCCGACACCATCACAAGTGCCTTTTTGTACTTTTATATGTTTGTAATTTTTTCTAAATAAAAAGCTTTAAGGATTTTATATTTCATTGGGGTTTTTCTCCATCAGTTAGATTCATGTGTGATTTATGCACCTTTAAAGTCCCAAAAGATCCCTATTGACATTCTGTATTCAAGATTGGGGATGTGGTGCAATTTTTCCTATCCTCCAGCAAAAAATCTCATATCCCTACAGTCAAATACGGAGGTGGAAATATTTTGCTTTGGGGCAGTTTCTCTGCTAAAGGTACAGGCCCACTTTGCTGCATTGAGGGGCCAATGGATGGGGCCATGTATTGTAAAATCTTGGATGAGAACCTTCTTCCCTCAGCCAGAACACTGAACATGGGTCATGGATGAGTCTTCCAGCATGACAATGATCCAATACATACAATCAAAGCAACAAAGGAGTGGCTCAAGAAGAAGCATTTTAAGACCATGGAGTGGCCTAGCCAGTCTCCAGCCCATAATCCTATAGAAAATTGGAGGGAGCTGAAACTTCGAGTTGCCAAACAACAGCCAGGAAAACGTAAGGATTAAGAGAAGATCTGTAAAGACGGGTGGACCAAAATCTCTCCTGAGATCTGTGCAAACCTGGTCACTAAGAAAAATCCTACCTTTGTGCTTGCCAACAAGGAATTCTCCACCAAGTACTAAATCATGTTTGCCTTGGAGATCAAATACTTATTTTACTCACTGAACAGCAACTTAATTTATAACATTTGTATCATGTGTGGTTTTTTTTTCTCCAGTCTTCTGTCCAGGACAGCATAGGAGAGAAGGCTCCACCTCCAGAGGCAGGAAAACAAAAATCCTAATTCCATAAAGGGTGGTCACTGTCCCTCTTCCCCAGTCTTTTGTGTTTCCTCCAATGGAGGAGGAAGGTGTGGAGCTGGGGGAGGGGGGTCTGTATATTACCTGGGTGCAGAGGTCTTGGGCCCCCATTCAGGCTGCAGGGGAAGCTAGAACTGGCACTGTCCTCCATGTTGTAACGCTCCTGCGTTTCATGTATGGTGTGGATTTTCAGCTGCAGAAATATTCCACTTCAGTAGTCATGTAAGAGAGATGCTGAGATACCATTCCCAACCTCAATGACTCATCATGTGTGGAAGGTCTTAATTCAGCTAGTAAATACACACACTCAACAAGCTGGTTCCTAGAGTGACTTTATGTATGTAGTAACACAGTGATGAAGATTTAAGAGTCAGGTTGAGTGGAGGTGGTAGGTGACAGACACTTGAAGGTAAGACAGTAGCAGATGGATGCAGGTAGGTTTAGCAATCATGTATGGTAGTAGATGACAGAGTAGCAGGTGGACATACAAGAGAGATCAACCCAGTGCAGGAATAAGTAGCAGTAGTCTTAAGAGCTAGCAATCTAGATATGCAGATGTGATAAATAGTCTTTACTATGCAGAGCTAGATAGTGTAAGCTTAGTATAAGTTTATAGAGGGTTCCCCTGCGGGGTACTTAGCACTAATAGCAATACAGCCGAAGGTTGGTTCAGGAGGAGCGGATGATCCGGAAGCGGGATGCAGGGATCAGCGCAGCGAGGTTCCGTCAGCGAGGTATGCTTGCAAGCACGAAAGCTTCAAGCCAAGTTAGCATCCAGGTAAGGGTGTTTGAACGAACACATGTGAGTGAGAACCGGCGATTTAAATAGCCATCTAGTCCGGCGCTGAGTGATGACAGCATCAGTCTTAAAGGGAAGCACACCTATATGTGTTTCTTCTATCTAGGTAGATGGAAATCACCCGGAAATAATGTGATAGGAGGCACTGAGAGTGCCAGAACCTTACAGTACCCCCCCCGTAAGGCCGGCTCCGGAAGGCCTCTAAGGCTGGTTGTCGATATAAGAATCGGAAAAGACTGGTTGCCGATACGAGAATCGGATAATACTGGTTGCCGATACGAGAATCGGATCAGACTGGTTGCCGATGCGAGAATCGGATGAGACTGGTTGCCGATGCGAGAATCGGATAAGACTGGTTGCCGATATGAAAATCGGGAAGAGAAAAAAAAAATGGTTGCCGATACGAGAATCGGATAAGACTGGTTTCCGATATGAAAATCGGAAAAAAAAAAAAATGGTTGCCGATATGAGAATCGGATAATACTGGTTGCCGATACGAGAATCGGATAAGACTGGTTGCCGATACGAGAATCGGATAAGACTGGTTGCCGATACGAGAATCGGATCAGGTTGGTAACCGATCTGAGAATCGGATCACTTGTTGCCGATATGAAAATCGGATCAGGTTGGTAACCGATGTGAGAATCGGATCACTCGTTGCCGATATGAAAATCGGATCACTTGTTGCCGATATGAAAATCGGATCAGGTTGGTAACCGATGTGAGAATCGGATCACTTGTTGCTGATATGAGAATCGGATCAGGTTGGTAACCGATGTGAGAATCGGATCACTTGTTGCCGATATGAGAATCGGATCAGGTTGGTAACCGATCTGAGAATCGGATCACTTGTTGCCGATATGAAAATCGGATCAGGTTGGTAACCGATCTGAGAATCGGATCACTTGTTGCCGATATGAAAATCGGATCACTTGTTGTTAGGGTGTCTGCTACATGAACCCCTCACTAGAATCGGACGCATAACCATCCGAAGTAATCCTAGTAGTCCTAGCAACCAATGCTTCTTCAAACATCCTCAGATCCTTCCTACATACCACCGTGCCATTAGAAGCGCGTACGCAGTCAGGTGCAAGAATCTCAATGTTTTCATTGGAAGCTAAAAATGTGCTTGCAAAAATAGGAGTATCTATACCAACATCTGCCAATTTCTGGGTGTCCTTTTCTGATATAGAACGGGGACAGGGCTGGCAACAGCCTTGGTAATTTCCAGGCTGTTTTTCAGGGAAGACCCTTCGGATTCGCCTGGCCTCCATTGGGAGAGCCTTAGGCCTATGGGGTCTGATTGGGCAGAATGTAATGAAATGTCCTCCTTCACCACAATAAAAACAAAGGCCACAGATTCTCCTGTGATCTCTTTTTTCTTGTAAGGACAACTTAGTATGTACGGCACCAATCTCCATAGGCTCTTCATCCATCTCTGTAGGATCAGGGTTCAAATGGGATGTGTCAGAGTGACAAGGCTGACTGTTTAAGGCAGGCTTGGACCATGACCAGGCAGGATCACCATATTTATTTGGTTTCCTATTTTCCCTAGGTAACCGGGGTCTGTGGTTACCTGGAGCAGGTTTAGGAGTGGGGTCAACGGCCGAAATCCGAGAAGAACTGGATAATGGCATTCCCATTTTTTCAGACTTCCTTTCTCGTAGTCTTCTATCTATGGTGATACTGAGTTGTATCAATGCATCCAGGGTTTTTGGCAGATCCGCTCGGGCCAGCTCGTCTTTAACGGCCTCTGATAGGCCAAGCCTAAATTGGGTTTTCAGAGATGCATCATTCCATTCTGAATCAAGGGTCCATCTCTTGAATTCCGCGACAAAGTCCTCTACAGGCCTCCTTCCTTGTTTCAAGGATCTTAATTGAAGATCAGCAGTACTCTGCCTATTGGGGTCATCATATAGGCTAGTGAGTTCTGCTAGGAACAAGGCATAGGAGTTGAGAAGCTGGTCGTTTTTCTCAAAAAGAGAGTCTGCCCAGGCTCGAGGATCGCCTGTTAGGTAAGAAATAATAGTACAAACCTTAATGTGATCAGTAAGGTAGGTACGAGGTTTTAGCAAAAAAAGTAACTCACATGCGTTTTTAAATTCGCGAAATTTTTTGCGATCGCCTGTAAATACCAAAGGGGGATTTATCTTGGGTTCAGGGGACTGAGCAGAGGTAAGTTGTGTCAGTCTAATTACCTGCTGCGACAGAGCCTGATTGTCTTCTTTTAATTCAGCAAGTGCGTGTATTAACGCAGTTACTTGCTGTTTTAATTGTGTCACCTGAGTGGTTATTTCTGCTGAATCCATTTGAGGTTCGTTCAATCTGTAACGCTCCTGCGTTTCATGTATGGTGTGGATTTTCAGCTGCAGAAATATTCCACTTCAGTAGTCATGTAAGAGAGATGCTGAGATACCATTCCCAACCTCAATGACTCATCATGTGTGGAAGGTCTTAATTCAGCTAGTAAATACACACACTCAACAAGCTGGTTCCTAGAGTGACTTTATGTATGTAGTAACACAGTGATGAAGATTTAAGAGACAGGTTGAGTGGAGGTGGTAGGTGACAGACACTTGAAGGTAAGACAGTAGCAGATGGATGCAGGTAGGTTTAGCAATCATGTATGGTAGTAGATGACAGAGTAGCAGGTGGACATACAAGAGAGATCAACCCAGTGCAGGAATAAGTAGCAGTAGTCTTAAGAGCTAGCAATCTAGATATGCAGATGTGATAAATAGTCTTTACTATGCAGAGCTAGATAGTGTAAGCTTAGTATAAGTTTATAGAGGGTTCCCCTGCGGGGTACTTAGCACTAATAGCAATACAGCCGAAGGTTGGTTCAGGAGGAGCGGATGATCCGGAAGCGGGATGCAGGGATCAGCGCAGCGAGGTTCCGTCAGCGAGGTATGCTTGCAAGCACGAAAGCTTCAAGCCAAGTTAGCATCCAGGTAAGGGTGTTTGAACGAACACATGTGAGTGAGAACCGGCGATTTAAATAGCCATCTAGTCCGGCGCTGAGTGATGACAGCATCAGTCTTAAAGGGAAACACACCTATATGTGTTTCTTCTATCTAGGTAGATGGAAATCACCCGGAAATAATGTGATAGGAGGCACTGAGAGTGCCAGAACCTTACACATGTTAGCCCAGGGAGGGCTGGACACTCCCCACGTGGTCCGCTCAGTGGGGAGAGAGTCTCTGCCAGGCTGGATACCAGGGTATTCCGAGTGAGCACGGTGGAGGGTGGGAGCGAGGTCTCGAGTTCTAACGTTTGGAACACAGAAGGAGGGCAGGGCTTGCGGCACACCCCTTTAGGTCCCGAAGGGAGCATGGACGCTGGGACTCTGGCGGTTTAATGGAATGTCAGCCATGAGCGGCTCGTGGTCCTGGATCCACTGACACAAGCGCACCAGTGAGATGCTGCAGGATGACGAAAAACCCATGGAGGCTGCAGAGCAGAGTGGAAGTGGTGCCAGCCACACTCAGGTAAGGTAAGTAAACACTGGGGATACTTGGCCTACGGGGTGGAGGGTAGGGCTGGGGGGTTCCCCCAGGGTCCCCCACCCTCCTTAGTGTTACCGGATCCTGGTTGGGAGCCTTGTGAATCTGGTTACGGCTGTTGGGGGGGTGCACGTGGGTGTTGGTGAAGGTGCACCCATTCATGTCTAGGGTGCTTGACAGCATTTTGTCCTTTTTTGTTTCCTCCCTTCCCTTCTTCTCCCCTTCTCTTGTTTCAGGCTCAACCCAAAAGAATCAGAGAAAGTGGGGGAGGAAGAGGTGCCCGGCTTGTGCGTCCAAGTTTAAAGAGGGATGGAACAAACTTCTCTGCAAGCCTTGTATAGACAAATTGGTATACAAGGAAGCAACAGGGGTGTGTAAGGACTTGATTTCGGGTGTGAAGAAAGAAATTAAGGCAATGGCTACGACAGTGGTAGTTCACAATTTGGAGGTCTGGTTAAACCAGCTACAGGCCCATCTAGAAGGTAGGACTTTACAGAAGGAAATCCTGGATTCCCTGCCTGCCTATGTTACAGAAGTCCACGGGTTATATGGCAGATGCCTCAGCGGAATATGTCACACTCGCAGCTAAAGTCACAGCCCTGGTCAATTCTTCTCACCGTGCTCTATGGCTGAAATCCTGGTCTTGAGATTCGGCGTCAAAAATAAGACTTAGTGGCATCTCTTTGAGAGGGGACCTTTTTTTTGGACATGACCTGCATAAGGTCTTAGACCGAACCATGGATAAGAAGAAAGCCTTTCCGATCAAAACCAAGAAGACCCCAGAAAGGCTTTCTTTTTTTCGCTGCCAAAGGATGCAGGGGCAGGCCCCTAAAGTACCAGCCACTTAGAAGCAGTGGGGTAGGGGAAAACAGAAGGGTGCCATCCTTTTTTCCTCTCCTATGAAAAGCCCTATATCCCAATGACTTGGTGAGAGGGAAACTGGGGTGGTTCCTCCCACAGTGGGAAAAGGTTACTCCAAATGGTTTCATACTGAGGATAATCAGGGAGGGCTATGGATTTCAGTTCAAGGGCACTCCACCCGCAAGGACACTTGTAACCTCCTCTCCCACAGCTCCTCAGAGGGCTACAGCCCTTCTCTCTCAAATTGGTGACCTGGTAGACCAGCAGGTTCTCATTCAGTTGTCGCAGCAAGAGACAAACCAAGGTTTCTACTCACACATTTCCGTGGTTCGGAAACAATCAGCAAATACCACCTATTTTTGAATTTGAAGTCTCTGAACAATTGGGTGGTCTACAAGAAGTTTTGAATGGAAACAATTTTTACGGCAAAATCTATTCTCCCAAATTGCTTAATGGCTTTCCTCGAATGGAGGAACGCTTATTTGCACATACCGATCCACAAAGATTCGCAAACATTTTTGAGAGTGGCAACCAAGTGGGAGAAGAAAGTCTGCCATCTCCAGTTCAGGGCTCTGCCGTTCGGCCTGTCCTCACCCCCCAGGATTTTTACGAAGATCCTGGCAGAGGCACTATTTAGATGACCTTTTATTTTTTGCCCCCTCCTCGCCCCAAATACAAGGGGACCTGCGGGTGGCAATTACTTTTCTGCAAGATCTGGGGTGGTTGATAAACAAGGAAAAATGGAACCCAACCCCGGCACAGGACCTAGGGTAACTTGGTAACACAGAAAGTCTCTTTCACGGTGGAGAAGGTAGAAAAAGGTAAAGGCTACAGCCACTTCCTTTCAAAGCAGTCAAGCGGTTACTGTCCAAACAGACATGTCGGGTCTAGGTCTCTTGGCAGCAACAATCCCAGCGGTTCTGTGCACAAGGGGCCATTTCAGGTGTCTCTAGGCCAATATCCTAGGAAACTGGGATGGCAGACAACAAATCGCTGAACAAGATCTTTCTTATTTCCAAAGACCAAACGGTTTCTGTGGTGGTGGAGGGACGAAGAGAACCTCTTGCAGAGTCTTCAGTGGTCCTTTCTAGTGTCCATCCGTATCACCATGGATGCCAGTAATTGGGGATGGGGAGCCCACTGGGGGTCAATGGTGGCCCAAGGGCCCTGGTCCAGAGCAGAGTCACACAGATCAGCCAGTTGGAGGGAGTTGGAGGTGATTTGGGAGACTCGGAGGGCCATCCCCAAAGAGTTGAGGGATCACCCCATGCAGGTCCTCTCGGACAGCGTAGCGGTGGTCTCGTGTATCATCAAGAAGGGAGGGACTCAGTCCCCTTTCCTTATCAGGCTGGCGGATGCCATTTTTACTTGGGCCGAGGTGAACCTGAATTCAATCACCACAGTCCATCTTAGGGGAGTGGACAATCATCTGGCAGACTTTGAGTTGCCACCAGGTGCACAGTTACTTTTAGTTGGAAATAGATGTGGTGGCCAGAAGTGGGCGTTTTGCCTGTGCTCTGCCTTTCCCCCGTTCAGATGTATGACCCTGGTTCTGAAGAAGTCTTCACAAGAACACACCACAATAATTCTGGTGGTCCCGTATTGGCCAAAGAGACCTTGGTTTTCCACTCTGTGGCACGTGGTGGCAGAGCCTCCTCTCATGCTGCTTGAGAGAGAAGATCTACTGTCCTAGGGACTGGTCCATTTGCAAAAAAAAAAAAAAAAAAAAAAGAGCCTGAAATTGTCAGCTTGGTGTCTGAGAAAAGCCTTCTGAAGTTGAAGGGGCTCTCAGACAGGGCTGTGAATACGATTCTATGCAGCAGCAAAAAAAAAAAAGTGACCCAAGTAATTTATTTTACATTTTGGAAAAAATAGTTTTTTGTCTTACTGTAAAATCCTTTTCTCTGAGGTTCACTGACGGACACAGGTGCATGTCTTCTTAGACCCTTAAGGCCCGTACACACAATACGAAAATCGTAAGGAAAATTTTGTTGGACGAACGATCTGCCGATTTTCGGATTGTTAGTATAGTGCTTTTGACAGCCGATTACGAATTTTCGGACGACAAAAACTGGATGTGCAGGCTATAAAATTTTTATCGTACGTCAACACAACGTCCGATTTTCGTTTAATTAGTACAGTTTTCGTCTGAAAAAAAAATCGTAAGAGCAAGACTAGGCATGCTCAGAAGCGAAACAACACATACAAAACAATTCAACACATGATATCACTTCTGAAGTTGAATTCTGTCGTACGGGAATTTTCGTATGAAAGTAACCTCTTTACTTTCGACATAAGACGCGCATGCAACAAAAAACGGACGACAGATCATTCGATAATCTGATCGTGTGTATGAGGCTTTAGGCTTATGCTGCTTTCTCTTCAGGAGTAGGACTAGGCGGAAACAACTTTGGCTATGCCCCTAAAGCAGGCCCAGGGGGTATACCATCACTTCCTGCTATAGGACTTCAGTTTGTAAAAAAAGCAGAGTCATAAGAATACATAACTCAACCTAACAGAGTAGCGGATGCTGTGTCCCTTAGTCAACCTAAGAGAAAAGGATAAAACGGTAAGGCACATTTTTCTCTTTCGTTCACTGAAGGACACAGCTCCATGTCTTCTTAGACCCTTGGGACGTCCTAAAACAGGGTCAATATGAGGGGGAGGGGGGGACAGCAAGAGATATAATTCCCAACAAAGGCTAAACATAGCCAATCAGGTAAACCAGGAGCTCAACCAGGAACAACTGGAGCTCCTCACCAGGAAAATACACCCTCATGCAGCAGGAGCCTCTGCAACCGCAGCCTGCAAAACTTTGCGGCAGAACGCAGCATCCAAAGATGCAAGTACTTCCACCTTATAAAACTTTGTGAATGTGTGTACAGACAACCACGTAGCCGCCTTGCACACCTGAACCACTGAGGCCTGATGACGGAAGGCCCAGGAGGGACTAAGCGCCCGCATAGAATGCACCTTGACAGGGAAAGGAGGAACCTGACCCCTAATTGAATAGGCCTGGACCACTGTCTGCCTGATCCATCTGGAAATGGTTGCAGCAGCTGCAGCCTGCCCCTTACGAGGTCCATCCGTGAGAACAAAGAATTGGATTTCTGAATCGACTCAGGTACACCCGAATTGCCCGAACTACATCCTGGGAGTGTAGAACAACTTCTTTAGGATGTTTTGGCTTAGGACACAAAGACCACAACACAATATTCTCATTCAACTGAGACAACCTTAGTAAGGAACGCCTGACATGGTCGTAACACCACTTTGTCCCTGTGAACCACCAGGTAAGGTGACCGAAAGGACAACGCAGCCAATTCCGACACCCTACGTAATAGCGACCAAAAAGGCCACCTTCTGTGACAGAGTAAGCAGGGGAAGTTCACAAATATTTTTAAAAAGAGGCTTTTGAAGTACCGACAGTACCAAACTGAGATCCCACGGCGGTACCATGGATTGCACCGGAGGAGCCAGATGGTTCACACTTTTGTGCAGGGGGTTCGCCAAGGATTTCGCCACCAACGGCCTTTGGAAAAATATGGCCAAGGCGGAAATCTGGCCCTTGCTGGTACTCAGAGCCAAATGCTGATCTACACCTAGTTGTAGAAACTCCAGCAGGCAAGACACAGAAAAGGAATAGGGGAACCCCCCCTTCCCCCTGAGACACACCAAGTAATGTATGCCTTCCAAGATCAATGATAAACCTTTCTAGAAGCAGATTTCCTAGGTTTTAACAGTGTAGGAATCATCGACTCCTATAGCCTTCTGTCCTTCAGCACCTGGCTTTCAATCTCAGTCTCTGGCTTTGAGACAGAAGATCTTCCCTGAGAGAAAAAGTTTCCAAGGAACGTCTGCTACCAGCCTTACCAGTCTTGCCTTCCAAGACCGGCGAGACCAGTCTGGCGCCACCAGAATGACTGGAAACCCTTTTATCTCTATTCTGCGTCTCGACAGAAGTTGTATTGGAGAAAAATCGTAAATCAGACAATACTGCCACCTTGGCGTCAGCCAGAAGATCCCCAAGACCTTGACATAAACCTCTGCACCTTCCTGTTGAGATGGGAAGCCAAAAAGGTCCACATCGGGAGTCTCCCACCAGAGATGCAGTTGATGTGCCAATTCTCTACCCCCAGAATGTGCATAGCAGAGCGAGCCGGAACATATCGTTCTGCCCACTTTAGGATGCCGGCTACTTCCCAGGCCACCTCTTGTGCCCCTTGATGATTGACAAATGCCACAGCCGTAGCATTGTCCGATTGTATCCTCACCGGGCATCCCTGCAGACGATCCGTCCACTGGGACAGACAAAGCCTGATCGCCCAAATCTCCAGGATATAGATCGACAGACTGGACTAGAATCAAAACACCTTGAGACGAGTATACTCCTAAAAACACCTCCCCACCTCGACAGAGGGCATCCGTGGAAATCACTGTCTAATATAGGGAGAGAAAAGACTTCCCCAGGCAAAGTGCCGGAGAGCAGAGCCACCCTATTAGCGACCCTCTCGTACCCCCGGCTCAACAGGATCAGATTATCTAGTGACTACGGATCCTTGTTCCATTTGGCAAGAATCTCGCTTTGGAAAGGTCTGGTATGGAACTGAGCAAACAGAAGGTGGAGACCATCAGACCCAGCACTTGCATGCAAGTCCTGAGCGACGACCGACGGTTTGACAACAGGAGACGAATTGCATCCTGCAACTTCAGTAGTTTTGCCTGTGGAAGAAGCACCCGGGCCGAGGCTGAATCCAGCGTCAGACCCAAGTAGTCCAGTTTGGTGGACAGAGTCAGAGCTGATTTGTGAAAATTCAGTGTCCATCCAAACTCTTGTAGAGTTTGCTTAGGAATGTCCAAATTGACTTTTAGAACCGATGAAGACTATGCACGCAGAAGCATATCGTCTAGGTAGCCTAGTACCGCAATCGCCTTCTGCCTGAGCAAGGCCAACACTTTTGTGAACACCCGAGGAACTGAAGCGAGACCAAAGTGTAACGCCATGAATTGATAGTGCTCCTTGCTAATGGCAAAGCGAAGAAAACAATGGTGCCCGACGTATACTGGAATATGAAGGTAAGCATCCGGAATATCGATAGGAGGCCAATACAAACCCCTGATGAAGGAATGCCACTACCATGCAAATGGACTCCATCAAAAATTTCTGAACCCGCCCAAAGTGGTTCAGAGCCTTGAGGTCCAAGATTGGGCGGGCCTTGCCTTCCTCCCTGGGAACAGTAAACAGATTTGAATAAAAGCCTTGAAAACCTTCCGACTCTGGAACCAGCGCAATGACTCCTTGTGGTAAGAAGTCCTGCACTGCCCTGTAAAGACCCTGCAGCCAATCCTGGGATAGGCGTAAGTTGGAAGGAAAGAACCTAGCCGGAGGCAAGGATCGAAACTAGCCGGAGGCAAGGACCGAAACTCAATCTTGGAACCGGACAAAATCAACTTGTAGATCCATTTGTCCTGAATGAGCAAAGTCCACAAAGAAACAAAGACGTCCCCCCACCCCAGATACGTGTGAGGGCACCCCTTAACCACTTAAGCCCCGGAAGATTTTACCCCCTTCCTGACCAGGGGGTATTTTGCGATTCGGCACTGCGTGACTTTAACGGACAATTGCGCGGTCGTGCGACGCTGTACCTAAACGAATTTGGCGTCCTTTTTTTCCCACAAACAGAGCTTTCTTTTGGCGGTATTTGATCACCTGTGCGATTTTTTGATCACGCGCTATAAACAAAAAAAGAGCGTAAATTTTGCAAAAATAGCAATATTTTTCCCTTTTTTTTATATGAAATTCCCCCAAAAATAAATGTAAAAATCAAAATTTTTTAATATTTTCGGCCAATTTGTTTTATGCTACCTATGTTTGGTAAAAAAAATCGCAAAAAGCGTATTTTGATTGGTTTGCGCAAAAGTTATTGCGTTTACTAACAAAGGGAAAGATTTTTGTCATTTTTGTTGTTTTTTTTTTAACGCGTAATGGCGGCGATCTGCGATTTTTTTTCGGTACTGCGACAATGCGGCGGACAGATCGGACCCTTGACTGACATTTTTGACACTTTTGGGGTTACCAGTGACATTTCTACAGTAATCAGTGCTATATATATGCACTGTTACTGTAAAAATACACTGGTAGTGAAGGGGTTAACTTTATTTGAGAGGGAGGGGCTGTGTGTGTCCCTAGGGGCGTGCTTCTAACTGTGATTGGCTGGGGCTTCAACTGTATGCAGAGTGATCAATGGATCTACATAGTAGATCCATGTGATCAGCTCTCATACAGAGAGGAGAATGACAGGCAGCTTGTTTACACAAGCTGCCTGACTTTCTCCCTCTCCCCCGCCGATCGCAGAGTGGCCGGCGGCGATCGGATCCGCCGGTCACGCGCGCGGGGGGGTCCGTGACCACGCGGGAGCGGGAGCGCGCCTCCGGCGGCGCGCGCTCGCTCCCTAAACCCTCACAGGCGAGCGACGTAGACCTACGTCACTTTGCCTGTGAGGGGCTGACCGCCCACGTAGATAGTCGTGCGGCGGTCGGCAAGTGGTTAAGGCTGAGGAAGGCTTGTCTGCGGAACCAACATGGCCCACTTTTGACTTACCATTCCAGGGTCTCTTGGTGCCGCCCACGAAAGTACGGGTGGGTCTTGAACCCTTTTCCTGCGATCCAGTTGGACGAAAGGGCCGCTTGTGAGCCGAGAAGAAGGGACCACGTTTAATACGAGGTTCCTTGCTCCTAGCAACCTGCAGAAATAAAGTAATCTTACCTCCCGTAGGCCCTTAATGATCTCCTCCATAAAGGCAACGAACAAATGGTCACCTACAAAAAGGTAGATCAGTCAGCACCTTTTTAGAAGCCTGGTCGGCCAACCAGTACTTCATCAAAATCATGCGGCGAAGGATCACCGCCGTCACAGCTACTTTGCCAGCCAAAAGGGGTCGCATACAAAGATGCATCAAAAATGTACTGTAGGCCCTGGATCAACTGATCCGCCAGCTCCAGGGGATGTTGATCCCCTTCCAGATCTTGGTGTAAAATGTTTAACCATTCTGTTAAGGTTTGGGATACCAAGGTGATAGCAAACACTGGCCTCAAAATTGAACCCACCTCGGTGAAAAGGAATTGAACCAGAGCCTCAGCTCCCTTGTCCACAGGATCCTTAAAGGGTGGAGAATCCTCCACCAGTAAAAGTGTGGCCTTATTTAACCTGGAAACCTGAGTATCCACCGAAGGTGAAACCGTCAGCTTCTTCAAGAGAGACTCCTTGAAGGGATATCTCCTAGTGAAACGCTTCGGTATTCCAACCGTGCATTTCGGGGATCTCCAGCGACTAGCAACAATCCCGCCACAATAGGCCGGAACGGGGAACATCTTAGTTACCTTGGAAGATCTACAGGTGCCAAACTGCACCGACGCTGCCGACTCAGCAGCAGCTGAGTCCTCAAATTTTAAAGTTTCCTGCACTGACACAATCAGTGCCTCCACCAGCGTCTTTTCATGTGTGGCTGCAGTGGAAGAGGATTCATCCTAACTGTTAAAGCATCCATGTGCATGGACGCAGACCCAGTGGGTTGACTCACATCCGCAGCGGCCAAATCCACCTCAGACTCTGAGGAGGCAGAGAATACAGGTGAAGGCGGGGGGTGCTTCTTGCAAGCCACCTTTGCAGGGCCATATCAACCTTTGAAACAAGTGACTGCAGGGCGGCCGTCATGGCCGCCAGGGCAGACTGTGACCCAGAGAGTGGGTCAGGTACACGTTCCAGGGCTCCATGGTTAAATCAGAAGCCACACTGTGCATAAAAGAGAGAAAAAACTTTTTTTTTTTTGCAAGAATAAAAACCCCTGCACACCACTGATGTACCACAAGGATCAGCCCACCAGCAGAGCTGTCTATAGCAGAGGGAGGACTGTATACCCACAGGAACTCACCACCATGCACCCAGAGCCAGATCCAGAGCACCAAACTGCCTGCCACGCTGCAATCAGAAAAGAAGAGGAAGCGCTGACACTGTCACTAGAGGCCCCCGCCAACCGTCACCGCACTGAACTTCAAGAAAATGACCGCCGCATAGACCACTACGGTTCCTTTCCCACCGCCCTCCAGCCCATCACCTAAATAACACCCCCAACAGAAACACCCGTGCACCCCAAAGAGGGGCTAAAGGAGAAGGATGGGGGCAGGTGAGGCTGAAAAATAAAGGGAAAACCCCGCTATATGAGGGGAGGAAGGACACAGGGGGGCCTACCATCCTCGGGAAGGGCCTGTGTCCACCCCAGCATTTCCCGGGAAAAAAAAAAAAAAGAGGGGGACACTACTTCGGAATTAGGCAGGCACCATTCCCAGCAGTCCACTGCACCATCCTGGAATGGGGGGGCTGCGGCCAGAGGCAAGCTGCGACTCTGGTTGTGGCCAGGGCTGTGCAACCTCGCAAGATGTTTCACTTGCTGGCCAGCCTCCGTCCAGTGGGGCTGTGTCGCGTCCAACCTAGCGCAGAGCCAATAGTTGGGTTGCGCTCGCAGACCCGACTGGGAAGACCGTAAGGATCTATGATATCCAGTGCGTCGCCCAGTCCAGCTGTTGATTGTAGTTCACACAGGAACAGAAAATAAAGGAAGAAAAAAAGCCAGGTCCTTACTTCTGAATAGGCAGAAAAAAAATTGAAGTCCTATAGCAGGAAGTGATGGTATACCCCCCAGGACTGCCTCAGGGGGGTAGCCAAAATTGTTTCCGCCTAGTCCTTCTTCAGAAGAGAGCAGCATAAGCCCAAGGGTCTAAGAAGACATGGAGCTGTGTTCGTCAGTGCACAAAAGAGGAATCTTCTGTTCATGGTTGAACACCGCAAAGGTGTCTGCAGGTATTTCAGCCATCTTGGAGGTTTTACAAGATGGAGCGAACCAAGGGCTAGCCATTAGTACGTTAAAAAGTTCAAGTGGCGGCCTGATCTGTGTTTTTGGAGCAGCCCCGGGTGTTAGACCCTCTAGTCACCAGGTTCTTTAAAAGGTTAGCCAGAACTAGGCACATTCCGTTTAGAATTCTGCCGAAATGAGATCTGGCAATCGTATTGCAAGGTTGGATAACACAATCACAAGAGGAAGACCTATCTTAAAAGTGGGTTACTCTCAAAATGGCCTTTTTGGATGCGATTCCAAACAGCCAGACGCATTAGCAAGCTGCAGGCACGTTTTATTAACCACTTCCATACCGGGCCATAGTAAAATGATGCCGGCAGGAAGGACTCCTCGATCCGGGCGGATGTCATATGACGTCCGCCTGCTCTCGCCGCTAATGCAAGCCCCCGGGAGCGCGCAGCACGGCGATCAGGGATGAGGCTCATCCCTCGGACTGAGCCCATCCCCGATCAAGGTAAACAGCCAATGAAATTAGCTGTTTATCATGTGATCGGCTGTGTCCAATCACAGCCGATCACATGAGCGGCTCCAGCGCGAGCCACTCGTTCTCTCCGCAATCGCAACGCGCCGATCGGGGACGAGGCTCGTCCCTCGGACAGAGCCCATCCCTGATCTAGGTAAAGAGCCAATGAAAATGGCTTTTTACCACGTAACCGGCTGTCAATCACAGCCTGTCTCACAGAATGTCAACAGAGAGCACGGTAACTAGCTGTCATCGTGTTCTCCTCCTCACACACTAATCCTGTGTGAGGATGAGATTGCGGTAACAGCTAGTTACCGATTACAGTGCACCCCAAAACACATTGCCCCCCCCCCAATAAAGAGGACCTGTCACCAGCCCATCAGAGTACCCGAGTACCTGTCACCAGCCCATCAGGTACTTTGATGACAGGTCCTCGGGTACTGTGATGGGCTGGTGACATGTATTCGGGTACTCTGATGACGGGTACTCGGGTACTCTGATGACAGGTACTCGGGTACTTTGAGTACCTGTCATCGGAGTACCTGTCATCAGATAACCCCAGTACCAGTCATCAGAGTACCCGAGTACCTGTCACCAGCCCATCAGGTACTCCGATGACAGGTACTCGGGTACTCTGATGGGCTGGTGACAGGTATTCGGGTACTCTGATGGGCTGGTGACAGGTACTCGGGTACTTTGAGTACCTGTCATCGGAGTACCCGAGTACCTGTCATCAGAGTACATGTCTCCAGCCCAGAGTGCCCAAGTACCTATCTGCACCCCATCAGATTACCCGAGTACCTGTCTCTAGCCCATCAGAATACCCAAGTACCTCTCTGAAGCCGATCAGTGTACCTGAGTACCTGTCTGCAGCCCATCAGAGTACCTGAGTACCTATCTGCAGCCCATGCCTCCTAGATTATGTGTGGGGTGTTTGCTTTCCAAAATGGGGTCATTTTGTGGGGGTTTCCATTGTCCTGGTGTTCCAGGGCTTTCAAAATTGTGATAGGTTGTAATGAAATTATATGTGTAATTTATGCTCCTAGAACACCTGACGGTGCTCCTTGCATGTTGGGCCTCTGTATGTGGCTATGCTGTGACAAAGTCCCACATATGTGGTACCGGCTTACTCAGGAGGAGTAGCAGAATGTATTTTGGGGTGTCATTTTTGCTATGTACATGCTATTTGTTAGAAATATCTTATAAATTGACAACTTTGTGTAAACAAAAAAAAAAAAATGCATTTTTATTTTCTTTCCACATTTTCTAAAAACTTGTGAAAAAAATGGCATGTTCAAAAGACTCATTATGCCTCATAGAATATACATTGGGGTGTTTGACCCCATTTTGGAAAGCAATTTATGGGTAATTCCATTGTCCTGGTGCTCCAGGGCCTTCAAAAGTTTGATAGGTGTAAAAGTCTCCCACATGTGGTATTCTCAGGAAGAGTAGCAGAATGTATTTTGGGGTGTAATTGCAAGTATGCATATACTGTGTGTGAGAAATAACTTTTATTATGACAATTTTGTGTAAAAAAAAAATATATTTCTTATTTTCCCCAAGAATTGTGGGAAAAAATTACAACTTCAAAAAACTCACCATGCCTCTTACTAAATACCGTGGAATGTCTACTTTCCAAAAAGGGGTAATGTGGGGGGTATTTGTACTGTCCAGCCATTTCAGGGCCTCAAGAAATTAGATATGCCGTCGGTACATCAGGTGTGATCAATTTTCAATGATTGGCACCATAGCTTGTAGACGCTATAACTTTCACACAGACTAAATAACCACCACTAATTTGCGCTATTTTTTACCAAAGATATGTAGAAGTATAAATTGTGGCCCAAATTTATGAAAAAAAATGACTTATTTGCAAAATTTTATAATATAATTTTTTCACTTATATCGCAAAAAATAAAAAACCCAGTGGTGATTAAATACTACCAAAAGAAAAGCTCTATTTGTGTGAAAGAAATGATAAAAAATGTGATTGGGTACAGCGTTGTATGAGTAATTATCATTCAAAGTGTGAGAGCGCTAAAAGCTGAAAATTGGTCTGGGCAGGTAGGGGGTGTAACTGCTCTTTATGAAAGTGGTTAAGGAGCCTTTCCTACTAATTTTTGAGGACAGACTGGCAATGCGTACGGATTCAGGTTTCTTGCCTAAGGTAGCCTCTAAATTCCACAGAACTCAGGCGATTGTTTTGCCTTCCTTCTGAACATCTCCAACTAATCCTAAAGAAGCAGAATTCCACCAACTGGACATGAGGCCTTGTGTCTTGCGTTATTTGGAATTGTCCGAAGGCATTAGAAAATCTATTGCCCTATTTATTTTGCATTCTGGTAAAAAAAAATTGGGGTTTCAAATTTCAATCGCTCGGCGGATCAAATAGGCAATTGTGGAAACTTTTAAAATTCTGGAGAAGGAGTGTCCTTTTTTCCCCCAATGGCTCACTCCACACGGGCACGGTCAGCTTCTTGGGTAGAGCGAGTTAGAGCGACAACAGAACAGATTTGCCGAGCAGCAATGGTCAAGCTACTCGACGTTTGTGAATCATTATAGACTAGGCACTAGACCTTCTTCGCTTAGCGCAGGATCAATCGTTGGGGAGAAAGGTCCTCCAGGGGGTGGTCCCCCCCAATCTGGTAAGTTCTTGTTGATCCTCTCCTATGCTGTCCTGGACAGACAACTGGAGAAATCCAGAGTTAGACTTACCGGTAACTCGATTTCTAGGAGTCATCCAGGACAGCAGGGATACCATCCCTTTAAGCGGTTATAACATTTGAACAGTGTTTTCTTTGTTGTTTTAGAAACCGTTCCAGGGAAGTTCTCAGATAAAAGACTGGGGAAGAGGAACAGTGACTGCCCTTTATGGATTTAAGATTTGCGTTTCCTGCCTCCGGAGGTGGTGCCTTCTCTCCTATTATGTCCTGGACAACTCCTAGAAAGAGAGTTACCAGCAACTCTGTTTTTTTTTTTTTTTTTTTTTGGTGGATAGTTTGTCTCTATTTAAAATACACCTATGATAGAAATTATAGACCCTTAATTTCTTTGTAAGTGGGCAAGCTTACAAAATCTCCTGGGGATCAAATTATTATTTTCCCCACTGTTCTATTCTCACACTCTTGAACTAGTATTTTGAAACTGTTTATTTATTCGTATATCTTTATATGGTTTTAGTGATCATCTTACTATTTTGGTTCATATAGGTCTTCTGACAGTGGACCAGCTAGAAAATATTACTTTTGGCATACCATCCTGTAATATTTCTATATATTCCATCTATGTTGGGATAAACACCTCTGACATGTCTGGGTCATATGCAAGTTCCTTGTCACATTTGGATATTGTATCCTGTTCGAAGGTTAAGTGAGTGGTTATACTTTATTTACAGGGCATTATTATTTTTTGTTTAGCGGCAGCTTGGCTCTTGCATTTTCTCTTCCCCCTTGATGCAGTTTTTATCCATTGGGTCCCTTGGGTACTCCATGTTTGGACTGGCTTTTGTCATCAATATTACAAGTGTATGCATTCACCCTGCTTTTGTTCATTATCATTTTTTGGTTTTGAATTATAAATATTGTATTTATGTTCTATATTACTTTAGCATATTTATTTCTTGCAGAATCTACCCTCTGCCTTTCCCCCTGAAGAAGACAAATTGTTAAAACGTGTCTGAGTACATTTCCACACTTTAATCGCAGTGTGGTTCTTTGGCATAATACACACACACACACACACACACACACACACACACACACACACACACCTCGTATGTACAAGCAACTCACATGTTTTAAATCATAATATAGATTAAACTTTTTGCACTTTTTATGGCTGTAATCTTTTGGGGCCGTTAAAATCCCATCCATTATGCTTTTAATTCATAGCATTTCTTTACGATATCTACAGCTTTTCACAAATGCAAACTAGATTCAGTTCAAAATTTCTTTGTTCCAGAAAATTTCCATCCTGCTTTTTTTTTTTTGTAACTAAGGTTAAAAAAAAAAAAAAAAAACACCAATTTACCGGCACAATTAGAAAATGTCCTGAGAATTAACATTTAACAAAATTGTATTGGTGTGTGAGGCCAGCTTTAGAGAGCTCCTAAAGTAGGTACAGAAATAACAGCATTGATGTGAATACTAGAAAAAAAAAAAACACCCACCATAAAAACAGCTATGACTTGCACTGGACCAAGTGACAGAAAAAAAAAAAAAAAACCACAACACTACTAAAAGCTGGCTATACTCTAGTAGAATTTCAGTCAAAAATGTTCTCACCATAAGTGGCACGCAAGACAAATGTCAAATTAATGTACATACAGCTATTCCAGACTCAGTGCAGCTGTGCCGGCTTACTGCCCCTGCAGAGGTTGTTACATAACCAGCGCGGAAGCTGAGAATTTTTGAAACCGAGTGGAGCCTGATGGGGATTTAGAATCGTTATTTCCCCATTAAGTCCTTGTGGTTGACAGCAGGTGGATCCATGGCCAATAAACAGCCTGCTATTGGCCATGGACTTTGTTCACTGACTGCTGTCAATCACAAAGAGAAAGCAAAGCTGATGGGGAATTAATGTCTCAGCTTCCCCAATCAGGTTCCTCCGCTCACTGTTAGCGTCATTGGTTGCTAGGAAGATTTTGGCTATTAACCCAATGGCATCCTTAGCAACCAATGATGGGTTAGAAGGGGGTTGTGGAGGCAAACAGGCTGCCTGCTACACATTGTACAGAGCAGGCACCCTGTACTTACTTGTACGCCAACTTAAGCTGGCCATACATGGATGGAAATTTGGACAGTTCAGCAGGGCCTGTGGCCACTATGGTTGAACAGAAGTCAATCTACCAATGTGTCGATAGTCTTTATGTACACCTGCACATCATTCACAAAATAATGGCTCAAAAACAACACAAAGAATTTGTCTTTAAAAGTTTTTATTATCAGAACCTGAGATGGGAGTTTCAGAGAAAGAAGAGAATCCAATGCATTGTGCTCCCTTATTGTACTGCCACAGGGGATGGGGCATTATTCTGTACAAAGTTACAACTTCTGCTAGAACCATGTAAACACCAATATAGACCATATATAGGTCAACCACACTGAAATGTGGTGTTACTCAGACTTCACTGTTTTTAGGAGGGGGGGGGGGGGGGGAAGGGAGCGATTGAAAGGAATAGGAGAGCTTAAACTTTGTCTTTCTGGATGGGCAGATTCTTCCTCTTTCATTGTAAAAAAATCATTTTTTTCTCCCCATTTTTAAAATATGCTTTTCATAATTATATATATAATTTTTATTTATTTATTATATAAATAAAAAAAGCTCCAGGAAAAAACAAGAATTTTAAATGTAGTCATACTAGATCATGTTTTAACATCGTTTTTTGTGTTGTAATAAAGTATATATAAAAGTCAAAAAACTTTATCCAATTTTTTTTATTTTAAATCCATCTCTGTCCCACTGTGGAGCTGCACATTTACATGCTGATCTGTAGACAGAACTGGAAGTAAAGGAAATCTCCTCTTAGATTGTTTGTACCAAAACAAGAGACCTTACTGGAAGATTCATCCTCTCATCCTCTTTCTGACCTAGTGAAAACTCCAAAAGGTGGGATTTTCCATTACATTCAGTCTCAGTGATCACAAAGACAAAATTGAAAGGCTAAATCTCCCAAGCAGGGATACAGACAGTGATAAAAACCTGATTAAACCTATGCCCCCCCCCCCCATGTCTTACAGTGGGAAGTATTTGCTTCCACAATTAGTGACATGAAACTTTCACCATCTCCTACCACCCCGTGTGAATTAGACACATTCTATCTGCAGGTGAAAGGGTTTAGTCAGCCTACACATAGTTCAGGCATATTTCAGGAAGCAAAGTTGCATCTTCCTAAATAATTACAGGCTGAGAAAATATTTTTACCCCTATGTAAACCGTATTGTGCATAAATCGACAAAAACAGGCTCTGCTGGTACAGAAAGCAGTTACCAGAATATCATGACATTTTGACCAGCGTTCCTCTTTAAAGCAGAACATTTTTTTTTTCTTTTTAGACCCCCTTAAAAATTGTAGGCAAAAAATTATTATTACATGTGTAGTGGTTGTGCTGCACTTCCTGCTTTTTGGCCTAGGCTGCCCCCCCCCCCCTGTACATTTGCACAGCTATCCCAGGATGCATTGTACTGTACATCTGTGCATGCATGGCCTTTTCTGTGCATGCACACAAACACTGCTGGCAAATAAAGTGCCCCTATACTAGAACTGGTGGCTCTACAAGCATGCGCAGAACCCTCCCTCCCCACACACACATATAAATGTGTTGTCAGTATCTTGCACTGGAACTTTCAAGTGGCTGCAAGGGGTAGAGGGTCGTTGGGAGGTAATGAATACGGTGGTGAAGTATGATTGAGTTTTTATGATTGAGTTTTTTTGAATTAGCTGTCTCAAAAGGAGCCAGGTGAAAAATTCTCAGTCAAATAGTGACTGCAGCCAATTGGATGCAATTACTTCTAGATATACTGAGAGCTGGGGGTGTAGCAGTAGTCAGAATACAATGGCTGGCTGGGGGATTGCTCCATCCATGCTGTTTAACGTCGATGGGGGAATAAAACTGATTTCTTTCATTTAACCCAGAGGGCAGAACGAGAAAAAATTATAAACGTGCAAGGTTAGCTTGTTCATAGATACTGTACTAACAATTTTTTATTTTTATTAAAATGGACCCAAATTCCCTGGCTAACGCTAGCAAGTTCTCTATGTGAAACCCCTGTGAGAGGAGAGTTCCTTTTTAGGAAAAGGAGCTTACCTAAGGGAAGAGTGGCAGTAAAAGAGGGGAGCACTGGACTATGCTACTTTAGAAAACAAAATCACACATCCATTCTACATTCCTTAGCTGTGCTATTCTAGCATTATCTAGAGTTCTAATGCTGGGCTTGTACTATTCCCACAGACATTAAATATAATATCAAGTCATACACATGAGCGCAAGCACAGTTTCAGTGTGCAAATCAAAACCGATGATGGCCTCTGACATTAATAGGTGTGCTATTCAAGAGAGTTCTATTGCCATATAGGATTTATTGCACTGCAGTCCATGTATCACACATACAGATCAGGTTCTTGGTTTCTCTTCCTCTCTTGTAATTCAAGATAAATCAAAACACTATTGGGTGTCAAGGAAGCAGCAGCAAGGAGGAACCAGGGGGCTGGTCAGGGTTAGACAGCTGTCCTCGGTCAAGGCTCGGTACTTCTTGATCAGCGGTAAACCAATGCAAATACACTGCCAGGTAAACGGTAACGGAACGGATTATGAAAAAAATAATGAAGTACTATTCAGCACAGTCTGGATGGGAGAAAAGATCATTTGCCTTTTTAAAGGGTGTAGGGGGAAAAAATATCTTACCCCAACTTTTTTTGTAGTTGATTTGGTCCATATATTGGAGGAATATAAACCACTTATCAATATGATAAACTCTCTAAAAACAGTCTTTGAAACACAGTGTCATCTCCATTACAGAGACTGTTGCAACTGGAGAGCGGGCGATTATCGGCGCAGGTGATGACACACTGGGTGGAGAAATCTGCAAGAGCTGCAAAAAATCAATACATTATTATGTCCAAAATCAGGAACATGATTGCATCTGTATGCCATATTGTGACACGGAACTGGTGGGTCTGTTGTCCCCTGCAGAACCTTCATAAGCAAGATGGCTAGAATAACAAAAAATTAAAAAAAAAAAAAAAAAAAAAATGACCTCTCTGTGAGGTGAAGTCAGATGTATCACCATACGCCAATATCTGGTGCTTTCCCTCCATACATATGAGAAAAGAATGTTGCTATTAACATCCCTCTCCCTTTGGTCACATTTAGATCACCATTCTTCTGCCCTTTGAAACAAAAATTAGGGATGTCATATCAAGGACTCGTCGGCCTCTGTGTCACCCAGGCTATCCTAGCTGGATTTGACCAGAGAATGTTGTAAGCAGCAGCATAATGGAGAAGCCAGTGAGAAGGCCGGCATTCTGGATCAGAAAAGGAGTGAGGGGTCGATCTCCTTCTTCATCCTCCTTACTTACTTCATTCATCTCCGGGAACTAAAAAAGACAAAAGAAAGCAATCAAGATGGATTCTAACAGGTCAACTGATTGATTTCTATACAGACAGCTCATTTAAATAAAATGAAGTATACGTTATATTCCATTCTTGCTAATCAATTATTCGTAATTTTTTCTTTTTTTTTTTTTCTTTTCAATTTTCTATCTGAGGGTTCAAGCCTTTTTCTTAAAGTAGAACTGAAGGCAAACATTTCTTTTCCATTTTGGATAGCGTAAGGGAGGGTTAAAAATCTTTGTCTGGTTTCCTTGCCATTTGAGTCCCATTGGGGAAATTTCCCTTTACTTCATTTTCCACAGCCAAAATGGGAGGCGTGAAGAAATCGTCCAAAGTGAGAGAAATCTCTGGTAGTCACCAGAACTTTTGTGCTTATTGGACTTTCAGTGACAACATTGACCAAGACAAATAGAGAGAGTGAATCTCCCTTATAGTGGGCACACTATCCAAATAGAATAAGGGGGGGGGGGAGAGTGTGTAAAAATAAATACAATATATATTTACTCTTAGGTTCATACACACTACAGGACCACTATAGTCAAGTCATTCTCTTAGCAGCTCAGCAACTCCTGCTTCTCCCTTTCAGTAGTGACATAGTAGCCAAGCTCTTCTCTCTCAGAGCTCTTGCAGTAGCCATTTAAAGGCTGTCAAAAGACAATGACCTCAGAGCTTCTACTGTGAATTTTAGAATGAGTGAGTATCTCCAATGTGCCTGCAACCACAAAAGTCAAGTTATTTTAGGGCTCATGCACATAAGCCTAGAGGATGTATTCTAATTTATGAATTGGATCTTTTTTTTTTTTTGCTAAAACATTGCTATATTGTATCTGATGCACAGAGATGCATCTACATTGGTGAAAATTGCACTGTGTAAGGAACTGTAAAATAAAAATGGATAAGTCCATGATCAGTAGTTTATGCACGTAAACATCTATACATGTAAATTTAAGCTAGTGATTTAAAGAAGAACTTTATGTATCTGTATGTTTATGCATTCAAATGCATGGTTAAAAAACATGGAAACCTTTGCTGACTAAAAAGGGGTGTTTTTTTTTTTTTTTTTTTAAAGCAGGATCTTGCTGCCAGCTGCATAAATACAGTAAATTAGGTACAGGCATGTGCATGAGCCTTAGAGCTCATGTACAGCTTGTTAAGAAACCAAGTTGCTTCCCATAGCATGGCCACATGTAGGGCAAAGTAATAAATGCTACTATCTCCAGCTACACATACCTCCCCTTTCCTCTCCTTGCTTTCAAAAAGGAGAGAAAATCAGTTTTTTTTTTTTTTTTTTTAAAAGAAACAAATTTTCATTGGAAATGGAAAAAACAGAGCACCACACTAACAATGCAGCAGAGGTACAATGTACCTGTAAAACACCTGTGAGAATGAGTTCTACTACAAAATAACATTTCTGAGGTCTATGAATTTTGCTTGCACTGGAAAACGCACAAGGGCATATCTGGTGCAATAAAAAAAACAAAACACAAAAACAAAAAAACAACAACACAAACACAAAACAAAAAAAAAACAAACACACATTGAGCATCTGCTTTCAGTGTCCAAGCTACATTAGGAGTTAGACCTGGAAACCGGATTGCTTTTGAGTATCGTCTCATTTTTGCTTTGCTGTAGCTTATATCCAAACACTAAATAGCCACATTGTTCTCCCTCAGGCCATAGCCTGCAGAGAACTAAGACGTGGGGTATTTAAACTGTAAATCACTCTAAGAGCCATGGCTTTCAGGAGCAAACTGAATGGTCCTCTTGTGAAACAGATTATTCATAGAATTTCCACAGGAAGTTCTGAAATGCCTCAAACTGGCCAGTAGGTAGAGCTGTGTGCACAATAAGCCAAGAGCTTTTTATTAAAATCATGTTCTATTAGATAACAGAGCCAGAAAAAAATGTATCTTAAAATTAAAAGTATTTGTTGGATTTCACATGGAAAGTAGCAATCTTTCCTAGACATTGTAGGATTCAAGTACATGAACTTAGAAAAAAGGAGAACTTGAATGTGTTTGAAACTCAACAAAAAAATAGTCAAAGTAACAATTTATCCTGTGCACAGCTGGATTAAAATACAAATCATTTGGAAAGGAGAAAATTGAATGACTAAAGCCAACGTTTTCCTCCTTTCTTTGCTACAGGAGAGCACCACTATAGTGCATGGATCATGATACAGTTTAGGCAAGATGAGAGCACAGAAAATACCTGTTGTATTATGGGAATGGAGCGATCAGTATACTTAAAGGGAACAGGATTATGATAGTCACATGGCAGCTGGTTTTACGCAATATGAAGGTGAACACTTCAGGCCTGTCATCCTAATCTCCTTTCATTACCTGGATGTCTTCCCCTACCTGGTTTGTCTTACCTGGAACAAGCATGTTGCTGGGATAAAAAGGTATGTATGTACATGCTTGGTCTACATCAGAGACTATACAGTCAATCATTCATCCCTGTTTAAATCTAAACTCCAGGCAAACCACCAACTACCCATATAAATACATAAATAGAAAAAAGGAGCAGTTTCATCATCCTATCCATTTGTATTTGTCCATATTTTTTCAGTTTAGATTTTTCTTTCTTCCCTCCCCCAACCCATTGACTGTGCAGTAAATGAGAAGCTGCAGACTGAACAACTCATCTCTCTGCCGCTCTGCTCTCTCCTCCTATCAGCATGTTTCTTATTGCCTTTCAGTTGTTCTGTAGGGTCACTGAATTTTGTGCTGCTTTTTCCATTCTGAGGTCTGCTATATAGGGAACTGCAAGATGTTGAGGTCAGGTTAAATGCGGGTAGTTACACTGCTGGTGTTTAAAAATACTTCTAATGATTTTTTAAGGCATACAGGGCTGCATTACTTTGTGTCTTTTACATCTGCCTGGAGTACAGTAAGGACCGTTAAAAGAGGTATCAGTCGCACATGGAGTGCATGGTTTTCAGTGGGCCCACAAACCTATACACTTTCATTATTGCACAGCACAACCATTGCTTACCAAAGCAGCATAAAAAACAGAACCTCTCAAATAATGAAAATTCACACCCTTCCGAGGACCCTCAGGAAGGACAAACAGGGAGTGAGACCTAGGAAAAGACTCCGTGGTGGACAGGGAAAACCCCGATCGCCCGAACCACTCCCAAGGAAAGTAAGACAATATCCTTGGGATGCTCGGGTTTCACACAAAGCAAAGACAAGACAACATCTTCGTAGAGGTGGAAAGCAGATACCAACTTGGGAAGAAAAGAGGGATTGGGTCGCAAGACCACTGAGTCCCTATGAACAACCAGATAAGGTGAGCGGCAAGACAGAGCCGCCTTTTCAGACACTCTGCGAGCAGAGGTCACAGCCACCAGAAAAGCAACTTTCTGGGACAACACAGGCAGAGGTAGGTCTTTGATGTTTTCAAAAGGGGGGCAAACCCAAGATCAGGTCCCTCCGCGGCAAAGGAGCTTCCTTTGGGGGAGCCAGATGTCACACCCCTTCAATAAAAGGTGCGAGTCAAGGAATTAGTCGCCAAGGGAGGAAAAAAAAAAAAAAAAAGGCCAAGGCCGACAACTGACCTTCAAAACATGGCCAGCGCCAAACGCTGATCCACACCTTCTGGTAGGAAGGCCAAGACCCTCGCCACCGAAGAGGAGCGGGGATGAAACCCCTGCAACATGCACCAGGCAATATACGCCCTCCAGGTGCGATGGTAAATAAATACCAGAGGTAAACTTACAGAGCCTTCAACAAGGTAGTAATGACAGCACTCGAGAGACCCTTGTCTCTCAAGGCTTGGCTTACAACAGCCACGCCGTCAAAGCCAGAAACTGCAAAGCAGGATGGAAGATCGGCCCTCGAGACAGTAAACCGTCTCACAGTGGAAGCCGCCAGGGAGGCTCGAGGACCATCTGCACAACGTCAGCGTACCAAGACCGACGCGGCCAGTATGGGGCCACCAGAATGACCCACACCCGTTCCGATGCCAACCTGCGAAGGAACCTGAACAACAGTTGAATCGGAGGGAAGGCATAAAATCAGCCGACACCGGTGCCAGGGCACCACCAACGCGTCCATGGCGTCCACCAGAGGATCGCGGGTTCTGGCCACAAACCTTCCCACCCTTTAGTTGAGACGGGATGAGAACAGATCCACGTCCGGAGTCCCCAACCGGGCACACAGGAGGTACACACCACCAGGGATCATTCTCCCTGGTCCAGGGTCTGGCGACTCAGATAGTCCACCTGCCAGTTCTCCACACCCGGAATGTGAACGTGCATCTCAGCCCAAGAGAGGACCTGGGCCAAGGACCCCTCGGCACCCTTGATGCCCCCGTGGCGATTAAAGTAAGCCACCTCCGCGGCGTTGTCCGTCCACACCCGAACCGGGCAACCCTGAAGCCAATCATGCTGACGACCAACACGACAAGCATAGCTTGACAGCTCGGAGCTCCAAGACGTCCATCGGTAAAGGCCTCCTCCACTGACCCCGTCCCCCGGGCACAAAGCGTGCCCAGAACTCCACCCCAGCCCGATAGGCTGGCATCTGTGGTGAGCACTGCCCACAGCAGAGGCCGGAAGGACTTGGCTTGTGTCAGAGATGGTAAAAGGAGCCACCACAAAAGATCCGATCTTGCTAGGAGGCTCAGCGAAAACCACCTGTCCAACCACTGAGGCGTTCTGTCCCACCTGCCAAGGATCTCCGCTTGCAGAGTTCTCGTGCAAAATTGAGCAAACAGGATGGCTTCGAAAGTCGAAACCATCAGACCCAGGGACCACATACAGGCCTGCAGAGAGGAGAGATAGTTGTCCCTGAGGGACCTGATCACTTCTCGCAGGGACTGGAGTTTTGTCCTCCGGGAGAAAAACTCGTGCCTGAGCTGAGTCCAGGACCATCCCCAGGCACTGGTGATGAACTGACGGGGTCAGAGCCGACTTCTGAAAGTTGACGGTCCACCCGAACTCCAGGCGTGTCGAAACCGTGACCAACAGATCGCTCGACAAAGTCGCACACGAGCTCGACCATAATAGAAGGACGTCCAGGTAACCGAGAACCGCAATCCCCCTGAAACGCAGTGAAGCCAGCACTGGAGCGAAAAATATGGTGAATACCCTGGGAGCCGAAGCGAGACCGAAGGGCAACACCACAAAGGGGAGACATCTCTGATGACCCACGTAGATAAGGATGTGCAGATGATACGCATCCTTCAAGTTGATGGAGGCCCTGGACTCAACGACTCCCCCACCGATTCCATCCGGAACCTCTGTACCCGCACAAGGCGGTTCAGAGACTTCAGGGCCAGAATCGGACGCACCTTGTCCTCTCTTCTGGGCACCGTGAACAGGTTGGAATAGAAACCGCAAAATTAGTCCCGTGAAGGCACTGGCACTATGACTCCTTGGGCGAGCAAATCTTGTACCGCCCCCATGAGAACTCTGAAACGAGCGGGAGTCAGATGGCGATTTGATGGAAAGAACCTGTCTGCCGGGCGAGATCGAAACTTGATCTTGTACCCTGAACGAATCAGTTTGTGAACCCACCTGTCCTGAATTCCGGACAACCAGGGTTCCTGAAGGCAACGCAGACGTCCCCTCACCCCTGCAAACTGGTGAGGGCATCACTCCAGGCAGAGGTGGACTGGGCTGCCAAACCAGGCCTAACCGCCCTTGGTCTTACCTGACCATGGCTTCTCATTACCACCCGAGGACGTGAAGAAGGACTTCCCTTTATCCAGTGCCCCGAAGGCTCGAAAAGGGTCACAGTGAGCCTTAAGGGAAGGGCCCCGCCTAGTGCGGGGTGAATTTACCCATAGAGGCCTGAGGCAAAAAAAAAAAAAGGGAGTACTCTGGCCCCCCGTAAGCCCTTTAATCAACTCATCTATAGTGTCCCCAAAAAAGGCGATTACCCACATAAGGGACTTCAGACAGTCTTTGTGGGAGCGTGGTCAGCCGACCAGCTTCTTAGCCACACAATGCGGCAGATCACAACCCCGACCGCAGACAGCCGTGTGACCAAAGAGGCCTCATTCAGGGGCATCACGGCCTGGGTCACTTCAGCCACCATGTCCAAGGCAGCTGGAGATACCGACTCCGTCACTAACGTCTTAGTGCCCTGGTCCATTCCGCGATAGCTTGGGAAACCATCCCCGAAGCGAACACAGGTGTAAGCAGAGAGCCCGCTACCAAGTAGATATGGCGGGAAGGCGTCTCCCATGCCCATCTGCCAGATCCTGAAACACCGGGGAGCCCTCCACGGCATTAAAGTGGCTTTACATGGTCTAGAAACAGTGTGGTCCACTGTAGGTGACACCGTCCAACGGTTATCAACAGGATCCGCAAAAGGATAACGGTGTGAAAACCGCTTAGGTACCGTCAGCACATGCATAATGCGATGCCACTGGTCGTTCACAATTTTGTGAAACCCCTCGGGACAGGGGAAAAAACCTGACCCGACTTCTGCGCTGTGCGGAACCGAAGGAAACCTGCTTACCCGACAGGGAAGGCTCATCATCAAGATGAAGTCTCCTTAACGGAGCTAATGAGCGCATCAACCGCGGCACTTTACCGCGCCGTCGTAGAGGAAGACTCCTCCCCCTCACCATCCGAATGGGAAGACTGGGACCCCTCAAGGGGGACGTCATCTGTGGCAACCAAATCGGGCTCTGAGTCAGAAGACTGCGAAGGCATAGGCCGTTTGTGATAAGTGCGTTCAGACATCAGCAGATCCACTTTGGATGCCAAAGTCGGCATATAATGAAGCCATGGAAGAGGATTCAGGAGTACCTGAAGCTACAACCAGGTCTGTGGGGAAACGGTTATCCTGGCCCTTTAAAACAGCGCTTCCGCGGACCCCCACCGCAACTTGCACTACCTGTGGAGCCCCTTCAGAGAAGGTGATAGCCAGCAGAGAAAAACGTTTCAACATGATAATGCCCGAGAAAACAGTAAAAATCCCCCACAGTGTTCGTATTTTCCACACGCTGCTCAGTGAAAAGGAGAGGAGGGAGGAAGTGACCTCACCCCCTAGAGGCCTATGGCCGCCCTGAGCCACAAAAAAAATGGTGCCTAATGAAAGTCACTGGGAGGAATTACAGGCAAAATGGATGCCGCCCTTACTAGGCGTTTGCCCACACCCAAGATGGCGCCTAATCGGTGCCAGAACAGGGAGCTAAAATGGCTGCTGCCCTTACAATGAGCCCAGCCAGTCGGCCCTCACCCAAGATGGTGGCCATGCTAAACGGTGCCAAATAAAGTCCACAAGCACTATCTGGCCACCACAGGGAACCCCAGAGTGAACCCCTGGACGCTACAGAGCCCCCCCATGCCCCCCAGTTACAGCCAGTGCACCGCACAGTGCCCTCAGCAGGGCCAGGGAAACTTACCATGCTGGCCAGAAGGGGGATATCGCAGAGACCGCAAGCACTGCCATCCCCTAAGAGTGGGCCCACAGAACCCCCCCAACAGGTCCCAGTCCCAGGGACAAGGGGGTAGTAGTACTCACCAGTCCAGAGAATGCGGGCACCGCTCTGAAACGGGAGACCTCCTAGCCTGAGTGGGGGTGCCGTCAGCCAAAGAGGGATGCTAGCAACACAGTCATTCCGGAGTTTAGACACCCCCCCGGCGAAGATGGACCTCCGCAGGCTCGTCCCCATCCCGAGGGGCACTGTTGTTGCGAGGCCAGGGCGCACCAGTGACCTGCGAAGCTCGTTGGCAGGCTGGGACTCCATAAGGATCTATATTATCCAGTGCGAGGCCCAGCTCTGCTGTCGCTTGTAGTCCTCCAGGAAAATTCCCTGACTAACTAGCGATAGTGAGAGAAAATAAAAAGCGAATTTCAAAAGAAAAAACATTTGTTTAAGAAAAAACAAAGAAACTGAGACGCTAGGTCCCAGCATGGAAGAGCTAGCCTACTCCTGACGCTAGGCAGCATAAAACTGGAGAGTAGCTCCTAGTGGATGATGGGTAATAGCTGAGGAACAGCCCCCTAGAGTTGTGTTATGTGTAAAGACTTTTGTTTGTTAACCCTTTACTGCCTAGCCTGCTCCTGCAGAGGAAGCCATTACCCACTAGTGAAGACTAACTGAATGGGCGGCGACTGTCAGAGGACATAAGAGAAAACTAAACAGTAAAGTTAGCCCATTTTTTTGTATATTGTGAAGGATTATGTCACGCCGAGTAAATAGATACTCAACATGTTACGGCTTAAAATTGCGCACACCTAAGGAATGGCGACCAACTATGGTCAATAAAAATCTCCATAGGTGACACTAAGAATTTTTAATGGTGACCAGTTTAGAGTAGCTCTTTTTTTTTTTTTTAATTATTGCATTCGCTCTGGCAAACGCGTCGATACCTCACATGTGTGGTTCGAACAGCAATTTAATTTGCGGGCGCAACGTCGTTTAAGTTTTCTTTTGTGCGCGAGCTCATGGCTACGGGGCGGTTAAAACATTTTTTTTTCCCTATTTTATTAATTTTAGCACAGGTTTAAAAAAAAAAAAATAAAAAATCTGATCACTTTTATTGCTGTCACAAGCAATGTAAACATTGCTTGTGACAGCAATAGGCAGTGACAGGTACTCTTATGGAGGGACTGGGGGGTCTAAAAGACCCTAGACCCCTCCACTGCACTTCAATGTATTCAAAATGCCGAAAAAGGCATTTTTGAATACAGTCACTTTTTAAATTCAGCGCCTTTAGCAGCCGAGTAACCCGGACGTGACGTCGTGGAAGCTGCCTCCGGGTTACGTCATGGGAGACCCGATTGAAGCCGAATCCGGCATTGATCGGGACTCAAACCAGCTGAGCCGCATCGGTCGTTACTGCCTGACAGCTGACTGTTGGCTGTAAAAAAAAAAAAATGGTACCGGGATGATTCCTCTAGCTGCACGTATCACCCACGATACAGCCAATTATTGCAGCAGACATAGGGCTACGTCGATTTGCGGTAAGTGGTTAAAATGCATTATCAGTTGAGACTAAATATATTCCAGGAAGGTACCCAATAACGAAAGATAAAATGAAAGTTTGGCTGCACATTTATTCATCAAAACATTTCTTGGAAAATTGGGTCTTCCATGGCACCTAATAGGACAGGACAAGGTCACTGCTTGTTTGTACTCACCATGTCAGCAAGTGCAATGTACAGGAACATCCCTCCTGCCAAGCCAAAGATCCAGTTGGAAGAGAAGTGACTGCCAGCCAGGATTCCAAAACCCAACCCCAAATAGCAGCAACAGGCAGACAGAAAGTTAAAGAAAAGAGCCTGGGGAATGCTCATTCCGGCATTTAGCAGTATGACAAAATCTCCTGCAACAAAAACACAAAGGATTACTATAAATGAACACAATCTGATGGGAAACAAATGTACGCAAGGACACTGAACTTTAGTTCTGAAGAACATTGTGATGTTAAAAAGTTTCTCAAGTTTACAGCAGGCTTATGAAGGAAATGGTTTTATCATGTCCTTTGTGTTATTAGATAAAAAAAAACGTCGGCTGCTCAACATGGTACAATTACAGCATACCACGCTATTTATATTGATTACATGCAATGCTATCACAGAACATATTGATTATATACACCTTCCAGAAGGACATGACCTCGGAGCATAATAAAATTCTATTTCACAATGTACAAAAGTACACCTCCTACCATGAGCTAACCACTGGGGGCACTACGATTTCTTTAACACTCTTTGTGGACAATGAACATTATATGATCACAGTACTATTATATTCTAGACTAGAGCCCCGATGCCCATTGTCTGCCCCCTTGGTACTTATTGGCTCTCAAACCCAAGCAGTCTGTAGTGAGTTAGGGCACTGATTTGTAAAGGGGTTAACAGAAGGCTCTTTACTATCCTAACAGGCTCCTAGTTTCTCACCATCTTTTGCAGCATATCGTCAGTCTACAACCAACACTTTAGTAGGTCCAGTCTCTTTTTCTCAATTAGGTTTGTATGGGGTGTGACAGTGAGAGAACAGGTCACTGAGAATATAGGAAAAATGTGACACTGGATTTTCAATAAGTTTTAATGCAAGGTTCAGGACTCATTTCTGAGTAAAGAAAGCTGTACTTTATCCAGATTCTGTAGTTCTGGATCCGAACTTTCAATCTTGTGTCCAAGTTTTGCTAGACACCTGCAATCTGTCCTGTGATTACACAGGTGTGCAGGGTCATTATATACTCAGGTCTGAGGATAGCTCAGAGTTCCCAGTTGGAGACTGCAGGTCTCCTCCAGGGGTCAGAGTGCCCCAGCCATAAGTCAAGAGACAGAGGTTCTCACCAAGGGGGGTCAGTGATGCCCCAGGAAGAAGTAAGGTGGTCTCCTTCCAGGAGTCAGGTTGGCTCCTATTGAGGTGCCAGAGGAACCCCAATCCAAAGGCCAGAAGTGGGCCGTGCAGATGGACACTGCAGCTAAAAGCGAAGAGAGCCTGCTATACACGATGCACCGGTCGCACGAGTCCTGGCCAATGGCAGGGCCTCTGCAGAATTCCCACTCACCAGAGGGACGAGACAGGGATGCCCTCTCTCCCCCTTGCTGTATGCTCTAGCGGCTGAGCCCCTTGCCATCGCTATTCCGAATGACCCTGCCATCCACGGATTGCGGATAGACCCCTTAACTGAAAAAAAATCAGTATGTATGCGGATGACACTCTTCTGTACCTGGCGGACCGTGACAACTCACTGACCGCGGCCTTGTCCCTCAAACAATTTGGTAGATTCTCGGGCCTTCAGATCAACTGGGACAAGTCCCAGATTCTCCCTATAGACCACCCCCTCCCCCCTAATTCCCCTTCACCCTCTACTCTACAACGGGTCCCACGGATAAAGTATTTGGGAGTATTGGCAACCTCTAATCCTCGGGATTACATGACAGATAACATCCAACCCCTTTATGCGTTCATTAAATCCAAAACCCAGATATGGGCCAAATTGCCCCTGGGTGTTATGGGCAGGGTTAACCTCATTAAAATGGTCCTCCTTCTCAAGATTCTATATGTCCTTTGGCATTCCCCGATATATCTCCCTTTGTGAATCTTCAAGCAAATGGAATCATTGCTCAAACCATTTGTATGGGGACAGAGCAGACACAAAAACTCTCCTGGCGCAAGCTCAAAAACCCTTCTAATTTAGGGGGGGTGGCATTACCGGATCTCAATCTGTACTACCTGGCTGCACAGTTGTCGCAGCGGTTTCATGTGGATAAAGTGGACAGACAACGCTTCCTTCTGTGCCCCAGCTGGTCCCACCAATCGGGTGACCCCTTAACGGTTGTCCTCAGCAGTGTTAATTTTGGCAGCAAATTTCAATTTAGTTTTAGTCTTAGTCTTAGGACTAAAATGGCATTTTAGTTTTAGTCCTATTTTAGTCTTCTGCAAGTGTTTTAGTTTTAGTCGTATTTAGTCGACTAAAACTCCAGTATATTTTAGTCGACTAAAACGCCCTACATTTTAGTCGACTAAAACTCATTTTAGTCATCTATAATCAAATGGGTGTAGTTCAATTGTAATTTGTAATGCATTATTTAAGCATTTCTCTACAATTTCCAAACTCATTATATACTACTGCTGGTCCTGGAGTGAAAAATCTAATATGTTATTATTTATGCTTTGAGCATGCACCAGTGTTAATTTTTGGCAGCAAATTTCAATTTAGTTTTAGTTATAGTCTTTTGACTAAAATGCCATTTTAGTTTTAGTCGTATTTTAGTCATCTGAATTGTGTTAGTCGACGAAAACGTTTTAGTCGGTTTTAGTCGACGAAATTAACACTGGTCCTCAGGGGTGTGAGAGGTAATGTGGATACAGGGAGCCCTGATTCACTGCTGTACCACTACAGCAGGGTCTGGGTAGTGATGGCTAAATTGCACCACCCGCCTTTTCATGCTCACACCCCCCTGTGGCACAACGCCACCCTGCCCGAGTTCCACTCCCTGCCGGATGCAGGGCAGTGGAGCGGCAGAGGGATCTTTTTCCTATTGCATATATTTCGGGGGTCGAGACTGGGCACATTTGCAGAACTGACACCCATTCGTTGCCACCCCATATGCTGATTCGGTATTATCAGGTGAGACATGCATTCCACGCTCAATTTCAACCTACGCCTCCTTCTATTGAATCTCTTTCTGTTCTTGAAATTATCAGAAGCACAGACCCGCACCATTTGATTTCTATCCTCTATGTGGAGCTGCACACCCCCTCCTCCACTGTTCTGGCATATGCTGTTAAACCTAAATGGGAGGTGGATGTGGGACATATAGATAATGAGGAATGGGACGATGCCCTTGAGGCGTGTAGGAAGGTATCCCCTAAACTCTGACCAGAGTTGTATAAAGTACTCGAAACCCATACTTGAGTAAAAGTACAAGTGCTCGATCAAAAAGTGACTTAAGTAGAAGTGGAAGTGTTCGATCAAAAAGTGACTTGAGTAGAAGTACTAAAGTATTCAACATTTTTTGTACTTAAGTATTGCAAGTAGTTTTTCTAAAAATTTTGCTACTCAAGTACTGAAAGTAAAAGTACCAGTAGTTTTGAAAAAAAAATTGCTACTCAAGTACTGAAAGTAAAAGTACAAGTACTGTGTTTTGTAGTTAATAAAGAAAGAAGTCAAAAGTTTGAACATCATATTGTTTTTTATGATTTCAAATGCAGCTTTTATTTATACATACAGTAGCATTTATTTTCGTATGCGCTGATAATACACATGTTTTGAGCTTCATGAAACCTGCCATCTACTGTTCTGGCAGTGGTAATTTTTATAATTGTAACGAGTAACTATGCAGCACAAAAAAAAAAAAAATATCGGAGTAGAAGTATTGAAATCATCGAAAAAATGTAGAGAAGTAAAAGTGGAAGTAGGAGAAAAAAATTCTACTCCAGGAAAGTACAGATACCGCCTTTCGGTACTTAAGTACAGTAGTGAAGTAGTTCTACTTAGTTACTATACATCTCTGACTCTGACCGACTTCCACAATTGTTTATATTGCACCGAACATACCTCACCCCACTGAGACTGTCCAGATACCGACCTGAAGTTTCCCCTACTTGCCCGATGTGTCACGCGAAGGTGGGTACTTTCTTTCACTTGCTCTGGAGTTGTCCCGTTGTCCAGGGCTACTGGAAACAGGTGATAGACTTACTCCATGACAAAATGGGCTCCCCAGTGCAACTAGACCCTAAACAGTGTCTTCTGGGAGTATACCCAGACGAAGATTTACCCAAAGCCCTGCTCTCCTTCCTGCACACCACGCTCTTCTTAGCTAGAAAACTAATTGCCAGAAAATGGATGTGAGAACACCCCCCTGAGCTGAGTCAGTGGGTGGCGGAGGTGAATGACCTCTTGCTTTATCATAGACTTATGTATAAGCACAGGGGCAACCCCGCCAAATTTAATAAAATATGGGATCGTTGGACGCAAAGATCCGACACTTGCAACTGATCCCTACATTGGGTCACTTGAAACTTTCTTGTTCACTCTCTAGCACTGCCTGCCTTACAGATCTGCCATGGTGGGCTAATGCCACCGTTTATGTACACGGTTTTCATGCCATGCCTGTATTGTAAATGCACAGTTCTTGCATACGTTGTTGCAAAACTCTTGGTCTTTTTTGTTAATAAACTCACTGTTTTGAAAAAAAAAAAGCTAAGGAGGCCAAAAGTGACCCAGGACAGTGGGACAATGCGATCAGAGGGACTGGTAAAAAAAACAAACAAACAAAGTGCAACGGTTCTGCCAAACAAGTGTGCCAGGTGGATCAGCATTTTTGTTGTTTGGAATTTATGTGCAAGAAACCCATGCATGGGCAACTAACTTTCTATTTATTAAAAGTGGGCTGACCTGCCATAAAATACAGTTATAGACTGGCGCAACTCAGTGTAAATGCACCAACTGCTTGAGTTTAATCTCCCCAATGCCACAGGGGTATGAATGATGGTGAGCATAAAGTGTGAAGCGGCTTCTGCTGGTGCTATGGACAACCATCTCACTTTAATTGGGGAGAGGTAGAGGTGTATTTTAGACATGCATTTTTTATATAGAATTACGCCTTTGGTAAATAAACCTGTCAATACTGTGGGATCCTTTGAAGTAACCACTCTTTGGGTTCTTGCTCGCCCAACTGTTTTGCATTGTTTGGGTCACACTGACATACTGCAGTGAATCAGTGAACATTGGCTTACGGTAGGCTTCATTCAGTTTACTTGCCTTACCCAGTTACCTATAGGTATAGGGGAAGCCATTTTATGTATTTATTTTTGTTCCTAAGTATGTCTGCAGTTTCTGGTAGTCCTCTCTAGCATTACAAATACTGAAGATTACATGTGGCCCTTTGAGGATGTTAGGGGCCACAGTTGGGGCACATAGGACAGTACATCTTCAGCAGGATCTGACCAATGGATGATCACAATACAATGGCATTACCATATAAACAGACAGCTAATGCTACACCACAACAAGCATAGTGACAGTACAAAGGAAAAGCAGAAAAGGTTGGAGGAAAAGCAAATAGAAGGTGGTTATTAAGGATAGTATTATAGGGCCCTTTAATTCAGGGCCCATACTGATATTTTGGCCATTGCATATCGGTATCGGCCGATATTGTGTACATTTAAAGTTTTTAAAAATAAAGACCATTTTTGATACAAATCTGGTACTGAACGTGTTCATTTTTAATTAATGCTTAATGGCTGGCTTGCTGGCACCCTTTGGTGGGTGGCTGGCTGGTTAGCACAGGGCCTGTGGGTAGCTGGCTTGCTGGCTAGCACAGGGCCTGTGGGTGGCTGGCTGGCTAGCACAGGGCCTGTGGGTGGCTGGCTGGCTAGCACAGGGCCTGTGGGTGGCTGGCTGGCTAGCACAGGGCCTGTGGGTGGCTGGCTGGCTAGCACAGGGCCTGTGGGTGGCTGGCTGGCTGGCTGGCTAGCACAGGGTCTGTGGGTGGCTGGCTGGCTGGCTGGCTAGCACAGGGTCTGTGGGTGGCTGGCTGGCTGGCTGGCTAGCACAGGGTCTGTGGGTGGCTGGCTGGCTGGCTAGCACAGGGTCTGTGGGTGGCTGGCTGGCTGGCTGGCTAGCACAGGGTCTGTGGGTGGCTGGCTGGCTGGCTGGCTAGCACAGGGTCTGTGGGTGGCTGGCTGGCTGGCTGGCTAGCACAGGGTCTGTGGGTGGCTGGCTGGCTGGCTGGCTAGCACAGGGTCTGTGGGTGGCTGGCTAGCACAGGGTCTGTGGGTGGCTGGCTAGCACAGGGTCTGTGGGTGGCTGGCTGGCTAGCACAGGGTCTGTGGGTGGCTGGCTGGCTAGCACAGGGTCTGTGGGTGGCTGGCTGGCTAGCACAGGGTCTGTGGGTGGCTGGCTGGCTAGCACAGGGTCTGTGGGTGGCTGGCTGGCTAGCACAGGGTCTGTGGGTGGCTGGCTGGCTAGCACAGGGTCTGTGGGTGGCTGGCTGGCTAGCACAGGGTCTGTGGGTGGCTGGCTGGCTGGCTGGCTAGCACAGGGTCTGTGGGTGGCTGGCTGGCTGGCTGGCTAGCACAGGGTCTGTGGGTGGCTGGCTGGCTGGCTGGCTAGCACAGGGTCTGTGGGTGGCTGGCTGGCTAGCACAGGGTCTGTGGGTGGCTGGCTGGCTAGCACAGGGTCTGTGGCTGGCTGGCTAGCACAGGGTCTGTGGCTGGCTGGCTGGCTAGCACAGGGTCTGTGCGTGGCTGGCTGGCTAGCACAGGGCCTGTGGGTAGCTGGCTGGCTGGCTGGCTAGCACAGGGCCTGTGGGTAGCTGGCTGGCTAGCTGGCTAGCACAGGGCCTGTGGGTAGCTGGCTGGCTGGCTGGCTAGCACAGGGCCTGTGGGTAGCTGGCTGGCTGGCTGGCTAGCACAGGGCCTGTGGGTAGCTGGCTGGCTGGCTGGCTAGCACAGGGCCTGTGGGTGGCTGGCTGGCTGGCTGGCTAGCACAGGGTCTGTGGGTGGCTGGCTGGCTAGCACAGGGTCTGTGGGTGGCTGGCTGGCTGGCTGGCTAGCACAGGGTCTGTGGGTGGCTGGCTGGCTAGCACAGGGTCTGTGGCTGGCTGGCTAGCACAGGGTCTGTGGGTGGCTGGCTGGCTAGCACAGGGTCTGTGGGTGGCTGGCTGGCTAGCACAGGGTCTGTGGGTGGCTGGCTGGCTGGCTAGCACAGGGTCTGTGCGTGGCTGGCTGGCTAGCACAGGGCCTGTGGGTAGCTGGCTGGCTGGCTGGCTAGCACAGGGCCTGTGGGTAGCTGGCTGGCTGGCTAGCACAGGGCCTGTGGGTAGCTGGCTGGCTGGCTGGCTAGCACAGGGCCTGTGGGTAGCTGGCTGGCTGGCTGGCTAGCACAGGGCCTGTGGGTAGCTGGCTGGCTGGCTGGCTAGCACAGGGCCTGTGGGTAGCTGGCTGGCTGGCTGGCTAGCACAGGGCCTGTGGGTAGCTGGCTGGCTGGCTAGCACAGGGCCTGTGGGTAGCTGGCTGGCTGGCTGGCTAGCACAGGGCCTGTGGGTAGCTGGCTGGCTGGCTGGCTAGCACAGGGCCTGTGGGTAGCTGGCTGGCTGGCTGGCTAGCACAGGGCCTGTGGGTAGCTGGCTGGCTGGCTAGCACAGGGCCTGTGGGTAGCTGGCTGGCTGGCTAGCTAGCACAGGGCCTGTGGGTAGCTGGCTGGCTAGCACAGGGCCTGTGGGTAGCTGGCTGGCTAGCAAAGGGCCTGTGGGTGGGTGGGTGGCTTGGCTAGCAAAGGGCCTGTGGGTGGGTGGGTGGCTTGGCTAGCAAAGGGCCTGTGGGTGGCTGGCTGGCAAGCAAAGGGCCTGTGGGTGGCTGGCTGGCAAGCAAAGGGCCTGTGGGTGGCTGGCTGGCAAGCAAAGGGCCTGTGGGTGGCTGGCTGGCAAGCAAAGGGCCTGTGGGTGGCTGGCTGGCTGACTCCAGACAAAAGGCTGTCCAAGGCAAGGGAGGCGGCCTAAGAAGGCAGAATGACTTCACAAAAATAAAAAATAAAAAAAATCGGCAATATCGGCCAGTTCTGGGGCCGATACCGATATATTGGTGAAAGTGCATATCGGCCTTGCCGATAATCGGTGTAACCCTAGTGGTTATCACACCTATGTCTGCAATCCTCCAATCTGCAACTGTAGGACCAATAGACATATAGTGTTGGTGCACTCTGCTCTGCTGATGTCAGGAATTTCCCCACAGACATTGGGCAAATATTTCTAATAAATACTGATTATAAAAAAAAAAAAAAAATGAATGTACAAACCTAAACTCAGCCAACCTCTACTTCTGAAGGCGTTTTTTTTTTTTTTTAACCCTTCCTTTAAGACATACAAACATACATTTTCATTCAATCAAGGCAATTGAAGGAATTATCCATACCCAGTTCATGTGGGAACTCTTCACACAAGATAGCAATTGACGTGCTGACACCCTGGAAGACAGAAACTGTGAACGAGGCTCCAATAGCCAGTCCATCTATGAAGTTGTGTAACCCATCACTGAGTGTGATCATCCAGGCCAGTGTGCCAATGTCAGAGTAACGGATCCCTTTTAACCAGTAGCAAGAACTCTGCTGACCTGGGAGGTCCTGTGCGGGAGGAAAACAAATGATAGGTTTCTACTCTAAACTGAGCATTTGCTAAAATTACCCTTTGATATTCTGTCGCAAGAACCCCACTGTCAGAAGTACTCTTACTGCTGTCCATAGCTCATGTTCCCAGTGCACGGAGTTACAGCAGTCTGTCACATAAAAGCATATATTAAAGACTACAATGTAACCAATATGCCAGGAATACCACTGACAGATGGGTTTTTGCATTAAAACCATTTTATATTAAAAAAGGAAATGAGCAGACAAGCTGTCTGATTTTTAGTTTTCAGCTAATGGTATGCTAGAATGGAATTCTAATGGATAATTACAAAACAAAACCATTTAAAATATCTTAGCTTGCGTAATGGGTTAAATCCCTCAAAATATTGTCACAATTTCTCAGCAGTTTATATAATTAGACTATTGCAAGATACATTCTGACATGTGCGTGATGCATATAACCAACCTGTACTGCCAGCGACCCCACCACAACTTTCTCATCACCAAGAGGTTGTCGGAGGTCAGATTCGCTGCCACCTGGAGGAGGAATTATGTGATCCAGGTCTCCGTTCTGCAGCTTCTCAGTGACTCCTTCTTCAGCATCACGCTTCCTGGCATCGGCCGTGTAGTGACTGTGACCATGCTGGAGATATGCAGGACAGTTAAGAGGAAGGTTAATACCTAGTAACACCCATAGGAAAAAAAAACTAACTTTGTACAGTGCCCTGTAATGCGAAACCTAAACAAGTGTTTAATATAGAATAAAATATACCAAATAAATTATATAAAATATACTGCACCTACAGTTAAAGAATCAATCGCTTGTGGAACTTGCGCTCATGTGATTCTCCTCCTCCCTCTGGTGCCACATTTGCCACCCTCCGTCAGACCTCGCCACAGCTAGGTAACTAAGCAGATCGTCCCCCCTCCTCCTCTTTCCACTGCTGCCAGGCCAGTCAGAGCGCAGCCCACTTCGCACATGGACAGTAGGGAACCAGCTATGAAGCCACAAGGCTTCACTGCCTGGTTGCCTTACAGGAAATGGCAGCAGCACCCGACAGCCGATGGAAACACCAACGACTGGCAAGTGTCTTAATATTAAAAGTCAGCAGCTACAGTAAATGTAGCTGCTGACTGTGAATTGTTTGGGTGGGGGGGGGGGGGGGTGGAACTGCTTTAAGGTAGTCTCCATTCGCCCTTCCATGTGCTCCTTGCTGCAAAGGCCAGTAAAAGGTTGGGGTGGTTGCCATGCGAATTGTCTGCATGGTTGGTGAATTGGTGCGGGGACGCATTGGATACCTTCTCTGCTATTGTGCTTTTGCTGAGTGTCCAGTGCGTCCCTGTACCTTTAGGAGGGGTGTGCTCCCTCCAGGCATACCTGCCCTTAATTGGCTTAATATCTACCCTTTATACCTGCCATTACTTTATACGTGCTCCAACTTGGGGGTCTCTAAAAAATATAGTGCTAGAACTGTAGTACACTGCCGTGCCATGACATGGCCGTTGCAACTTGCGCATAGATTTGCAAATGTGTGCAAATCAAACCCCTTATTTTTAATGTGAACGGTTACACAGGGTAAATTTGGCTTGTTGCAGGCTGGCTAGTAAGCGAACTGGGAATTTTTTTTGGTTTTAGACTCCAATCTCCAGCCAGTAAAGTCTCTCAGTCCATACACGCAAAGCCCTTATGATTGATGTTAAAAATGTTTGTGCCCCTGTTCAATCCTCACCGTCTTATGTTGAAGCCTTAAATGTGGAAGTGTATACCTTAGAGAAATATAAAGCATTGCAGTAGGAGTGTAACGTACCAAAATTCTTCTATGCTTTGGTTGCAAAAAAAGCTGGAATTTAACTTGGAACATTTTATTCAAATTAGTCTTTTCCCTGGAAGCAGTTACATTACCTGACAGTTTCACACAATGAGCGGCTCTTGCAAGCGTCTCTCTGCTGCATGTGAGACCATTTGACAGGCAGCACGGTTACACACAAATGCAGCCTTTTAGAGCAGTCCAGGGGGGCGGTCATATTTAGGACATGGGCGGAACAGACAGGGAGGTCTCCGAGTCCCGTCCTGCCCACTACAGCAAGCAGGGACAGAAGTACATCCCTGCTTGCTGTAGATATAACTACAAATTGGAAGTGACAAGACCGGTGGCATCGGAGAAATAGCAGCCACTGGTCTCACAAACAGGAAATCACTGGGGATTAAAAAGGTTTTATTTGAAAGTTACCAGGCTATTTCAAGGACACTACTGCGCTAAGAAGACAGATGGCATAGTGCTGTATCTTGGCCTAGGCCAACAAGGCCCAGGCCTAGGGTGGCAGTTTGCAGGGGGGCAGCAAAAAAAAGCTTCACCCCCGCACGACAAAAGCCTCCTCCCGGCTCCCGCACGAAAAGAGTCCCCTCTGGCTTGCGCTACACTTTTAGTATAGTGCCAGTCTTATGGAGCAAATTGGGCTGCAGGGCAGGGTCCAGGAGGCAAATCGGTCTGGCACCCTTATAAAGCGGTCATGATAATACCGGCTGGTGAGGACATTCGGACGGACCCTAGGCCACCCCCCACACTTAATACAACTGGCCAGACGGCTGCTAATGCTAATAGGTGTTGCACTGCAGCCTAATGCTCCACCTACCCTCCTCCACCCCCAGGTATGGCAGGCAGCATGTCAATAATATAAATTAAATTTCTTTAAACATCCTTGTCCTTGAGCGAGCATACTGAATTGCATCAATTGTATATGATGGCAAAAACATTTAGGACCTGCTCTCTTATATGTCCTAGCGCAATATGTCACTAGGTTAGTAACATTACCCCCATCTTATAAGATATTTGGACATGTGCTTGCTGCCACTGATTATTTCACTTATCTGTATAATGACTATGGAATTCCTAGTCTTTATACAAATAGGTGAAATAATCCTATGATTACAATCAGTGGCAGCAAACACAAGTCCAAATCTATCTTAAAAAAAAAATCTTACTAATCCAGTGACATAAGGTTGGGCACTGATAAGGCTGTACTGATGGCCGCTGATGAGGTTACACTGATAAGGCAGCACTGACATGCTGCACTGATGGGCACCGATATGCTGCTCTGATGGCCACTGAGGAGGCGGCAATGGTGAGTATTGATAAACTGCAGATAGGCAGAAATGAGGCTGCACTGATGAGGTAGCCCTGATATGCTACACTGATGGGCACTGATGAGGCTGCACTAATGGGCACGAGGCGGCACTGATAAGCTTCACTGATGGGCACTGATATGTTGCTCTGTATGTTGCTCTGATGGCCACTGATGAGGCTGCACCGATGGCCACTGATGAGGGGGCACGGATAAGCTGCACTGATGGCCACTGATGAGGTTGCACTGATAGGCACTGATATGCTGCTCTGATGGCCACTGATGAGGCAGCAATGGTGGGTATTAATAAACTGCACTGATAGGCAGAAATGAGGCTGCACTGATAAGGTAGCCCTGATATGCTACACTAATGGGCACGAGGCAGCATTGATAAGCTTCACTGATGGGCACTGATATGTTGCACTGATGGGCACTAATAGGCTGCACTGATGGCCGCTGATGAGGTTGCACTGATAGGCACTGATATGCTGCTCTGATGGCCACTGATGAGGCAGCAATGGCGAGTATTGATAAACTGCACTGATAGGCAGAAATGAGGCTGCACTGATAAGGTAGCCCTGATATGCTACACTGATGGGCACTGATGAGGCTGCACTGATTGGCATGAGGCAGCACTGATCAGCTTCACTGATGGGCACGAGGCGGCACTGATAGGCTGCGCCGATTGCCACTGATGAGGGGGGCACTGATAAGCTGCACCGATGGGGCTGCATTTATAAGGCAGCACTGATGGGCTCTACTGCTGGCCACTGATATGCTGCACTGATGTGCAGTACTGAGGCTGCACTGATGGGCACTGATAAGGCTACCGTGATGGGCACTTATATACTGTGGTTGTGGTCTGTGGTTTACAGATGTCAAGGAGGGTCATGAACAGGAAGGGGTGGGTCATATTTAAATTAGGGGGTGTACAAGTTTATTAAGGCCTAGGGCAGCACAAAACCCAAATATACCACTGGGATGGCATATTCAGTGAAGATAGAACATTAGCAAAAAGAGAAAAAACTTTTTTTGCCTGGATTTCTCCTTTAAGCTATCAGCTACAGTTCAAAAAGGACTAGCTTATAAGAAAACTAGGGTAATGCAAGTAGTCCTCAGAAGGGACAAACTTGTCTGTAGTGCCAAGAAAGATCGCTTGTTTAATTTTCCCAGTGAATAGGACAAACAGCAAGAGCTAGTGCAATGTATACAGATTCCCATTTATGTATTTTGGTGTGCAGCATTATCCTACTAGCTTCTTCCATCTCTGATGGCAAGACGGTCTGTTAACGGCTGTGTAAAGCTGGTGATAGATGGATTAAAATTCGGCCCGCTGAGCAGGGAACAGCTTCATTTTGATCTAATAATCAACTTCGGTCGAATGGGCTTGCAGAAAAGTTTGGCCAGTTGCTGCAGCCGCTGATCAGTGTATCCTGACAGTGGAGGTGTTTCACTCTCAGAATGCAATGTCCAAACAGGGACGATTCCTCTATCAATCTCAACTGTGTGGATTTAGGAATCAAAAAAAAAAAAAAAGAAAAAGTATCCATCTATGACCTGCTGTACTGTCAACCTGGGAGTTTGGGTGTTTCTGCTCTCTTCCTGTTGCATTACAATACATAGAGTGTGGCCCCAATGTAATAGCTGCAGCTTCTGTATTGGACTTGGAACTCAAGTGCAAAGAACTTGCCACCAGGAGTTCTCTGGCGTTTTTTGGTATTAAAGTTCAAAAATCTTCACTTCTGTTGTTCTGCACTAATTGTAACAACCATGAGCGGTCTTCAGACTTCTATTCTTCTCTGCCCTGAACAGAGGTTTTTGAAGGATCCATTTTTAGAGACCATTCGACAAAAATAAATAAATAAAACAAAAAAAACAAAAACAAAATTTGTGGTACATTGATCTTTGCAACAGTGGCATGTAGTGATGAATAGAGGTTTGCAAACAGCCGTTGATGTTTGTCTTAAGTCCGAGCAGGGGCGACCTAAGTGCAAAAACTTCAGATCTTCGCACCCCAGTAAAAGGTTACCCATACAGTGCCTTGCGAAAGTATTTGGCCCCCTTGAACTTTGCGTCCTTTTGCCACATTTCAGGCTTCAAACATAAAGATATAAAACTGCAATTTTTTGTGAAGAATCAACAAGTGGGACACAATCATGAAGTGGAACGACATGTATTGGATATTTCAAACTTTGTTAAATAAAAATCTGAAAAATTAGGCGTGCCAAATTATTCAGCCCCTTTTACTTTCAGTGCAGCAAACTCTCTCCAGAAGTTCAGCGAGGATCTCTGAATGATCCAATGTTGACCTAAATGACTAATGATGATAAATAGAATCCACCTGTGTGTAATCAAGTCTCCGTATAAATGCACCTGCACTGTGATAGTCTCAGAGGTCTGTTTAAAGTGCAGAGAGCATCATGAAGAACAAGAGACACACCATGCAGGTCCGAGATACTGTTGTGGAGAAGTTTAAAGCTGGATTTGGGAGACAAAAAGATTTCCCAAGCTTTAAACATTCCAAGGAGCACTGTGCAAGCGATAATATTGAAATGGAAGGAGTATCAGACCACTGCAAATCTACGAAGACCTGGCCGTCCCTCTAAACGTTCAGCTCATACAAGGAGAAGACTGATCAGAGATGCAGCCAAGAGGCCCATGATCACTCTGGATGAACTGCAGAGATCTACAGCTGAGGTGGGAGACTTTGTCCATAGGGCAACAATCAGTCGTATACTGCACAAATCTGGCCTTTATGGAAGAGTGGCAAGAAGAAAGCAATTTCTTAAAGATATCCATAAAAAGTGTCGTTTAAAAACATGGTTGCCACAAGCCACCTGGGAGACACACCAAACATGTGGAAGAAGGTGCTCTGGTCAGATGAAACCAAAAATCTAACTTTTTGGCAACAATGCAAAACGTTAGGTTTGGCGTAAAAGCAACACAGCTCATCACCCTGAACACACTATCCCCACTGTCAAACGTGGTGGTGGCAGCATCATGGTTTGGGCCTGCTTTTCTTCAGCAGGGACAGGGAAGATGGTTAAAATTGATGGGAAGATGGATGGAGCCAAATACAGGACCATTGTAGAAGAAAACCTGATGGAGTCTGCAAAAGACCTGAGACTGGGACGGAGATTTGTCTTCCAACAAGACAATGATCCAAAACATATAGCAAAATCTACAATGGAATGGTTCACAAATAAACATATCCAGGTGTTAGAATGGCCAAGTCAAAGTCAAGACCTGAATCCTTTCGAGAGTCTGTGGAAAGAACTGAAAACTGCTGTTCAAACGCTCTCCATCCAACCTCACTGAGCTCGAGCTGTTTTGCAAGGAGGAATGGGCAAAAATGTCAGTCTCTCGATGTGCAAAACTGATAGAGACATATCCCAAGCGACTTACAGCTGTAAACGCAGCAAAAGGTGGCGCTACAAAGTATTAAATTAAGGGGGCTGAATCATTTTGCATGCCCAATTTTCAGTTTTTTATTTGTTAAAAAAGTTTGAAATATCCAATAAATTTCGTTCCACTTCACGATTGTGTCCCACTTGTTGTTGATTCTTCACAAAAAATTGCAGTTTTATATCTTTATGTTTGAAGCCTGAAATGTGGCAAAAGGTCGCAAAGTTCAAGGGGGTCGAATACTTTCGCAAGGCACTGTATGTAACGGAGTCAGTTAATTTTCAGCATCTGGAGAATACACATTTTGGGTTGACCAACTTCCACCCAGCTACAAAATTTGCATCGCTTCAGTAAGAATATTTATTGCAACAGTTGCAGGTCATTAGCTTGGCAACCATTTACAGGGGTACAATTTTTTTTTTTTGTTCCATTTAGTGCCTGGTTTCATCAGCATTTTGTTTGACAATCACTAAAATGGTTACAAATGTAGCTTGGCTGGCAAGGGAACAACTGCACCTGTTTCCAAGCTAAATAAAAAAAAAAAAAAAGGGGGGGAGGTCGCTGAAAATAAGAGATCACCAGCTGCATAGAGAATAACAGGTCCTATTCTTATGTGTATTGCATAAGAGCTTTGGTAAACGTGTGCAGTTCTTAAAATAACAAGCTTTGTATCTTCTGTATTTCCCATGGTTAAAGTAGTTGTTACCTGCAAGGGAAGCCCAATATGGCATCATAGATTGTCTCTGCTCTTTAGCCTTTGTGTAAAATATCAGCTTGAGCTATTGAGCAATGTAATAAAAAAAAAAAAAAAAAAAAGGGGGGCTAAAAGACTGAAATGTCCTGTACATTTAATTTGTACAGTTTTCATGCTCTGACCCATTTTCTGCTTGATCTCTTGAATTTGTTTAATTGAACGAATATTATATATATATATATCTCCGATTGTGTCAGACATGACTGATTATGCTTACGTTATAGAACATCTGCCTTTAAAAATATCTGCTTCTATTACCAAGAACAAGATAGAACTGCACCATGACTGTTGGCAGGTTACCTCATGTTTTTGCTTCAGCAGCATTTTTAGGACCTTCTCAGTGAAAAAGAAGAGATAGAATCCCCCAAAGATCACAGAAGAAGTTGATATGTAGGAATCCTCCAAAGGATTAAAGCCGAAGGCCTGCGGTATATAGAGAAACCAGTTTAATGGTGCACAAAGAAATAACAGCGTCCGAAAGATACAGTGGCGAAGATATACTAAAAAGGGGCCTGTCACTATATAGTAGAATGTAATGCTGAAAAATGAGAAGGGTAGGGAAAACTGGAAACCACAGCCTTGTTTATTTTAATTTATAATAGTTTTAAATGTATTTTTTGAAGTTCCCCCTGTCCTAGTAAATCCACATCTTTTTGCATGTCACAAAGCTAGAAGTCAGTTTATGAAATGACACCTGGGACAGAAAAAAAGCTGCAGGGATGGGAGATGAGGAAAAAAAAAAAAGGGGGGAGATTCAATGGAGAATGAAAACTCAGACACAAAAAGTGATTAGTCGGAACACTTTCCTTTTCCAGCTTTTAGCTCATTCTCTCATCATACCAGCCTCCCAGAGGATAACGAGTGCCTGTCACACCTAAGGCCGGGTTCACATGTGCAGCCACGGTTCCCAGCATTGGGTTCGGTGGATCCCTGTGCATCGGTATAGGCGTGAATCAGGTCCAAATTTTTGCCTGAATTTGCACCTCAAGTGGACCCAAAGGCGCACAGGACCCTTTTGGAATGCGGACCAGGCACACTCACAGGTCATGTGAATTGGATGCAGGGGAAAACCCGCATCCAATTCGCACATATGTGAGCCCAGCCTAACTCTCCTTCAGCATAAGCATTAGGACATGCAAAACAGATGGGCAAAGCGTAAACAGGACTTGGAGGTCAGAATTCAAAAATGCATCATAACCATCATAACTGTGTCATATATAGAAACCACATACAAGGTTGGTATCCAACCTACCCCACCTTCTGCTTTTGAAAGATTAGGTGGACTACAAAAGTAACAGGTTCACTTGAAATAGAACCAGTCATGATTGGCTTCATGCAAGAATCTGAATACCCTTGTCTTAATAGTATACACCTAGAAGGTAGAATGACTCAAGTGACCATCGGTGTGATTGCCATCATCCAAAACTGATAATAAAAAAAATACATTAACCCTCATTAGGTGGGACTTAAAGACAATCCAAGCACATTCTAAATAAAATATATTATTTAGATATAAAGTTTTTTTTTTTTTTAAATTGGGAAAAGCATATCCATTTGTAAAAATTAAGGCAATGTAAGCAAAGGTTTGTATTTTACAAAGTGGCATTCCCCAACTGGCTGCTATTAGAATTCAATGTAGGGTAACAGCATAGATGTTTAACAGTGAGGGAAGTACCAACGCGTTTCAAAATATACAACACAATATCTGCTTCAGGGATTTTTCTAACATTTATAGTGTTTATGACCCTTTGGTTGGGATTGCTCCCTTAGGCCAACCTACCTCCAAGTTACGATTTATCCGTATGGTTGCAACAAGGATCGCCAGAAAGCATGTTCAATACTGATGCCCAGTGTAATAGCATCTATTGAGTCCTCCCACACCTGCTGTTGACTCACTGAGGGAAAAAAGGGGACTGCAGCAATTGTCCCTGAGCTTTTCCCTCAGTGAGTCAACGGCAGGTGTGGGAGGACTCAAGAGATGCTATTACACTGGGCATCCATATTGGACATGCTCTCTTGCAATCTTTGTTGCAACACTATGGATAAATCGCAACTTGGAGGTAGGAGGTAGGTTGGCCTAAGAGAGCACTCAAAACCAAAGGGTCAAACACGATAAATGGTAGAAAAATCCCTGAAGATATTGGGTTATATATTTTGAAACACGTTGGATACTTCCCTCACTGTGAAACATCTATGCGGTTACCCTACATTGAATTCGAACAGCGGCCAGCTGCGGCCTGTTGGGGAATGCCACTTTGTAACACAATCTTTGCCAACATTGCCAAAAATTTTTACAACGCATATGCTTTTCCTTCAAACAATAAATAGTTTCTACTTTTTTTATAGCCCTTTAACCTTCTGCTCCACTGTTTGGTAGAGCTCTTTTTTGTTAAAAATATTTGTTCTGTTTTGTGAGGACTTTAAAAGGGTTTTTAAATAATGCTCTAAATAAAATGTTTTTATATAAATTTTCTTGGATTGCCTTTAAAAGTCCCACCTAATAGGGGTTAAAAATTGGATTTTTGACTTACCATAAAATCCATTTCCCTGATGTTCGTTGACGGACACAGCTCCTGATCTTAACCACTGGGTTATACTGCCCCCTACAGAAGAAGGGCACTAGGCAGAAAAAAAAAAAAGTCTGGCTATGCCTATGGACAGTCCCAGGGGGGTATAGTCCTGTGCTATAGGTACTCCGTTTTGTTACAAGCAGTGTCAGAAGAATTACAACTCCACAGAGGGGTGGGTGCTGTGTCCGTCAATGAACATCAGAGAAATAGATTTTGCAGTAAGTCAAAAATCCCACTCTCTCTTTCGTTCATTGACGGACACAGCTCCGGATCTTAACCATTGGGACGTCCCAAAGCAGTGTTAAACATGGAGGAGTGGAAACAGCAAAAAAATTCAAGGCTAAAAAAAGTAGCCAACCAGGCAACAGGAGCTCAACCAAAACAACTGGAACCCATCTGAAAAAAACAAAAAAAAAAAAAAAAACAAACTATACACCCTCAAAAAGGATCAAGCCCTCTAAACAGCAGCCTGCAAAACCTTGCAGCCAAAAGTAGTATCTGCAGATGCCAACACATCCACTTTACAGAACTTTGTGAAAGTGTGCAACGATGACCAGGTGGCCGCCTTGCAAAACTGCATCACCGGCGCCAGATGACGGAAGGCCCAGGAGGCACTGAGCGCCCAAGTAGAGTGCGCCTTGCCAGGGAAAGGAGGAACCTGACCCCTAATGGAATAGGCCTGAATAACTGTCTGATCCATCTGGAAATGGTTGCAGAGAAAGCGGACAACACTTTCCGAGGCCCATTCGTAAGCACAAATAGTGAGTCTGACTTCCTAAAAGACTCCGTAGCTGCCAGGTACACCCTAATTGCCCAGACCACATCCAAGGCATGCAAGGAAAATTTCCTTAGGATGTTTTGGCCTGGGACACAGGGAAAGCAAACAATGTCTTCATGCAAAAGAAATTATACACAACCTTTGAAAAGGGACGGACAGGGGCGAAGAACCATCTTATCTCTGAATCACCAAGTAGGGTGAACAACAGGATAAGGCCGCCAGTTCAGACACCCTGCACGCAGAGGGGATAGACACCAAAAAAAAGTCACCTTCTGAGAGAATATAATGGAATCTCCCGAAAGTCCTCAAAGAGGCTTCTGGAGCACCGAAAGCCCCAATTGAGGTCCCAAGGCAGCAACTGAGACAGCACTGGAGGAGCCAAATGTCGAACACCCCGAAGAAAGGTACACACCAGGGAGTGTGTGGCCAAAGGTCATTGGAAGAAGACTGCCAAAGCAGATAACTGGCCCTCGATGGTACTCCAAACCAATTTTTGTTCAACCCCCCCCACCCCCCCCAGCGAAGGAAGGTCAGGAACCCGAGCCACCGAGAAAGAGCGAGGATGAAACCCAAGAGACTCACACCACGTAATGTACGTCTTCCACGTACAATGGTAGATCTTCCAGAAGTAGATCTCCTAGCTTTCAACAGCATTGGAATCACCAATTCGGCCAAACCCCTATCCTTCAACACCTGGCTTTCAACAGCAAAGCCATCAAAGCCAGCGACTGTAAAGCAGGATGGAAGATTGGCCCTTGGGACAGTAGATCCTCCCTGAGAGGAAGCTTCCAAGGAACATCTGGTGCGGCTGGTCACTGATCGGCATACCAGGCCCGGTGAGGCAAGTCCAGGGCCACTAAGATGACCGGAATCCCTTCTGCCTCAACCCTGCGTAGAAGTCTTGGTAGAAGCTTGAGGAGGGAAGGTGTAAATCAGACGATACTGGCCCCACGGGGCCACCAGCGCTTCTTTGGCGTCCGCCAGAGGATCCCGTGACCGTGGCACAAACCTCAGTTGAGCCAAGACTGTAACAGATCCACCTGAGGGTGCCCCACTGGAGACACGACTGATGAAACACCTCCAGATGAAGAGACCATTCCCCCTGGTCCAACGCCTGCGGTAATCTGCCTGTCAGTTTTCTACTCCGGGAAGGTGTACGGCGGAAAGGGCTGGAACCATATGTTCTGCCCACCTGAGAATGCTGGCTACTTCCAGAGACACCAGGACACTTCTTGTGCCCACTTGGTAATTGACATAAGCCACGGCTGTGGCAGTGTCTGATTAAAATGTGCACTGGACATCCTTGGAGACGATCTATAGCGACCACCATCCAATACAAGGGAAGGAAGGATTTGTCCTGCCCAAGCAATGAAGCCACCAGATAAGGGACCCTTTTGTACCCCGGCTCAGCTGGATTTGGTTTACCAGAGCCTGCAGATTCTTATCAGATTTGATCAGAATCTCCCTTTGCAGGGACCTCGCATGGAACTGTGCAAACAGGACCTCCTTGAAGGTCAACACCATCAGGCCCAGCATCTGCATGCAAGTCTGGAGGGATGACCATCTGCTGGACAGCAGGAGGCAAATTGCAGGCTGCAGTTTCTGGAGTTTTTCCAGAGGAAGGAGTACTCTGGCTAACACCGAGTCCAGAGTCAGACCCAGATAGTCTAGCTTCGTGGAAGGAACCAAGGCAGACTTCTGAAGATTCAGAATCCAGCCAAACTCCTTCAGGGTCCGTATGGCGATTTCCAGGTTTTCCACCAGCACAGTAGGAGACTCTGCTTACAGAAGGTCGTCCAAGTAGCCCAGGATCGCGATCCCCCGCTGATGCAACAATGCTAGAACCAGGGCCAACACTTTTGTGAAGATCAGAGGAGCGGAGGCGAGACCAACAGGGTAACGCCACAAACTGAGAATGCTCCTCTCCCACGACAAAGCAGGAAGCGCTGGCGACGACACTTATTGGAATGTGAAGGCAAGTGTCCTTGATGTCGATGGAGGCTAGAAAATCCCCGATGCAGGGAAGCCACCACCGTGCGAGTGGACTCCATCCTGAACTTCTGCACCTGCACAAAGCAGTTGCCTTTCTTCCTGGGGACTGTAAACAGGTTTGAGTAAAAACCCTGAAAACAATCCGAAGTTGGAACAGGGACAATCACCCTTAAAAGGTCTTGCACCGCCCCAAAAAGAACCTGTAAGCGGACTGGGGACAGCCGCATGTTGGAAGGAAGTACTTTACTGGAGGGTAAGAACAAAACTATCTTGTAGCCATATTGTATGACCTCGTGGACCCACCTGTCTTATACCAGGTAAGTCCACGGGTCCAGGAACCAGCGAAGACGCCCCCACCCCAGATACGGTTGAGAGCGCACCTTCAAGATGAAGGGGCCTTGTCCGCGGGTCTGAAGAAGCCCGCTCTTGACTTGCCAGACCAAGTTGGCTTGGATCCTCCAGAGGCCCTGAAGGGCTCCGATCCCTTGTCAGTCGACACTGAGGAACAAGAAAAAAAAAAAAAAAGCCAACTTCTTATGAGCCGAGAAGGAGGGCCCACATCTATGATGATCTCCTTGAAAGGGAAGATTAGTCAAGGCCTTTTTAGAAGTCTGGTCCACAGACCAGCATTTGAACCAAAGGACACGCCAAAGGACCACTGCTGAAACAGAGCCGAGCCACTAAGGGAGCCACATCCAAAGGAGGTATCACCGATAAACTGCAGCCCCTGGACCAGCTCAGCAAAAGAAGGGGGGAGCTACTCCCCCTCCAGGTCACGGAGCAAAAGCTTAGCCCTTATGTCACAGTCTGAGACACCAGGGAAATGATGAAGATCGGCCTTAGTGCCGAACCAGCCAGTGTGTACATAATGCGAGCCACAGCCTCCGCTTTCCTGTCAGCCGGGTCCTTAAAGGACGGGGACTCTACCAGAATTAGGATTGCCTTGTTTAATCTGGAAACTGGAGGGTCCACCACCCGTGTAACAGTCCACTTCTTTAGAAGGGACACCTCAAAGGGGGGTCCCTACTCTTTAGTGACTCTTTTCTGTCAAAATAGGAGGGGGGTGGGGGGGGGGGGGGAGAGAATCCAGAGCGCCAAAGGGAACCTGTGCCTCCGTCGCAGCTGCGTCCTCCATCTTTAAGGTATTACGCACAGCTACAATCGGTGCGTCCACCAGCGCTTTTTCATGCGCAGTTGCATTAGGGGAGGAGTCCTCCTCACTATCTGAGGATTCTGGGCCCATAATCGCAGATCCAGCAGGGTGACCCGCGTCCGAACTTAGATTTAGGATCTGATGAGACAGATGAGGCAGGGGAAGGGGAAGGTGGGGGGCGCTTTTTGCCAGCCCATCGCCCAAAAGCCACCTCCAACAAAGACACAAAGGACTCCAGGACTGCCGTCAGTGCATCGATAGATGGTTGGGACCTGAAGGGCCCCGCAGCCTCAGAGAAATCAGGTGGGGAGATGTGCTCCAAAGACTCCATTAGTCACCAGGGGGACACCACAAAAAAAAAAAAAAAAGTGTAATACTGCTAAGGGACAACCCCCACAGCTCTGGCAGCACCACCTGGTTGCCAAACACAAAGCACCAATCGATCCTCAGCAGAGAGGGAGAGGACCCCACCAGACTCCGCAGAAACCAGGCATCGCAGCCATCAGGAGAATCTGCACTGCAGGAGTGGCAATCAGAAAATGAAAGGATCCAGGAGTCAGCACCAGGGTATGACAAGGGGCTCCCACCCCCGAAAAACTCTGCCAAGAAGGCTCCACAGACATGGCCGCCGCTGTTTTCTATCGCAAACCACTGCAAAATGGCCGCCAGACTACACAAATATGGCCACCGTGCATCGCAGCACAAGGCTACAACAAAATGGTGGCCCCCGGGACTGCCCATAGGCATAGCCAGACTTAATTCTGCCTAGTGTCCTACTCCTGCAGGGGGCAATGTAACCCAATGGTCAAGAAGATCAGGAGCGGTGTCCATCAATGAACGAAAGAGAAAATCTATTTTTTGAAAAAGTATATACCTAAAGCCCAATGCCAGGAAATGTAAAAATCATACCTTGCAGTAGGGCTGCCCCTGCACTGCAAGGGTGTACTGCTAGTTAAGTCTAGGGGAGAGTTTTGCCACTTTCACTTAGATGATCCTCTGTTCCCCTGGCAAATGGCATTCCCCCATGCCCAGGGGGTGGAATGTTCCTTGACATCACATCCAAAGCAGGGTTATGGACCCTGCATTGGCCTTGATCAGGGGGTCTTAAAACTTTGGCCCTCCAGTTGTTAAGGAACTACAAATTCCCATCATGCCTAGTCATGTCTGTGAATGTCAGTTTTACAATGCCTGATGGGACATGTAGTTTCGCAACAGCTGGAGGGCCGTAGTTTGGAGATCCCTGGCCTTGATGTAAGGGCCTTGCACGGCTGAAAGCCAAAAAAAAAAAAACAGAAAGGAAAAATATGCTGTTGCTGTCCAGCTTGATCTTTAGAAGGGTGTCAAATGTCCACTCAAGATTAACTGGATTAAAACACAGTTGTAAGATGAAGATCGCCAAATGAAGCTGACGCATTTCGAGGGTAACCCCTTTTCTTCAGAGCACAGCTGGAGTATAGGGGAGAAGATACTGGGGAGGGGGGGGGGGGTTGGATATTTGGACTGGTCTATTAGGAGCAGAGGATCAGGCAAATAGATCTTTTCTATGTCTCCTAGACCTAAACAAGCAATTAACCGCTACAGTGAGTATACAGCCCTCTTGCAAAAGGGTCATATTTAAGTTTCCCCAGAGTTGAGCTTTAAATTTGAAGGACTTGTAATCACAATCTTTTGTAGCTTGTGTAGCCTGACTCTACCATTTGAGAGAGCTTGGAGGTCACCTGAAGTCTGGCTGTTTCTGTTCTCTCAACTGCTTGATCTCATTCACCACCCAACAGGCTGCATAACCAAGTCCTGTAGCTTTTAATGTTCATATTATGTACAGGACTCAATTAACACGGTTATGTATTTGCTTGAACAGGAAAACCGTGTGTTAGATCAGTCAGCTGACAAGGCGGCTACTCTCAGGTGTTAGATGACCTTCGACCCTTCTTAAGCCACAGAAGTACGCTCAGATAAAGTAAGGGGGGAACCTAAATCTCTCCTAAGCAGCCTACACAATTCTAATAATTTAAATCTAAACATTCAAATCCTTGCATAAGCTCAGCCGTGACCGGTTCTGTTTAAAGATGTATGACAGTTATTCTCTTACGCAAGTTTAGGCAACCTATGGCTCTGTATTCTTTTGAGGAGCTTTAAAGCCACAAAATGCCTACTGTGCATTGAATGTGCAAAGGGATCCCCAACACCCCCCTCCCCATTTCACAGCACACCAATTGCACACACACACACACACACACACACACACACACACGGGAACACTAATCACTCCAGTGGGCCACCAACAACACACACACACCAAGTCTCAGATTTGCACAAGGTCCCCCATACCTCGGGGATGAGCTGAAAGAGAGCGTTGGAATAGAGTGTCCCAATGGCGAGAGCAATGAAGAAGAGGAGAAGACGCTTGTAACAGGCTTTCTTCATGAAGGGAACCACGCCAGCCCCCAGGAGGGAGCACAGGGAAATAACGGTGATACAGAGAAATCCATAACCCCACACTGAAGGAGAAGAGGAGGAGGACCAAGGAAAAATAGGTGGTAAAAAAAAGGAGGATACAATGGAGACAGAGGAAACAGACAGGAGAATTAGACATGTAATTTAACAAAGAACAAAAGGGATAGACAAAAGAAATTATACCAGAAGAGGGGAGAAAGAAGAAAGGTGATCAGTAATTTAATTTCATAGGTATCAGTTTGATCAATCAAAAAATTAATGGGGGTCTCCAGCACACATAAACTGAGCAAAATTTAGTTTTATAATGCACCAGGTCCGTTTCTTGCAAGGCCTTTGTAAGACCATTGTTGAAATCAGGAGCCCAAGAGGTTATGAATTTTGTCATATAATAGATGTCAAAAATTAAATGATTTTAGTAGTAGACAGACAATGTCTGGATTTTGTCTATTCCCTAACCTAGCTTCTGCAGACACATCAGCCTTCCAGTTCTGTTACATTTACTGAAAGTAAGATGTAAAAATTGTGTATGTAGCATTAAAAAGGAACATACACATGCGTGCGTAAAAATATTCATATTCTGTGCGCTTAACATTTAAAGAGTGACTCCACTTTTTTTTTTTTTTTTCCTTAACAAAACACACACATTCCCCTCTGGGTGATCTATGTACTTGCAGGGATTTTAACTAACTTTGTTAAAGATTCCTACATTTTGCTATTCAAAAGAAATTGCTGTTTGTTTGTGTTCATGTGTAAAGCAAATGACATTGCTGCAGATTGCAGAGAAAAGGCAAGTTTTAAAGTTTCATTACAATATGGCTTGTTTTGCAACTGAATTATATATATATATATATATATATATATATATATATATATATATATATATATGACAGTACTCACTGTCACTGGGAATGAAAGACAGGACGATATGCTTAATATCATCAGCTCAACCACCTGTCTTCCAGACATTGTTGAATATGCTGATGTACTCACCTGTTATCTACAATAGGTTCTGTATTTACACCTATTGTTTGTGTATTGTATTGCAGGAGCTCAAGGACGGCCGTCTGCTACTTAATCGGCTCAGGTTGATTGAATCACTGTCATCTATTAGTTGCTGAGTGGAAATATACTGTTTGTGTTGGTTGTTCTTTAGATATGTTAATTCTATTTCTGTATACAATTTCATCTGCATAGGATAATGTAATCAGGCAACCCCTGACCTGTGTGTAGTTATTTGATCAGGAGGGGGATGTGCTCATGTTTGTATAAATTGAGTGTGAAACTGTTCAATAAAGGAGAAGGTTCCTTAACTTGTACAAGCTAAGTTGTCGGCTAGCTTTGAATGGGGGCGGCTAGGATTTGATATCTATGTTCATGACTGCAAGGAAGCCGTATACTGACTGAAGTCCACAAGCACAGTGTGGGTCGGCGGTTCCGTTACTATATTAGCTATCTATCTATCTATATCCCCCCCAACACAAAAGTGGAGTTACCCTTTAAATTTACATTATACATACACATTTTCCAAAGAGAACAGAGGCTGTGGTTTTGTGGGATAAAACCATGTTCGGAAAAATACAACTAATTAAATTGTGATTTGGTGAAAAAACTGAGGATTAAGAATCATAATACCTACATTAGGTCTTAAATTACAGTTTTAGTAACCAGAGTACCTCTTCATGAATAAGCCTGAACAAGCAAAATACCTTCCTTTACTGATCCAAGCGCTCAATTTAGGTATGCAGTGACCCCCAGTGTTCCCACATTATGAGCTTGCCTGATGAATGAACACCAGATACAGGGAAGTAAGGCTACAGTAACACCTCTGTGGTTGAACACAGTGCGATCTCAGCATTGAGCATATTTGTTTTAGCTGCATTTTACATGGTACTGGCATTCATCCCTTTTGAAAGTGTGTCGTTCTACAAACTGGACCTCAGATGAAGCAAGCAGGGTTTTTAATATATAAAGCACAGTACAACATGGAGGTATGAATGTAGCCTTGGGCAAACAGGATTTCAACATTTAAATAACATATTAAAACAAGATTACAGAAGAAATGTTCCCAAACATAACCACATAGAATTGAGCAAGTTATAAAGATGCTGCTTTTTCGGCTGCGCCAAACTTTCTCCCCACAAAATTGCAACAATAATCTGACACAGCAGAAACTGCAACCTTCAATTACATCCTGAAAGAAGAGAAAATTAATACTATTGTAGGTCTAAGACCTATACATGCTGCAGACATTTAATAAAACAGAACTTGGTGAAGCACCTTCATTTAGATTGAAATGGGTAGAACGTAATAACCAAAAAGAACTGAATTATTAAGAGATCTGTCAGCTCATCAAGGGCAAGGGGGAAAGGAGGCAGAACCTTCTGAGACCTGAAAATACCCTATAATCTCCATAGACCAACCCAGATTGATTCAGATTAGACCCTACTGTATCCAATAACTGGCCCTCAATGCTAGGTCTTCCTTCTTGAGCACTCTTTTTTGTAGCCACAAATCACTCTTTTTTTTTTAGGCAGTTTTCTATTTGAGATCTTACAAATACTGGCCCCCAAAACTAAATTTCTGTAAGGCAATCTAGTCCGAGCAGAGAGAAATTAGGACATGGTGTATAAGACAGCTGATTAAAGCCTTCAGAATGTGTCTGATAAATTAAGTTGTGAGGAATTGGTTAGTGTAATGTGGTTTAGAAGCGATTAGAAATGTTTAGAGTGAGGATTTTGCATGTGAATGATCTATAATAGCATGAGCGCCTTCTGTGGTGTTAGCTGGTACTGCACCTCTGGTATCAACTGCAGCAGAGCATTAGACAGCAGCGTGCCGATGGACAGGGCAATGAAATAGATAAGCATTCGTCGGAAGACAGGTCTCTCTACGCATGGGGCAAAGAAGACACCCAGGAGAGAGGACAGGCTGATCACGGTGACTGCCACGAATCCAAAACCCCAGACTGCAAACAAGAGCACACTGTGAGGGACATGTATAGACAATACAAGACAGAGTAGCAGGAATAAAAAGATAACAAATACATGATGGCATGCACTAAACACCATGTACTGCCAATAAAAAAAAAAAAAAAAAAACTAACACATTGAAAAGAACATCATAACAGAAATGTGCAACTAATCTTTCCTGCCTTAAGTATTGGCCTTGACTGACAGGAGGAGGTCTAGGGGCACTACAAAAATGTTTGTCAAGAGATAACTTGCACCAATTTCAACAGAAAGCCTTTAAGAAATTCTGGCTACAATGACTTTCTAAATTAGACCGTATCTTATTGGATTTAAAAAGGCAGTATCTTATTGCATGCTTACTGAGCAAAAAGGTATGGCGGCTAGAACTAAACAAAATAAAAGGGTAAATAAAAAAAAAATAGTCCACATACAGAAACAGCTAGACATTATGTAGTTCTAAAGAATGCACAGTTACAAGGAAGGAAACAAGTAATTAGGATGTTTGCTGGATAGCTGTCCTTAATTGGTTATCTCCCAGACTCCTGATACAAAAAAAAAAAAAAACACACACACAGTAAGAATATATGTAGGATACATTAATGACTTTTCTGTCTGGGAAACACCTGGGCAATTCAGATTACTAACCCCAAAGATAATTTGACATTTAGCAGTCACCCTAGAAAAGCTCCTCTTACCCTCGGCACTGCTTGGTCTTCCTTCATCGCTGGTCTCATTCTGTGGTACAGAGCTTCCTTGACATGCCTGGGTTTCCAACTGTTGGAGGATTGAAGGGCAGAAATGTTGCAGACCCCCGGCATCCACTGTAGAGTCTGATGTCAGGTTGTGAGCAGCAAAAAGAACAGAGGCACTGAGACACTGAGGAGAGAAGCACAATTATACTTTGTGACACCACAGGACTATGGTCAGGTTCTTCCTCACCAATGCCCCCCTCTTGATACTTCCCTTCTAGCCACCCTACATGCCCTATATGTCTTCATCTCTTTAGATAGACGCAAAATGTAATGTCTTCTTCTGACTATTAGTCATTTGTTCTTATTCTCCAGTCAATTGGCATCACTACTTAGATTTCCCTTAATCTCCTTATAAGTGGAATTTTCTAATAATCCTGCGTTATAGGGAAAGTGCACTTTAAAACCAAGTGCATTCATCCATTTTGCACCCTCCCCCTTCATAGGATGCATACTTATCAAGACCCAATGGCCATGGCTCTGCTGTTGGTTTACATGCAGCTATGCAAATCTTCACCGTCCTGACTGAGCCTGCTCATTAGTGCCCCATTGATTTCTATGGGGCTCTGTCTGGAGGCTAGGGAGGGTCGCTCTTAGGTGGTCCCTTTGAGGTCCACAGGGTGCTTCTAGGATAGCTAAGACTTAAAGCATGTAATTTAAACAAACAGCCTATTAAAAAAAAACAAAAAAACAAAAAAAAAAAAAACAAAACACACACACACACACACCTTTTAGTAGTGGTTGTAAACCCTTACATACCCAAAGAAGTGACTGGCCTCCAATCATACACAGATTAAAACGAATCCTTTTGCACGAGTTGTACCTATTTATCTGCAGCATTTTCTGCTCTACATTACATACTTGTATACAGTGCCTTGCGAAAGTATTCAGCCCCCTTGAACTTTGACCTTTTGCCACATTTCAGGCTTCAAACGTAAAGATATGTAATTTTTTGTAAAGAATCAACAACAAGTGGGACACAATCATGAAGTGGAACAAAATTTATTGGATATTTCAACCTTTGTTAACAAATAAAAAAACGGAAAAATTGGGCATGCAAAATTATTCAGCCCCCTTAAGTTAATACTTTGTAGCGCCACCTTTTGCTGCGATTACAGCTGTAAGTTGCTTGGGGTATGTCTCTATCAGTTTTGCACATAGAGAGACTGAAATTTTTGCCCATTCCTCCTTGCAAAACAGCTCAAGCTCAGTGAGGTTGGATGGAGAGCGTTTGCGAACAGCAGTTTTCAGTTCTTTCCACAGATTATCGATTGGATTTAGGTCTGGACTTTGACTTGGCCATTCTAACACCTGGATATGTTTATTTGTGAACCATTCCATTGTAGATTTTGCTTCATGTTTTGGATCATTGTCTTGTTGGAAGAAATCTCTGTCCCAGTCTCAGGTCTTTTGCAGACTCCATCAGGTTTTCTTCCAGAATGGTCCTGTATTTAGGCTCCATCCATCTTCCCATCAATTTTACCATCTTCCCTGTCCCTGCTGAAGAAAAGCAGGTCCAAACCATGATGCTGCCACCACCATGTTTGACAGTGGGGATGGTGTGTTCAGGGTGATGAGCTGTGTTGCTTTTACGCCAAACATAACGTTTTGCATTGTTGCCAAAAAGTTCGATTTTGGTTTCATCTGACCAGAGCACCTTCTTCCACATGTTGGTGTGTCTCCCAGGTGGCTTGTGGCAAACTTTAAACAACACTTTTTATGGATATCTTTAAGAAATGGCTTTCTTCTTGCCACTCTTCCATAAACACCAGATTTGTGCAGTACACGACTGATTGTTGTCCTATGGACAGAGTCTCCCACCTCAGCTGTAGATCTCTGCAGTTCATCCAGAGTGATCATGGGCCTCTTGGCTGCATCTCTGATCAGTCTTCTCCTTGTATGAGCTGAAAGTTTAGAGGGACGGCCAGGTCTTCGTAGATTTGCAGTGGTCTGATACTCCTTCCATTTCAATATTATCGCTTGCACAGTGCTCCTTGGGATGTTTAAAGCTTGGGAAATCTTCTTGTATCCAAATCCGGCTTTAAACTTCTCTACAACAGTATCTCGGACCTGCCTGGTGTGTTCCTTGTTCTTCATGATGCTCTCTGCGCTTTAAACTGACCTCTGAGACTATCACAGTGCAGGGGCATTTATACGGAGACTTGATTACACACAGGTGGATTCTATTTATCATCATTAGTCATTTAGGTCAACATTGGATCATTCAGAGATCCTCACTGAACTTCTGGAGAGAGTTTGCTGCACTGAAAGTAAAGGGGCTGAATAATTTTGCACGCCCAATTTTTCAGTTTTTTTATTTAACAAAGTTTGAAATATCCAATAAATTTCTTTCCACTTCAGGATAGTGTCCCACTTGTGGATTCTTTAAAAAAAATTACAGTTTTACATCTTTATGTTTGAAGCCTGAAATGTGGCAAAAGGTCGCAAAGTTCAAGGGGGCCGAATACTTTCGCAATGCACTATACATGTCAGAGTTGGAGGAGAAAAAAAAAAAAAAGCATTACAGTTGGATCCAGAAAACTGCCCTACTAGCAGGTTATAACAGGCTTTAGAAGACACAAACTTCACAAGCTGAACAATGCTGACATAGGCCATAAAGACACAACCCTGTACACTATACTAACAGTGCAGATGAGCAGTAAACTGGCCACCAGACAAATCTGTGGAGCAGCTTTGAAATCTGAAAAACAAACAAAAACATTTCCCAAAAAGAGAACAGACTGTCCTGGAAACTGAAAGCAAACCATGTCACACAACTAGAGGCACCGCAGGCCCAACAAGACCAGCAAATCACCATGCTCAATGATGATTTGGAGGACCACAAAAGGAGGAACAATTTTGAGAAATGGGAAATTCAAACAGGAAATCCAGATTTAAAAGCTACCTTAAGGCTAGGTTCACACTGCCAAGATCAGATTTTGATAATATTTTAAGGGCACAGGGAGCCGTCTCTGCTGTGAGAATGCAAGGATTATTGCTAGCGCATGTTTATTGATGAATCAACTTGGATACAATCAGCCTGACCACAGATGGGTCGAATCTCAGCTGGTCCCTGCTGAGCCCAGATTCAAACCATCTATAGTCAGCTTTAAAAAACACCCTTTGGAGGCAACTATTGAACAATGCAAAAGTCATTAAACCCTGCTGACCCAAACAGACCATCCGTCAAGACGGTCTCAAGAACCCCCAACAAGGTTTTTGCATGTACCCAATTTCAGCATAGGTCACACTATGTGGGCCCTTTCACATCAAAGAACATTAATTATTTGATCCTCTTATCCCGTCTCATGATTACACATATAGAAGAACCAAAAGCAAGGAGAACAGGGCACTCCTGAACAAGGCAAAATAGTTTACTCTAGTCCTTCACATCCCTAGATAGCCAGAAGTTGGAATTGGTTGTTTTCAGTGATGTTTTATAGGGGTTCTTTACCTAAGGGGCCTCATGGCCCCATGATTATTGCTTCCATTGTTCTACAATGTATCTTGGGAGACAGCAAACTCATGCAAATTTTCTACAATGCCTGAACTGTAGTGTAATGGTTATGCAGAAATGCTAGCGCCTGAGAATTTGTAGGCCTTGACTTGCAGGGAATTTGGACATAATTGCTCCTTTTTTGGGTGCCCCTCTCCAAGTCTTGGTGCCAAGGGTCTTTTAAAATCATTATCTCCAAATGTTGTTTGGCCATTTTTATCCGGGGTATCTGGAGACACATAATGTACCTTACCCTTATGGAGGCTGGTATAGAGTACCCATGTTGTGGAATATATACATATTCCCCACCCCCACTTTTTTTTATTTTTTAATTACATTTAATTGGGTCCAAGGCAAGCTCACCAGTGAAATTCTTGACTTGAATTGCAAGGAAAAAAAAAAAATATGGGTGGGATTTTTGACTTACCGTAAAATGCATTTCTCTGATGTTCATTGACTGACAGCTCCTGATGTTCATAACCATTTGGGTTATACTGCCCCTACAGGAGGACATTAGGCAGAAAAGAATTCTGGCTACACCATGGACAGTCCCAGGGGGTATACTCCCTCTCTCTGCTATAGCCACTTTTTTTTGTTACAAGCAGTGTCAGGATAAAAAATAAACTCCACAGAGGGGTGCGTGAAATGGATTTTACAGCAAGTATAAAAAAAATCCCATTTTCTCTTTCGTTCACTGATCAACACAGCTCCTGATATTCATAACCAGTGGGACGTCCCAAATAAGTGTTAAACATGAGGGGTGGTAACAAAGAAATACCCAAGGCTAAACATTAGCCAACCAGGCAACAGGAGCTCAACCAAAGAACTGGAGCCCACCTGAAAAAAAACAAATACACCCTCAAAGAGGACCAGGTCCTCTAAACATCAGCCTGTAAAACCTTGCCGCCAAAAGAAGCAACCACAGATGCCAATACATCCACTTTATAGAATTTTGTGAAAGTGTGCATCGACGACCAGGTGGCCGCCTTGCAAACCCGTGTCACTGACGCCCGATGAAAAGCCCAGGAGGCACTAAAAGCCCTAGTAGAGTACGCCTTGACAGGGAAAGGAGGAACCTGACCTCTGATGGAATAGGCCTGAACCACCATCTATCTAATCCATCTGGAAAAATGGAAGCAGAGAAAGCGGACAACCCTTTAAGGTCCATCAGTGAGCACAAATAGTGAGCCCGACTTCCTGAAAGACTCCGTAGCTGCCAGGTAAACCCTAATTGCACGGACCACATCCAAGGCAACTTCCTTCTGATGTTTAGGCCTGGGACACAGGGAAGGCAACACAATGTCTTCATTCAAATGAAAATCAGACACAACCTTTGGAAAGAACAAACGGACAGGGGCAAAAAAACACCATATTCCTGTGAAGCACAAGGTAAGGTGGACAGGATAACGCCGCCAGCTCTGAAACCTTGCGCGCTGAGGTGATAGCCACCAAAATGGCCACCTCCTGGGACAGCATAAGCAGGGGAATCTCCCAAATATTTTCAAAGGGAGGCTTCTGTAGAAAGCACCAAATTAAGATCCCAAGGTAGCAATGGAGCCCACACTGGAGGAACCAAATGTGAGACACCTTGAAGACGGTACGCACCAGGGAGTGTGTGGTCAAAGGTCGTTGGAAGAAGACCGCCATAAGCTGATACCAGGCCTTTGATGGTACTCAAGGCCAATTTCTGTTCAACCCCCCCCCCCCCCCCTGTTGAAGGAAGGTTAAGATCCGAGCCATCGAGAAGGAGTGAGGATGAACCCCAAGAGACTCACACCACGCAATGTACATCTTCCCCGTACAATGGTAGATATTCCTAGAAGTAGATTTCCTAGTTTTCAACAGTGTAGGAATCACAGACTCAGATAAACCCCTATCCTTCAGCACTTGGCGGTCAAACAGCCAAGGCGTCAAAGCCAGCGACTGTAAAGCAGGATGGAAGATCGTCCTCGGGACAGCAGATCTTCCCTGAGAGGAAGCTGCCAAGGAAGGTCAGCGACCAGCCGCACCAGATCGGCGTACCGAGGCCAGTCCGGAATCCCTTCTGCCTAGATCCTGCGTAAGAGGAGAGGAGGGAAGACGTAAATCAGACGCTACTGACCCCACGGGGCACCCAGCGTTCCCGTGGCGTCCGCCAGAGGATCCCTTGACAGAGCAACAAACCTCTGCACCTGTTGAGCCGATACAACAACAGATTTACCCCGGGGGTGCCCCACCGGAGACACAGCCAATGAAACAACTCCAAATGAAGGGACCACTCCCCTTCGGTGGCCTTGTCCGATTAAATGCACAATGGACAACCCTGAAGACGATCTGTCCAATGATCCAAAACACAGTCTGATCGCTTGGTGTTCCAAGACATAGATCAGTAGTCTGGACTCATCCAGCGTCCAGATCCCCAGAGCAGAATGCTTGCTAAGGATGTCTCCCCTAGCCAGACAGGCTGGTATTCGTGGTGACCACTATACAATACAAGGGGAGGAAGGATTTTCCCAGCCGAAGCACCGGAGAACAAAGCCCCTATATCAGGGACTCCTTCATTCCCCGACTCAACAGGATTGGATTGTCCAGAGACTACGGAGTCTTGTCCCATTTGGTTAGGATCTCTCTTTGCAGGGACCTTGTATTGAGCCGCACAAACGGAACCACCTCAAAAAGGTAGACACCATCAGGCCCAGCACCCGCATGCAATTCTGGAGGGATGACCATTCGTTGGACAGGAGGTGAATCACAGCCTGCAATTTCTGGAGTTTGTCCAGAGGAAGGAGCACTCTGGCTAAGGCCGAGTCCAGAGTTAGGCCCAGATAGACAAGCTTTGTGGACAGAATCAGAGCAGACCTCTGAAAATTCAGAATCCAGCCAAACTCCCGCAGAGTTCGTATTGTGATCTCCAGGTTCTCCACCAGAGAAGAGCAAGACTGCGCTTGCAGAACGAGATTGCCCAAGTAGCCTAGTACCGCAATCACCCGTTGCTGTAGCAAAGCTAGCACCGGGCTAACACTTTTGTTAACACCCGAGGAGCAAATGCGAGAACATATGGTAACGCCATAAACTGATAATGCTCCTCTCCCATAGCAAAACGGAGAAAATTCTGGTGACTGGTACTTATTGGAATGTGAAGGTAGGCATCCTTGATATCGATAGCGCCTTGAGGTCCAGGATTGGATGCACTTTGCCTTCCTTCCTGGGAACTGTGAACAGGTTTGAGTAAAAACTCAAAGGAAAAGCTGGTAAGGAAGGCGCATGACAAGGTTCCTTGCCCTTAGTAGCCTGCAGAAGAAAAAGTACTACCCCCCCCCCTCCCTCCCTCCCTGTGAGACCTTTGATGATGACATCCAGGGTAGCTCCAAACAGGCGATCTCCCTGAAAAGGAAGATCAGTCAAGGCATTTTTTGAAGTCTGGTAAACAGACCAGCATTTGAGCCAAGAGACACGCCTAAGAACCACTGCCAAAACATGGACACCGTGGACAGGGGATGAATGAATATCATGCTCGTGTAAGCAGGACAGTAAACACGAAAAATTGAGGGGCAACCTAAGTGCGGCCATTTTAAACCTAACCGCTTGGGTTTCCTGTAGAAGGAGGAGCCTATCCCTCATGTGACCGTCCTGGAGGATGACTTGGGAAAGGCCTCTTGTGAGCAGATGAGCAGGGAAGAATGGCATCCCCCCCCCCCCATCTACGATGGGGCTCCATGCCCTTGGAAGCCTCCGGAACAAGAGTACGCTTCCCCCCCTGTGAGGCCCTTAAGGATGTCAACCAAGGAAGCTCCAAGCTCCAAACAGGCGATCCCCCACAAAAATGGGAGATCAGATAAGTCCTTCTTAGAAATCGAATCCGCAGACCAGCATTTCAGCAAGATAATACACGAAGGACCACTGCTGCGACAGACAGTCTGGAAATCAAAAAGGTGCCACGTGCAAAGGAGGCATCACAGACAAACTGTAGCCACTGTACAAATTGATCAGCCAGCTCGGCAAAGGCAGGGGGAAGCCGTTTTTCTCTCCAGGTCTACTCGGTCAGTTTCGAAACCAGGGAAATAGTAAATACCGGCCTAAGTGCCGAACCAGCCACAGTGAACATATGGTGGGTCAGAGCCTCCGACCTCCTATCAGCCAGATCTTAATTCAGTTTGAGGACTCCCCAAGCTTTAAAGGTGGCTTTGTTTAACCTGGAAACCGGCGAGTCCACTACATATGGGACAGTCCACTTTTTAATGTTCAATAGTTTTTATTAAAGATTTTACAAAAGAACATATAAAAGTAGGAAATTGGAACAGCCAACAAGCCAAATAAAAAGGTTTACGGCAACATTGTACAAACATGGCAATAATGTTCAAGAGTGTTCCATACATATGCACAGCGATCCCAATGGGGACAGCCCAGGGAATCCCCATATGGATACCGCATCGCAAAACTCTTAGGGACCGCAAAATCGCGTTTGGGACAACCTCACTGTTTAGTGACAATATTATCAAAGTAAGTGGGAAAGGGGAACACCCTCGCTGCTTCGGAGGGCCTATGGGTGCCAAAAGGGCCCAGCGCCTCTGACGCAGCATCAGCCGCATTCTCCATTTTCAAAGTTTAACACACAAACAATCAACGCATCCACCAGCGCCTTTTCCTGCGCGGCTAAAAGGAGCAGAGGAATCATCTTCACTATCTGAGCATGCAGGGTGCGTGGACGCAGAACCAGAAGGGAAACTCACATCTGCAGCGGCCGAATCAGATTCAGGATTTGATGAGACAGATGAAGCAGGTGAAGGCGGGGGACGCTTCTTGCTACCTTGTTTTCCCAGGACCAAATCCACCTTGGACACCAAGGACTCCAGGACTGCCATCAGTGTAGTTAGGGATTGTTGGAACCCAGAGGGCCTGGCAGGGAAATGTGTTCCAGGGACTCTATTAGAGAAGAGGCGGACACACACACACAAAAAAAATAAATAAAATAAAAAGTGTATAAACACTGCTAGGGAAACCCCCATTGCGCTAGCTGTACCACAGGGTCCAACACGGAGCACTACCACTGCTATAGCAGAAAAAGGGAGAGAAAACCCCACCTATTAAGCACTTACAGCACCAGGCAATCTGCACACCATGCGGCGATCAGGAAGAGAAAAGATCCAGGCGTCAGCACTAGGGGAGGAGGGAGGGGCTCCCACTGCATAAATCACCATCATTTAGCTTCAAAAACATGCCCGCCGCTATTTTCAATGAGAAAACCACAAGAAAATGGCAGCCAATCTACAGCACAAATGGCCACAAGAAAATGGCAGCCCAGCAAGACGCCACACGGTTCCAGGGGGGACCCCAGGTGCACCAAACATGAATCCAGCAGGAAGGGGGGCCATGGCAGGAGCCCCCACCAGGTACAGCCCCTCCAAAAAGGTCTATCGTCCGGTCCCTGGCGGCACGCTGCCCTACCCCCATCGCCAACTTGACACCCCAGGCCGACCTAAAAAGGTATGGCCACCCCATGGGAGGGGGGAAAGGGAGGGAGGGTATAGGCAGATGGGGAGTAACAAGTCTGCAGAGGACCGCCGAGAAGGTGGGGGGGGCGCTGCTTGTGAAAGGAGGGGAACCCGTGGGTCCGACCATCCCAGGGAGGGGCCCACGTACACCCCAAAAACCTCCAGGGTTAGAGGTTGGGCACCGCTCCTGACAGACCACTGCTCCATTAAATAGCAGGGGGGAGGGGGGCGGTGGGCCAGGAGGAACGCTGCGACTCGTATGCGCCCTCACGAGGCATTTAACTTGCAGGCCAGCACCCGTCCAGTGGGGCTATGTCGCGGCTGACTTAGCGAGGAGCTGAGGCCTGCGCGTGCTCGCTGGCCAGACTAGGGGGAACCCTCTGGATCTAGATTATCCAGTCCTTTGCCCAGTCCAGCAGTTGATAGTAGATTCTCACAGGAACAAAATATCAAAAGATAGGGAAAAAAAAAAAAAGGAAAATAGCCAGGACTAGAGATCCCAGCAAGGAACTAGGTCCCTTCTCCTGACTAGGCAGAAAAACTGAGTGCCTATAGCTGAGAAGGAGAGTATACCCCCTGGGACTGCCCCATAGGCATAGTCAAGCTTTTTCCTGCCTAGTGTCTTACTCCTGTATGGGGAAGTATAACCCAATGGTCAAAAAGATAAGGAGCTGTGTCCGTCAATGAACGAAAGAGAAAATAAAATTTAAAAAATTATCTCAGGATACCTATGGAGTAAAAGATTCCATGCTGAATATCTCCAGGAGACATTTCCTTTCGAAAGTGTAAGTCAAAGGGAGGGAGTATAATAAATCACTAAAATAGATAACTGGACCTTTGCAGAGCAATTGACCAATGTTTTGGTTCCTAAAGGAAACTATTCAAGAAAACAAAGTCAACCTAGTCAATACAGAATACACATGCCGAAACACTAACAAATTAATTTCTCTTAAATTCTGCTCAACAAAACTCATGGACTGAAGCGATATTGATTTGGAGAACCCCATACTTATATACATACATATATATATATATATACACATATATATATATACATATATATATATATAATACATTTTAGCACTGCCCCCTAGAGGACTGCTGAGAATTACACCTTCTGGATTCCCCTGGGTTACCCTTAGCAACGGACAGCAGATGACAGCATTAAAAGTTCTTGGCTCAGTCAATAATCAATCCAGGGGATGTTGGTTTTTGTGGTTTTGAGAACTTGGATAGGGCAAGGGATGAGTGGGATACTCCAACTTTTAACTATTCAGTCTGAGGGACAACTTACTGTAGAATGCAGCAAGGTCGCTGCTTCACTTTGACACTAAGTGAAGATACTTTAAATGTTCCTGTATAAATATTCTCTTCAGGGTTCTAAAACTGGCACCCCCTTTTCTCTCAATGCCTGTGCGCTGACACCCGATCGCTGACCCTAGCTTCTGGAGTGGTCACCTTCCTGGCAGACCCCCCGGGCAAGTTCCTCTGTACTCACAGACACTGTTTTTCCAGAGTCACCGTTGCCTCCAAAATCCACTTGTCAGCATCCACTGGACCACAGCTTCAGGTTCACCAGGCCAACTGCCTGTGACCATCTTTCACAGCTGCAGAAGGAAAGACAGCCGTACCCTCCTTCTAGGACTTGGCTTCCTGCCCAAAAACCCCCTGCCTCATGTGCCCTTGACTTTTATAGCCTATCCCAGGATGCACCACTGTCTGTGCCAACCCACTTGGACAGCTACAAAAGCCTATGTGACACTGGCTGGGTTTCCTCCACTGTCCAACAGGCCTCCCTATAGGACACAGTGGGGACACTCCCACAGACCAGATGAATCACACATGGAACAGGCAAAACTAACAATCAGGCTCCCATGATAAGCAGACAGAGCTAACTGTATTTTACCTGCTTAGCACCTCACCTATCTAGGAGGGTGCCACACACACACACACACACACACACACACACACACACATATATTATACACATATACATACACACACATACGTGTACGTATATACATGTGTGTGTGTGTGTGGGAAAATATAGTGTGCTCTGTCTGCTTATCAGGGGAGCCTGATTGCTTGGTGGGGGTGCATTGCCTTAAATGCACTCAACATGTATCATATTGTATAGCAGATATTTCTACATTTTTTCATGTAATTTATTTTGTGTACATTTGTTCTTTTCCCTTTTCCCAGGTTTGTGGGATACTTGTGTACATTTTTGTAGAAATTTTTGTAGGGGGCGGCTGCCCCAGAGCCAATGGAGACATGGCTCAATTTGTTGGGGGGGTGGATGTAGCACCCTCCCAGGTAGGTAAAGCCTAGTGTCTCCATCTGCTTGTCAGGGGAGCCTGATTGTTAGTTATGTTAGTTCGATTTTTCTTCGATCTTTAGTTAGTTAGATCTTTCAACCAAATCCTGGCATTGGAGGTTAAATGTGTCCCTATAAACTGGACCCACACACAGGGGTTAATTTACTAAAGGAAAATAGACTGTTCGTATTGGAAGGGGATTTTTCCCAGTGCTTGGTGAATGAGGTGAAGCTCTGCTGATGTCCATCATTCAATGACGTACAAGCAAAAACCTTGTTTAAAATTTTCTTTAGACCTGACTGGGCATTCTTTGCAAAGTGAAATTTCACCAGAAAGACTAAGATCTGGGGAACAGTCTATTTGTTTTAGTAAATAAATCGAACAGATTTCTCATGAGAAAGAGCAAACAGTTCTTTATTGCCGGTTCACATTTGTGCGAAGCGGGAACACTGCAAATATGCAGCGTGATCCCGCATCGCATCCGCACCTCTGGCAGTTCACACTGCCATATGCGATACGCAGGGGGTGTTCGATCGCAGTTTGCACAGAATCGGATCGCACTAGTGTGAACCACTACGAGAGCCGATTCTGCTGCAAATAAAAAAATGCCTCATGTGCGAGTTTAGTGCGGGTGCGGTGCGAATTCAGCCATACTAAGAGTATGTAATTTAGGAGCAGTGCGCGCCAAATAACATGCGATCTCTGCAATCGCACTAATGTGAACCGGGGCTTAAAGAGAACACCTGCCCGGATACATTTGCCTTCAGCATGTGGATTACAAATAAATGTGTAACAAGGGGGCATTTTACAATTCAGTGTTTCCTGATAAAAATAGGGAAGTATTGGAAACCATACGAGGAAAAAAAAAATGGGATGGGGGATTTTGCAATATACAACAGCAACATAGCAGAGAGAACACATTGTTCTGTTTTAATAGCATTTATATGGATGCAAAAAAGGTAAAAAAAAGAGGAAAAAAAAAAAAAAAAAAACAACATTGTAAAAAGTCCAGATAAGAGGAAGACCATCATGAAATCATAAACATAAAAAAAAGAAAGATGTAATTCCCTCCGTGGCTCCTCCAATATTTCAGAACTCTGAATTAGGAACACTGGCACTATAAGGGGATTTTGGAAACAAACACACAAGCCTGGCATTGGGGGGGGGGTGAGAGGTGACAGATAGATGTTGGGGAGACTTAGAAGTAGTCTAAGCAGGCTAACAAGTTAAAGTATGTTAAAGGGTCATGTAAGTTAAAGGGTAACAAGGTAAAGTATGCAAGACGTTAGACCAGATCACTGAGTGGATAATATAACTGAATGGCCCAATTAGGTTTATTTTTTTTTTTAACTAAAAAAAGGTGGCCATAGACAGAGTAAAGTTTGTCTGGTTCAAATAAAAACCGAGGTGATCAAATACCACCACAAAAAAAGCACTATTTGAGGGGGAAAAAAAAATAAAAAAATAAATTATAATTTTATTTGGGTACAGTGTCGACTGTGCAGTTGTGGGTTAAAGTAACACAAAGGAGGGGGGGGGGGGTGAAAATCTTCCAGAAGTCAAGTGGTTAATAAGGTGACATGGTCAGAAACAAATTGGCCAAATTTGTAGGAAAAAGCAACAAACGGTACACTTATGACTGTAGTATACAAATACCTACATAGCCCTGGTTGAGATATTAGTAGCTACTTTTGCATTATTTCATTTTAGGCTTAAATCGATATTTAGGTAAAGAAAAAAAGTGGAGAAATAGAAATACTGAAAGCAGAACTTTACCCATAACTTGATGAAAAAAATAAATGTTCTTTAGCAAGAAACATACATTCCATAATAATAAGTTTGCTACCAAAATTAGTGTGACTACAAGATGCCGCCAGCATTGCGCCCGCTTCTTCTTGCTGTAGACTGTCCTTTTGCTGAAGCCCACAGCCCCTGAATAGCAGTAAATCATAAAGCAGAACTAAACCATTCCTGGAATGCCCGGGATAGCTAACTGTCACATTTGCTTGTGTCCTCAACCAAACTGTCAAACCATCAAGTAGCTGGTGTCATAACTAATCACAAATGTAGCACCATGGCAGTTGCAGATGAAGCAGAACCAGCTTCCTTGGGTGTTAAAGATAGGAGTTGAATTCCACCGTAGTCCTTTAACCTTCTGCTCCACCGTTTGGTAGAGCTCTTTTTGGTTAAAAATATTTGTTCTGTTTTGTGAGGACTTTAAAGGGGTGGAACTTTAGTCAGAAAATTAAGTCCTGCTAGATCACTTCAGGATGGCTCCTTTTGCAGGTATAGCGATGTAAAACAATAAAAATAAGTGTCTATGGTGTCCATTTATGAAACAGGGAAAAGTCATGATCCTCAGAATCTCGACTGATCTCTGGTGAATACCGGTTTATGTAGCGGAGATGAAGAACAGAGATCAGGTTCTTCGCATTACAGTACATGACCGTTCTCGTCACAAACGGCCAGTTTATGAAAGTGAGATCTGAAGATCTCACAGCTGTTACTCTGAAATATCTTCATTTCAGATTCTCCAGCTCAGAGGTGGAGAATCAGGGAGAGAAGCTGGTGAACTGCAGAGAAGTGAACTGATAGAAAACTTCTCAGTTTCATAAACGTACACCTATACTGTTTAGAATCCAGTAATAAACTGTCTCACCCTGCTCTGCACATGCTCAGTTGCTCTCCCATTTTAGGCACTGCTGTGTGTGTCGAGGCCGATCTGCTGACAACCTTTAAGCAGAATTAAACCCTCCTATCCTTTACAGCCAAAGATGCTGCTTCTGTTTAAACTGCAACTACCATGGCACTGCACATGTGATCAGCTTTGACACCAGCCATTTGAGGATTTGACAGTTTGGTTGAGGACAAAAGCAAATGCGACAGTTAGCAATTCCAGGAATGTAACTTTTTTTAACCACTTGCCAACCCGTCACTGAGCTGGTACTGCAGCAAAGTGGCTCGATATCGTCCAGCGAAGTAGACCTACGTCGCTGGACTCCTCCCTTTGTGGGCAACACGTGCGCGCCGCCAGAGGCACGCACCCGCTGCATAGCTGATCCTGCGATCTGTGCCCGTGTCACAGTCCCCTCCCCCACACACGTTAGTAAGCATCAGGCATACATTAACCCCTTGATCACCAATAAAAGTTAACCCCTTCCCTGCCAGTGTCATTTTTACAGTAACCGTGAATATTTATAGCACTGATTACTGTAGTAATGTCACTGGTACCCCCAAAAGTGTCAAAAATGTCAGTCAAGGGCCCGATCTGTCCGCCGCAATGTCGCAGTCCCGCAAAAAAAAAAAAAAAAACACAATAAAAAGGACATAAATTTCTTGTAGTTAGTAGCTGCGATAACTTTTGCGCAAACCAATCAAAATACGCTTATTGAGATTTTTTTTTACCAAAAATATGTAGCAGAAAACAAATTGGCCTAAAATGTTAAAAACATTTTGATTTTTACATTTTTTTTGGGGGGAGAAATTCCATATAAAATAAATGTGAAAAATATTGATATTGTTTCAAAATTGTCGCTCTTTTTTTGTTTATAGCGCAAAAAGTATAAATCACACCGGTGATCAAATACCACCAAAAGAAAGCTCTGTTTGTGGGGGAAAAAAGGACATAAAGTTAATTTGGGTACAGCATAGCACGACCGCGTAATTGTCCGTTACAGTAACACAGTGCCGAATCGCAAAATATGGCCTGGTCAGGAATGGGGGTAAAATCTTCCGGTCTTAAAATGGTTAAAAATACGCTCATTGAGAATTTTTTTGTCAAAGACATGTAAGCTAAATACATTTTGGCCTAAATATATGACAAAAATTGAATTAGAAGTAGAAAAATATTGTTATTTTTTTCAAAATTGTCGCATTTCTTTTTATTAATATCGCAAAAAATAAAAAGCGCAGAGGTGATCAAATACCACCAAAAGAAAGCTCTGTTTGTGGGGAAAAAAAAAAGGACGTACATTTTGTTTGGGTATGGCGTTGCATGACCGTGCAATTGTCAGTTAAATTCGCACAGTGCCGAATCGCAAAAAGTGGCTAGGAGGTAAGACAGCAAAATCCTCCGGTGGTAAAGTGGTTAAAACGTTAAATCAATAGATTTAGTTCCAATTTATGATTTACTGCTGTTTGGGGGCTCTGGGCTTTAAGAAAATGGCAGTCTCCAGCAAGAAACAAGTTGTTATGGGTAAAGTTCCACTTTAAGGCTGTCAGCAGATCGGCCTCTACAAACTCAGCAATGCCTAAAAATGGAGAGCAAATGAGCATGTGCAGAGCAGGGTGAGAGCGTATTAATGGATTATCACACAGTATAGACACTTATTTTTGAGCTTTTACATAGCTATACCTGCAAAGGGACCAGAACTGAAGGAAGGAGTGGAAGACAGGACATCTGGAGCTGGAGCGGTGAGAGCCCTTGGGCAGACCATTAGCCTATATCTTATGCTCACTGTCAGCTGCTCTGGTTGAAGCTCGTATTGCGGGACTGGATGGATGTTTTTGCTGCAAGATCAATCCACTTGCTTTGCTATGCTTCATTGCTGATTGAACTATCCTGCCGCCACTCAGCTTCCTGTCACCTAACCCCTTTTTCCTGCAGGTCCATCCATATGGTGTAATAGGATCCTGCTGTTTGTGCACATAAATCAACCTGCTGGTCTTAGCACCCGACTGCCTGCAACAAATTAACTTGACAGCATGATGATACACTAATAACATTCTAAGGGATCTTGGATTAACTGTGCTTTTCACTTTAGCAGGATAGTGGTCAATGATCTTTGTCACCTAGGCCACCAACCATGCATACTGACTGTCTCAGCCCAATACCATATGATAGTGACACCAGCCAATCTTTGTGCCCCTCTGGAAAACCACAGTGACTAAATGCACTAGGCTAGTCAATTTCTCCATAGTGAGGCAGCTCAGCTTGCTTATCGCTATATACTTCATGTTCTCTCTCTCAGGTGGATCCATCAGAACCTATCTGCTACTTGCCCTAGTGCCTGTGGCCAGGAGGAGGGTGGTACGCTGCTAAGCCTCCTGTACAAAGTTCTCACTTAAAATGACACAGCTGTGCCAGAATTGAAAACACATGTTATTTCACAGAGTTGATAAGTAATCAAATCCAAGATAAATCAGCAAACATTTCAAAACAGCATTTTATGCAGGAAAGTCTATCTATACACCTAATGGCCAGAAAAAAAAAATTTGACTAATGTGTGGAAGCCATGAATTTACCATAAGATTTTTCATCATATACTGTAAAGTAGAATAGATAGAACTCAACAGACCCCGTGTATTAGACTGGCTATGCAGAACTGAACAGTGAATTCCATCTGTACAAATACAGCACTTGTAAGGTGAGTTGCAATAGGGACCATAGATTGGAACCTCCTTAGCACTGATGTAAATGTGACAATTTACAGCGCTTTACATACTGTACAAGGAATGCAGGGAGGCTAGTCTGGCATACCTCATCTCCCTCCGCAGTCCTTTTCCTGGTGCTTCCCTCTGGCAGATGCCAGGATCTGGAGACAGGTGATCTCTAGCAAAGCAGCCATCTTCTTTGGGAGAAGAGGGGGACCCTGTCAGACACTGCAGCCATCGCTACAGGGCACCTAAATAAATGGGGCAAAGTATTACATGTCCTTTGTCCCATTGGGATCTGAATACTGGAAAAAATGAATACTTTTTCTTTTAATCAGGTTAAACTGCAAGTTCACAGAAAGTATGTCAGTTCCCTTGCAGATGATTTCTCAACAGTTCTAGAGAGAAAGAATCTAGTGTGTGTTAGTCAACCTGCCAGGAACCAGAAACCAGAAATGTCAGTTTTGGGGTGGAGCTGTCCTTTAAACAGTCTACCATTGCTCTGTAGCAAACATAGAAGACTACCAAGAAATTGTACCCAGCCTAGGCACTCACCTCTGATAAGTTGCCAGACCTTCCAATCCCTTTTCCCACCTCCAGCCTTTCCAGCAGAGACTGCAGCTGCGGTAATGACAGGGTCTCATTTTCTCCATATCGCTGTAAGAGGTCTTCCAAGAAGGAGGCAGCAGTCAGTTCATTCTTGCTGCTAGAAGTGGTGCTCTGTGCCAGAGAGATGTGGGGAGCCAGCCCAAACACCAAAGCCACCAGCAGAGGCCATACAGGAGCCATCGTCATTGCTACAGGAAATCAAAAAGATTGTTAGAGGGGGGAATTAAAATTGGAAAGAAACAAAGAGGACATTTCAGAATATCAAATGAAGACTGACTGAATAAAAAAAAAAAATAATAATTATATATATATATATATATATATACACATATATACACACACACATACACACACACACACACACACACACCCATCCATCCATCCGTTATACCTAATGGCTTAACATTCATTTTTTCCTGAAGAAAACAGAATGTAGCTCTGCTGGAAAAAAAGCAAAAACAAATTCACACGTACATGTTTGTGTGTGTGTGTAATATATATATATATATATATATATATATCACTGCTGCTATAGCCTAGTAACTTCCCATAGACTTGAATAGGGCTGCACAGAATATGGCTGTAATTTCTGCAAAAGGTTAATTCCTATAATCATCAACTTCATCCAGTCTGCAAAATGCAGTCTATTTTCTCATGCAGGTATTTGTGTTGGCTACGGGGAAACACACAGCAGCCACTGAAATCTACCAGCTGGTGCCAGAGTCTCCTATGCCTGTGGACAAACTCCTATTCATTCCTATAAAGAGGATTCTATCATGTGACCCAACGACAGACTCAACATAAATTAATGGGATCCGTCTGCATGTGCACAGAAGACGGAAAATAAAAATAAAAAAATATACAGGATGCATGAGAGTAAACGGTCATAAAACAGAAACTTAGAAAATTATTTTTAAGGGACATAAAAACCACCTTCGTTATCACATGGTAACAGGCGGGAATAATGCAATAGAGGGTAAACAAAGAGGAAAATAGAGGAGGAGCTTAGCTTCACCTGTCAGTAAAGAGCAAAAAGGTCTTCATATGTTAATACAAGGAAATGAGAGCAATATCTGTCATCTGTACCCCTGTGTCAGTAGATTTGCTGTAAAAAGACAGGTGCACTTTAAAATGGTATTAAAGAATATGTAAACCCAATTTTCTGAAAAAAAAAAAAATGTAAACTCAACATTTCATATTTTTGATACAGTATGTGTCTGCTGTACCATGTACTCATAAGAAAAAGTATCCTGTTCTCTTTGCATTAATTCCTTTGCGTGAAATCTCTAATATTCGTGCCAGTCCAGCCTGCTATCCTATTTTTAAAAAACTGACCACACTAAGCAGGAGAACACATTTGGTCAGTGTTCTAGCTGTGCTCAGCCTGCTCTGCTCCAATGATTATAATTGGAAAAAAGGTGACTAAGTCACGAGACCACGCCTAGGAAAACAGTGCTAATAATAAAATTATGAAATATTTATAATTATTTATGATCTTCTAGTCCTAAAACAACATGTGTTTAATAAATGCAAAAACAAAAAGGGGGGGGGGGGGGGACAGCGCTCAGAAATTAATACCAATATTCAAACATTCCCGTGAAATACAATATTATGAATATATATCAAATTTAAATAGGTGAAAGTGCACAGTGCAATTTTCAATGTAAACAAAGGTCCCAATGTATTAAATCTGTGTATATCACTTTAAATAAAGTGACTGTGCATAGTGCAAAATTATCATATAAAAAAGTGACAATGCATAAATTATATATAAATGAGGTATTTTAGAACCAAAAAGTATATAGTCCTTAGGTGCAAAGAATTGCAAGTGCAAATATGCCACAAAATAGGTGCCTTAAAGTGCTCAGTGTCCTAACAAGGAGTGTTTCCTCAAGCTGAGATGGAAAAGGAGGAAAGGGAAATCCACCACCAGATGTTTTACACACTTACCAGATGGCGCCTTGGGGTCTAGCATTGGAAAGTGGTATGCGGTGTACAGAATCCCAGTATGGATGGAATACCGGCCCCAGCTTGTATATGGATCTCTACACTCAATCTGATAGATAAATTTCCCCCAATGCCTCTCATTAGACCGCAATCAGCTCGATCCTCCTGCTTGTCTTCGTTAGCAGCATGCTGCTAACGAAGAGGAAGACAAGGAGGAGGATAGCATGCTGCTAACGAAGACAAGGAGGAGGATCGAGCTGATTGCGGTCTAATGAGAGGCATTGGAGGAAATTTCTTTAGAATAATCCTGCTTAAAGTTCTAATAACAAAAGGAAACCCAAATAACAAAGGTAAAAGTTTATTACATTGCAGCTTCCCAATTCTTAGATGTGATGGCTGCATTCGTTTTTTTAGGCTTTCTTTCTTTTATTTTCACCTGGATATCCTGCCAGTAAATCTCTTGTTTTCCAACCGAACAAGCTGTCCTTTAGTAGCAGTTAGAGGATTGAGACAAACCATTTACCACAGATGGGGTGCTTACAATGATCAGCTTTCATGTACAGTTGTGCTCAAAAGTTTGCATACCCTGGCAGAGATCGTAAAATTTTGGCACGGATATTGAAAATATAACCGATCATGCCAAAAACTGGCTTTTATTTAAAGTGTGTTGTCATCCTATCTATACCTGCGGGATACAGGACAGAGGAGCAGAACAGGGGCAACAATTCAGAACTATAGACTGGGGATGAGGTGTAAAGACTGAAACAAATGCTCTTCACATATCAGCTCTAGAGTGTATGTTTACCTGGATCTGTGTAAACTCGTGTGTGTACTTTTGTGTGTGTGTGTTTTTCTACGCATAACTGTGTATGTGTGTCAGCAGGGGGAATATAACCCAAAAGAATGAAAGGTGTGACCTCCAGGGATGAGAGTGATGACAGTGTGGATCACAGTATGTGAAGTAGGTGGAAGGTGACAGGAGTGTCCTCCATCTATAGCATGGGTCACAATGTAACCTGCTGGTAGTATTTAGTCTACCTCCCCTATTGTTTACAATGGATGTGTCTTCCCGGGCAATCTTGCCATTTTTTGGACTGATCTGTGTTGATTTGAACTTTCAGTGCACTGCAATGTGTGTTTAAAAATATTGATACAGATTGGAAAAGAGATACTGGGAAGAGAAATAGAGGATGACAACTCGGGGGAAGAGACGGACGGGTGGAGGAGTAGAGAAGAGGGAGAAGATAATGGAGGGCAATCACTGGGGGGCCACACATCAGGAAGAGAAAGGAAGTTTGTGGAGAGCAAGAGACACCGACAAATCAAAGAGAGAGATTGAGGGGAATGGGAATACAGTTCAGGGTCAGACACAGAACAGGGTGACACCACTAGATAAGTGACAGGTCACGGCACACCGGGGGGAGGGGGGGTTACAGGCAGTGAAGGACACACACGGTGACAGCTCAGAGTTTTGGGGTGGGGGGGGGGGGGTGCAGTCAGTGCAGGCTACACAGTGACAGTTTAGGGAGGGCGTGCAGGCAGTGAAGGACACACACAGCGATAGTTTAGTGAGGGGTGCGGGCAGTGACAGTTTAGGGTAGGGGGGATGAGGGGTGCAGGCAGTGACAGATCAGGGTGGGGGGGTGATGGGTGCAGGCAGTGACAGCTCAGGGTAGGGGGTGAGGGGTGCGGGCAGTGACAGCTCAGGGTAGGGGGGGTGAGGGGTGCAGGCAGTGACAGATCAGGGTGGGGGGGTGATGGGTGCAGGCAGTGACAGCTCAGGGTAGAGGGGGTGAGGGGTGCAGGCAGTGACAGATCAGGGTGGGGGGGGTGAGGGGTGCAGGCAGTGACAGATCAGGGTGGGGGGGGGGTGAGGGGTGCAGGCAGTGACAGCTCAGGGTGGGGGGGTGAAGGGTGCAGGCAGTGACAGCTCAGGGTGGGGGGGGGGTGAGGGGTGCAGGCAGTGACAGCTCAGGGTGGGGGGGGGGTGAGGGGTGCAGGCAGTGACAGCTCAGGGTAGGGGGGGTGAGGGGTGCAGGCAGTGACAGCTCAGGGTAGGGGGGGGTGAGGGGTGCAGGCAGTGACAGCTCAGGGTAGGGGGGGGTGAGGGGTGCAGGCAGTGACAGCTCAGGGTGGGGGGGGGTGAGGGGTGCAGGCAGTGACAGCTCAGGGTGGGGGGGGGTGAGGGGTGCAGGCAGTGACAGCTCAGGGTAGGGGGGGGTGATGGGTGCAGGCAGTGACAGCTCAGGGTAGGGGGGGGTGATGGGTGCAGGCAGTGACAGCTCAGGGTAGGGGGGGGGGGTGATGGGTGCAGGCAGTGACAGCTCAGGGTAGGGGGGGGTGATGGGTGCAGGCAGTGACAGCTCAGGGTAGGGGGGGGTGATGGGTGCAGGCAGTGACAGCTCAGGGTAGGGGGGGGGGGGTGATGGGTGCACGCAGTGACAGCTCAGGGTAGGGAGGGTGAGGGGTGCACGCAGTGACAGCTCAGGGAGGGGGGGGGGTGATGGGGTGCAGGCAGAGACAGCTCTGGGTAGGGGGGATGAGGGGTGCAGGCAGTGACAGCTCAGGGTAGGGGGGGGTGAGGGGTGCAGGCAATGACAGCTCAGGGTAGGGGGTGAGGGGTGCGGGCAGTGACAGCTCAGGGTAGGGGGGGTGAGGGGTGCAGGCAGTGACAGATCAGGGTGGGGGGGTGATGGGTGCAGGCAGTGACAGCTCAGGGTAGAGGGGGTGAGGGGTGCAGGCAGTGACAGATCAGGGTGGGGGGGGTGAGGGGTGCAGGCAGTGACAGATCAGGGTGGGGGGGGGGTGAGGGGTGCAGGCAGTGACAGATCAGGGTGGGGGGGGGGTGAGGGGTGCAGGCAGTGACAGCTCAGGGTGGGGGGGTGAAGGGTGCAGGCAGTGACAGCTCAGGGTGGGGGGGGGGTGAGGGGTGCAGGCAGTGACAGCTCAGGGTGGGGGGGGGGGTGAGGGGTGCAGGCAGTGACAGCTCAGGGTAGGGGGGGTGAGGGGTGCAGGCAGTGACAGCTCAGGGTAGGGGGGGTGAGGGGTGCAGGCAGTGACAGCTCAGGGTAGGGGGGGGTGAGGGGTGCAGGCAGTGACAGCTCAGGGTAGGGGGGGGTGAGGGGTGCAGGCAGTGACAGCTCAGGGTAGGGGGGGGTGAGGGGTGCAGGCAGTGACAGCTCAGGGTGGGGGGGGGGTGAGGGGTGCAGGCAGTGACAGCTCAGGGTGGGGGGGGGTGAGGGGTGCAGGCAGTGACAGCTCAGGGTAGGGGGGTGAGGGGTGAAGGCGGTGACAGCTCAGGGTAGGGAGGGTGATGGGGGCACGCAGTGACAGCTCAGGGTAGGGAGGGTGATGGGGGCACGCAGTGACAGCTCAGGGTAGGGGGGTGATGGGGGCAGGCAGTGACAGCTCAGGGAGGGGGGTGATGGGGGCACGCAGTGACAGCTCAGGGTAGGGGGGTGATGGGGGCACGCAGTGACAGCTCAGGGAGGGGGGGGGTGATGGGTGGACGCAGTGAAGGACACACACAGTGTCAGACGGGGTAGTTCGGTCCGGGCCAGGCTCCATCGCTCACCGGTCTCTCAGCGCTCTCTCTCCGGCTCAGGCTCCTCACGGTGTCCGGCTCACTGAGCACATCACGGCCTCTGTCAGCAACGTGGAGCTCGGGAGCTTGCTCTTTAAACGTTGACGTCACAGACAAACTAATGCCCGCCCCTTTCCGTGACGTATTCAGAAAGGCGTGTACTTTAGAAACGTTTGGGACGTAAAAATAAAAAATAGAGTATATACGTTATGAGATAAAGTCTAGGTACGCTGTCCTGAAGAGCTTTGCCTCTGGCCTTCACAAGCGTCCATTTTCCCACAGACAAAACTCCCGTAGAGTTACCCTTAGCGGCTTACCCGTATTAGGAGTCATTCAGTTGTGGCGCTGCCTTGCGCTCTAGTGTTTAGGATACTGTTTCCTGAGAGGCGATGAATGAAGGTCTGTTGTGGCTCTCGCTGTCTGGTTGGCTGGTGAGAAGCACGTGACGGCTTACTCACATACCTCGGATAGTTGCCGTGGTCACGTGAAATGAGTTAATCCCCGGAGATTTGTGAGTGCGCTTCACTGTTACTAGAGGTCCCAGCATGAGGACAGGAGAGCCCCGCCCCTCAGCTCACCTTTCCAATATGATTGGCAGGAGACTTCTAGCTATGGTGGGTGTTTGATCTGTAATGACAGCGTGCAGCTCCATAGAAAATGTGACCCCCTGGGGACTCAGCCTTATAATTACCATTCACCGCCATCATTAGTGACAGAAGCAGCTATTACCATGTGTAGGGATCACTGATCCAGAGAGGAATCAAATAAACTACTCTTCCCCCATTCCCTCCACCCTCCTGAATCCGGGATCTTTAATTCCTTCTCTCCTGTTCACAAGGAATCTGATGTCCCCAATGTCACATCATTCACATCCCTACCCATACATCACACTGACAGATCGGTGAGGCCTACATAATACAGAACGTCACGGCCTCCGAGCACCACAAACCTGAATCTCCCATTCATTCAGAGTTGATATTTAAAGCAAACTCCCCATCCATCCAGCCATGCTTTACTTTGTTGAAAACTCAGTAAAATTTTTGGCTGGTGCCAGGCTAAGTAAGGACAGATAATTCATGCAACATTTACTTCCTGGAATCCATCTGCCCTTAGTTCAGGCATGCAGGTGTTCTGTCAGAATCGGTAACGGAAGTGATGTTCTGTTACTGCGCATGCATAGCAGGTTGGCTAATGTGTCAGAACACGTGCCGTCAGAAGGCGGCAGCGGACATTAGGGATGAACGATAGTCGATGTGATATCGACTATCATTCTGCGGGCGTGGGTGATATTCATATCGCCGAAGACACGATATTTACCATTAGGCAGGGAGAAGTCGGGACTCGGGGGGGAGGAGGAGGAGGAGGAGGAGGAGGACGACTCACAGTGCTGGCAGCCATCCCACACGTTCAGCGGTGAGCAGCGCGCCGTGAGCAGCTGCACAGCTAACCAATCACGCGTGCCTGCACACCTGATTTGTTCCCTGTGCCGCTACTCACGTGATTGGTTCACTGTGCCGCACTCACCGATCGGTCAAGAGAACTAGCTGCAGGGCGGCAGAGGGAACGTGTGGGACAGATGTCATGTCGGGCTGTGTTCTTCTACCTCCTACCACAACTGTGAGTCCCGACTCTGCCTAATCCGTCTTCTGCTTTCCACCCAGAGAAATATCGCGATATATATATATAGTTGAAAACGAAATATCGCAATGTTCTTTTTTTCCCAATATCGTGCAGCCCTAGTGGACATTATACTACACCCAGCTACGTCTTGAATTTAACAGTCATTTTAGCAATGAAGTAAATATAGTATATTGACATCTGTGATGCTATGTTATATGTTGAAAGAAGCTGGACAGCAGCAGTAGTAAAGTGGCGGCGGCCATCTTGGTACACCCCGCACTGGTCAGTGCTAATCCTTTAGACTTTGAAAATGTAACATGAAAACAGCATGACAGATCTCAATATACTATATTGATTCATATAAGCTCGCTTTATTCGTTAACTGACTGTGAAATTCAAGACATAGCTGGGTGTAGTAAGATGTCCGCTGCTGCCCTATGACTGACGGTGTTCTGTCAGATTAGCAAACCCGCGCATGGACAGTAAGTATTCAGGTGACAGAATGTCACTTCCGTTACCTATTCTGACAGAACACAGGCATCAGGGTGTGCTTAGCTGAAAATGTTTCTCCCCCTCCTGAGGAGTCCTAGGATGGATGACATCATTTGCCTAGGCCAGAAACAATGTAAGAATAAATTGAAAACAAATTATGTAATAGAATTGTGATGTAAAATCAGTCTGTATATGCAGCAAATCATACTTGATATACTCACTGTGGAACCTAAGGGGTTAATCCTCTGCATTGTGTAAAAAAAAAAAAAGCTGTTTGATCCTTTCTTCTCTGATCCTCCCCTTCTTTTACTGTCCCCAATCCATCTGCTGATAGAACAGAGCCCCAGGAGGCACTCTGCACATGCTCAGTTTGGTGTGTATAACTAGAGAGGTTTTTTTCTTTGGGGGGGGGGGGGTGCATGTGATTTGCACAGGGCCAATCAGCACTGCCCAGACAGAAAGTCAGGGATCATGCAGCCTCATAGGACAGTCAGAGGAGAATGAAAACTCCTAAAAGCTTTAGTCAGTGCTCAGCCGGACACTGATAGAAGTCACAAGCCTCATTTATACTGCTGATGGGAAAAGGTATTTAGTAGTTTATATATACTAAAATAATTGCATTTCTATGTTCTGTGTACTGTGGGAGACCAGATATAGTGAATGCAGGCTCCTGGGTTTAGTAACACTTTAAACATGTAAGGCTCCTCTCACACGGTCCGCATTCTGTTGCGGACCGTTCTCTGCTCATCAGGGATCGATCTGCCGATCCCCGATGAGCAGGCGGATGACAGCTCAGTCTCCGCACTGCGTGCAGAGAGGGAAGTGTCAGAGCCCCGCTTCTCTCTATGGGGAATCAAATGAGAGTGGACCGCCTGTCCGTTCTCATCCGATCCCCTGGACGGATGGAAGATAGGGTTTCCATCAGTCCAGATTTCACGGACAGGATTGTATGCGGATGGCAGCAGGTGTCAACGGACATGTCTCCACTGACACCCGCTGCCCCATAGAGATGCATGGAGGATCCGATCAGATCCACCTGTCAGTTTTTTAGGCGGATCTGATCGGATCCTCCATGCATCCCTATGGGGCAGCGTATGTCGTTCGTGTGAAAGGGGCCTAATAAAAGAAAAAAAAACAATCAATAAAATCATTATAGAAGGGGAAAAAAGATTGAAGTAGAACTATAAGCAATTTTTTTTCATTTTGGATAGAGTAAGGGAGGGTTATAACCCCTGTCAGATTTTTTTTCGCTATCTGTGTCCTATTGGGGAGATTTCCCTTCACTTCTTGTCCCATAGCCAAACAGGAAGTGAGAGGAATTTCCTGCAAATTAAAGAAATTCCTCCATTACTTTTCTGGGGACAATCCAAAATTTGGGATTTTATTTTAATTTTACTTTCAATGATAATAGTAAACAGGACAAATAGATAAAGGGCCAGGGGCACAGACAGCAATAACAACTGACAAGTGTTCTAATTGCTCTCTACCCTATCCAAAACTAAAATAAATTGTCTTTAGTTATACTTTAAAACAAGTAAACATAACATACCTTCCTATTTATTTACTAATGCTAACAGCATGAGGATTAATAATAGTCAATGTCGAATGAAAGCGTGAAATTCAACTTTGTTGTGAGATTTGACCCCCAACCCTTTTTCTGGCACATGTAACAATCAGTATTCTTTGTTAGAAAATCTTTTAAAACCCCTGAACATTTTATTTATATATATATATATATATATATATATATATATATATATATATATATATATATTTTTTTTTTTTTTTTTTTTATTTATTTTTTTTAAGCAGAGGCCATAGAGAATAAAATGGTGGGTGTAGCAATTTATGTCACATGGTATTTGTGCTGCAAATTTTAGAATGCAATTTTTATAGAAAGAATACATTTTTCTTTTATATTATAATGCAAGAAAACACAATACATAACCCAGTTTTTTGGTAAAATAAAAAAGATGATGTTACACAGAGTAAATAGATACATAACATGTCACACTTTAAAATTGCGCACTCCTGTACAACAGCAGAAAAATATATATTTTACCATCCATAGGTGGCAATTTGTAAATCTCAAAAGGTAACCTGTAAAGACTTTTAGAGGAGGTCTAGTGCTAGAATTACTGCCCATGATCTGACATTTGCGGTGATACCTCACATGTGTGGGGTGATCGCTGTTTGCGTGCGCAAGGGACCAACGTGTGCATTCACCTTTGCCCACGAACATGAGGTTTTTACAGTGACACTTTAAAAAAAAAATATTTCATTTTATTTTTACACTGCCACTTTAAATTATTTTTTTTTTATCACTTTTATTGCTGTCACAAGGAATGTAAACATCCCTTGTAACAGCGATAGGCATGTGACAGGTACTCTTTATGGAGAGATCTGGGGTCTATAAGACTTCTCCTCCCCTCCTCTGCCCTTAATAGCTTCTGATTACACCAAGATCAGTGTGATCAAATGCTTTTCATTTTTAAAGATGGTGCCTTTTACATCTGGGGAAACCAGAAGTGATGTAAGATTATCACTTCTAGTTCCCTATATCATAGAGATGAACAAAATGCTTCTGGCCTTTGTTTGTCTCTATGATCAGTCGGCAGAAGTGTCGGCTGGTCGATCAGGGGTCCTGGTGAGGCTGAACAGAAAAAAGGTGGCGGGAGGGGGGGATGGGGAGATGCCCCCTTCTGCTGTTGGTAAAAGCAATCCAGCAGCTAGTTAGCTGCTGGGATTGTTTTTACAAGAGAACCAATGCTCGGCTATAAAAAATGGTACAGAGAGGTTGCCTGCAGCTGCAAGCATCATCCCAGTGTAACCACTTGAAGTCCAGCAACGTGCCGGTACGTTGCTTGTTGTCAGGTTCTTCAGTCAAAAAAAATAATTAAAAGTCAGCGGCTACAAATACTGTAGCTGTTGACTTTTATTTAATAGACACTTATCTGTCCTGTCCTAATCCAGGCTGGTTCTTTGCAGGGCTTCAGGATGGATCTTGGATGTGAGAACCCGACTGTGACTTCCTGCAGCTTTACAGTCGTCTTCCCACTACACATGCGCAAGTCGTGCTGCCCTTTGCGAATGGACCCGCAATCTCCTGGGACCTGTGACGTGTCCCCGGAGGTTGTGGACTCCGCCTAAAAAAAAAAAAAGAACTTCCAAAAATTGGGGGGAGGGGATACAATTTTAGAAATAGTGGAACTTCCCTTCTCAGGTGAAGTTCCACTTAAAAGTTAATAAAATTAGAGGTAGTAAACCAAAATACTGCACTCAATCTCTCAAAAAAAATAATACTATGCGACGGCCGCACTCATTATTATTTGGACACACAGATAACAAACAGATATCAGCAAAAATGTGTTGCGCTGTCTATTTAAATGATAAATTCAACAGATATACGTAAAATCCAAGATGTTGTGTAACAATCTATCTACTGTTCCAAACACACAATAAAATCCAATCAATATGAATCACAGTGCTCAATACTCATTAGTGATAACAAAGTCTGTCCACGTGTAAAAAAACAAACATGCTTTAAATGTGTGAAATCTCCATGCAAAATAATCCAACCACTAACCCTCCACCTGTACATAGAACTGCCAACGTAATAGACCCCACATTCACAGGTGTCATACAGCATTTTAACACAAATCCTGGCAGAATGGCTGGATCAGACCATTTCCCCTTACAAGATGCCAGTATTGGTCTCCAAACAAAACTCCATTGTGTGGTATTATGGACACCATGTATTATTGTAGGAAACATTGGTAATCACTAACAAAAAGACTCATGCAGCATATCACAGAAAACGCTCCGCTTTCTGACGTCACCATTACACTCCGCCCTATGCACGTTTCATCTCAGGGGACGTCTTCTTGGAGCATCTCCAAGCACATGCATGCCTGAGATCCAACGCTGCAAGCTGTCCCCCTCCGGCTCTAAGCCTATGAACTGAGCAATCATGTGACCACTGATCACTCAGTTCTCGGATCCACTCTGAGCACAGACTGTCAGTCACCACTATCTTCTCTACCCATCCAGAGCTCACTGGAGTGCTGTAGAGTCAACAGGATTATTGATTGGATCTCTCCAGAGTCTGGAGCGGGTCTGTGAGGTCGGCTTTACCCTGTTGTCAAAAGATTCTGGGTAGGGAAAGACCAATATGGTTTTTTAAGGCCGATACCGATATTTTGGTCACAACATATCGGTATCGGCTGATATGGGCCGATATTTTGTACATTAAAAGTTTAAAAAATAAAGAAAATTTGAGACACAAATCTGTTACTGAACATGTTAATTTTTGTTTAATGCTTAATGCCTGGCTTGCTGGCACCCTGTGGTGGGTGGCTGGCTTGCTGGCACCCTGTGGTGGATGGCTGGCTGTCTGGCACCCTGTGGTGGGTGGCTGGCTGTCTGGCACCCTGTGGTGGGTGGCTGGCTGTCTGGCACCCTGTGGTGGTGGGTGGCTGGCTGGCACCCTGTGGTGGGTGGCTGGCTGGCACAGGGGCTGTGGGTGGGTGGCTGGTACAGGTCCTGTGGGCGGCTGGCTGGTACAGTGCCTGTGGCTGGCTGACTGTCTGGCACCCTGTGGTGGGTGGCTGGCTGTCTGGCACCCTGTGGTGGGTGGGTGGCTGGCTGTCTGGCACCCTGTGGTGGGTGGCTGGCTGTCTGGCACCCTGTGGTGGGTGGGTGGCTGGCTGGCTGCCACCATGTGGTGGGTGGATGGCTGTCTGGCACCCTGTGGTGGGTGGGTGGTTGGCACAGGGGCTGTGACTGGCTGGCTGGTACAGGGCCTGTGGGTGGCTGGCTGGTACAGTGCCTGTGGCTGGCTGGTACAGGGCCTGTGGGTGGCTTGCTGGCTGGTTGGTACAGTGCCTGTGGGTGGCTGGCTGGTACAGGGCCTGTGGGTGGCTGGCTCGCTCGCTGGTACAGTGCCTGTAGCTGGCTGGTACAGGGCCTGTGGATGTGGGTGGCTGGCTGGCACCGGGCCGCTGTGGGTGGGTGTATGGCTGGGATACACTCCCGCGAGACTAGTCCCGGCTCCAGACAAGGCTGTCCAAGGCGAGGAAGGCAGACTAAGAAGGCAGAATGACGTCACAAAAAATATCGGCAATATCGGCCAGTTCCGGGGCAGATACCGATATATATTGGGGAAAGTGCATATCGGCCCCCAATATATCGGCCTTGCCAATAATTGGTCTATCCCTAATTCTGGGACACAGGAGAGCAGAACTAAGTGCACTTCTGTGACCCACAGGTGACATATGACCAAAAGAGCTTTGGCCCTACTTTTCTTTTCAATTACCTTGAATGTATAGGAGTAAAAGTCTAGATGGTACTTGACCTTTAAAAAGCTGTTACACCTTTATCCTGGATTGATTAGTGAGGATGTGTGCGATTGTTTAATATTTTACCTTATGGAACTACTGCATTAATCATTAAGTGAATACAAGTTAAGGTAATGTGTTCTTTGTATACATGTGTTTGTATAAATGTTCTTGTTTTCATTGAAAAATAATATAAATTTCCTAAAAAAAAAAAAAAAATATCCTCTACTGTTATCCCTCCCACTTATATCATGGCAGATAGTTTGTAAATCTTAGTAATATAACTTTTCTCTTATAGGAATTGATTGCACTTAGGAGAGACTACTGCAGCACACAGATGCCCATAGTAATGAATGGCTGTAGGTGGGTACACGCAATGCCTGTGTAAACTCATGGGTGTAAATCCTTGAATGCTGCTTTTGTGCGTCCAGGGATTTTCGCCTGCATGTGAGCTTACACAAACATGGTGTATATCTGCATACAGCTTTTCACTACAATGGGTGACTGTATACTACACTGGTCTCTCCTAGGTGCAGAAACATGCCCACCATTGGGTGTCAAAAGGCACCCGTATGCATAAGATATTATAGTCATGTGGCTCCCCCACTCCTAGATTTCTTGCCAGGCAAGGACGGTGTAGTGCTCAGCCACCCAGCTCAGCTTGATCTTGTGGCATGCATGCATGCATGTGGAAATCAGGAAGGAACAGGCTTTTAATATGGCGGCACAAGGAGAACATCAGCTGCGAGGAAGACAACACTGGACTATATGGCCTAGTTTTTTTTTTTATACAGGGACAATTATTAGATAGATGGAATTTAGCTATACCCGGGTAGGATAAATTAACCTTAACAATTAACTTTTTTTTTTTTTGCTCTGATAAATATGCCATTGAAGGTGTTATGTTTTATCTGTTCAATAAGTGTAACGAATACCTACTGATCCTGCCAAAAATCTAGTGATCTGATACCTTCCTCTTCTGACTGTTAAGCCCCGTACACACGTACCGATGGTCGGCATACAAATGTTCCTCTTTTCTCCCCGGGATGTCGGTGTCTGTTGAAAAGTGCAAAGACAGCACAAGGACAGCACAAGAATTTTGTCTGCAGACTTCAGCTGACTGCAGAAGTGATGTCATGTAATGGTTAACTTTCCCTGTGTTTTTAATTTTCTGAGCATGCCCAGTCTTGCAAATCTGCGGTCTGTCGGCCGAATTGTGTACTGACAGGCGAACAATCGTCCGTTCTGGTGTCGGCATACAAAAATTTTCATGTTTGCAAGAAAGACTCTTGTCCGCGGATTGTGCGCAGACATCTGTCGGAGGCACCATACTAACACGCGTACAATCGGCAGATCCTTCGTCCACCGACGTTTGTATGCCGACGATCGGTACGTGTGTACGGGCCTTTATAAGTAAGAACTGTTCTCTGTTTTCTCAGTGGACTAATCTATGTTGTGGAGGAGAGGAGGAGGTATTGACCTGGGTAAATTGTGGCCCCCAGAGCCACATCTGTTCTTTGGCTGTCCCTATCCTGCCCTCGATTACCTCTGCCACTGCCAGCATGCCTCTCTAAACCTGTCAAATACACAAAATATGCAATGATGAGGAGAAAGCTGAATTTTACCCCAGAATGTCTTACTGGCCATCAGGACCATGATGTGTGGGTAGTTGCGTGTCTCTCTTGTCAGCCCTGCCACTGTAGACCATCGCCCCATCTCTGTATAGCGCATCTACCCACCTCTATGATTCAGTGTGGTCATGGTTCTACTTGTGGCAGCAATTTTATTCTATTCCTAAGGTGAATTAATGAAGACTCATTCACACCAATTGTGGTTAAAACTCATGTAGTAACAAATGTTTTCTAAAATTCAATTTCCAGGTTCTGTGGACTTATTGGGGGTGGACTTAGGGACCTAATTCATGTAACATGGAAAGGGGAACAAAAATCAATGCACTGAAAATGCAGCATGCAGACGGTTTGTCTTTTTTTTCCCCAAGAGCTCCTAAATATCTTGCAATGAATGCGTCTATCTGAAAAAGAACAAAAATGCATGACAACGCACCTAGTGTGAGAAACCACTAAAAGCTAAACTCCAGGAACAGGTCATGTGAAACCAGTTACTACTACTATTTCTCTGTCGGGGTCCCCCAAGGTTCTGTCCTTGGTCCACTCCTATTAAGACATATCAGCCTGGATGTCACATCACTTCCTCAAACTCAACCTATCCCAAACCAAGCTCATATTTCCTCCCCCACGGTCCTCCTCCCTTGATTTCTTTGTCAACATCAACGGCACAACTATCAACCCGTCCACCCATGCCAAGGTCCTAGGTATAATCCTGTACTCTGAACTATCCTTTTGGCCACACATCCAGTCACTGTCCAAAGCTTGCCACCTCAACCTCGGCAACATCTCCAAGACATGTCCCTTCCTAACTAATGATACCACAAAGCTTCTAATCCACTCCCTGGTCATCTCTCGTCTCGATTACTGCAACTCCCTTCTCATTGGCTTACCTTTAAAAAGACTATCCCCCCTTCAGTCCATCATGAACGCTGCTGCCAGACTCATCCACCTTGCAAACTGCTCAGTGTCCGCTAGCCCTCTTTGCCAATCCCTCCATTGGCTGCCACTCAACCAACTAATTAAATTCAAGTTACTAACCTTAACTTACAAAGCAATCCATAACTTTGTGCCCAGCTACATCACTAACCTGGTCTCAAAATACCGACCAACTTGTTCTCTTCGTTCCTCCCAGGACCTCCTGCTCTCTAGCTCCCTTGTAACCACTTCCCATGCTCGCCTCCAGGACTTCTCCCGAGCTTCTCCCATCCTCTGGAATGCTCTACCCCCATCTGTCTGACTATCTCCTACTTTTCTACTTTCAGACGATCCCTGAAAACACATCTCTTCAGAGAAACCTATCTGGCATCCACCTAACAACTGTACTTTTATTTTCTCCATCAGCCCATCCCCCACAGGTATTACCTCTTGTATCTCTTGACCCTCCCTCTTAGATTGTAGGCTCTAACGATCAGGGCCCTCTGATTCCTACTGTATTAAAGTGTATTGTATTTGTACTGTCTACCCACAAGTTGTAAAGCGCTGCGTAAACTGTCGACGCTATATAAATCCTATACAGGGCCGCTGTTAGAAGTTGTGGGGCCCCGTACAGACTACCTGGCAGGGCCCCCCCAAGAAAATATTAAAGAAATATTTAGCTAAAATTACAACAAAATCGCTATTAGCAGACACAAATATAACATAACTCGCATAATTCCTGCTAAATCTAAAAAAAAACTATGTTAAATAAAAAAGAAGATGAGATGAGAAAAATATACAGGCTGGGCAGTTGGAGCTCAGTGATCAGAGAGACAGAGAGAGAGAAACAAAGTTACAATTTACAAATAAACTCCTGAGCAGAGATAAGTGCTGGGAGGGGGGCCCACACAAGGTAGGGGGACAGATCAGATTCAGGTGCTGGAGGAAGATTTCTGTATTTGTTGGCCATCACTAATCCCCCTCTCTGTGTGGGCCCCCCTGTGTGCTTGGGCCCCCTACAAGAGGGCTGGTGGTCCCCCCCTATCAGCGGCCCTGATCCTATATAATAATAATAGAAATAATCTGCGAATAACATGCTTTCAAAATTCAGAAACTTGCCATTACTTTAGGCCCTGTTCACACGGAGCGTATTTTAGCTCGTAAAACGCTCATCTCTAAAGTCTCAAAACGCCCAACAAGCAAAATCCCATTCATTACAATGGCCCCTGTTCACATCTGAGTGTTTTGTCTCCAGAAGAAAAACGCCTGAAGCTCAAAAAAGTACACGAGATTCTTTTTTGGGCTGATTACAAGCATTTTTGTTAGATGTCAATGCCTTCCTCCAAACACCTGCAAAAAATGCCTGAAAAAAAGCCCCAAAAATCTCAGAAAAAACACCTGTAAAAATCCCCAAAAAATGCCTGAAAACGATACGCTCAGGTGATAATGGAGCCTAAAAGTGGTTCTAAAGTCAAACAGTTTTTTTTCCCCCTTAATGCATTTCCTGCGTAAGGTTAACCACTTCTTGACTGGAAGGATTTACCCCCTTAATGATCAGATCAAGCCATTTTTTGTGATACGGCACTGTTTTAATTTAACTGACAATTGCACAGTTGTGCGACGCTGTACCCCCAAAAAAAATGATGTCCTTTGTTACCCACAAATAGAACTTTCTTTTGGTGGTATTTGATCACCTCTGCAATTTCTATTTTTTGCTTTATAAACAAAAAAAGAGCAACAACTCTGAAAAAAAAAATATTTTTTAGTTTCTGCTATATAACATTCCCAATAAAAAAAAAAAAAACATTAAAAATCTAATTTTTTCATCATTTTAGGCCAATTTGTATTCTGCTACATATTTTTGGGTAAAAAAAAAATCCCAATAAGTGTATATTGATGGTTTGCGCAAGTGTTATCACGTTTACAAACTAGGGCAAAAGATTTATGTCATTTTTATTTATTTATTTTTTAAAAGTAATGGCGGCGATCAGCGATTTTTAGCAGGACTGCGACATTGCGGCAGACAGATCAGACAGCTAACTGACATTTTTGACCAGTGAAATTACTACAGTAATCAGAGCTAAACATATGTACAGTACTGTTACTGTACTAATGACACTGGCAGGTTAGGGGTTAACACCAGGGGCGATCAAAGGGTTAAATGTGTACCTAAGGGGTGCTTTCTAACTATGTGGGGGATGGGCTTGCTGCATGAACACAGACCTGTGTTCTTAAATAAGAGTAACACAGGATCCCTGTGTTCATAACTGACAGTACAGCGGTCTGCGTGTTTACAATGGCAGACCGCCATTCTGTCTCCACGGGGGGAGCGATCAGAGGTGTCCAGCGGACCCACTGATTGGCTCCCCCTGTTGCCAATGGCGCGCGTCTGACGGCGCCCATGCGCCCCCCCCACTAGCGGTCCCGCGAAGCGACGTACAGGTACACCATTTCGCAGTAAAACTACGGCAGCTGGTCAACAAGCGGTTAAAAAAAAACCATCCCATTAACTGTTCCCTCCCATCACTAAACACTTACCTGCCTCCTCTCACTGCTCCAGCGCTGTACCAGCTGCAGCACCTCTCACGGGAGACACTGACAGCAGGGGAAACCATTAACTCCTACTGTTGTCAAACTCCTCTGAGGAGGGGGCAGGGGCGTGCTTTACCTGCGCTGTATGTGTCTTTGGAAGCACACAGCCCAGCTAGAGTGTGTGCCTACACGGTTTTTCCCAAAGCGCACAGCTTGCTAAGGAGCCACCCGAAGCAGGGAGAAGCGGGCAGCACCAACATGGGACTTCCAGAAGAAGAGGTAAGGGACCGCTCTGTGCAATATTACACAGAACAGGTAAGTATAACCATCTTTTTATTTAATTTAAAAAAAAAATAGTCTTTGATATTACTTTAACCACTTAAGCCCCGGAAGATTTTACCCCCATTCCGACCAGGGGGTATTTTGCGATTCGGCACTGCGTGAATTTAACGCACAATTGCGCGGTCGTGCGACGCTGTACCTAAACGAATTTGACGTCCTTTTTTTCCCACAAACAGAGCTTTCTTTTGGTGGTATTTGATCACCTGTGCGATTTTTTGATCACGCGCTATAAACAAAGAAAGAGCGTCAATTTTGCAAAAATAGCAATATTTTTCACATTTTTTTATATGAAATTCCCCCAAAAAAAAATGTAAAAATCAAAATTTTTAAAAATTTTCGGCCAATTTATTTTATGCTACCTATGTTTGGTAAAAAAAATCGCAAAAAGCGTATTTTGATTGGTTTGCGCAAAAGTTATCGCGTTTACTAACAAAGGGAAAGATTTTTGTCATTTTTGTTGTTTTTTTTTTTAACGCGTAATGGCGGCGATCTGCGATTTTTTTTGCGGTACTGCGACATTGCGGCGGACAGATCGGACCCTTGACTGACATTTTTGACACTTTTGGGGTTACCAGTGACATTTCTACAGTAATCAGTGCTATACATATGCACGGTTACTGTAAAAATACACTGGTAGTGAAGGGGTTAACTTTATTTGGAAGGGAGGGGCTGTGTGTGTCCCTAGGGGCGTGGTTTCTACTGTGATTGGCTGTGGCTCTAGCTGTAAGGACACTGATCAACGGATCTACATACCAGATCCGTTTTATCAGTGTCTTTGCAGCGAGGAGAATGACAGGCAGTTTGTTTACACAAGCTGCCTGACATTCTCCCTCTCCCCCGCCGATCGCCGAGTGACCGGCGGACATCGGGTCCGCTGGTCACACGCGCGGGGGGGTCCGTGACCACGCGGGAGCGGGAGCGCGCCCCGGGGGGCGCGCGCTCGCTCCCTAGACCCTCACAAGCAAACAACGTAGCCCTACGTTAGTTTGCCTGTGAGGGGCTGACCGCCGACGTAGATAGTCGTGCGGCGGTCGGCAAGTGGTTAAGACATGATAAAAGGCACATGTTAACTAGCCCCGTTTAGAACAATGGTCTACCTGTGTACATGTAGGTGCGAATTGGCCCAAAAGGAAGCCTGTATTGAGAAAATGAAGACATTAGTGTTGGCCATTATGCTGATCTAATGGCTTTAATACTTTTTAAGTAATGAGTCTGAAACAAGTATGCAGCAAGTGAGAGATCTCTTATCCTGCTATTGAGGCTGTTGGTTTTAAATGAAGGACCATGTTCAGTCCAGTAGGTGTTACTTAGTATGTGTGCCAAAATAGTCTATTTATAGGGCTGCTATCAAATTCCTGCATTATTATCAGCAGAGTCACTCAAAATGGGTCGCTGTCTAAATGTGTCTCCGCTTATCAGACCTAATTTCAAAGATATGCAAGCTATTCCCTATACAGAATTTAGATGAACTTTTTGACAAGAGCTCTTCATTCTGTATTATATGGTTTGGGTACAACGTAATTATATGATGAGGGATATGATGCAATGCAAGCTATGTGGATAATTATATAGCTGGCAAAACAGATCTCTTGAAAGGAAGCAGAGGACAATGATCTGTTGACAAAATCTGTTATCTGTCCCGTTTAAGTTTGAAGAGAGAAAGCAAAAAGAGAAAAACTAGGGCCCTTTCACACGGGCGCTCCGTATGTCCGCAAATCATCCTATTTTTTTGCGGATGATTTACGGACATAATGTAAGTAAATGGCATTGCGGATGTCAGCGGAATACCATCCACTGACATCCGATTTTCTTCCTTTCAGTTCTGTTCCGTTTTTTGGAACGGAACAGAACCCTATTTTTCCTCCGTTCAAAAACGGAAAGGAAGGAAAATCGGATGTCAGCGGTGTCATTCGCAATGCCCATAGACTTTCATTATGTCCGTACATCATCCGGAAACGGATGGGATGATATGCGGACATACGGAGCGGATGACACAAATGTCATCCGCTCCGTGAAAAAAAAAAAAAAGTGCCGGAGCGGATCGCAATGCGGTTCGCTCCGTGTGAAAGAGCCATTAAGTATACAGTGCAGTATGTTCTAAAAGTCTTGATCTATAGGCAAACATGTATTTATTTATTTTTTTATTACAGTAAATGTTTAAATTTACAGCTCTGGATTTTGTGACACTTGTATATACGTTGAATGCAAGAACGTGAACATTTCTTTATGTAGCAAAAAATGGATTTTTGTAAGAACTTACCGTAAAATCCTTTTCTCTTAAGCTCATTGACAGACGTAGTCTTCTTGATTCTCAAGAGCTGGGTTATGTTGTCTCCGCAGGAGTAGGACTAGGCAGAATGACAAAACGTTCTGGCTCCACCCTAGGGGGCAGTCCCTGAGGGTATATCCTCCCTCTCTCTGCTACAGGGAATCAGTTCTGTTTAAAGCAGTACAGAGAATTTAACCCAACCCAACTCAATGATAGAGGGGCGGGTACTACGTCTGTCAATGAGCTTAAGAGAAAAGGATTTTACGGTAAGTTCTTACAAAAATCCATTTTTCTCTATCGCTCATTGACAGACGTAGTCTTCTTGATTCTCAAGAGCTGGGACATCCAGAAGCAGTGCCACAAATGAGGGGTGGGATTGACAAAATCAAATCCAATCTAGTAGGCCCAACCGGTGCCAAACTAGAAGTTTTAAAGGCTCAAAACAAAGAATGAGACTAAAAGAAAAAATTTTCCAACGGAAAAAAACCCTCGAGGTAGACCACTGGTCTCCTCAAATTGCGGCCTGCAAAACCTTGCGGCCAAATGAGGCATCAGACGATGCCATTACATCAACTTTATAATGTTTAGAGAAGGTATGCACCGACGACCAGGTAGCCGCCTTGCACACCTGGACCACTGACGCCTGATGGCGAAAGGCCCATGACGCACTAAGTGCCCGAGTGGAGTGCGCCTTAACAGGGAACGGGGGCTCCCGACCCTTAATAGAATAAGCCTGTACTACCGTCTGTCTGATCCATCTGGAAATGGTCGCGGCAGATGCAGGCAACCCCTTTTTGGGTCCATCTGGGATCACAAAAAGTGAATCCGTCTTGCGAAACGAGTCTGTCGTTTTCAAGTATACCCTGATCGCCCGGACCACATCCAAGGAGTGTAACGCAAACTCCCGAGGATGACTGGGCTTAGGACACAGGGAAGGTAATACAATCTCTTCATTCAGATGAAATTCTGAAACCACTTTTGGTAGGAAGGATGGATTCGGACGAAGAACCACCTTATCTCTATGAACCACCAGATATGGTGAACGACAAGATAATGCGGCCAGTTCTGACACCCTGCGTGCAGAAGTAATAGCCACCAAGAAGGCCACCTTCTGGGACAACGTGGGTAGAGGAATCTCCCTAATATCTACAAAGGGAGGTTTCTGAAGAACCGACAACACTAAATTAAGATCCCAGGGGGGTAACGGCGCGTGCACTGGCGGAGCCAGATGTCGCACCCCCTGGATGAAATTCCGCACCAAGGAATGAGTAGCCAAAGGCTTCTGAAAGAAGATAGCTAATGCTGAGACCTGACCCTTGATAGTACTCAAGGCCAGTTTCTGCTCAACCCCTTGTTGCAGAAAAGCCAATATTCGACTAATCGAATAAGACCGAGGACGGAACCCCAAAGGTTCACACCATGCAATGTAGGACTTCCATGTGCGATGATAAATCTTTCTGGAAGTCGCTTTCCTTGCTTCAACTAGAGTAGGAATAACTGAAGCTGACAAACCTTTGTCCTTCAGCACCTGGGTCTCAATAGCCAGGCCGTTAAAGCCAGCGATCGTAAAGCAGGATGGAAGATCGGTCCCTGAGACAGTAGATCCTCCCTGAGAGGAAGTCTCCATGGGACGTCCGCCACCAGTCTGACCATGTCGGCGTACCAAGCTCGACGAGGCCAGTCCGGAGCTACCAGGATTACTGGGATTCCTTCCTCCTCTACCCTGCGAAGAAGTCTTGGCAGTAACGCGAGAGGAGGGAAGGCATATATTAGCTGGTATTGCCCCCACGGGGCGATCAGTGCGTCTGCGGTTTCTGCTAGAGGATCGCGGGAGCGAGCCACGAATCTCTGAACTTTCCTGTTGAATCGTGATGCCAACAGATCCACATCCGGGGTGCCCCACCGTAGGCACAACTGGTGGAAAACGTCTGGATGGAGGGACCATTCCCCCTGATCCAGGGTCTGACGGCTGAGATAATCTGCCTGCCAATTCTCCACCCCCGGAATGAACACCGCAGAGATTGCTGGAACAAATCGTTCCGCCCAGCGAAGAATGCAAGCCACTTCTTTGGCCGCTCGGACACTCTTGGTGCCCCCCTGATGATTGACATAAGCCACGGCCGTGGCATTGTCCGACTGGATCCGAACCGGGCTGCCCTGGAGCTGCTCGGTCCAGTGAATCAGACAAAGTCTGATCGCTCTCAGTTCCAATACATTTATCGGTAATCTGGATTCTTCCGGGGACCAAAGTCCCTGGACAGATAACTGACCGAGAATTCCTCCCCATCCAGATAGACTGGCATCCGTGGTCACTATCGTCCAATATATTGGCAGAAATGACTTTCCCTGGCTGAGCATAGGAGACCGAAGCCACCAAACCAGAGACTCTCTGGTCTGTTTGCTCAATCGGATCTGATTGTCCAGGGATTCCGGATTCCGATTCCATCTGAGAAGAATCTCTTGCTGAAGAATTCGGGTATGGGACTGGGCAAATGGGACTGCTTCGAATGAAGCCACCATCAACCCCAGAACCCTCATGCAAGTCCGAAGGGAAGACCAGCTGTTGGACAGTAACAACTGGACTGCTGATTGAATCTTTCGGAGTTTCCCTACCGGAAGGAAAACTCTTGTCCTGACTGTGTCTAGAATTAGACCCAGATATTCGAGCCTCTGGGTGGGAACCAGAAATGACTTTTGCTGGTTCACCAGCCACCCGAATTCCTGTAAAGAAATCATAGTAATTTCTATGTTTTGTAGCAAGGTCTGAGGAGACTCTGCATGAAGCAGAAGATCGTCTAGGTAACCTAGAATCGATATACCTCTTTGGCGCAGAAGTGCCAACATTGGGGCCAACACCTTTGTGAAGACCCGCGGAGCCGTGGCGAGACCGAAAGGTAACGCCACAAACTGATAGTGGTTCTCCTCTACGGAAAAGCGTAGAAAACGCTGATGTCCTGCGAAAATGGGAATGTGAAGATAGGCGTCCTTGATGTCTATGGACGCTAGGACATCCCCTGGATGCAGGAAGGCTGCTACCGTGCGAATGGACTCCATTCTGAATCTTCTTATGTTGACGAAAGAATTGAGCGCTCTTAAGTCCAGAATTGGACGCACTTTGCCCTCTTTCCTGGGTATTGTAAACAGGTTTGAATAAAACCCTTGAAACCGTTCTGTCCAAGGAACGTGGACTACCACTCCTTGTTGTAGTAGATCTGTGACTGCTCTCCGCAGATCTTCTAGACGATCCGGAGATAGTCGGATATTGGAAGGGAAGAATCGCGCCGGTGGGAGAGATCGAAACTCGATCTTGTACCCTGACTTTATGACTTCGCAAACCCATTTGTCCGGGATTCTGGAAAGCCATGGATCCGGGAACCGGCGAAGACGTCCCCCCACCCCAGTTATGGGTGGGGGCGCACCTTCAGGCTTTGGATGGTTTATCTTCAGGTCTGGAGGGGGCGGGCTTTTGCTTGCCCGAACAACGACCCCTGACGCCTCCTGCAGGAGCTTTGGAGGACTTAGTTTTTTCACCCGCTGGACGAAAAAACCTCTTGTGAGCAGAAAAAGAAGGCCCTCGTCTTTGACGAGTTCCTCTACCTTTAAAATTTTGCGGTAAAAAGGTGCTTTTTCCACCGGTGAGATCCTTAATGATCTCATCTAAGTTGGCTCCAAATAGACGCTCTCCTGAAAAGGGGATATTAGCCAATGCTTTTTTGGAACCTTGGTCGGCTAACCAACCTTTTAGCCACAGTGTACGCCTGAGAACCACTGCTGAGACTGATGCTCGCGCCATTAATGGAGTGGCGTCTAACGCCGCATCACATACAAACTGTAACCCCTGTATCATTTGTTCCAACAAATCTGATACCGCCTGAGGGACTTCTTCTAAGTCCCGGCGTAACCACTTGGTCCATTCAGTTACAGCCTGCGAAACCAGACCAATAGCAATTATTGGCCTGAAAGCTGATCCAATCAAGGAAAACATGGTGCGAGACATAGCTTCTATCTTGCGATCCACTGGATCTTTAAAAGACGGAGCGTCTTCTAAAGGAATAACCGTGGCTTTATTCAATCTAGCAATAGGTGAATCCACCACAGGTGGTTCTGTCCATTTCTTAATAAGGGTTTCCTCAAACGGATAACGCCTGTCAATGCGTTTAGAAATATTAAAAGTGCGTTTTGGCAGACGCCATTCTTCATCGATTGGATTGCCAAAACATTTGGGCAATGGAAAAACCTTTGCTACTTTGATGCGCTTTTTAGTCCCAAAGGGGATCTCAGTTTCAGCTATTTCTGATGGAATACCCTGTAACCTTAAAGTCTCTTGAACAGATACAATGAGTGCGTTTACCAACGCTTCCTCTCGGGCTATGGCGGATGCCGAAACATCCTCCTCACTGTCTGAAGAGACAGGACCCGAGACACCAATACCAGATGAAGTACCTGCAACTGCAGAAATAGGCTCAGAGTCTGAATCCGAGGTTTCAGATAATAAGGGGTTAGGCGGGGGTCGCTTTCTTGCGCCCTGTCCCTGACAAGCCACTTCCACCCGGGACACAAAAGTTTCCATAATAGCTGACAAAGATTCAATTGTCAATGGGGTGCTGAAGGATCCCGCAGACCCCTCGAGGGGATCCGGAGGAGATACATGAGTGGCAGGGTCCATGTTAATACAGGACACTTTTGCCAGCAAAAACAAAAAAACTTTTTCTTTTTTTTTTTTTTTTTGTGTGTCTCCCCCTAGCGCAATAGCGCCCCTCAGAGTACCTGCTTCTCGATCCCAGAGAGAGAGAGAGAGGGACCCCCAAGGCTCACCAACCGATGCAGTGCAGTTTCCAACAAACTGCAGCCAGCGTCTGTCTTACACAGACTGGAAGGAGCTGTTTGCTTTTTCCCGGGCAGAAGGCGTGGCTCCGCCCCCTGTGTACGCCTTCCGGCGTTCCCAGCCCTCCACGAGGAAGCTGGGCTCACAAAACATGGCCGCCCCCATAGAAGAGACATAAGACTCCAAAAACATGGCGGCCGGCGTGACCTGAGGACATATATGCATTCGGTCTACGGCAAAATGGCGGTGGACCGCCGATATCGTCTTCCCAGCACATCCACCTGCACTCTGCTGAGAGGTGACATATGGATCTACAGAGATACACTGCACATAAGGTAGGATTATACCTCCTATGTCTGCTGTAATGTTACAGTCTGCTGGGTAGAGTGTTAGCTCTTGAACCAAGTCCACTTCCCACAAACACATGCTGTATTACAAGGGGGACTTGTAAGTATCAGATATATACTGACCATATATGGAGGGGCCCATAATATACACTGCCTCATAAATGAGGAAAAAAGGGAACGTTTACTCACCATACCGAACCGACAGGCACCCTCTCTTCACAATACCCTCTCCACCGGGGGGGGGGGGGGGGGTTTGTGGACGCCTCGACTCTCTGGTCCTGGCGTCCAAGCGAGCTTTTAACTCGCAAAGTCAGTCCCTTTACTGGGACTCCGTCGCGGCCGACTCAGCGCACTGGTCTGCACGCGCTTTTAGGCAGAAACCGGGGTGACCACTGGATCTCAACATCCAGCCCGTCGCCCGGCCCCGCATACTTACTTGAATATGTCGCGGCCGACCAAGCGCAATGCCATGGTCTGCACGCGCTCGTAGGCCGGCTGGGGTGACCACAAGTGTCGCCCAGTCCGGCATTTTTGCTTGAAGATCTCACAGGAAAAAAACACTGGAGAAAACTACCTAAAAAATGTCTTTTTCTTAAAGAAAAAAAGTCTTGCCAGGACCAAAAGATCCCAGCAAGGAACTTAGGTCCTTACTCCTGACTAGACAGAAAAAAACTGATTCCCTGTAGCAGAGAGAGGGAGGATATACCCTCAGGGACTGCCCCCTAGGGTGGAGCCAGAACGTTTTGTCATTCTGCCTAGTCCTACTCCTGCGGAGACAACATAACCCAGCTCTTGAGAATCAAGAAGACTACGTCTGTCAATGAGCGATAGAGAAACTGATGTTTAGTGTAACGATTGTTCTGGCCATGTCTGATAGACTACTGAACTTTGATGACCCCCCCCCCCCTAAAATTTGAGTGTTGTTAGGTCTGGAGACCTAGAAGGCCATTCATCTGGACATCACTGAGAGGGAAAAGATTGTAAAGTACAGAGATAAGTCTCCCGTTACATTACTATCAAGGAGGTATGGCCCAACTATTCTGATATCAAATATTCCTGATAAATAGAAAGTCTAGGAAAACATTGCTCCCAAGTGCACATCCCTGCAATACTCTGAACTCGGGGTACCTACCTACGAGTGAGTCCCCACCGAACATTTCATGAGATGACAGGCCGTACTCCATTAATATTAGTGAAGTAAAAACTTTGTTGCAAAATCTTTTAAAAAACATCAGCTGTGGATACTGCTTCACCCCAAAATGTGTAGAGATTCCACAATCAAGCTGGTTTTGGAGTGAAACGTTTTAGAGCAGAGCGGTATCTACAGCGGATGTTTTGACAGCTAGCAAGGTTTTGCAATAAACCAAACATCCCTGCCCACACTATAATTTGTGGATCAGTTGGAAAGTTGCCTTCAGTTATCCAGTTTGGATTGTTTTCAGACCAGTAACATGCATTGTGCCGATTGAGGCTACCACTGAGATGACATCAGGCTTCATCACTGTAAAACACCATAAATTATTTCTCTATAGTAGGAACCACTTATACTATTCCATATGACTGTCTGTGTCATCACTGAGCAGTTCCTGGACCAGCTGCATTTTATACAGATGGAAATAATAATTTATAATTATTTGAGGTCTATGGATACAGATGTAGCACTGTCCCTGCAGGGCTTGCTGTATGATAACTTGTTGGGCCTCCTCTGATTACCAGCACACAGTCACTTAGGGAACAGTTCACACATCCCTCCCTACTCCCGATGGCTCGTCACACAACAAACAGGCCAGGGGTATTGGTTTTTAGTGTTTATTTTGGAACTGGGATGGTAGATGGGAATAGTGGGATACTCCAACTGTAACTATTCACAATGGATAAGGACAACTCTCACTTGGCCTCACCAGGTTACTTGTGGAAGCAGACTCACTGCTTAAACCATACTGCCACATGTATGGAAAGGGTTAAGTCTCCTTGTTCTTTTCTCTCCAGCAACAGACTTAGTGAATCTACATTATCTTCGGGACACTCACTAGCACCCCCTTTACTGACACTCGTCCACAGACTCTTCTAGCTGCAGGGTGGCCCCCCCCCTCAGGTCAGGCCCTTTGACACAGATCTGTACTCACTGTACTTCAAAATCACTTTCTCCAGTCAGTGGCGTCACTAGGTTGGTGTCACCCAGTGCGGTAACTCATGGTATCACCCCAACCCCTTTTAATAATGTGTTTTGTTTTTTTTAACTAATGTAACTTGTAAATCATAGCTCCCATATAACACTTAATGTAATGGAAATAGCGACATTAATTCAATGCAGACTGACCACAGCCTGCCCCCTTTCAATGCAGACTGACCACTGCGTGCCCCCTTTCAATGCAGACTGACCACAGCGTGCCCTCCTTTCAATGCAGACTGACCACAGCGTGCCCTCCTTTCAATGCAGACTGACCACAGCGTGCCCCCCCTTTCAATGCAGACTGACCACAGCGTGCCCCCCCTTTCAATGCAGACTGACCACAGCGTGCCCCCCCTTTCAATGCAGACTGACCACAGCGTGCCCCCCCTTTCAATGCAGACTGACCACAGCGTGCCCCCTTTCAATGCAGACTGACCACAGCGTGCCCCCCTGTCAATGCAGAGTGACCACAGCGTGTCCCCTTTCAATGCAGACTGACCACTGCGTGCCCCCTTTCAATGCAGACTGACCACAGCGTGCCCCCCTTTCAATGCGGACTGACCACAGCGTGGCCCCCTTTCAATGCGGAATGACCACAGCGTGCCCCCTTTCAATGCAGACTGACCACAGAGTGACCACAGCGTGCCCCCTTTCAATGCGGAGTGACCACAGCGTGCCCCCTTTCAATGCAGAGTGACCACAGAGTGACCACAGCGTGCCCCCTTTCAATGCGGAGTGACCACAGCATGCCCCTTTTCAATGCAGAGTGACCACAGCGCAGAGTGAACAGCGTGCCAAACCCCAGAGCACTTGACTTACCTGTTGTAGCGGCGGCTTCCTCTCTTCAGTCCCCGCGTCTCTTCGAGTCCTCCCACGTCCCGCCTCCTCCTCGGCCAATGACATTGGCCAAGGAGGAGGAGGATCCGTGAGACAGTAGCAAATTTTCATTCGCTATTGTCACACAAATGGGCGGGCTCGAGGCGCACTGCTCTGCGCCTCGGGTCCACCCTTTTCGGAGATTCAGTGTCAGAACGGAGCCATCGGTTCGGGGGGGGGGGGGGGCGGATCGCAATGATTGTGCGGGCCGCACAGAAGGATCGGGCCGCATGCGGCCTACGGGCCGGAGGTTCCCCACCCCTGCACTAGAAGGAAATCTGTACTGTCTGTACTCAAAACACAGGGGGTCCTTGCAGGCCCAAATCTGCCTGGGGAGTGGCCCTGGGCTGGGCCCTGGCTTGCACACGCAGAGGAGGAGGAATACAGTTACTTCACATGACTGACACTGTCTGTTGAGAGAGTGAGACAACAAGCACTATGATGATGATGATGATCTGCTGCTAAAACATACTGACAGGTGACTGACCAACAATGAAGTTCAAGTTAAGGCAAGCTGCCTGCCATAATTTATGGCCATAATCTATCCTGTGATCTGCTGTGTTCAAGCACTATGATGATCTGCTGGCTGCTGCATACTGACGAGGTGAGTGACCGACATAATGAAGTTCATCAACTCAAGGCAAGCTGCCATCATTTATGGCCATAATATCCTATCTGTGATCTTCTCCTGCTGCATATTTAACTGCACTATCTTCACCCGCCCGCCTGCCTGAACGTGAGGGCAGGGAGTGAGGGAGGGGAGGCTCAGGGCAAGCGGCCCGGCCCGAGAGAGGAGGAGCAAAGAAGTCCAGCCTAGCCTGGCTGGCAGCAGACAGTCTGACTGACACAATACTAGTATGCGGCGCAGCGGCGATGCAATGCCGGCCCGCATAGTTAGATGAGGAAGGAAGAGAGGCAGAGCGGTGTCACCCTCCACCCGGTGAACACCCTGGTTTAGCCTTCCCCCCCGCACCCCCCTTGTGATGCCACTGTGGAGAGTCTCCCCTTTGTCACTGCCAAAGCACCAGGGCTGCCTCCCTATTGTTGCAGTGTGAAACACTCTGCAGACAGAATAAGTTGCACCGAAGCATAATGAGCATACTTTACCAACAGATCCTGCTCTCTGGTAGGCAGAGATCAATATAGATTTACCTGCATTCCTCCTGGTAAGCAGATAGGACTCAAAACTACACTTTCTCCCTAGCACCTACCTAGGAGGGTACTACATAGACATTTGGATTAACCTGAAAACGGGTAGCAGCCTCCAGAAGCCGTATATCAGGATCTTCCGAAGACCAAAGCTTCCCCACTGTTAGCTATGAAGCTGCAGGGCCGCTGATAAGGCAGTACAGCCAGCCCTTCTGTACTGGGAACAGGCCCCATCAGTTCAAAAGGGAGGGCCAGCTATATTGCCTTTTTATTGACTCTTGTAGCTCTCCCTGCAGCTCTGCCGGCTTCCCCTTGTTTTTCACGCTGAAGGGGATTCAGTATCTGTGCCCCCTTCCACCTGTCCAGGCCCCCCTGTGTGCCCCCCTTACCCTGCGGCTCTGCTGGCTTCCCCTCTCTCTTGGCGCAAGCTGCTGCGGAGATTGTTTCAGGATGGATAGCCTGAATAAACTCAGTCCTGATCGGTCCTGTGTCCATTCATCACTGAAGCATGGTAAACTATGCTTACTATGAATCCGTTTTTGAATGAACAGGACGCCTCAAAGAGCTTTCTATTTATTCACTGTTTAGTGCAGCTGAGGTTGCAGAGAAGGAGACTAGAGAACCTCTGTCTCAAATGTGAGACATCAGGGGTCTGTTTAGACACTTGATATTTCACCAAAGCCCCTCAACAGGGCAGTTAAAAAATGTTTCAAAAATGCATTCTAAAAAAATATTTAAAATTCTAAAAAATACTTGGAAAATAAATTATGGACGTGTCAAAATGTGCATATTGCCTCCTTGCTGCCTGCTTTAACCCAGCAGTAGCACACTGCCATCTGAATTGGTCTTGCTAAATGGGGATCCTTGTCTGGCAGGCTGTAGGAGGCCCCATGATTTCAAACAGCAGCCCTGTGAAGCTGGCTGGCACCTTCCTGCCTCTGCCATATTCTGATTGGTCAGTGATGATGCAGACATCATAGTGATGGGCCAGTAGGAATGTTAGGTGGTGGGATTAAGCTGCAAGCTCCAGGTGTTGTTTTGATTGTTAGAAAGGCTTGATATTCTGCTGTAAATACAAGCAGTTATTCCTGAAGCAATTATTTTTTTCCCTGACAAAGAGAAAAGAGATTTAAACACATGGCATGCTACCTCCTGCAAAGGTCAGGGTTAGTTGTGGGCAGATCTGAGACTCTGCCTCGAATAATAAATGAACCCTCACAGAAAAAGAAACCTGTTTAAGGAGGGTTTCGAGTTCCTGGAGAACTGGGCTGACTTCTCAGTCGGCCATCGGCTCTTTGGTAGGGAGGGATTGCACCTAAATGGGGAGGGTGCAACCGTACTGGGTGAGAGGATGGCCAAAAAGTTAGAGGGGCTTTTAAACTAGGTGATGGGGGGAGGGTAAAGATGTAGAATTAGCCAGCGGGGAGCAAGATTCAGAGGGCACAAAGGGGGACATTAGTGGTAGGGTGTTTAGAGTACCTAAATCCAAGGTGGGTACGGGGAAAAATCACATGAGCAGCCTAAAAACAACATCAAACGAGGATATAAGAACCGGTCAAAATTGCGAGGTTTGTATACCAATGCCAGAAGCCTGGCCAACAAGATGGGAGAGCTGGAGCTGCTGATGTTTGAGGAGGACTTAGATTTTGTGGGGATAACAGAGACTTGGTTTGACAGCTCTCATGATTGGATGGTGACCATTCAGGGGTATTCCCTTTATTGCAGGGATAGAGAAGGTGAAAAAGGGGGAGGGGTATGTCTGTATATTAAGAACAGTGTACAGGTAAATATGAGGGATGATAATAATGGAGCTATGGACGAGGCAGAATCCCTATGGGTAGAACTTAAAATGGAAGGCACTATAGGCAAGGTAATATTGGGCGTATGCTATAGGCCCCCCAACCAGAGGGAGGAGGGGGAGGCGGACCTCCTTTTACAGACAGGATTGGCAGCAAGGATGGGAAATGTCATTATAATGGGGGACTTTAATTATCCAGATATAGACTGGGCAGAAGGAACCGCGCATTCAGCCAAGGCTCGGCAGTTCCTAAATGTTTTGCAGGACAATTTCATGGGTCAGATGGTGAACGCACCGACAAGAAACTATGTGGTACTTGACCTACTGATTACCAACAATACAGACCTGCTCACGGATATAGAAATACGGGGCAACTTAGGAAACAGTGACCATAGGTCAATAAGTTTCAGTATTAATTACAGTAATAGGAAACACAAGGGTAATATAAGGACACTGAATTTCAAAAGAGCGAATTTCCCAAAACTGCGCTCTCTGCTAGAAAATATCAAATGGGATAGAACCCTGGGAACAAAGAACACGGAGGAGAAATGGTAGTGCTTCAAGAGCATACTAAACAAAGGGATTGGCCAGTGCATTCCAAAGGGAAATAAATTTAAAAGAGCAAAACTAAACCCTGGGTGGCTAAACTCCAACATAAAAATGCATATTAATACTAAAGAAAGGGCCTTCAAAAAATGCAAGGCTGAGGGGTCATTGGCAGCATTCAAGCATTACAAAGAGTGTAATAAGAAATGTAAAGACAAAATCAAGGCGGCTAAAATAGAACACGAGAGACATATAGCGGAAGAGAGTAAAAAGAACCCCAAGAAATTCTTTAAGTATATAAACAGTAAGAAAGCGAGGCCAGAACACATTGGCCCCATAAAAGACGACAAAGGAAATTTGGCCGCAGAGGACAGAGAAAAGGCGGAAGTATTAAATAATTTCTTCTCTTCAGTCTTCACAAAAGAATCGGGGGGGCTACACTAACCCAGCTTGGAATGCTAAACTAAATAATACACCTCAGAAAGTACCGCCATGGCTAGCAGAAGATAGACTTAGAACCAAACTAGAGAAACTTAACATAAATAAATCACCGGGATCGGATGGCTTGCACCCAAGGGTTCTTAAAGAGCTCAGCCAGGTGATTGCCAGACCATTATTCTTGATCTTTAAGGATAGTCTACAGACGGGTATGGTGCCAGCTGATTGGAAAATAGCCAAGGTGGTACCAATATTTAAAAAAATGGCCGAGATATATCCCGGGTAACTATAGGCCAGTCAGCCTAACATCAGTAGTCTGCAAGATTTTGGAGGGGATGTTAAGGGACCACATACAAGACTTTAGTAATGAAAACTGTATTATTAGTAGTAATCAGCATGGATTCATAAAAAATAGTTCTTGCCAACGATGAAGTGAGCTGCCACCTAGATAAAGGTAAGCCTGTGGATGTGGTGTATCTGGACTTTGCAAAGGCCTTTGACACGGTTCCCCACAAACGCTTACTGTACAAACTAAGGTATGTAGGTATGGACCATAGTGTGAGTACCTGGATAGATAACTGGCTCCAGGGGAGAGTCCAGAGGGTGGTGATAAATGGGGAGTACTCGGATTGGGCGGGTGTGGAAAGTGGGGTCCCCCAAGGTTCTGTCCTGGGACCAATCCTGTTTAATTTATTCATAAATGATCTAGAGGAGGGGATATCTAGTACAATCTCAGTATTTGCGGATGATACTAAATTAAGCATGCCAATATTTTCTATGCAGGATGTGGAAACCTTACAAGCGGACCTGAACAAAATAATGGGGTGGGCAACTACATGGCAGATGAGGTTTAATGTTGAAAAATTTAAAGTAATGCACTTGGGCATCAGAAACATGAAAGCAAGCTACTCACTGGGGGGAGGGGGGGGGGGGGGAGAACCGCTGGGTGAGTCTAGGATGGAAAAGGACCTGGGGGTATTGGTAGACAACAGGCTTGGCAGTGGCATGCAATGCCAAGCCGATGCAAGCAAAGCCAACAGAATACTGGCATGTATTAAAAAGGGGATTCACTCCAGAAATAAAGAGATTATTCTCCCACTCTACAAGAATCTGGTACGGCCACATCTGGAGTATGCTGTCCAGTTCTGGGCACCGGTCCTCAGGAAGGATGTGCTGGAACTGGAAAGAGTCCAGAGAAGGGCAACAAAAATAATTAGGGGAATGGAGGGCATCGGCTATGAGGAAAGACTACAAGCACTGAACTTATTCTCTGTGGAGAAGAGACGATTGAGGGGGGATATGATATCAATGTACAAATACTGTACTGGCGACCCTAGCCTAAGGAACAAACTTTTTAGAGAAAGGGAATATAATAAGACACGTGGCCACTCACTAAAACTAGAGGAAAAACGGTTTAACCTTAAAATAGGTAAGGGGTTCTTCACTGTCAGAGCAGTAAGGATGTGGAATTCTCTTCCACAAGCAGTCATATCAGCAGGGAGCATTGATAGTTTCAAAAAACTATTAGATGGGCACCTTAACCGCTTGCCGACCGCCACAAGTACATATACTGCGGCGGTCAGCCCCGTGCAGGCAAAGTGACGTATGGGTACGTCACTCGCCTGTGAGCCAATAGGGGGCGAGCGCGCACCGCCGGAGGCGCGCTCCCACCCCCGCTCGTTCACGGACACCGATGTCCGCCGGTCACTCGCGATCATCCATTACACAGGCAGAAAGGCAGGCGGCTAATGTAAACAAAGCCGCCTGTCATTCTCCCTTGTGTAACAGCAGAGATCATACGGTCCTGCTATGTAGGATCGTAGATCTCTGCTGTTACATGAAAAGCCACATCCCTGCACAGTAAGAAGCACACCCCTAGGGACACACTTATCCACTGCATCACTAATAAAGTTAACCCCTTCCCTGCCAGTGTCATTTTTACAGTAACAGTGTATATGTATAGCACTGATTACTGTAGTAATTTCACTGGTACCCCCAAAAGTGTCAAAAATGTCAGTCAAGGGTCCAATCTGTCCGCCGCAATGTCGCAGTCCCGCAAAAAAAAATCGCAGATCGCCGCCATTACTCGTTAAAAAAAAAAACAACAAAAATGACAAAAATCTTTCCCTTTGTTAGTAAACGCAATAACGTTTGCGCAAACCAATCAAAATACGCTTATTGCGTTTTTTTTACCAAACATATGTAGCAGAAAACAAATTGGCCAAAAATGTTAAAACATTTTGATTTTTACATTTTCTTTGGGGAATTTCATATAAAAAAATGTGAAAAATATTGTTATTTTTGCAAAATTGTCGCTCTTTTTTTGTTTATAGCGCATGATCAAAAAAATCGCACAGGTGATCAAATACCACCAAAAGAAAGCTCTGTTTGTGGGGAAAAAAAAAAAACGTCAAATTAGTTTAGGTACAGCGTTGCACGACCGCGCAATTGTCCATTAAAGTCACGCAGTGCCGAATCGCAAAATAGGGTCTGGTCAGGAAGGGAGTAAAATCTTCCGGGGCTAAAGTGGTTAAAGACCAAAACATACAGGGGTATACAATGTACGGTTAACAGCAAACACACACACACATCATAGGTTGAACTGGATGGACTGATGTCTTTTTTCAACCTCACAAACTATGTAACTATATGTTTATATGTTTTTTGTAAATCATGTGTTTTTCCTTATGGTGAACTACACAAGTTTTTTTGAAACATTTTCTACATATTTATAAAGTTCTGAAATTAAATCAGTGTTGCATGTTAACCACTTCCATACCGAGTCATAGTAATACGACGTCGGCATGGTGGTTGTACGGGGCCGGGCGGGCGTCATATGACGTCCGCCCGCTCTAGCTGCTACTGCGCGCCCCCGGGGGCGCGCAGCGCGGCGATCGGGGGTGAGGCTCGTCCCTCGGACATAGCCCATCCCTGATCAAGGTAAACAGCCAATAGAAATTGGCTGTTTACCACGTGATCGGCTGTGTCAATCACAGCCGATCACATGAGCGGCTCCAGCACGAGCCGCTCGTTCTCTCTGCAATGCGCGCCCCCGGGGGCGCGCAGAGCAGCGATCGGGGACGAGGCTCGTCCCTCGGACAGAGTCGATCCCCGATCTAGGTAAAGAGCCAATGAAATTGGCTCTTTACCACGTGACCGACTGTGTCCAATCACAGCCGGTCACAAATGTCAACAGAGAACACGGTAACTAGCTGTCACCGTGTTCTCCTCCTCACACACTGATCCTGTGTGAGGAAGAGAGTGTGGTAACAGCTAGTTACCAATCATAGTGCACCCCAAACACACTGATTGCCCCCCCCCCAATAAAGAGCACCTGTCACTAGCCCATCAAAGTACCCGAGTACCTGTCACCAGCCCATCAGGTACTCTGATGACAGGTACTCGGGTACTCTGATGACAGGTACTCGGGTACTCTGATGACAGGTACCCGGGTACTCTGATGACAGGTACTCGGGTACTCTGATGACAGGTACTCGGGTACTCTGATGACAGGTACTCGGGTACTCTGATGACAGGTACTCGGGTACTCCGATGACAGGTACTCGGGTACTCTGATGACGGGTACTCGGGTACTCTGATGACAGGTACTCGGGTACTCTGATGACGGGTACTCGGGTACTCTGATGACGGGTACTCGGGTACTTTGAGTACCTGTCAACGGAGTACCCGTCATCAGAGTACCTGAGTACCTGTCACCTACCCATCAGAGTACCCGAGTACCTTCCACCTGCTCATCGAGTACCTGACGCCTGAACTACCCGAGTACTTGCCGCCTGCTCATCAGTACCCATCACTACTCATCAGTACTCATCAGTACCTATCACGTATCAGTATCACCTATCAGTATCAGTACTACTCATCAGTACCTATCACCTGCCTGTCACCTGCCCATCAGAGTACCCGAGTACCTGTCACCTGCCTATCGGAGTACCCGAGTACCTGCCACCTGCTCATCAGTACCAGAGTACCTGTCACCTGCCCAACAAAGTACCCGAGTACCTGTCGCCCTTCATACAGCCACCATGTCTAAGTCCAAAAAGGTTTATATACGTCCTCCGTTTAAACCTAAATACCGGTGTTATGGCAGCAGATAGCTGCCATAACCCTGGTATTTTTTTAAACGGTGGACGGTTGGCTTTCCGATAAGGGTGGTCCCAGCGGCGGATTCGCCGTGGGATCACCCTTCTGGGATGGCGGAAGAGGTGCCCCCCCCCCCTCCCGCCGCGTCCGGTCCTTTTCCCCGCTTACCGGACCCGCCGGCAGCGGGGAAAACGATCCGGTCCCGGATCCTCACAGACAGGATGTCGAGTGAGGGCAAGCTTGCCCTCACTTGACTCTATGGTCTTGGAGGACCGGGGCTACGGAAAATGTTGTTGCCTAGCAACCGGTTTAAAGGTCCTTTTTTTTTTTTTTTCATTTTATATAATAATTTTTTTTTTTTTCTTTCTATCTTTTAGTGTACTTGTGAGATCTGAGGACTTTTTGACCCCAGATCTCACAAAAAAGAGGTCCTGTCGTGCCTTTTTCTATTACAAGTAATGTTTACATTTCTTGTAATAGAAATAAAAATGATCCTTTTTTTTTTTTTTGTTAAATGGTGTAAAAATAAAAAATAATAAATAAAATAAATAGTAAAAAAAAAAAAAAAAATTAAAGCACCCTGTCCCCGTTAGCTCGCGCGCAGAAGCGACGCATACGGAAACCCCGCCCACATATGTAAACAGTGTTCAAACCACACATGTGAGGTATCACCGTGATCGTTAGAGCAAGGGAAATAATTTGAGCCCTAGACCTCCTCTGTAACTCAAGGATGGCAACCTGTAGAAATTTTTAAATTGTCGCCTATGGGGATTTTTAAGTACCAAAGTTTGTCGCCATTCCGTGAGCGTGCGCAATTTTGAAACATGACATGTTGGGTATCTATTTACTCGGCGTAACATTATCTTTCACATTATGGAAAAAAATTGGGCTAACTTTACTGGTTTTATTATTTTTTAATTTAAAAAAGTGAATTTTTTCCAAAAAAATTGCGTTTGGAAGACCGCTGCGCAAATACGGTGTGATAAAAAATATTGCAATAATCTCCATTTTAATCTCTAGGGTCACTGCTAAAAAAAAATATATAATGTTTGGGGGTTCTAAGCAGTTTTCTAGCAAAACAACTGATTTTAGCTTGTAAACACCAAATGTCAAAAATAGGCCTAGGCAAGTGGCTAGGATGCATGATGATGCTCCTTGGATGTTAGGCCCCTCTATATGGCTAGGCTGTGAAAAAGTCTCACACATGTGGTATTGCCATACTCAGGAGGAGTGGCAGAATGAATTTTGGGGTGTCAGTTTTGCTGTGTACATGCTATGTGTTAGGAATATCCTATAAATTGACAACTTTGTGTAAAAAAAAAAAAGTTTTAATTTTTTTCCCACATTTTCCAAAAACCTGTGGAAAAAAATGACATGTTCAAAGGACCCATAATGCCTCATAGAATATACGTTGGAGTGTTTTCTTTCCAAAATGGGGTCATTTTGTGGACTTTTCCATTGTATTGGTGCTCTAGGGCCTTGAAAAGTGTGATAGGTAGTAAGAAAGTTTTATGTGTATTTATGCTCCTAGAACGCCTGAAGGTGCTTCTTGGACGTGGAGTATCTTTTTGTGGCCAGGCTGTGTAAAAGTCTCACACATGTGGTATCGCCATACTCGGAAGGAGTAGCAGAATGTATTTTTGGGTGTAATTTTTGCTGTGTACATGCTATGTGTTAGAAATAGCTTATAAATTGACAACTTTGTGGGAAAAAAAGAAAAAAAATTTTTTTCTTCATTTTCCCAAGAATTGTGGGAAAAAATTACAACTTCAAAATACCCACCATGCCTCTTACTAAATACCTTGGACTGTCTACTTTACAAAAAGGGGTCATTTGGGCGGTATTTGTACTGTCCTGACATTTCAGGGCCTCAAGAAAGGAGATAGGCAGTCAGTACTTCTGGTGTGATCAATTTTCAGTAATTGGTACCATAGCTTCTAGACTCAATAACTTTCACACAGACTAAATAATATACACTAATTTGGGTTAATTTTACCAGAGACATGTAGCAGTATACATTTTGGCCCAAATGTATGAAGAAAAATTAATTTTTTGCAAAATTTTATAATTGAAACTAAAAAAAAGTGGTTTTTTTTCAAAATTTTTGCTCTTTTTTTGCATATATCACGAAAAAAAAAAACCCCAGTTGTGATCAAATACCACCAAAAGAAAGCTCTATTTGTGTGAAAAAAATGATAAAAAATTTGGTTGGTTACAGTGTAGCATGACTGAGCAATTGTCATTCAAAGTGTGAGAGTGCTGAAAGCTGAAAATTGGTCTGGGCAGGAAGGGTGTCAAACTGCTCTGTATGGAAGTGGTTAAAGAAGTACAAATCTTATGTTGTATATTAATATGGTTATTAAATATCTTATTTAACTACTTGCCTACTGTGCACTTTTACCCCCTTCCTGACCAGGCCAATTTCAGCTTTTAGCGCTCTCACAGTTTGAATGACAATTGCGCGGTCATGCAACCCTGTACCCAAATAAAATTTTTAGCATTTTTTTTTCACACAAATAGAGCAATCACCATTGGGTTTTTTTTTTTTTTTTTGCTAAACAAACAAAAAAAGACTGAAACAAACCGTTTTTGATATATTGTTTGAAAATTTTGCAAACAGGTAATTTTTCTCCTTCATTGATGGGCACTGATGAGGCGGCACTAGTGGGCACTGATCAGGAAGCACTGATGAGTCTGCACTGATTGTTGGCACTGATAGGTGGCACTGGAGGACACTGATCAGGAGGCACTGATTAGCAGCACTGATGGTCACTGATAGGTGGCACTGGTGGGCACTGATTAGCAGCACTGGAAGGCATTGATTAGCAGCACTAGTGGGCACTTAGGAGACTGATGGCCCTCTAACAGAAGCTGGTTACCGGTTTTATTCCTTTTCTTCACGCTGATAGCGTGAAAAAACAAAAACTGATAAGAGGCTTCTGTTTACTTCCATGATTAGCTATCATTGGCTGACAGCTGATCACGAGGTAAAGGGCCCGTTGTGATTGGCCCTTTACCCTGCTCTGTGATCAGCTGAGTCCCAAGGCACGCAAGAACGGGAAAACGTCCCTGTATGCCCTCCCATGCATTTGAAGCCCGGGCTGTAGCCGTCTTTCAGCTATAGCGCGGGCGTCAAGTGGTTAAAACAGGAAGTATTAGAAATCATTTCAGTTCAGACCTTATGCCCAAAAAAGATATAATATATAAGGTATAATTGATTTGGGTTAATTATATTTTATTACATTTTTTTCTGTTTACAGTATTAGGAACTATAATTTTTTTTTTATATATTTAATTCAAATTCTTAATACAAGTAAACATAAAATACAAGGGACTAACCCACATATAGTCAAGGCCTCCCTCCAGGCTTCTAAATTGAAAGGGGATTTAGCCTGCCCCAACATTCTTAATTATTTTGTGGCATCGCAGCTTACTTTTGCTAGGACTGGTTTCATTCCATCTCCCTCAATCCTTCCTCCACCCTGTTGCCTGCCTTTTATGATTCTGGTCACTTGTTATAGGATGTGTGCTGTAGCATTCTACTAGTCAGGTGCTAGGTAAGAGAGTGTAGTTTTTGTCTCTACCAGAAGTGCAGCAGGTAAAACACTTATGCACTCATCAGGGATCAGGATTGGTAGTCAGGTCTGCCTGGTGTGCCCAGTGTGTATTCATTTGGTCTTAGGGAGTGTCCCTAGCTGATCCAATGGGGAGGCACGTTGGATGCTGGAGGAAACCTGACCAATGGTACACTGGCTTTTGGTACTGTCCCAGTGGGTTGGCACAGACAGCGGTGCATTATGGGACACGGTATAAATAGCAATGGGCACATGAAGTAGAGGTCTTTGGGCAGGAAGCCAGGTCCCAGAAGGAGGCTGGCGGCTGCCTCCTCTTCTGCAACAGTTGGTGGTGGTCACAGGCAGTTGGCCTGGTGTACCAGAGGCGTGAGACTAAACCCAGAGGTTCAGGAGAGCTGACTACAGGAGTTGGGGCACAGCAGAATGTAGAAAAACAGTGTCAGTGAGTACAGAGGAGCTTGCCCAGGGGTCTGCCCAGGAAGGGGATCACTCCGGAGTGTAGAGTCAGTGGACGGGGGTTAGCTAGCCCAGAGAGAAAGGGAGTACTAGGGGAGTACCCTGAAGAGAAAATACCTTAGAAACACTTTTCTCATTTTCATTCAAGTGGCAGGATGAAGTAGCAGCCTTGCCACATTCTCAAGTTTAGAGTCCTCAGCATTGTGAATAGTTAAGATTTGGAGTATCCCACCCATCCCTTCTCCCATCCCAATTACAATAAAATTACAAAAACAACATCCCCTGGATTGATCATTGACTGAGCCAAGAACCTAAAGTGTTAAGTTTCTGCAACCAGTTGCTACGGGTAACTAGGGAGCAGTGCTACAGTTATATAGATCTATTGCTTCCTGTTGCTCCAGGTGCTCACTGGTAGATGTTTGCTTTCTTGCCTAGCGTGATGGTGAGAAAAGATTATCACCTGACACCTCTGGGGTGTTGTCCAAGGCTCTGTTATGGCATAACCACACATTCTCTGAGCTCTGGGACCACCCAGAATCCTTCTGGTGGGGTCGTTTTGGGGTTACACATTTATCCAATATTTTTCTGAATAATCATTTTGTCACTTTTGATCAGTTGAAGGACCAACATGGCACAGTTAATACATTTTTCTTTACTTCAATACCGGGCACCTTCACCCCCTTCCTGCCCAGGCCAATTTTCAGCTTTCAACGCTGACACACTTTGAATGACAATTGTGTAGTCATGTAACACTGTACCCAAAACTTTGCAAATAAATAATCTTTCTTCATGAATTTAGGGCAACATGTATTCTGCATCATTTCTTTGGTGTGAAAATACCCCGAATGTGAAAGTAGTGTTTATTATTTAGTCTGTGTTAAAGTTATAGAGTCCACAAACTATGGTATATACTGTATCTGAAAATCGATCAATCCTGAGGTACTGACAGCTTTCTTGAGGCCCAAAAATGTCAGGACAATACATATATCCCCCAAATGACCCCTTTTTGGAATGTAGACAGTCCAAGGTACTTAGTAAGAGGCATGGCAAGTTTTTCAAGTTTTTAATCTTTTGGAAAATTAACCACTTGCCTACTGTGCACTTAAACACCCTTCCCATCCAGGCCAATTTTCAGCTTTCAGCGCTGTCACACTTTGAATGACAATTGCGCGGTCATGCTACACTGTACCCATATGAAATTTTTATCATTTTTTTCACACAAACAGAGCTTTCTTTTGGTGGTATGTAATCACCTCTGGGTTTTTTATTTCTTACAAAAAAAAAGAATAAAGACAGAAAATTTTGAAAAAAAAAAAGTTTTTCTTATTTTCTGCGAGTAAATTTTGAAAATAAATTTTTCTCCTTCACTTATGTGCGCTGATGAGGCGGCACTGATAGGCTGCACTGATGAGGTGGCACTTATGGGCACTGATGAGGTGGCACTTATGGGCACTGATGAGGAGGTACTAATATGCCGCACTGATAGGTGGCACTGATAGGCGGCACTGATAGGCGGCACTGCTGGGCACTGAGAGGTGGCACTGCTGGGCACTGAGAGGTGGCACTGCTGTGCACTGAGAGGTGGCACTGCTGGGCACTGAGAGGCGGCACTGACGGGGGGCACTGATGGGCACTGATAGGCGGCACTGATGGGCACTGGCGGATGGCACTGGACACTGATGGGTGGCACTGATGAGCGGCACTGATGGGCAGCACCATCAATACCCACACTCAGTGCCCATAGTGCTGCCAGTCAGTGCTCATCAGTGCCTAGATGAGCAGGCACTGATGGGCACTGACTGGCAGCACTATGGGCACTGATTGTGGGCATTGATGGGGGCACTGATGGCGGGCACTGTGGGCACTGATGGGGGGGCACTGTGTGTATGTTTTTACCTTTTAGTAATCAGGGCACTGGTGATCAGTGCCCTGATTACATCGCTGTGTGTCCCCGGCGCTGTGAGGCTCCCCCTCCTTCCTCACACTGCAGGCTCTGTGTGAGGAAGGAGAGCCGGCGATGAGAGATGATCTCATATGTTTACATATGAGATCATCGCTCATTGGACGGCCCGATCACGTGGTTTTTCCCCGCCGCACGCTCGCGGGAGCGTGCGGGGGGGGGGGGGGCGTGTCACTGGAGGCCGTTTAAAAACGGCCTCCCGAAAATTCGAGTCCGCGCTGCAGCCGTATATAGGCTGTAGCGCGGATGGCAGCAGGTTAAATTAGAAAAATTATTTTTTTTAATACTGTCTCTAGTGCAGTACAGTGTCATTCATTATATAACGGGTGGGGCGGTGATCAGGGACACTGGTGACAGCAGGTAAAAAAAATAAAATTTTTTTTTTTTTTTTGTACAATTTTTTTTTAACACACTATGGCCAGAGCAGGGAAGGGATCAGTATTTTTTTTTTTTTTTTAAACATTATGTTTGCATGTAGCAGTGAATTTCATTGCTATATGCAAGCATTTGACTGAATGAAACTGATTCATTGTTTGTTTTGCTGTGATTGGCCACAGCTGATCACATGGCACAGATCAGCTCAGCACAGATGGGCCATGTGATCACGGTGACCAATCACAGCTAGCAACACAATTGTACACGATGGATGGCTTGAAAGAAAGCCATCCATTGTTTACAACTGTCATGTGACTTGCTGTGATCGGTTACAGCGGTTACATGGTACCGGCAGCAGGCCGGTACCCTGATCAGACAGACACGGCAGGTGTCAGGTTGCGCTGCTGCATGGCCCCGCGTTCCAGGACGACGTCATATGACTTCCACTCGGTTCAATGAGACACTGGCCCTGGTGTCATTTGCCTATAGGGCGGGAGGGAACCGGTTAAATACTTGTTACTTCATCATGTTGTTAGTACACAGTTTGGGGCTTTGATCCTAGAGCTCTCAGAATCCCTAACAAAAAAAGAAAGTGCACTCTGTCTTTAAATACCAAAAAAGTCATAAGAGGAACTGTCACACATGTGCATGTGAAAAAACACTATTTCATAATAAAAAAAGCTCATCAAAACTGTGCAAATAGGGCAAAATGAGTAAACAAATAAATGAAAAATACTATTCATTTATAACATATCTAAAATGTGAAAATATTTGAATATATATAAATAAATGACAAAAAAAAAAATCACTTAATAGTCAAAAAGCAGTAATCTTATAAAGTCCATCCACATCCAAAAAAAGTGCTCTGTGCTCCAATATAAGAAGTGCTCCAGGTGCATGTAAAACAATGAGGGCTCTTACCAGATCACAATAATTTCAGGTTATAGAGATCAATGGTGTCAGTATAGCTTGGAGGAGCCAACGCTCTCATCCTCTGATCTCCACACAGCTCAGTGACCCAAAGACAGGAATTAGCAGCGAAGTCCCCAGCAGATAATGAAAACCTCAGCCTGCACTCCAACATGCTCTGACACATGCGTACATCTGCCCTCTCCAGCCATCCAGGAAGTGCTGTGTCCGGGCCTCTCCGAATATTCCTCTGTCCTGTCTCCCCTTCCAGATATGGGAAGTGAACACACAGTTCTCCCTTCCTTCCTACAGCCAGAGACACTGCCTGTCACACCGACTCTTGGAACCCCCCCTGGAAATTTTATTGTTTACTCCGACTTTACAAAATTAATCACCACTATTTACAATCGCCTCCAGGTGATAGGGACTATACCATTTCATAATTCTCATGGCAAAAAGCTGGCACTGGTTCCTAGGCTCACGGAAGAGGGCTGGGGTGAGGCCACTAAAAATGGATTTTTGTAAAATCTTACCGTAAGATCCTTTTCTCTTAAGCTCATTGACAGACGTAGTCCTCGTTAAATTAATAACAACTCGGGTTATACTGCCCTCTACAGGAGTAGGACTAGACAGGAAAGAAAACATTCTGGCCACACCTTAGGGGCAGTCCCAGAGGGTATATCCTCTCTCTCTCTGCTACAGCAAATCAGTTATGTCACAAAGCAGTGTTTAGAGAATTTAACCCAACCAAACTCAAAAAACAGAGGGGCGGGTACTAAGTCTGTCAATGAGCTTAAGAGAAAAGGATTTTACGGTAAGATTTTACAAAAATCCATTTTTCTCTGTCGCTCATTGACAGACGTAGTCCTCGTTGATTAATAACAACTCGGGACGTCCCAAAGCAGTACCACAAATGAGGGGGTGGGAAAATGGAAATCAAAATCCAATCTAGAAGGCCCAACCGGTGCCAACTAGAAGTTTTAAAGGCTCATCAATCACACGATGAGACTCAACTGAAATTCCAACGGAAAAAAACCCTCGAGGTAGACCACCGGTCTCCTCAAATTGGGGCCTGCAAAACCTTGCGGCCAAATGAGGCATCCGCCGATGCCATCACATCAACTTTATAAAATTTCGTAAAGGTATGTACCGACGACCAGGTGGCCGCCTTGCACACCTGGACCACTGACGCCTGAGGGTGGTAGGCCCAGGAAGTACTGAGCGCTCGAGTGGAGTGCGCCTTAACAGGAAACGGAGGATTCCGACCCTTAATAGAATAAGCCTGTACCACCGTCTGTCTAATCCATTTGGAGATAGTCACGGCAGATGCAGGCAACCCCTTTCTGGGGCCATCCATGATCACAAAAAGTGAATCCGTCTTACAGAACGTTTCTGTAGCCTTCAGGTATACCCTGATTGCCCGAACCACATCCAAGGAATGCAACGCATATTCCCGAGGATGATTGGGCTGAGGACACAAGGAAGGTAGCACAATATCTTCATTCAGATGAAAGTCTGAAACCACCTTAGGAAGAAAGGATGGCTTCGGATGAAGAACTACCTTATCCCTATGAACCACTAGATATGGGGAATGGCATGATAATGCAGCCAGTTCTGACACCCTGCGTGCAGAAGTGATAGCCACCAAGAAGGCCACTTTCTGGGATAATGTAAGCAAGGGAATCTCCCTGATATTTTCAAAGGGAGGTTTCTGCAGAACCGACAAAACCAAATTAAGATCCCAAGGTGGTAAGGGCGCGCGGACTGGCGGAGCCAAGTGCCGCACCCCTGGATGAAATTCCGCACCAAGGAATGAGTAGCCAAAGGCTTCTGAAAGAAGATTGCTAATGCTGAAACCTGACCCTTGATGGTGCTCAAGGATAGTTTCTGCTCAACCCCCTTTTGCAGAAAAGCCAAGATTTGGGTCACCGAATAGGTACGTGGGGGAAATCCCAAAGATTCTCACCACGCAATAGAAGTCTTCCATGTGCGATAATAGACTTTGCTGGAAGTCGCTTTCCTTGCTTTAATTAGAGTAGGAATAACTGAAGCTGACAACCCTCTGCCCTTCAGTACCTGGGTCTCAATGGCCAGGCCATTAAAACCAGCGACTGTAAAGCACGATGGAAGATCGGTCCTTGAGACCGCAGATCCTCCCTGAGAGGAGGTCTCCAAGGAGCGTTCGCGACTAGCATGTCCAAGTCGGCCTGACGAGGCTAGCCTAGAATTTCCAGGATAACTGGAGTTCCCTCCACCTCTATCCTGCGGATTAATCTCAGCAGCAACTTGAGAGGGGGGAAGACGTATAGTAGCTGATACTGCCTTTATAGGCCGTTCAGCGCGTCAGCTGCGTCCGCTAGAGGATCGCGGGCGCGCGTTACCAACCTCCGCTCCTTCCTGTTGAGCCGATATGCCAACAGATCCACCTCCGGGATGCTCTGATGAAGACACAGATGGTGAAATCCTTGGTGATCGACCTAAGTCATCACCCTGATATTGTCTGACTGGATCCGAACCAGGCTGCCCTAGAGCTGCTTGGTCCAGGCAATCCGACAAAGTCTGATCGCTCTCTGTTCCCACACATTTATCAGAAACTTGATTCTTATCAGGAGTGATGATTTCTCCTGGTTCAGCATTAGAGACCGAAGTCACCAGACTAGAGGCTCCTTGGTCTGTTTGCTCAACCGGATCCGATTCCTGTAGGGAACTGAGACTAATCTTTGGAAAAGGTAAAGAAAATGATCTGTTCAGGGAACGGGAACTACCGCTCCCTGTAGCACCTAAATGTTGTAAGGGAAGAATCGCACCGGTAGCAGTGATCGATACTCGATCTTGTGTCCTGATCGTATGATCTCCTGAACCCCTTAGTCCGAGATTCAGGAAGGCTCTAGCTCTGAATGCCGTGTGGGGGCGCACCTTCAGGCTGTATTAGCCTTAACTTCAGGTTTGGCTGAGTCGGCCTTTTGTTTGCCCGATCAGCGCCTCTTGAACCCTCCTAGAGGGGCTTTGCCTTTCCCGCTCGCCCCAGCGGAGCGAACGAACCCTTTACGAGTGGCAAAGAAAGGTCCTTTAGCTTTAGCAGCCTGCGGCAAAAAAGTGCTCTTGCCCCCAGTGACATCCTTAATGATCTCATCTAGGGTGGCCCCAAATAGGCGATTCCCCTGAAAGGGGAGATTCGCCAAGGCTTTTTTGGAACCTAGATCCGCCGACCAGCATTTTAACCACAGCAGACGTCTGAGGACTACCGCTGACATCGATGCATGCCCTAACAAGGGGGTGGCATCCAGGGCTGCGTCACAGACGAACTGCAGTCCTTGTATAATTTGTTCCATCAAATCAGATGCTGCCTGGGGGATACCTTTCCCCTTTAGGTCATGGCGTCTGTGAAACTAAACCAATGACAATCACTGGTCTAAAGGCTGACCCTATCAGGGAAAAAATGGTGCGGGACTCCGCTTCCATCTTCCGATCCACCGGATCCTTAAAGGACGGAGCGTCCTCCAACGGGATAACAGTGGCTTTATTCAGTCTGGAAATAGGTGGATCCACCACTGGTGGTACCGTCCATTTCTTAATGAGGGATTCCTCAAACGGATAGCGTCTAGCAATGCGCTTGGAAACAGTAAAGGTACGTTTTGAATGATCCCATTCCTCTTTAATTTTATTACCAAAACATTTGGGTAAGGGAAAAACCTTCGCCGTCTTGGTAGGTTTACTAGTACCAAAGGGAATTTCCATCTCGGTTGCCTCTGCCGGTAAAACCTCAAGTCTTAAGGTTTCCCGGACCGCCACAACTAGTGCGTCCACCAATGCTTCTTCTTGTGCTATGGCGGAGGCAGGATCGTCCTCCTCACTGTCTGAGGGAACTTTACCTGAGACAACAGTCCCTGCAGAGGGACCTGCAGCTGCAATGACCATCTCAGAATCTGAAGTATCAGATGAAATAGGGGTAGGCGGGGGTCGCTTTCTTGACCCCCGTCCCTGACAGGCCATCTCCACCCGAGACACCAAAGACTCCAAAACTGCTGTGAATGCATCAATACTCTGTGAACTGGAGGGTCCTGCGGCCACCTCGAGGGGATCAGGTGGGGGTACCTGTGTGGCAGGGTCCATGATTATTCCAGACACTTGCCGGAAAAAAATAATTTGCCAAAAAAAAATAAAACTTTTTTTTTTTTTTTTTTAGACCCCCAGCGCCACAGCGCCCCTCAATGTTACCTGCTTAGGGACCCCTACAGAGCGAGAGAGAGAGAGACCCCAAGGCTCACCACTTGATGCTCAGAAGTTTCAATACAACCTGTTCCAGCACTGTCTATTACAGACAGGAAGTCTTTGGCTGGCTTTCCCGGGTAAAAGGAGGCGGCTCCGCCCCTTTGCACACCTTCCGGCGCCTCCCCCTAGCTCCTCGAGGTGTTTGGTCACCTCAAACATGGCCGCCCCCATGCTGGAGACACGAGGCTACGCCGGGTAAAAGGAGGCGGCTCCGCCCCTTTACACGCCTTCCGGCGCCTCCCCATAGCTCCTCGAGGTGTTTGGTCACCTCAAACATGGCCGCCCCCATGCTGGAGACACGAGGCTACGCCAATATGGCGGCCTCGTGCGATCTGCAAGACAATGGCGGCGGCCTGTGTAGGATAGCGGCGGCTAGCAGCGGCCTGCGGGATGTCTATATTCGGCCTGCGGGAGTGTCTCGGCCCCACAACCTTCACCCTGAATGGTGATAAGCCTGGCCGGCGGTACAGGACCCTGGCGGGCCGCATGCGGTCCGTGGGCCGTCGGGAGGCAGCCCTCTGTCCTTCCGAAGTGACCGTTTGCTGGAGGAATGGCGATCTGGACTGCAGTGACTTAGGCATAGGCATCGGCCTGTGTACACCTCTGACAGGTAGGATACCTTTTACTTCAATAGTAATGCCCCTTATAGTACTGCCACTGACTTCAGTCACCCTTACAGTTTTGCAATGACCTTAGATAGTCAGCTCCCAAACCAAGCCTCCTGGTTTCTGTTCACAAAAAATCACACTCAAATTGGGGGATCTGTGACCTGTTATAGGATAGAGAGGAGACCCATCCTACCATTCCAGAGAGGGGCCCGCGTCCACCACAAACCCGACAGGGGGGGAGGGGGAACATACTACTCACCATACCGGAACCAGGCGGGCGCCCACTCCTGACAGAACCCCTCTCCACCGGGGGGGGGGGGGCTGTCGACCAATACGGACGCCGTGACTCTGTTGGTCATTGGCGTTCAGGCGAGACGTTTAACTCGCAGGGTCAGTCCCCGTCCAGTGGGACTATGTCGCGGCCGACCCAGCGCGGAGCTATGGCCTGCATGCGCTAGTAGGCTGAACTGGGGTGACCACTGGATCTCAACATCCAGCCCGTCGCCCAGTTACAGCTTGCTTGCTTGAAGATCTCCAGGAAACTGGAAAAAAAGCTGTCTAAAAAAAAATCTAAGAAAAATTCCTGCCAGGACCGAAGATCCTAGCAAGGCATCTAGGTCCTTACTCCTAACTAGACAGAAAAAAACTGATTTGCTGTAGCAGAGAGAGAGAGGATATACCCTCTGGGACTGCCCCTAAGGTGTGGCCAGAACGTTTTCTTTCCTGTCTAGTCCTACTCCTGTAGAGGGCAGTATAACCCGAGTTGTTATTAATCAACGAGGACTACGTCTGTCAATGAGCGACAGAGAAAGTTTGTTTTCAAGAGATTATTAGTACCGCTGATAAATAACTACAATTTCAGTTCATCCATCATTTGCATTATACCCCAGCTAAGTTGGCCCATGTGGAGTTTGGATCTACATCCTCTTGCGAACGTTGCAGGCTTGGGGATGCAGACCTCCTACATATGTTTTGGGTTATTTTCACCTTCTGGCAGGATTTGTATTCCTTTCTTTAGACTACTTTACAGCTTCCAGTCCCACAGACCGCGGTAGTAGGGCTTTTGGGAATTCTTAATGATCTTATCCCACATACTCATGCTTCAACTCTACTTCACTTGCCATTTTTCTATGTCCATAAGGTAATTTTGTTAAACTGGAAAAGTTCTGCTTCTCCATCAGTACAGCAGTTCTACCGTACAGTGAATGCAGATATACCCAAATTAAAGCTGATCTGTAAAGGGTGGGCCTGTCCTAAGGAGGTCTTCTATATCTGGCAGCCATGACTTGATTTCTCAGATTCCTTTTGGAGAAATATTACTGTATCACATATGTCTTCTTCCCTCATGTAACATTTCTTGTTACTCTTTAGTGTAGGGGGTTTAAGTCTCTATATGGGTAACTTTCCCAGTGCATGAGCAAGAGAAAGAGGAGAGCGGCCCTGCTTTGAGTGTTCTGTGTGTGATTTTTGTGAGGTTTTCTGTTTAATTTCTGTGTCTTTTCTTTCCGCTGTCACCTTTTTATTTACCTTTGGTTACATTCCTTGTGCCTATATATTATATTATAATTCCGTGGTCTCCAAACTGTGGCCCTTGGGCTAGATGAGGCTTGTTGCTTGCCTTTATCCAGCCCTTGGGACTCCATCCACTGACACCAACAAAGGGGCATAATTCCTGTCGCTGACACCAACAATTGGGCACCATTCTCCCCACTGACGCCATCAAAAGGGCACAATTCCTCCCACTAACAACAACAATGGGGCACAATTCCCTCCATTGATAACACTGGGGCATTATTTCTCCTACGAACACAAACAATGGGCCACGATTCCTCCCATTGACACCAATGAATGGGCAGAATGCCTTCCATTGATGCCAACTATGGGACACTATTCCTCCCACTGACACCAATGATGGGACACTATTCCTCCCACTGACACCAAGGATGGGACACTATTCCTCTTACTGACACCAACGATGGGACACTATTCCTCCCACTGATAACAATGATGGGACACAATTCCTTCCATTGATAACAATAGGCCACTACTTCTACCACTGAAACCATGAATGGGACACTATTCCTCCCACTGACACCAACAAAAGGGCACGATTCCTCCCACTGACACAAATGATCAGGCAGAATTCCTTTAATTGACGCCACCTTTGTGGCACTATTCCTTCCACTGACACCAATGATGGGGCACTAGTCCTCCCACTGACACCAAAAATAGGGCATTGTTTACTGTAACTGGATGCCAGGGCATTTTCTACTTATACTGGCCCTAGTCCGGCCCTCCTAAAGTTTGAATGACAGTAAACTGGCCCTTTGTTTAGTAAGTTTGGAGACCCCTGTTATAGACTAATCCGTAATGAAAAAATCCTAATTAAATCCATTTAATCCCTGTTTAGTAACTCCAAAATATGGAACAGCCTATTGTGTGATAAGGTCCAGCAGTGCCCATAACTGGCTTATCACTGTTGGGTGCATTGATCCTGTGTTCATATATTTTGTATAGTCTTGAATTTGAAGCATTTTCGGATCAAAGCAGAGTGTAAGCCCATGTGTAATTAACCGCTTCTGGACTGCCTCACACATATATACTGCAGCAGGGCGGCCCTTCATTGAAAAATCATGTACCTGTACGTCTTTTTTTTTTTTTTTTTTCGGGTCTAGGGTGCGCATCCACACCGCTGGCGACCTGCTCCTGCTGTGATTGGACACACCCAGCAATCATTTCCGAGAGAGGCAAACCGCCATTCTGTAAGATGGGAAGATGGAGATCTTATGTTTCGGCTAAGCAGGAGCATGGATCTCTGTCTTCCCCCAGCCAAAGCACCTCCCCCACACATTTAGCAAGCACTCCCAGGGAACACATTTAACCCTTTGATCACCCCTGATGTTAACCTCTTCCCTGCCAGTGTCATCAGAACAGTGACAGTGCATTTTTTTTAGCACTGATCACTGTATTGGTGTCACTGGTCCCCAAAAAGTGTCACTTAGTGTCAGATTTGTCCGCCGCAATGTCACAGTTCTGGTAAAAATCACTGATTGCAGCCATTACTAGCAAAATAAATGTAAAAAATAAAGATTCCTTAAATCTATCCCATAGTTTGTAGACGCTATACCTTTTCTGCAAACCAATCAATATATGCTTATTGGGATTTTTTTTTACCAAAAATGTAGCAGAATATATATCGGCCTAAATTTATGAAGAAATTAGATTTTTTACATTTTTTTTATGAGATATGTTTTATAGCAGAAAGTAAAAAATATATATATATTTTTTTTTCAAAATTGACAGTCTTTTTTGTTTATAGTGCAAAAAATAAAAACCTATAATGTTTGTGTTACTGGTGCAACAAAACAATTATAAATTGATTATAAATCGTCAGCTGCAGCTATAAAATTCTCACTATAATGTGAAAAATGACAAATGATATATAGTGATAGCTGTGCTAATTAATATCAAATACATAAACTTAAAATAAAAATCTGAGAGTTAGAACACATGCCGGTTTCAATTTACAGAGCGGCGGGACTGCTTTCAGATCCAGTTTGCTGGATAGACTTGTTGCTCGTCGGAGGGCACTAGCAAATGTGAGTTTTTATAAACTGTAATTTTTTATGGAATAAACATGTTGCACAATGATAGCATATTTTTTTCTTTTTTTATAAATTTCTGTTTAATAGAATCTTTTTTATTATATGAATTATCGCGAGAGAAGTGGAGAGTAATATAATAATATATTACTCTCTTATAATATAAATTGGATTTTGAAACCACAGAGGAATTATTTGTCACTTTTTTTGTTGCACTTATGGACTTTTTATTTTAAGTTTATGTATTTGATATTAAATAGTCCGGTTATCACTATATATAGCAGAAAACAAAAAAAAAAAAAGCAGAGGTGATCAAATACCACCAAAAGAAAGCTTTATTTGTGGGATAAAAATGACCTCAATTTTATTTGTACAATGTCGCACGACCACGCAATTGTCAGTTAAACTAATGCATTGGCCCGGTCATGAGGGGGGTAAACCTTCCGGAGCTGAAGTGGTTGAAGTAAACTTTTCAATCGAAGAAATATGAGGGATGCCATTGATGACCACCTCTGCAAATGATAGTTGATTGGCTGTTTTGCTGATGTGTTTTCTTTAATAATTTCTGAATCACTGTCCTGAAGCAAATATGCAGCTCAGAAAAGTCACAAAAACTTATATTACTGTATCTGCATACTTGTTTTGAGTCAACCAAAGTATTGGAAGTCAGAGGGCCAGGATAACAGTCAGAAAATTAGCATTTTCAGAAGGCGAAGTCAGCAATGACTGCTTTCACAATTCTCTTATGACAAGTTTACTTTATACACCTTGTAAAAGTCTGATTACTTCTTTATTGCCAGGACAACAAATTAGAAGCCAATAAAAGCTAATAATTTTAAATAAAAAATGCAACATCCTGTAATGATCTGATAATTACAGTCAGATGCAAATCCAGTTGCTGCTGTGGCATTAGTAAAACCACTTACTTTCTGGTGGTCAGGTTTATCGTCAGAGTAATTACTGCTTTTTTGACGATGCGATCATCGCATGAAAGCAGAAGCACTTTATTACTGATGGTGGCTACAATATCAAAAGTTTGTAAGTGAAGCTTTTGTGTGCTTATTAATATTAGTAATGATGATACTACTGTTACCATTGATATTACTACTAATATTTTCAAAGCTCAACAAAAAAATCATCTTATCCATCTCTCTTTCTGAGGAGTGGATTGTTTTTTTTTTGTTCCCATTTTAACAAGGTCTTCACATTACACCAGAGCAGATTACAGATCTCATAATAGGGGTTCATTTTAGTCTGGAGGTTATCCCACAAAACTATACTATGACAGTTTAAAGCTGAGCTCCCGGACAAAAAGCTTTCATCTAAACATACTCCTCAATAATCACAAGAAATCTACTTTGTGTGCACTAAATGATTTTGCAAACCCAATTATTGCCCACCCAGTACAGGCTGCCTGCAGAAAACTACAGAAGGGGGTGGAGACAAGACCAGTCAAATTGCACAAGGAGAGAGAGAAGCAGTACCTGGTCTTATTACAGGAAGCTCCTGCACAAAGGCAAAGTTTCATACTGGAATATTGCACAAATCTAGAGTAAAGACCCAAAGTAAATCAAGATTCAAGAATACACATGCCTTTTCGATTTATGGCCCGGTAGCAGCAGATCTTAGTGCAGGAAACTCAAGTTCCATTTCCATTTCCTGAACCGCACGTTTCCGTGTGATTCATGACGTGAAACTGCCCTTAGACACTATTTGTTTATATTGTTCAGAATTCCTCTTGACAACATAGAAGAGCATTTCCTGGTATATGGATGTACCTGAGCACTCATGTGCCTACAGCCTCATAGCTGTATATCTGCAGCGTGAAATCTAAGACATTTTGGCCTGTGACTGCTAGGCTCAGAAGATTTGGAGTGAGATTTGGTGATGTCACCACCGTACTGCTCACTGTTCTCCTTGCTTGAGATTTCGACATGAGGAAGCAAAGCCCTGCCTCTACAAAGACAGTAACCACACAGAAGAAGGCAAGGTAAGTCAGTAATGGGGAAATAATTATCTGCAGGGAAGACCACAGCCAATACTGGTGGTAGCCAGACCATTACCCTGCCTGCTTTTTTGGGCACAGCTTCTACAGTTTAGTTTCTCTTTAAAGTGCTTCTAAAAGCAAAAGTTTTTATTTTATTTTACCCTAATGCATTATATACATTAAGGTAAAAAAAACATTCCGCATGCAGCCCCCCCTTATGGTTATCTGAACCCAAGCCATTGGATTTGCTGTCAATCACAGCCATTGAGGAGGGAGCGGGAGGCAGGGCTGATGGCGCTGTGTGTGTCAATGGACACATAGACCTGACTCAGGAGTGAGCAGGCATGAGTGCTCCCATAGCAAGCAGGGGGCGATTAGCCAGGAGTGCTAGGGGGTGGAACCCGAGATTGGGGCTGCTCTGTGCAAAATCATTGCACTGAGCAGACAAGTATGACCTTTATATACCATATAAAGGTTTATTTTAGATTTTTCCACAAGAAACTATATACACCAGTAGGAAACATACTATATATATATATATATATATATATATATATATATACACACACACACACACACACACAGTATCTCACAAAAGTGAGTACACCCCTCACATTTTTGTAAATATTTTATTAAATATTTTCATGCGACATGACTGAAGAAATGACGACACTTTGCTACAATGTAAAGTAGTAAGTGTACAGCTTGTATAACATTGTAAATTTGCTGTTCCCTCAAAATAACTCAACACACAGCCATTAATGTCTAAACCACTGGCAATAAAAGTGAGTACACCCCTAAGTGAAAATGTCCAAATTGGGCTCAGCCATTTTCTCTCCCCGGTGTCATGTGACTCGTTAGTGTTACAAGGTCTCAGGTGTGAATGGGGAGAAGGAGTGTTAAATTTGGTGTTGTCACTCTCACTCCCTCATACTGGTCACTGGAAGTTCAACATGGCACCTCATGGCAAAGAACTCTCAGAGGATCTAAAAAAAAATACTTGTTGCTCTACATAAAGATAGCCTGGGCTATAAGAAGATTGCCAAGACCCTGAAACTGAGCTACAGCACGGTGGCCAAGACCATACAGTGCCATGGTCGACCAAAGTAGTTCAATGCACATGCTCACAGTCATATCCAGAGGTTGTCTTTGGGAAATAGACTTATGAGTGCTGCCAGCATTGCTGCAGAGGTCGACAGGTGGGGGGGTCAGCCTGTCAGTGGTCAGACCATAGGCTACACATTTCATCAAATTGGTCTGCATGGCTGTCATCCCAGAAGGAAGCCTCTTAAAAAGATGATGCACAAGAAAGCTCACAAACAGTTTGCTGAAGACAATCAGACTAAGGACATGGATAACTGGAACCATGTCCTGTGGTCTGATAAGAGCAAGATAAACTTATATGGCTCAGATGGTGACAAGCGTGTGTGGCGGCAACAAGGTGAGGAGTACATAGACAAGTGTGTTTAGCCTACAGTCAAGCATGGTGGTGGGAGTGTCATTGCTGGGGCTGCATGAGTGATGCCGGCACTGGGGAGCTACAGTTCATTGAGGGAACCATGAATGCAACATGTACTGTGACATACTGAAGCAGAGCATGATCCCCCTCCCTTTGGAGACTGGCAGTATTCCAACATGATAACGCCCCTAAACACATCTCCAAGACGACCACTGCCTTGCTAAAGAAGCTGAGGGTAAAGGTAATGGACTAGCCAAGCATGTCTCCAGATCTAAACCCTATTGAGCATCTGTGGGGCATCCTCAAATGGAAAGTGGAGGAGCGCAAGGTCTCTAACATCCACCAGCTCTGTAATGTGGTCATGGAGAAGTGAAAGAGGACTCCAATGGCAACCTGTGATGCTCTGGTGAACTCCATGCCCAAGAGGGTTAAGGCTGTGCTGGAAAATAACTGTGGCCACATAAAATACTGACACTTTGGGCCCAACTTTGACATTTTCACTTGGAGGTGTACTCACTTTTGTTGCCAGCGGCTTAGAAATTAATGGCTGTGTGTTGAGTTATTTTGAGGGGATAGAAAATGTACACTGTTATACAAGCTGTACACTCACTACTTTACATTGTAGCAAAGTGTAATTTCTTCAGTGTTGTCACATGAAAAGATATAATAAAATATTTACAAAAATGTAAGGGGTGTACTTTGTGAGATACTCTGTATGTGTATATATATATACACACACACACACACACACACACACAAGCACACAGTTACAGTGCCTTGCGAAAGTATTCGGCCCCCTTGAACTTTGCGACCTTTTGCCACATTTCAGGCTTCAAACAAAGATATAAAACTGTAATTTTTTGTGAAGAATAAACAAGTGGGACACAATCATGAAGTGGAACAAAATTTATTGGATATTTCAAGCGTTTTTAACAAATAAAAAACTGAAAAATTGGGCGTGCAAAATTATTCAGCCCCCTTAAGTTAATACTTTGTAGTGCTACCTTTTGCTGTGATTACAGCTGTAAGTTGCTTGGGGTATGTCTCTATCTGTTTTGCACATTGAGAGACTGAAATTTTTACCCATTCCTCCTTGCAAAACAGCTTGAGCTCAGTGAGGTTGGATGGAGAGCATTTGTAAACAGCAGTTTTCAGTTCTTTCCATAGATTCTCGATTGGATTCAGGTCTGGACTTTGACTTGGCCATTCTAACACCTGGATATGTTTATTTGTGAACCATTCCATTGTAGATTTTGCTTTATGTTTTGGATCATTGTCTTGTTGGAAGACAAATCTCTGTCCCAGTCTCAGGTCTTTTGCAGACTCCATCAGGTTTTCTTCCAGAATGGTCCTGTATTTGGCTCCATCCATCTTCCCATCAATTTTAACCATCTTCCCTGTCCCTGCTGAAGAAAAGCAGGCCCAAACCATGATGCTGCCATCACCATGTTTGACAGTGGGGCTGGTGAGTTCAGGGTGATGAGCTGTGTTGCTTTTACGCCAAACATAACGTTTTGCATTGTTGTCAAAAAGTTTGATTTTGGTTTCATCTGACCAGAGCACCTTCTTCCACATGTTTGGTGCGTCTCCCAGGTGGCTTGTGGCAAACTTTAAACAACACTTTTTATGGATATCTTTAAGAAATGGTTTTCTTCTTGCCACTCTTCCATAAAGGCCAGATTTGTGCAGTATACGACTGATTGTTGCCCTATGGACAGAGTCTCCCACCTCAGCTGTAGATCTCTGCAGTTCATCCAGAGTGATCATGGGCCTCTTGGCTGCATCTCTGATCAGTCTTCTCCTTGTATGAGCTGAAAGTTTAGACGGACGGCCAGGTCTTCGTAGATTTGCAGTGGCCTCCTTCCATTTCAATATTATCGCTTGCAAAGTGCTCCTTGGGATGTTTAAAGCTTGGGAAATCTTTTTGTATCCAAATCAGCCTTTAAACTTCTCCACAACAGTATCTTGGACCTGCCTGGTGTGTTCCTTGTTCTTCATGATGCTCTCTGCGCTTTAAACGGACCTCTGAGACTATCACAGTGCAGGTGCATTTATACGGAGACTTGATTACACACAGGTGGATTCTATTTATCATCATTAGTCATTTAGGTCAACATTGGATCATTCAGAGATCCTCACTGAACTTCTGGAGAGAGTTTGCTGCACTGAAAGTAAAGGGGCTGAATAATTTTGCACGCCCAAATTTTCAGTTTTTCATTTGTTAAAAAAGTTTGAAATATCCAATAAATTTCGTTCCACTTCATGATTGTGTCCCACTTGTTGTTGATTCTTCACAAAAAATTACAGTTTTATATCTTTATGTTTGAAGCCTGAAATGTGGCAATTTTCATTCTTTTGGCTCTGTATGCCACCAGAATAAAACTAAAACGAAACAATCCAAATTAATTTTAAGTGCAGACTTTCAGCTTTAATTCAAGGGGTTGAACATTAATATCAGGTACAAATTTTAGGAACTGCAACCATTTTTTTTAAACAGTCCCCCCATTTTTTAGGGGCTCAAATTTAATTGGACAAATAAATATATTCATAAATAAAATGTTCATTTTTAATATTTTGTTCAAATCCTTTACTGGCAATGACTGCCTGAAGTCAGGAACCCATGGACATTACCAAAGACTGGGTTTCCTCCTATCTGATGCTTTGCAAGGCTCTTAACTGCAGTCTTCAGTTGTTCTTCGTTTGTGGTTCTTTCTTCCTTTAGTTTTGCAATCAGCAAGTGAAATGCATGCTCAATTGGGTTGAGATCAGATGTTTGATTAGGCCATTGCAGAATATTCCACTTCTTTTCCTTCAAAAGCTCCAGGGTTGCTTTTGCAGTGTGTTTTGGATCACTGTCCATCTGCACTGTGAAGCGCCGTCCAATCAACTTTGCTACAATTGGCTGAATCTGGGCTGAGCGTATATCTACCGGCTACTTCTAACTTCTGTCACATAATCAATAAACATCAATGACCCAGTGCTAATGAAAGCCATGCATGCCCATGCCATTACAATGCCTCCACTATGTTTTACAGATGACGTTGTGTGCTTTGGATCATGAGCTTTTCCAAGCCTTCTCCACACCTTTTTCTTTCCGTCATTCTGGTACAGATTAATCTTAGTTTCCTTAGTGTCATCTGTCCAAAGAATGCTTTTCCATAACTGGTCTGCCTTTTTTTAGATGTTTTTTGGCAAAGTCTAATCTAATCTTTCTATTCTTCAGGCTTATGAATGGTTTGCACCTTGTGGTGAACCCTCTGTATTTGCTCTTGTGAAGTCTTCTCATGTTTGTAGACTTTTTCAATGATACACCCACCTCCTGGAGAGTGTTCTTCACTTGTCTGGATGTTGGGAATGGGTTTTGCTTTATCATTAAGAGCATCCTGCGAACATCCACCACTGTTGTCTTTCGTGGACATCCAGGCCTTATGTTGCTGAGCTCACCAGTGCATTCTTCTTTCCTCACCATGTACCATACTGTTGATTTGGCCATTCCTAATGTTGCTGCTATCTCTCTAATGGATTTGTTTCATTTTTGAAGCCTACAATGGCCCAGGGCTCGAGTCCTGCAGGAGCGCATGGGAACAGCGTTCCGAGAGAGAGAGAGAGAAGAGAGAGAAGAGAGAGAAGAGAAGAGAAGAGAAGAGAAGAGAAGAGAAGAGAAGAGAAGAGAAGAGAAGAGAAGAGAAGAGAAGAGAGAGAGAGAGAGAGAGACCTTTAGTGCTACTGAGCAAAATCCATATAGGTATAAATCAGTCTATTTTGCAAAGAAATATGTGACAGATTCAGGGTTTTAATGATGTTGTGTCCAACTGATCTAAATCATGCCAATACTGCAAATTTGGAACTCAATGTATACATAACCCACCATAGTACCCACCAGCAGTACTCGCCAGCAGTACCCACCAACAGTACCAGTCAGCAGTACTAAAGCAAACTGTTGGAGCTATATAAATCCTGTATAATAATAAGTACTCGCCAGCAGTACCCACCAACAGTACCAGCCAGCAGTACCCACCAACAGTTCCAGCCAGTAGTACCCACCAACCAACTAGCCTCCAGCAGTACCTACTAGCAGTACCCGTCAGCAGTACCCACCAGCATTTCCCTCCAGTAGTACTAGCCATCAGAACCCACTAGCAGTATTAGTCGCCATTCGACAGCGCAGCACTACTTGGATTATACAAAGTATATATTTTTTTGCTCCTGCATACAATTCAAATCCTGTGGTACATCTGCATAATCACAATATCAAGGGAGCAGCTGTAAATATGAGGAAAAGATAGCCAGTGCCCAATTTTCACCCGATTCCTGCTCAGGCCAATTTTCAGCTTTCAGCGCTCCCACACTTTGAATGACAATTACAGTCATGCAACACTGTACCCAAATTACATTTTTATAATTTTAGAGCTTTCTTTTTAGTGTTATTTATTTAGTTAGAGCTTTATTTTAGTGATATTTAATCACCACTGGGTTGAATTTTTTTTTGCTAAATAAACGAAAAGACTAAAAATTAAAAAAAAAAAAAAGGGTTTTCTTGGTATGGTACTAACCACTCAAGCCCGGAGGATTTGGCTGCTCAAAGACCAGGGCCTATTTTGGGATTCGGCACTGTGTAACTTTAACGGACAATTGCGCGGTCGTGCGACACTGTACCCAAATTAAATTGACGTCCTTTTTTTCCCACAAGCAGAGCTTTCTTTTGGTGGTATTTGATCACCTGTGCGATTTTTACGCTATAAACAAAAAAAGAGCAACAATTTTGAAAAAATTATATTTTTCACATTTTTTTATATGAAATTCCCCCCCCCCCAAAAAAAAATGTAAAAATCAAAATTTTTTAACATTTTAGGCCAATTTGTTTTTGCTACATATTTTTGGTAAAAAAAAAAAAAATCGCAATAAGCGTTTTTGAATTGGTTTGCGCAAAAGTTATTGCGTTTACTAACTACGGGAAAGATTTATGTCATTTTTATAGTTTTTTTTTTAAATAGTAATGGCGGCGATCTGCGATTTTTTTTTTTTTTGCGGGACTGTGACATTGCGGCGGACAGATCGGACCCTTGACTGACATTTTTGACACTTTTGGGGGTACCAGTGACATTACTACAGTAATCAGTGCTATACATATGCACTGTTACTGTAAAAATGACACTGGCAGGGAAGGGGTTAACTTTATTGGTGATCAGTGGGTTAAATGTATCCCTAGGGGTGTGATTCTAACTGTGGGGGGCGTGGCTTGTGATGTAACCACAGAGACATACAATCCTACATAGCAGGATCATATAGTGTCTGCAGTTACATCAGGGAGAATGACAGATGGCTGTGTTTACATCAGCCGTCTGCCTTTCTTCCTCTCCAGTGGGAGATCGCGAGTGGACATCGGAGCTGCCGGTCACTAGCGCGGGAATGTCAGGGAACGAGCGGAGGCAGGAGCTCTCCCCCTAGAGGCTCGTGGGCGAGTGACGTACCGGTACGTCACTTTGCCCAGGAGGGGCTGACCGCCGCAGTATATAGTCGTGAGGCAGACGGCAAGGGGTTAAATTTTGCAAATAAGTAATCTTTCTTTAGAAATTGAGGACAAAATATATTCTGCTCCAGCAGACGTCGATGACGAAACGCGTAGGGCGGGTCCATTGCGTCACAGCGTCACTTCCGGTTTGAGACTCTACCGCCGTGGAACGCGGAAGCTTCCCGGCGATTGCAACTGATGCGAGGCAGCTACCACGGCTCCATACAGTGAGTGGATGCTACGTTCTTTTCACTGCAGTTTATGATTGTATACTTCACGAGGCTCCCCCTTTCTTCTTCCCCCCATATGGATATTCGCCAATTGGTGCTTGGCTGATTGTGGAGAGGGGACCTGTGAGGATCCATCTTGCCTGAACATTTGCTTAGGGCAGGTTGTATATACAGCGCGACACCTAGTGGTCACACAGGTGATTGCAGCTGGTTTTCTTTTTGTTGGTTTATTTTCACTAGGGTTAAATCCCTGACTTCACCTTTTTTCACTTAAATGGTTTCTACTGGCATGCTGCACCCTTGACAGTAACATTGCCAGAAGTACTCACCAATATTTGTTTTTTTCTCACAGTTGATGATTTTATTATTTGTATATCACAATAAATAAAAAACACTGTCTATGCTATTTATTTGTTGCACTTTAGCACTTTCTGGGTTTTATCCATCACATACCAGGTTAATTTATTTATAATCACTTGATACACAGTGTATATATCTTTATTCTTTTGGTTTTATGGGATACACCCCCTCATTTTAATATGGATTATAAGAGATTGCACTTTATTTTTATCTAAATATTTATTTGCACTAGGTAGCGCCGTTTACAACCTTTCTTTGCACTCCACTAATTTCTTGACCCCTTTTGGGGTTTGGTTGTTGGCCGCTTACACCTGTTACTCCTTCACGCTTCACCGCACACTCCATAGCGCTGGTCAATTCTTGCTTTTATATAAAATATATTCTACCACCTTTCTTTGGCAAAAATAACCCAAATCAGTGTATATTATTTAGTCTGTAGGAAACTTATAGAGTCTACAACTATGGTATATATTTTTGAAAAATCGATCAGTCCTGTTGTACTGACGGCCTATCTAAATTCTTGACGCCCTAAAGTTCCAGGACAGTACATATACTCCCCAAATTACCCCTTTTTAGAAAGTAGACAGTCTAAAGTAAGAGGCATGGTGATTTTTTTCCCCCTTTTTTGGAAAAGGAAGAAATTAAATACTTTTGTTTTTTTAACATACGGTCATTAGAGCAGTACATCATCAGATGACTGGTGTTGTCAGTGATCAGGGACACTGACTGGTAACAGTATTATAAGAAAATGTTAAACATTTTTTTTTTTTTACATACTGTGGCCAGATCAGTGCAGTTACCATAGGAGATGATCACTGTTTTTTTTATTTTTACACTATGATTGCTGAAAACAGTGATGATCACTGTTATAAGCAGTCATTTTTATCAATGGCATCCATTCATTTGATGTGTACTATTAACAGCTGTGATTGGCCACAGCTATCACATGGTACAGATGCACTGTGATTGGTCCTGTCTGTACCACTGTGACCAATCACAGACATCAATACAATAGTACAATAGTAAACAATGAATGGCTATGAATTAAAGCCATTCACTGTGTACAACTGTCATGTGATCGCTGTGATTGGGGTGCCATCCCTGCATTCTTGCTATTTGCACAACCTGCCAATCAATTCAGGCGGGCGTGGATGAGCGGGACACACTGGTATTCTTCTGACTGTCACACAGCCCTTTCAGTCACTGGTGGGCAGAAGAAAACAGGATTTCCCCTGCTGTCAATCAGCCCGTTCAGTGATTGGTGGGCAGGACAGACAAGGTCTTCCCATTGTAGGAAGTGGTAAGGTAATTAAAGTAGAACTAAAAGCAAAACTTTTTTGGTTTTGTTTAGAGTGTAGATGAAATAAAACACCTGTTTTTATTGCTGTTTGTGTCTCCATTAGGGAGATTCATCCACTCTGTTTGTCTTGTTTACCATTAACATTGAAAGTGAAAGTAAAAGAAAATCCCACATTTTCCTCTCTTCCTGGTTGTCCCCCAGAAAGTTAATAGAAGTTAACTTCCAATATGGAGTTCTGGTGACCTGAGGCCCCCAAGGGATTCCCTTATTTTCAGGGATTTCCTCTCACTTCCTGTTTTGGCTATGGGAAGTGAATGTAAATCTCCCCAATGGGACACAGCTGGCAAAAAAGAAAAAAAGTCTAACAGGGATTATAACCCTCCATTACTCTATCCAAAAAAAAAAAAAAAGCTTTACCTCAATACTCAGAAAAAGTTACAAATAGGCATTTAAAGTGGCTGCAGATGGAGAGGTAATTGCAGCCACTGGTCTTATGATAAGGAAATCAGGGGGAGCAAGCCCTAGAATTTAGAATAAGAGAAGAGAATTATTCATTGGCTGCAGGACCAATTGAAAGAAGAAAGATCATTGTAACATCATCATAAATCATTTGCAAAAAGTGCTTATACATTTCTGCTTGGAGTTAGGCTTTAAGGTTATACAAGTAGTAATAGGGCGATCCTTCTGGCTGAGCAGTGTGGTAGAGGTGTGTAAATTACAAGATTGCAATATTTTATCTATACCTGATTTAGAAAAAGTTTTTTTTTTTTTAGAAAAGTTTTTTTTTTTTTTTTAGAAAAAGTTGTATTTCTTATTTTTTTATTGTTTAGTCTGAATTATAATAAATGAATAAAATATACACAAAACACCACACCTTCCCTTCAAGTGTATCTCTTCCCTTCATACAGCTAAAAGTTAAGAATCAATAAAAATGAAAAAGAACGGTGCTTGATTAAGGTGAAAAGGTGCTGTCACTTACCTCCGATTCCACACTGTCACAGAGGAAATAGTCACTGCAAGAAGTACAGCTTATATACACTGTGACCATAACCTCTCTTATCAGGTTATTTGGCAAAGCACAGGCTTGTAAAACTTAATGTGGGATTGATTGCATTTCTGAAGACTGCATGTTACTAATTAACCGACTAGATTAATCAAAATCAATTTAGTGCAAACTAATGGAAAAATGTTTCATTGGATAATAAAAACATATTTACTTGATTATATCTCCACTGATTTTTCTAGTGCAGGTTGAGAGATACCAATAAATCAACAAAAATAACTCTTTCATGCTTCATACAGAATAAGAGCCTGTCTAATAATCAGCAAACACAACATAAGCAAAGAAATTTATCAAGGGGGCTGCGCTATACTGCAATTTGGCCCTCCAAGTGACATACTATCATAAATCAAAGCATATTGATACTTATGGCTTCACACCACATTGCCCTGTGAATGATGGAACACAAAATGAAGTATCAGACTCTTTAAAGTAGATCTAAACTAAATTACTAAAATCTCATATAAAATGTATTATGTACTTTCATGTATTTCAAAAAGTGTTTAAATCTGCAGCTTTGATTAACCACTTGCCTATTGGGTACTTTCATCCCCTTCCTGCCAGGCCAATTTTCAGCTTTCAATGGTGCCTCACTTTGAATGACAGTTGCGCGGTCATGCAGCACGGTACCAAAGATAGAGCTTTCTTTTGGCTGGATTTAACCAGTTGCCGACCAGCCACCGTAGTTTTACTGCGACAGGTCAGCTCTATGCAAAATGACATACTTGTACGTTGCTTCATAAAACAGAGAGTGGCGGCGTGTGCACGCGCCGATTGACTAGAGGGGGAGCCAGTCAGCGGATTCGGTGGACGCGATGTCTGCTGGACAACCGCGATTGCTCCCCTTGGAGACAGAACGGCGGTCTGCTGATGTAAACAAGGCAGACCGCTGTTCTGGCAGAGATGAAGGCAGGGATCCTGTGTTCCTCCTATTTAGGAACACAGATCTCGGTGTTCATCCAGTGAATACAACCCCCACACAGTTAGAAAGCATCCCCTAGTGACACACCTAATGCTTTGATCGCCCCTGGTGTTAACCCTTTCCCTGCCAGTGTCATTAGTACAGTAACAGTGCATATTTTTAGCACTGATTACTGTATTAGTGTCACTGGTCCCCTCAAAAGTGTCAGTTAGGTGTCTGATCTGTCTGCCGCAATGTCGCAGTCCTGCTAAAAATCGCTGATTTACGCTATTACTAGTAAAAAAAAGAAAATGACATAAATCTATCCCCTAGTATGCAGACGTGATAACCTTTCAGCAAACCAATCAATATACACTTACTGGGATTTTTTTCTAACCAAAAATCCGTGACAGAATACATATTGGCCTAAATTGATGAAAAAATGCTTTATAACAGAAAGTAAAAAACATTATTTTGCTTTTCAGAATTGTCGCTCTTTTTTTGTTTATAGCGCAAAAATAGAAACTGCAGAGGTGATCAAATACCACCAAAAGAAAGCTCTATTTGTGGGAAAAAAGGACGTCAATTTTATTTGGGTATAGTGTGGCATGACCGCGCAATTGTTAAATTGTTAACCGCTTCCATACAGAGCAGTTAGACCCCCTTCCTGCCCAGACCAATTTTCTGCTTTCAGCACTCTCACACTTTGAATGACAATTGCTTGGTCATGCTACACTGTAACCAAACAAATATTTTATCATTTTTTTTTCACACAAATAGAGCTTTCTTTTGGTGGTATTTGATCACAACTGGGTTTTTTTTTTTTTTTCGCGATATAAGTAAAAAAAGAGCAAAAATTTTGAAAAAAAAGAACACTTTTTTTTAGTTTCTATTATAAAATTTTGCAAAAAATTAATTTTTCTTCATACATTTGGGCCAAAATTTATACTGCTACATATCTCTGGTAAAATTAACCCAAATTAGTGTATATTATTTAGTCTGTGTGAAAGTTATTGAGTCTAGAAGCTATGGTACCAATTACTGAAAATTGGTCACACCAGATGTACTGACGGCCTATCTCCTTTCTTGAGGCCCTGAAATGTCAGGACAGTACAAATACCCCCCAAATGACCCCTTTTTGTAAAGTAGACAGTCCAAGGTATTTAGTAAGAGGCATGGTGAGTTTTTTAAAGTTATAATTTTTTTCCCACAATTCTTGGGAAAATTAAGACATTTTTTTTCCTTTTTTCCCCACAAAGTTGTCAATTTATAAGCTATTTCTAACACATAGAATGTACACAGCAAAAATTACACCCCAAAATACATTCTACTACTCCTCCTGAGTATGGTGATACCACATGTGTGAGACTTTTACACAGCCTGGCCACAAAAAGAGACTCTACAGCCAAGTAGCACCTTCAGGCGTTCTAGGAGCATAAATACACATAAAACTTTCTTACTACCTATCACACTTTTAAAAGACCCTAGAGCACAAATACAATGGAAAAGTCCACAAAATGACCCAATTTTGGAAAGAAAACACTCCAACGTATATTCTATGAGGCATTATGGGTCGTTTGAACATGTAATTTTTTTCCACAAGTTTTTGGAAAATGTGGGAAAAAAATAAAAACTTTTTTTTTTTACACAAAGTTGTCAATTTATAGGATATACCTAACACATAGCATGTACACAGCAAAAATGACACCCCAAAATACATTCTGCCACTCCTCCTGAGTATGGCAATACCACATGTGTGAAACTTTTTCACAGCCTAGACATATAGAGGGGCCCAACATCTAAGGAGCACCATCATGCATCCTAGCCACTCGCCTAGGCCTATTTTTGACATTTGGTGTTTACAAGTTAAAATCTGTTTTTTTTGCTATAAAACTACTTAGAACCCCCAAACATTATATCTTTTTTTAGCAGAGACCCTAGAGAATAAAATGGAGATTATTGCAATATTTTTTATCACACCGTATTTGCGCAGCGGTCTTTCAAACGCAATTTTTTTGGAAAAAATGGATTTTTGTAAAATCTTACCGTAAAATCCTTTTCTCTTAGCTCATTGACAGACGTAGTCCTCGGTGATACACCACCTTCGGGTTATGTTGCCTCCACAGGAGCAGGACTAGACAGGAAATTAAAAAGCTCTGGCCACACCCTAGGGGCAGTCCCAGAGGGTATATCCTCTCTCTCCCTGCCTCAGCAAATCAGTTATGTGAAAAAGCAGTCTTTAGAGATTTTAACCCAACTCAAAAAACAGAGGGGCGGGGACTACGTCTGTCAATGAGCTAAGAGAAAAGGATTTTACGGTAAGATTTTACAAAAATCCATTTTTCTCTAGCGCTCATTGACAGACGTAGTCCTCGGTGATACACCACCTTCGGGACGTCCCAGAGCAGTATCACAACTGAGGGGTGGGAAAATTAAATCAAATCCCAATCTAGAAGGCCCAACCGGTGCCAACTAGAAGTTTACAATGCTCATCCTTAATGATGAGACTCAACAAAAAAAGAGAAAAAATTTTTTTTTTTTTTTTTTTTTCAAACAGAAAAAAACCCTCGAGGTAGACCACCGGTCTCCTCAAATTGCGGCCTGCAAAACCTTGCGGCCAAATGAGGCATCCGCCGATGCCGTCACATCAATTTTATAGAATTTTGTAAAGGTATGTACCGACGACCAGGTGGCCGCCTTACATACCTGGACCACTGACGCCTGATGGCGAAAGGCCCAGGAAGTACTGAGCGCTTGAGTGGAGTGCGCCCTAACAGGGAACGGAGGACTCTGACCCTTAATAGAATAAGCCTGTACCACCGTCTGTCTAATCCATTTGGCAATGGTCGCGGCAGATGCAGGCAAACCCTTTCTGGGGCCATCCGTGATCACAAAAAGTGAATCCGTCTTACGGAATGATTCCGTAGCTTTCAGGTATACCCTGATTGCCCGAACCACATCTAAGGAATGCAACGCATGTTCCCGATGATGCTTGGGCTGAGGACACAAGGAAGGTAGTACAATATCTTCATTCAGATGAAAATCTGAAACCACCTTAGGAAGAAAAGATGGCTTAGGATGAAGTACTACCTTATCCCTATGAATCACTAGGTATGGGGACTGGCATGATAATGCAGCCAGTTCTGACACCCTGCGAGCAGAAGTAATAGCCACCAAGAAGGCCACCTTCTGGGATAAAGTAAGCAAGGGAATCTCCCTGATGTTTTCAAAGGGAGGTTTCTGTAGAACCGACAAAACCAAATTAAGATCCCAGGGCGGTAAGGGCGCGCGGACTGGAGGAGCCAGGTGCCGCACCCCCTGGATGAAATTCCGCACCAAGGATTTGGTAGCTAAAGGCTTCTGAAAGAAGATTGCTAATGCTGAAACTTGACCCTTGATGGTGCTCAAGGCTAGCTTCTGCTCAACCCCTTGTTGCAAAAGGGCCAATATTCGAGTCACCGAATAGGTACGTGGAGGAAATCCTAAAGATTCGCACCACGCAATATAAGTCTTCCATGTGTGATAATAGACTTTGCTGGAAGTCGCTTTCCTTGCTTTAATAAGGGTAGGAATGACTGAAGTAGACAAACCTCTGTCCTTCAGTACTTGGGTCTCAATGGCCAGGCCATTAAACCCAGCGACTGTAAAGCATGATGGTAAATTGGTCCTTGAGACCACAGACACTCCCTGAGACGAAGTTCCCACGGAACGTCTACGACTAACATGTCCAAGTCGGCCAGGCCGGCTTGAGGAGGCCAGCCTAGAATTTCTAGGACCACTGGCGCTGATAGAATCTGAACCAGGCGTCCCTAGAGGTATCTGGCCCCGACCATCCGAGAAAGTCTGGTCGTTTCTGTTCCCACACATTTATCAGATACCTGATAGTTATCAGGAAAGGTGATCTTTTCTGGTTGAACCTCAGGGACCGAAGTCACCCGACTAGAGGCTACTTGGCCTATCTGGTCAACCAGATCCGATTCCTGTGAGGTATTGGGACTAATCTTAGGAAAAGGTAAAGGGAAAGATCTATTCAGGGAACGGTAACTACCGCTTCCTGTAGTACTTAAATGTTGGAAGGGAAGAATCGCACCGGTAGTAGTGGTTGATGCTCGATCTAATGTCCTGAATACCGGTGAAAACGTCCCCCCACCCTGAAACCGGGTGGGGGCGCACCTTCAGGCTGTGTACTCCTTTGCTTCGGGTTTGGCTGGGTTGGTCCTTTGCTTGTCCGACCAGCCCTTCTTGAACCCTCCTGGAGGAATCTTGCCTTTCCCGCTAGTACCAGCCGGGCGCCCTTTATGGGTGGTAAAGAAAGGTCCTCGCTTGTTGCGAGGTCCCTTAGCTTTAGCAGCCTGTGGCAAAAAAGTGCTCTTGCCCCCAGTGGCATCCTTAATGATTTCATCTAGGTTGGCCCCAAATAGACGATTCCCCTGAAAAGGGAGATTAGTCAAGGTCTTTTTGGAACCTAGGTCAGCTGACCAGCATTTTAACCACAGCACACGTCTGAGGATCACCGCTGACTTAGATGCATGCCCTAATAGGGGAGTAGTGTCCAAGGCTGCGTCACAGATAAACTGTAGCCCTTGTATAATCTGTTCCATCAAATCAGATGTCTCCTGGGGAATATCTTTTCCCCTAAGATCTTGGCGTACCATTTTCGCCCATTCCGTAAGTGTCTGGGAAACTAGACCAATAACAATTACTGGTCTAAATGCTGACCTTATCAGAGAGAAGATGGTGCGGGACTCTGCTTCCATCTATCGATCCACCGGATCCTTAAAGGACGAAGTGTCCTCCACTGGAATAACCGTGGCTTTATTCAGCCTGGAAATAGGTGGATCCACCACTGGTGGTACCGTCCATTTCTTAATGATGGATTCCTCAAATGGATAGCGTCTAGCAATACGCTTGGAAATAGTAAAGGTACGTTTAGAATGCTCCCATTCTCCTTTAATCTGATTACCGAAACATTTGGGTACAGGAAAAACCTTCACCGTTTTGATGGGCTTATTAGTACCAAAGGGAATCTCTGTTTCAGTTGCCTCTGCCGGTAAAGCCTCAAGTTTTAAGGTTTCCTGCACTGCCACAACTAGTGCGTCCACCAATGCTTCTTCCTGAATTATAGCAGGAGAAGAAGCGTCCTCCTCACTGTCTGAGGGGGCTTTACCTGGGATAACAGCCCTTGCAGAGGAACCTGCAACTGCAGTGACCATCTCTGAATCAGAGTCAGAGGTGTCAGATAGTATAGGGGTAGGCGGGGGTCGCTTCCTTGACCCCCGTCCCTGACAGGCCACCTCCACCCGAGCCACCATAGACTCCAAAATTGCTGTAAATGACTCTATACTCTGTGCACCGGCGGGTCTCGTGGCCCCCTCGAGGGAAACAGGTGGGGGAATATGTGTGGCAGGGTCCATGATAATTCCAGTCACTTCCTGGATAATATAATTCAAAAATAAAAAACTTTTTTTTTTTTTTTTTCAGACCCCCAGCGCCACAAAAGCCCCTTAGTGTTACCTGCTAGGGATCCCTATCGATCGAGAGAGAGAGAGAGAGAGATAGACCCCCAGGCTCACCACTTGATGCTCAGAGTTTAACTGCAACAGGTTACAGCGCTGTCTTGACAAACAGGAAGTCTTTTGGCTGGCTGCCCAGGAAGAAAGGAGGCGGCTCCGCCCCTCTGCACGCCTTCCGGCGCCTCCCCCAAGCTCCACGAGGTGTTTGGATCACCTCAAACATGGCCGCCCCCATGCTGGAGACACGAGGCTACGCCAAAATGGCGGCTCGTGCGATCCAGAAAAAAAAAAATGGCGGCGGCCTGTACTGAATAGCGGTGTGCTGCAGGGCACACAACACTCTCTCTGCATGGGGATATGGCGTGGTTGGCGGTACCGGCCCTGGCGGACCGCATGGCCATACGGGAGGCCTGCTAATAGCTGGAGATCTGATTAGGAAGGCAGTCTACATGTCCGTGGCTTCTGACTGGTAGGTAGCTTATTCTTAACACCGTAAGATTCCCAGAATGCCACAGATTACATCTTTTTAACATGTATACAATTAGATTGTTAGCTCCCAAACCAAGCCTCCTGGCTTTTTGCACATAAAATCACACTCAAAGTAGGAGGATCTGTGTCATGTTATAGGATAGAGAGGGACTCTATCTTACCATACAGAGAGGGGGCCCGCGTTCACCACAAGACCCGTCAGGGGAAAAGGGGGAACATACTACTCACCATACCGGAACCAGGCGGGCACCAACTCCTGACAGTACCCCTCTCCACCGGGGCGGGAGGGCTGTCGACCGATATGGACGCCGTGACTCATGGTCTTTGGCGTTTCAGCGAGACGTTTAACTCGCGTGGACAGTCCTTTAATGGGACTTTGTCGCGGCCGACCCAGCGCGGAGCTATGGCCTGCACGCGCTCGTAGGCTGAACTGGGGTGACCACCGGATCTCAACATCCAGCCCGTCGCCCAGTTCAGCTTTCTTGCTTGAAGATCTCACAGGAACACTGGAGAAAAAAAGCTGTCTAAAAAATCCTTTAAGAAAAAATTCTTGCCAGGACCTAAGATCCCAGCAAGGTGTCTAGGTCCTTACTCCTAACTAGACAGAAAATAACTGATTTGCTGAGGCAGGGAGAGAGAGGATATACCCTCTGGGACTGCCCCTAGGGTGTGGCCAGAGCTTTTTAATTTCCTGTCTAGTCCTGCTCCTGTGGAGGCAACATAACCCGAAGGTGGTGTATCACCGAGGACTACGTCTGTCAATGAGCGCTAGAGAAAAATACTTTTTTGAATTAAAAAATAAGAAACCAGTAAAGCCCAATTTTTTTCCATAATGTGAAAGATAATGTTACGCCGAGTAAATAGATACCCAACATGTCATGCTTCAAAATTGAGCGCTTATGGAATGGCGACAAACTTTGGTACTTAGAAATCCCCATAGGCGACACTTTAAAAATTTCTACAGGTTGCCATCTTAGAGTTACAGAGGAGGTCTAGGGCTCAAATTATTGCTCTTGCTCTAACGATCGTGGCGATACCTCGCATGTGTGGTTTGAACACCATTTACATATGTGGGCGGGGTTTCCGTATGCGTTCGCTTCTGCGTGTGAGCTCACGGGGACAGGGCGCTTTAATGTTTTTTTTTTTTTACTATTTATTTTATTTATTATTTTTATTTTTACACCGTTTTAAAAAAAATAAATAAAAAAATGATCATTTTTATTTCTATTACAAGGAATGTAAACATTCCTTGTAATAGAAAAAGGCACGACAGGACCTCTTTTTTGTGAGATCTGGGGTCAAAAAGTCCTCAGATCTCACAAGTACACTAAAAGATAGAAAAAAAATAAAATAAAATAAAATGAAAAAAAAAAAAAAAAGGGACCTTTAAACCGGTTGCTAGGCAACGACATTTGCCGTAGCTCTGGTCCTCCAAGACCATAGAGTCGAGTGAGGGCAAGCTTGCCCTCACTCGACATCCTGTCTGTGAGGATCCGGGACCGGATCACTTTCCCCGCTGCCGGCGGGACCGGTAAGCGGGGAGAAGGACCGGAACGCGGCGGGAGGGGGGGGGCACCTCTTCCGCCATCCCGGAAAGGTGATCCCGCGGCGAATCCACCGCTGGGACCACCCTTATCGGAAAGCCAACTGTCCACCATTTAAAAAAATACCAGGGTTATGGCAGCTATCTGCTGCCATAACACCGGTATTTAGGTTTAAACGGAGGACGTATATAAACCTTTTTGGACTTGGACATGGTGGCTGTATGAAGGGTGACAGGTACTCGGGTACTTTGCTGGGCAGGTGACAGGTACTCGAGTACTCCGATAGGCAGGTGACAGGTACTCGGGTACTCTGATGGGCAGGTGACAGGCAGGTGATGGGTACTGATGAGTAGTACTGATACTGCACTGATGGGTATGGATGATCAGTACTGATACTGATAGGTGATAGGTACTGATGAGTAGTGATGGGTACTGATGAGCAGGTGGCAAGTACTCAGATACTTCAGGTGTCAGGTACTCTGATGAGCAGGTGGAAGGTACTCGGGTACCCTGATGGGTAGGTGACAGGTACTTGGGTACTCTGATGGGTAGTTGACAGGTACTCGGGTACTCCGATGACGGGTACTCGGGTACTCTGGTGACAGATACTCAAAGTACACGAGTACCTGTCATCAGAGTACCTGAGTACCTGTCATCAGAGTACCTGAGTACCTGTCATCAGAGTACCCGAGTACCTGTCATCAGAGTACCCGAGTACCTGTCATCAGAGTACCCGTCATCAGAGTACCCGAGTACCCATCATCAGAGTACCCGTCATCAGAGTACCCGAATACCCGTCATCAGAGTACCCGATTACACGTCATCAGAGTACCCGTCATCAGAGTACCCGAATACCTGTCACCAGCCCATCAGAGTACCCGAGTACCTCTCTGTATCCCATCAGAGTACCCGAGTACCTGTCACCTACCCATCAGATTACCCGAGTACCTGTCACCAGCCCATCAGAGTACCCGAGTACCTGATGGGCTGGTGACAGGTACTCGGGTACTTTGATGGGCTAGTGACAGGTACTCGGGTACTTTGATGGGCTAGTGACAGGTACTTTGATGGGCTAGTGACAGGTACTTTGATGGGCTAGTGACAGATGCTCTTTATTGGGGGGGGGGGCAATCAGTGTGTTTGGGGTGCACTGTATTTGGTAACTAGCTGTTACCACAATCTCCTCCTCACACAGGATCAGTGTGTGAGGAGGAGAACACGGTGACAGCTAGTTACCGTGTTCTCTGTTGACATTTGTGACCGTCTGTGATTGGACACAGCCGGTCACGTGGTAAAAAGCCAATTTCATTGGCTCTTTAGGGGTTGGGAGGTGTTAGTATGGGGCGCTACCACCTTGCACAGCGAATTTCTTCGTTGTATGTGATCCAAAATTGAAAGTGCACAGTGCTTATTGGTGAGCGGATATTGTGCAGATAAAATGTTTTATTGTTAAAATCTTAAATGTGCAATATGGTGCAAATATATAAAAAGATGGTACTTTATTGTGTGCCGATTGGATTGTACCGTCTATGTATCACTCATCGGATGTAAACAATCATATATAAGTGACAAGTGCAAAAAAAGTGCTAAGTGCAAAAAAAGTGCTAAGTGCAATTGAGTGATTTAAGCAGTAAATTCTTTATTGTGGCCTCCTGTTATAGAGGAAACTGACATCCGTGGTGAATATTACAAACACTATGCAGTGTAAAGTGAGAGAATAAAACGCCTGTTGCGCGTGTTGAGAGTGAGGAGTGCTAATAACGTGGGTAAAGCACTTACCAATATCCTCTCCCTTCTCACTCTAGTATACTGTGTCTCCCTTCTCCTGATGCCTGTAAGAGCTGGTTGTTCCGCACATATGGTTGCGCTTGCATCTAGGGAGTCAGTGTACAAAAGACCAAGAGAGCTTCCATTGCGTAGTATAGTACAACATTGAGGGAAAAAATAGTAGCGACTCACTGTTAGGAAGTTCCCCGTCAGCTTGTTTGGTGTGTCTCCAGTGTTCGGCCGCGCGGTGCTTCCGCGTTCCACCGGCTGGAGCCACCTAACCGGAAGTGACGTATGACGCTGCTTTGCCGCTCTACGCGTTTCGTCACTGCGACGTCATCCGGGGCGGTACTAGGCTACGTACTCCCGGAGCTTATATAGACCTGCGTATCCTAGCGACCATTATGTGTACCTCCGCCATCTTGGTACCCTCACGCGAGTCATACCGGCGACCATCTTGGTTCCATTGGATATAATGGTCCACACATGCCGGATCCTGAGTTTGTTTGCATCACGTGAACTTCCTTATACAGCGGTCCCCACATATTAAATGCATACATCTCATAAACTTAAAAGTGACAGTGATTGGTGAATCTTAAAAACATGCCATAAAGTGCTGAGAGATGAGCCGGGTGGGTGATCCGCTTTTAAATAGAGAAAAAATATAAAAAATAAAATAAAACTTTTATTATGAACACATAAAAAATTAAAAAATTAAAACAGAGTTTAGAATTGAATAAAATACTTAATTGGAGGGTCATATCGGGTGTGCAAATTTCGGATAATTCCGTAGAGGGTATTAGAAAGCCGTGTTGGCTGAATGAGACTGGGCACACACAACAGCATAGCCTCAAGTCCCGTTAATGGAGGAGAGGAGTTGGATAATATGTGTGGAGGAGGAACCATAAGATTTAGGTTGGAGGAGAGAATTACAGACTTGTTGTTATGTTGGAGTAGTGGAAAACCATTGCGGAGGGGTAAAATATCGGCATAAAAACGCATGAGATCTTGTGCGTCAAGGTGCCTTAAAATGTGAAAACCCATAAAAAACCCTAAAGTCTAAAAATAAAAATTAGAAAATTATGGTGGAGATATAAAGTCGCATGGGGTCACATGTGCTAAAACTGCATAAAAACTGCATGGAAACCATATACCTTCTAAAACTTTTAAGATTGTAAAAATCATAAAAGTCGGGAGGATCATTAAGAAGGTGCTGGATAAGTGCTGGATGTTCTTAAAAGTGCTAAAAAAATTGCTACTAAAAATTGCTACTAAAAAATCATAAAAGGCCATGGTGTTAAAAATCAGTGATAAAACAGTTCAAATCAATGTCTATGTTAAGGCCTTCAGGCTGAAGTGATTGCAATAAGTATATCCACTTTGTCTCATTACGGGATACATTGATTTTCTTGTTGCTGCCCCTCCAGTCATTCCTAATTTTATCAATTGCATAGAAGGTCATGACTGAGGGGTCTTTTGCGTGGGCTATCTTGAAATGACGTGACAGACTATGCATGTCAAAGCCCTTTTTTATATTTTTCACGTGTTCCCTTATCCTTACAAACAATGGACGAGTGGTTCGACCCACATATTGCAATTTGCAAGGACATTCAACCACATACAGTGGGTACGGAAAGTATTCAGACCCCCTTAAATTTTTCACTCTTTGTTATATTACAGCCATTTGCTAAAATCATTTAGGTTCATTCTTCTTCCTCGTGAATGTACACATAGCACCCCATACTGACAGAAAAACACAGAATTGTTGACATTGTTGCAGATTTATTAAAAAAGGAAAACTGAAATATCACATGGTCCTAAGTATTCAGACCCTTTGCTGTGACACTCATATATTTAACTCAGGTGCTTTCCATTTCTTCTGATCATCCTTGAGATGGTTCTACACCTTCATTTGAGTCCAGCTGTGTTTGATTATACTGATTGGACTTGATTAGGAAAGCCACACACCTGTCTATATAAGACCTTCCAGATCACAATGCATGTCAGAGCAAATGAGAATCATGAGGTCAAAGGAACTGCCTGAAGAGCTCAGAGACAGAATTGTGGCAAGACACAGATCTGGCCAAGGTTACAAAAAGATTTCTGCTGCACTTAAGGTTCCTAAGAGCACAGTGGCCTCCATAATCCTCAAATGGAAGACGTTTGGGATGACCAGAACCCTTCCTAGAGCTGGCCGTCCGGCCAAACTGAGCTATCGGGGGAGAAGAGCCTTGGTGAGAGAGGTAAAGAAGAACCCAAAGATCACTGTGGCTGAGCTCCAGAGATGCAGTCAGGAGATGGGAGAAAGTTGTAGAAAGTCAACCATCACTGCAGCCCTCCACCAGTCGGGGCTTTATGGCAGAGTTGTCAGGCGGAAGCCTCTCCTCAGTGTAAGACACATGAAAGCCTGCATGGAGTTTGCTAAAAAAACACCTGAAGGACTCCAAGATGGTGAGAAATAAGATTCTCTGGTCTGATGAGACCAAAATAGAACTTTTTGGCCTTAATTCTAAGCGGTATGTGTGGAGAAAACAAGGCACTGCTCATCACCTGTCCAATACAGTCCCAACAGTGAAGCATGGTGGTAGCAGCATCATGCTGTGGGGGTGTTTTTCAGCTGCAGGGACAGGACGACTGGTTGCAATCGAGGGAAAGATGAATGCGGCCAAGTACAGGGATATCCTGGACAAAAACCTTCTCCAGAGTGCTCTGGACCTCAGACTGGGCCAAAGGTTTACCTTCCAACAAGACAATGACCCTAAGCACACAGCTAAAATAACGAAGGAGTGGCTTCACAACAACTCCGTGACTGTTCTTGAATGGCCCAGCCAGAGCCCTGACTTAAACCCAATTGAGCATCTCTGGAGAGACCTAAAAATGGCTGTCCACCAACGTTTACCATCCAACCTGACAGAACTGGAGAGGATCTGCAAGGAGGAATGGCAGAGGATCCCCAAATCCAGGTGTGAAAGACTTGTTGCATCTTTCCCAAAAAGACTCCTGGCTGTATTAGATCAAAAGAGTGCTTCTACTAAATACTGAGCAAAGGGTCTGAATACTTAGGACCATGTGATATTTTAGTTTTTCTTTTTTAATAAATCTGCAACAATGTCAACAATTCTGTGTTTTTCTGTCAGTATGGGGTGCTATGTGTACATTCATGAGGAAGAAGAATGAACCTAAATGATTTTAGCAAATGGCTGCAATATAACAAAGAGTGAAAAATTTAAGGGGGTCTGAATACTTTCCGTACCCACTGTATGTCACATGCGTGCTTGTGCATGTGATAGTTTCATTAATTTTGTATTGCCTTCCTGTTGATGTGGACTGGAAAACGGTTTTTCTTCTTTCTTGTGCTCTATTTGTTCTGCATGGTAAACATTTTCTACACCGAAAGAAGCCTTTTAGATTGGTCTGAAGTTGCACTTGTTTGGGGGGGTCTATTACGTTATGCACCAATCTGTTTCTGAGTGTGGGTGCTCTTCTGTATATGAAGGTTGGCTGATTTGGTAATATTTTCTTCAATGTCTTGTCTGCTTTCAAAATGGGCCAATGCTTTTTTATAATCTTCTCTAGTGCCTTGTGTTGCCTGTTGTATCCTGTGAAAAAGGCGAATTCCATATTGTTGTATTTATCTCTTTTTGGGCCGTTCTCTTGTATCATTTCCTCTCTCTTCATGCTCATTACCCTTTTCTTTATGTTAAGCAGATCTTTTTTCTTGTACCCCTTTTCCATAAACCTTTCAATAAGCATGTCTGCTTGTATATTGAAATCTTCGGGGTCGCTACAGTTCCTTCTTATTCGCATTAGTTGGTCCTTTGGGATGTTGCCAAGCCATTTTGGATGGTGGCAGCTTGTTTTTGGTATATATCCATTTCTGTCTGTTGTTTTGAAAAAAGTCTTGCTTGCCAATATTCCATCCTTTTTGAAGACCTCAATGTCAAGAAATGCGATTTTTTGTGCATGCCAACTTCCTGAGAAGGTAATACCATAGGCATTGTTGTTGATTTCATTGAAGAAATTTTGCAAGGACTCCATATCTCCTTTCCAGATGAGTACAATATCATCTATGTACCTCCGATAGTATCCAATGTTGGGCCTTGGTATGCTATAAATTTGTTCTTCTTCCCATTTCTGCATGAAAATGTTCGCCACGCTCGGTGCATACTTTGCCCCCATAGCCACGCCTTTAACTTGTGTGTAGTACTTTCCTTTGTGCCAAAAGTAGTTGGAGTTCATGGCTATCCCCAGTCCTTCCAGAATAAAATTAATCTGTTCCTCCCTCATCTCCGTGCTGCTATGTAGTGCCCATTCTACTGCTTCCAGACCATCCTTCTGGACAATGTTTGTATAAAGTGAGTTCACATCAATGGTGACTAATAAGTCCTCTTCTGCAATGCCAATATTTTGAATCTCTGATAAAAACTGCTTGCTGTCCCTTAGGTAGGACTTCCCCAAGGGCACTAAGGGTTGCAGGTATTTGTCCAGGTATTCACCAAGTCTGGAATGCAGTGAATTGATGCCGCTGATTATGGGCCTACCTGGTGGTTTCTTGTCATCTTTATGGACTTTGGGTACATAGTACATGACCGGGGTTCTAGGTGCTTCTGGACAGAGGTATTTTGCTTCTTTCTTATTAAGAATACCCATTTCTTTGCCTTTTTTCACATATTTGTGTAGTGTTTTCTCATAGTCTTTCTTAGGGTTTCCTCTCAGTTTAATATAAGTGTCTTCCTTACTTAATAGGTTTTCCATTTCCTCCTCGTAGTCCTTCTTGTTTAATATCACTAATCCTCCTCCTTTATCTGCTGGTCTGATGACCACACCTTTTTTCTTTTCCAGCTTTTTTATGGTTTCCCAAGTGTTTTTCTCTTTCTTGCTTTTGATTTTAAGCGCTCTTATTTCCTCTTCTACCATTCGTTTGAATACTTCCAGATTTTCATTCTGGATGTTCTTAGGATTGGTGGTTGAGCGGTTCTTCAAATTGGTATGTCTATATGGTGTGTCATCTACAGTTGTTTGTTGATTTTTCTTAAGGGCAAAGAATTTCTTTATGTTGAGCTTCCTTACATATTTTTGAAGGTCAATGTATGCCTCGAATTTGTCCAGATTCTTATCTGGTGCATACTTAAGACCTAGATCCAATATTTTCAACTCCTCCTCATCAAAAACAGTGTTGCTTAGATTAAAAATTCCTGCTCCTAGTGTTGCCTTCTTCTTTTTCTTTGTCCCTCCTCATTTTCCTCTTGGTTTCCGTTTCCTTGGTATCCCTGTGTATCTTCTCTCCTCGTTCCAATTTTCCATCCTTGGTTCCAGGGATTTCTTCTTTGTCCTCCCTGTGGGCCTTGGTTCCAGGTTTGGTGCCATCCGTTCTCTCTCTGTTGCCTCCATTGTCCTGGTGGGCGATGTGGTCCTCCTCGCCCTCTTGGTGGTCTCCCTCTGTTGCCCCTTGGAAAAAAAACCCTCCTGGCTGGTGGGGGACCTCTATAGTCATATTGGGGTTCTTGATAGTTTTCCAGGGGCGAGTAGCTATTATATGTGGACACATAGTCCCTCTCATCCCTAGTTGGGCTAATGTTTCTTGTGTCCCTCTGTCTGTTGGTTTCTCCATTTTGTGTTTGGTTAATAGGCCTCAGTGTGCGCTCCCTCTGGGGGTTTCTGGTTGTGCTAACCTCTATCCAGGTGTCTGTGTCATCATCATCTCCAGCCTCAGAGGGTTCCCTGGAGTTATGTTCAATGGGATCTATGAGGGTCGCTTGGCCCCCATATATCTCATTCGTCTGCCATTTATAGACCTCCTGATTTCTATAGTCCAGCACATCCCTCTTATACTTTTTTTGTTTTTTGCTCTGTATCGTTTGGTCATATTTCTGGATTGCTTCTTGTAAGATTTTTTCTTTTTCTTTATATTCCCTGGTGCCCACCGATGGGGCCAGTTGCTCTTTAAGTTGGGTAATTACTCCTTCCACTTTTCTTAACTTATGTTGTCTTCTTTTAATCAGCAGCCCTAGCAGGTCTTTTTCACATTTATTAAAGAATTTGAACCAATCGTCCATGTGTGTTGGATCATTGATGTGGTCATTTGGAGCTACATCCCACCTCAGTCTCCTGGGGGTGATGTTTTCCTTGGTGTATTTATCTAGGGTGGCTATGTCCCACCATACACGCAACTGTTTCTCCATATTGTGCCTGAGCTGCTTAAAAGTACTATCCATATCCTGTCTGTTAATGACTGTATCCTGGTCAAAAACGACTTGTAGATTGACAGTTCTGTTGTTCACATATTTGAATATATCCATTGCTGCAGGTGCGGTGGTGTTATCCACAGACATGGTAAATTAAAAGTTTGGGGTGCACCCGCGCTATGGATAGCAACACAAATACTGAACCAATATATTTAAATTCAGAATGTGGGGACACAGACACCTGGATGGAGGTCAGCACAACCAGAAACCCCCAGAGGGAGCGCACACTGAGGCCTATTAACCAAACACAAAATGGAGAAACCAACAGACAGAGGGACACAAGACACATTAGACCTTCTAGGGATGAGAGGGACTATGTGTCCACATATAATAGCTACTCGCCCCTGGAAAACTATCAAGAACCCCAATATGACTATAGAGGTCCCCCACCAGCCAGGAGGTTTTTTTTTCCAAGGGGCAACAGAGGGAGACCACCAAGAGGGCGAGGAGGACCACATCGCCCACCAGGACAATGGAGGCAACAGAGAGAGAACGGATGGCACCAAACCTGGAACCAAGGCCCACAGGGAGGACAAAGAAGAAATCCCTGGAACCAAGGATGGAACAATGGAACGAGGAGAGAAGATACACAGGGATACCAAGAAAACAATAACAGAAACCAAGAGGAAAACGAGGAGGGACAAAGAAAAAGAAGAAGGCAACACTAGGAGCAGGAATTTTTAATCTAAGCAACACGGTTTTTGATGAGGAGGAGTTGAAAATATTGGATCTAGGTCTTAAGTACGCACCAGATAAGAATCTGGACAAATTCGAGGCATACATTGACCTTCAAAAATATGTAAGGAAGCTCAACATAAAGAAATTCTTTGCCCCTAAGAAAAATCAACAAACAACTGTAGATGACACACCATATAGACATACCAATTTGAAGAACCGCTCAACCACCAATCCTAAGAACATCCAGAATGAAAATCTGGAAGTATTCAAATGAATGGTAGAAGAGGAAATAAGAGCGCTTAAAATCAAAAGCAAGAAAGAGAAAAACACTTTGGAAACCATAAAAAAGCTGGAAAAGAAAAAAGGTGTGGTCATCAAACCAGCAGATAAAGGAGGAGGATTAGTGATATTAAACAAGAAGGACTACGAGGAGGAAATGGAAAACCTATTAAGTAAGGAAGACACTTATATTAAACTGAGAGGAAACCCTAAGAAAGACTATGAGAAAACACTACACAAATATGTGAAAAAAGGCAAAGAAATGGGTATTCTTAATAAGAAAGAAGCAAAATACCTCTGTCCAGAAGCACCTAGAACCCCGGTCATGTACTATGTACCCAAAGTCCATAAAGATGACAAGAAACCACCAGGTAGGCCCATAATCAGCGGCATCAATTCACTGCATTCCAGACTTGGTGAATACCTGGACAAATACCTGCAACCCTTAGTGCCCTTGGGGAAGTCCTACCTAAGGGACAGCAAGCAGTTTTTATCAGAGATTCAAAATATTGACATTGCAGAAGAGGACTTATTAGTCACCATTGATGTGAACTCACTTTATACAAACATTGTCCAGAAGGATGGTCTGGAAGCAGTAGAATGGGCACTACATAGCAGCACGGAGATGAGGGAGGAACAGATTAATTTTATTCTGGAAGGACTGGGGATAGCCATGAACTCCAACTACTTTTGGCACAAAGGAAAGTACTACACACAAGTTAAAGGCGTGGCTATGGGGGCAAAGTATGCACCGAGCGTGGCGAACATTTTCATGCAGAAATGGGAAGAAGAACAAATTTATAGCATACCAAGGCCCAACATTGGATACTATCGGAGGTACATAGATGATATTGTACTCATCTGGAAAGGAGATATGAGTCCTTGCAAAATGTCTTCAATGAAATCAACAACAATGCCTATGGTATTACCTTCTCAGGAAGTTGGCATGCACAAAAAATCGCATTTCTTGACATTGAGGTCTTCAAAAAGGATGGAATATTGGCAAGCAAGACTTTTTTCAAAACAACAGACAGAAATGGATATATACCAAAAACAAGCTGCCACCATCCAAAATGGCTTGGCAACATCCCAAAGGGCCAACTAATGCGAATAAGAAGGAACTGTAGCGACCCCGAAGACTTCAATATACAAGCAGACATGCTTATTGAAAGGTTTATGGAAAAGGGGTACAAGAAAAAAGATCTGCTTAACATAAAGAAAAAGGTAATGAGCATGAAGAGAGAGGAAATGATACAAGAGAACGGCCCAAAAAGAGATAAATACAACAATATGGAATTCGCCTTTTTCACAGGATACAACAGGAACACAAGGCACTAGAGAAGATTATAAAAAAGCATTGGCCCATTTTGAAAGCAGACAAGACATTGAAGAAAATATTACCAAATCAGCCAACCTTCATATACAGAAGAGCACCCACACTCAGAAACAGATTGGTGCATAACGTAATAGACCCCCCCAAACAAGTGCAACTTCCAACCAATCTAAAAGGCTTCTTTCGGTGTAGAAAATGTTTACCATGCAGAACAAATAGAGCACAAGAAAGAAGAAAAACCGTTTTCCAGTCCACATCAACAGGAAGGCAATACAAAATTAATGAAACTATCACATGCACAAGCACGCATGTGACATATGTGGTTGAATGTCCTTGCAAATTGCAATATGTGGGTCGAACTACTCGTCCATTGTTTGTAAGGATAAGGGAACACGTGAAAAATATAAAAAAGGGCTTTGACAAGCATAGTCTGTCACGTCATTTCAAGATAGCCCACGCAAAAGACCCCTCAGTCATGACCTTCTATGCAATTGATAAAATTAGGAATGACTGGAGGGGCAGCAACAAGAAAATCAATGTATCCCGTAATGAGACAAAGTGGATATACTTATTGCAATCACTTCAGCCTGAAGGCCTTAACATAGACATTGATTTGAACTGTTTTATCACTGATTTTTAACACCATGGCCTTTTATGATTTTTTAGTAGCAATTTTTTAGTAGCAATTTTTTAGCACTTTTAAGAACATCCAGCACTTATCCAGCACCTTCTTAATGATCCTCCCGACTTTTATGATTTTTACAATCTTAAAAGTTTTAGAAGGTATATGGTTTCCATGCAGTTTTTATGCAGTTTTAGCACATGTGACCCCATGCGACTTTATATCTCCACCATAATTTTCTAATTTTTATTTTTAGACTTTAGGGTTTTTTATGGGTTTTCATATTTTAAGGCACCTTGACGCACAAGATCTCATGCGTTTTTATGCCGATATTTTACCCCTCCGCAATGGTTTTCCACTACTCCAACATAACAACAAGTCTGTAATTCTCTCCTCCAACCTAAATCTTATGGTTCCTCCTCCACACATATTATCCAACTCCTCTCCTCCATTAACGGGACTTGAGGCCATGCTGTTGTGTGTGCCCAGTCTCATTCAGCCAACATGGCTTTCTAATACCCTCTACGGAATTATCCGAAATTTGCACACCCGATATGACCCTCCAATTAAGTATTTTATTAAATTCTAAACTCTGTTTTAATTTTTAATTTTTTATGTGTTCATAATAAAAGTTTTATTTTTTATATTTTTTCTCTATTTAAAAGCGGATCACCCACCCGGCTCATCTCTCAGCACTTTATGGCATGTTTTTAAGATTCACCAATCACTGTCACTTTTAAGTTTATGAGATGTATGCATTTAATATGTGGGGACCGCTGTATAAGGAAGTTCACGTGATGTAAACAAACCCGGTATCCGGCATGTGTGGACCATTATATCCAATGGTACCAAGATGGCCGCCGGTATGACTCACGTGAGGGTACCAAGATGGCGGAGGTACACATAATGGTCGCTAGGATACGCAGGTCTATATAAGCTCTGGGAGTACGTAGCCTAGTACCGCCCCAGATGACGTCGCAGTGACGAAACGCGTAGAGCGGCAAAGCAGCGTCATACGTCACTTCCGGTTAGGTGGCTCCAGCCGGTGGAACGCGGAAGCACCGCGCGGCCGAACACTGGAGACACACCAAACAAGCTGACGGTGAACTTCCTAACAGTGAGTCGCTACTATTTTTTCCCTCAATGTTGTACTATACTACGCAATGGAAGCTCTCTTGGTCTTTTGTACACTGACTCCCTAGATGCAAGCGCAACCATATGTGCGGAACAACCAGCTCTTACAGGCATCAGGAGAAGGGAGACACAGTATACTAGAGTGAGAAGGGAGAGGATATTGGTAAGTGCTTTACCCACGGTATTAGCACTCCTCACTCTCAACAGGCGTTTTATTCTCTCACTTTACACTGCATAGTGTTTGTAATATTCACCACGGATGTCAGTTTCCTCTATAACAGGAGGCCACAATAAAGAATTTGGGAAAATTGGAGGTAAATGGCGCTGTCAGACATATAAATTAGGGAATATAAATATATCAATGGGTACACTGATGACGTGAAATAAATAAGTAAAAGTGTCAGATCATAAATTAGAACGTGATATAATGGATCATTATAAAGTGTAAAATGTATATGTAAAACTAAATTATTATAGGTTTAAAAAGTTGATAAAGGTCTATCGTGAATAAATAATAAATATTAGTGCAAATATAAGTGATAAAATGGATTCGGTATGTGACAATAAAAAATATAAATCTGATCCAATTCTGAAACACATTAATAAAATCAATACATAAAGTGGTATATTGCATAAATTCAGTAGCTAGAATAAATAGATAAATATTAAACAATTAAGGTGCTAATAATCAAGTGCATCAGTGTGCTGGTAAGCCAAAAAGTATAAGCAATATGTGAAACGATCAAATCATAAACAGTGTCCCAGCAAATTGTATAAAGTGTCCATAGAAATAACCATAAAAGTAACCATAAAGATTCTGGTGCCACAAATAATCAAATATAAATAAGTCCCAAGATGTAGAGGGAGAAGAGATTATCAGGAGAAGGTGGATTCCAGAGGTTCCAAAAATGGTGGGGGTGCTCAGTAAAGGAATAAGTGCTCCCCTCCTATTGCTCCCGCACTCACCAGATGATGGTACCCCCACAGGGGTAAACAGCGTTTGGGGTGACTCTCAAGGGTCCCTCCGAAGGCTGGTTAATAATCCACTTAATCCCGACCTCTTATAGTGTATTCTTCTCCAGGGAAAATTGGTAGGTAATGACTCCTCATAAGTACTCCGATATAAATGAGAGAGATCCGGGTGAAGGAAGAAAAAAGGGACTCCAATAGTGAAGTATTGTAATACAAAGGTGCTTTATTAAACATAAATTACAATACTCACATTCAATATAGAAGAAAAAATGCATGTATGTCCTAGGGACCGCAACACCCTCGTGTAGCGGTTGTTCCGGGACGCGGTGCCCCTGGCCCTGCCGATGGTCTGATTCAGTACAGAACCAATCAATCATCAGGGCCAGGCCAGTGATCACTGGCCTGGACCTGCTGATCGGTCCTGACCAATCCCAGACCAAGCTGTGCCTGTGTAATGTAAACGCAGGCACAGAAAGGTCCTCTCTTCCCTCCCCAAATCCTTTTTGGATTCCAGCGTGAGAGAAGAGAGAATCAAAACGTGAGTACTGCACATAGCACACACACAAACCTAGATAGGCATATTTAACCCCCGATCACCCCCCCCAGTTAACCCCTACACCCCCTGTCACATTGCACACTATATACAGTATATAGCAGTTTTCTATTTTTCTGCAATAGTGTGCCTTGTGACTTGGTTTAGCGCTAGCACCCGTTACTTTTAGACTTAGGATACTGCCCCACCCCCCCCATAAAGATTTAACCTCCTGATCCCCCCTAATCACCCCCAGTTAATCCCTTCATCCCCTGTCACATTGCACACTAGATACAGGTATATAGCAGTTTTCTGTAATAGTGTGATTGTGACTTCATTTAGCGCTAGCTAGTTAGTTTCTGTCCCAAGTAGGTTTAGGGTACCTGCCACCCCCCCAATAAAGATTTAACCCCCTGATCACCCCTTCACCCCCTGTCACATTGCACACTATATACAGGTATATAGCAGTTTTCTGTATTTCTGTAATAGTGTGATTGTGACTTCATTTAGCGCTAGCAAGTTCGTTTCTGTCCCAAGTAGATTTAGGGTACCCGCCATCCCCCAATAAAGATTTAACCCCCTGATCACCCCCAGTTAACTCCTTCATTGCCCTGTCACAGTGTCACTTTTATAGTGTACAGTTTTTCTTCTGATCAATATTATTAGTGTCACAGGTGACATTAGATAGGGTTAACGCTAGTTACGTCAGTCTAGGGACAGCGCAGATCCCCACTGCATAGTTAGAAATATTAATGAATCCTTTGATTGCCAGTAACACACACACCAAACACCTCCATTACTAGTATAGTATCTGAACAGATCAATATCTTTGATCTGATCAGAACTATACTAGCATCCCCAATAGTTTAGTGTTCCCAAAATGCAGCGTTCGCAGGATCGGTCACGACACCTGCCAGCACCTGCATTTAGCCCCTCCGCCCAGCCCAGCCCACCCAGGTAAGTGCAGTAATCAATAGATTATTGTCACTTCCAAAAACACAACACATGAAACCGCAGCGTTAGCAGAGTCAGGCCTAATCCCTGCTAGCACTAGCAGTTTTTTTGGTAGCATTTCAAATAGTCCTCGATAACCAGGTGCTTTTTTACCTGTGAGTCACACTAGTGTACCTGTAAATTTAGTGGCTAAAATGTCCAAACGGTGGTACACTAGTGAAGAGGCCTACAGCATACTGACCATGTCAGATGAGAGCGATGGGGAAGCTTCACTGGCAGAATCAGGGTCAGTATACAAGCCTGTAGACAGCAGTGGCTCCCTCACAGATAGCTCTGACGATGGAGGGGGTCCCTGCTAAGGTCAGGCGTACCCGACCCCGTTCTGGAGTTGCTGAGGTGCAGAGATCGCAGGGTGCTCGTATGGAGCAGAGAGCCAGTACTAGTGCCGCTCAAACTTCTGGTGAACTGGCAAGCACCAGCGGCCTAGTACATCCTGTTCGTAGACAAACCAGCACTGTAGTATCACTTGGTGACGTGGCGAGTCCCATAAGTGCAGTTGAAGCTGGTGCCGTGGCTAGTAGTAGTCCACAGCAACCGAGAACTCGAAGACAGGACCATAGAGCCCATAGTACCCTCCCTGAAGCGCTGGCATATCCTAATTGACAGCCCACAGATTCTACAGAGCCCGTACTTCCCCCATTCACTGCCCAACCCGGAATTCAGGTGGAAACAGCCAATTTTACTCCCCTTCATTTTTTTGAGCTGTTTTTCATGGAAGATCTTTACAGATATATTGTGGACCAAAGCAATTTGTATGCTGGTGAATATATCACCACAATCCCAAATTCATCCCTTGCCAGACCATTTGGCTGGAAACCTGTAACAGTTTCCGAGTTTAAGACTTTTCTGGGCCTTTCCCTCAACATGGGTATAACTAAAAGGAGTGAATTGAGGTTATATTGGTCCACTAACCCAATTCACCATATACCCATGTTCTCTGCTTCCATGGCCAGGGCGAGATACGAGGAAATTCTGCGGTTCATGCACTTCAGTGACAATGAACTCTGTCGTCCTCGGGGAGACCCTGGATATGACTGGCTCTACAAAATTCTGTTCCTCATAAACCACTTCAATCAGCGGTTTGCAGCCTTGATTACCTCCCAACAAGTTGTCTGCATTAATGAGTCCCTGATCAAGTTTACTGGTCGCCTTGCTATCAAGCAGTATCTCCCCTAGCGTGCCAGATACGGGGTCAAGCTGTATAAGCTGTGTGACAGGGCCACAGGCTATACAGTTAGTTTCCGGGTTTACGAGGGAAAAGATAGCACTGAGGAGCCCCCCTAACTGCCCAGACTACATAGGGAGCAGCGGCAAGATAGTTTGGGACTTGGTGTCACCCTTATTCGGAAAGGGGTACTATTTGTACGTGGACAATTTTTTTTCAAGCGTGCCACTTTTTTGTCACCTGCTCGAATTTCAAATTGGCGCAAGTGGCACCGTGCAACCTAATCGCTGGGGCTTCTCCCAACGGCTTGTAGATTCCCGTCTTAATTGGGGGGGGGGGGGAGAAAGCCTGCTTGAAAACTGACGAATTGCTTGCAGTTAAGTGGAGGGATAAAAGGAATGTTTTAGTTCTGTCCTCCCTTCATGCAGACACGATGGTCCAAATTCATACGGCAACTGGTGTTTTGGAGAAGCCACTCTGTGTCCACAACTACAACCTTAATATGGGAGGGGTGGACCTCAACGACCAACTTTTGGCACCGTACTTAGTTGCCCGTAAAGCCAGACGCTGGTACCAAAAAGTGTCTGTTTATTTATTCCATTTGGCTTTGCTGAATGCTTTTGTGCTATACAAAGCATCAGGACGAACTGGATCCTTCCTAGAATTCCAGGAAGAGATCATCAGTCTACCTGTATCCAGGAGGTGCTCCTGCCCCACTTTCCCTACCAGATGCAGTGAGCCGGCTGCATGAGAGGCATTTTCCACATGTCCTCCCGAGCATCCCTACCATAAGAAAACCCCAAAGAAGGTGTCGTGTCTGTAGTAAGCGCGGATTTAGGCGTGACACCCGCACTTATTGTCCCTTCTGTCCTGACCAACCTGGTCTCTGCATCGGGGAATGTTTCCAACGCTACCACACATTAGTGGAGTATTAGCGTAGGGTACAGCACGGCACAGTCTAGGGCACACTTACACAGGGTCTTGAAAGATTTTCGATGGCTATCGTCATTTTGAGAGACCCTAAGCTGTAACGTTAACGAGTTGAAGAAAAAAAAAGTGTAAAAAAAAAAAAAGTGTAAAAAAAAAAACTACAAAAAAATAAATAAAATAAAAAAGCCAAAAATAGTTGTCGTTTGAGTTCATTTTCTGTTCTTACTCTGCTCTTCTACTTCTACTCTTCCTACTTTTACTGTACTTTGTTACTGTTTTTCATTGGTAACCATTTTTTACTTTTCAGGTACCAATGTAATGTTTATTTTCTATTCTATTGTTAACCAGTTTGCCTTGCAGGTACACTCATCAGCTGCCACACTGATTTATATATATTCTGACACAAACAGAGTTTGCACTCAGCATTTATGGAAATCTCTGATGGCAGCGCTGTAGGAGGTGATTTCACCACCGCAGTTAAAAAAAAAAAAAACAAAATAATAGGTATACATGGCGTTTGTCATGTATACCCATCATTAGAAAGTGGGTTGGATGTTTTGGGCGGCTAATGATGGGTATACTGCACATTTTCTGGAGGAGATTTCTTCATCCACATCGATAGATGTGGATGAAAGAATCTGTTAGGTTCTCTTTTTTTCGTTCAGCCCACAGGCTGCATGAAAAAAAAAAAAAAACCCTACACTATATGCCAAACAAGGACCAGCAATGTACTGGTATGTTGCTGGACTTTAAATGGTTAAACCATTTATGATGCCTGCAGATTTAGGCATCATCTTGGTATAATTTTTTAAAGCCAGCGGTCGGCTTACGTGTAAAAGAAATACTAGTGGATAATTAGCCGCTAGACTGCTTTTACAAGCAGTGGGATGGGACACCCCCCCCCCCCGCCACCTTTTGCGTTTTTTCTCGGGCTCTCCTGTCCCACCGGTTAACCCGAGAGTGCAGCCGGTGGTTCCATTATCTGACCATAGAGCTGATTGGAGATGAGAATGGCTCCAATTATTTCTATGTCCTAAGATACCCGAAGCTACGAGCATTTCATGACTTCTGTTTTGCCAGAAATAAACAGTGCCATTGGGAAATTGGGAAAGCATCTTATCACACCAATCTTGGTGTGGTCAGATGCTTTAAGGTCAGAGGAGAGATCTAGAGTCTAAAAGACCCCAATTTTTTTTAAAAAAGAGTACCTGTCATTACAGATTGCTATCATAGGGGATATTTAAATTCACTGTGATAACAATAAAAATTATTAAAAAAAAAAATGAAAGGAAAGGTATCAAAATAACATAAAAAAGCAAAATAAAAAAAATAAAATCAAGCCCCCGCAAATGCGCACGCAAGCGTAGGTCTAGTGTCATACGTAAACTGCAATTGCAGCATGTATGTGAGGTATCACCGCGAACGCCAGGTCGAGGGCAGTAATTCTTGCAAAAAGGGGTAATTTGGGGGGGGGGGGGGGGGGTTTGTACTGCCCTACCATTTTAGCACTTCATGAATTGAGATAGGCAGTCAGAAAGTAAAAGCTGCGCAAATACCAGTATTTACATCATAGTTTGATGCTATAACTTTTGCGCAAACCAATAAAAATATGCTTAAGATTTTTTTTTAGTCAAAGACATGTAGCTAAATAAATTTTGACAAAATGTCAATTTTTCGCAAAATTTTCGCTATTTTATTATTTATATATAAAAAAAAATAAAAAGTGCAGAGGTGATCAAATACAACCAAAAGAAAGCTCTGTTTGTGGGGAAAAAAGGACATAAATTTTGTTTGGGTACAGCATTGCATGACCACGCAATTGTCAGCTAAAGTTATGCAGTGCCAAGTTGAAAAAAGTGGCCTGGTCATTAAGGAGGAAAATTCTCCGGTCTAAAAGTGGATCACAGAAAATTGTGCGGTCGTGCGACGCTGTACCAAAATAAAACTGATGTCCTTTTTTCCTACATATAGAGCTTTCTTTTGGTGGTATTTGATAACCTGTGTGATTTTAATTTTTTGCGCTATAAACAAAAAAAGAGCAGCAATTCTGAAAAAAAAAAAAATATATATATATATATATATATATATATATTTCACATTCTGCTATACAACATTCCAAAAAATAAAATGTATAAATCAAAATTTTTCATCCTTTTAGGCCAAATATTCTGCTACAAATTTTTGGTAAAAAAAAAAAAAAAATCGCAATAAGCGTACTTTAATTGGTTTGCACAAAAGTCATCGCGTCTACATACTAGGAGAAAGATTTATGTAATTTTTATTTATTTATTTTTACTAGAAATGGCGGCAGTCTGCAATTTTTAGAGGGCCTGCGACATTGCGGCGGGCAGATTGGACCCCTGACATTTTTGACACTTTTGGGGGTACCAGTGACATTACTACAGTAATCAGTGCTAAAAATATGCACTGTTACTGTAATAATGACAGGGAAGGGGTTAATCGAGGGGTGAGCAAAGGGTTAATTGTGAGCCTAGGGGGGTGTTTTCTAACTGTGGGGGAGGGACTTGTGAAATGATCATAGAGACCTGCTATCCTATATAGAAGGATCACAGGCACTCTGTGATAATTTCAGAGAGGTAACTGTTCTTCTCTCTCAGCAGGGAGCAATCGTGGGTGCCCGGCGGCAATCGCTGCCGCCGATCCCGTGGATTGGCATTCCCGCTGCCTAGTGGGGGCGAAAGCGAGCCACAGGTGGCACGCGCTCGCCCCCCAGCGAACCGAGGTACCCCCTATGTCGATTCGCGCAGCCGAGCCAAAATGCCGCAGTAAAACTGTGTGGGCGGTCAGCAAGTGGTTAAAAGACTCTAAGGCCATTTTTTCTAGTTCTGGATAGAGTGGTGAAGTGTTTAGCCCATTATGCACCACCCCACGCATATATACTGCGGCAGGGCAGCCCTCCCATGAGAAATCACGTATCTGTACGTGATTTCGTGCACTGGGTCTGGGGCAAGATTGGACACAGCAGGAGCCAATCAGCGTGTCTGGCAGGCGCAATGTCCCTTGGGACATGCTGATCGTTGTCAGTAGAGGCAAACCATTCCGTGAGAGGGGAAGATGGGGATCTTGGGTTACTGCTAAGCAGGAACACGGACCTCTGTCTTTCCTCAGTCAGAGCACCCCCCACACAGTTAGAAAGCACTTCCTAGGATCACATTTAACCCTATGATTGCCACTTATGTTAACCCCTTCCCTGCCAGTGTCATTAGTACAGTGACATTGCAATTTTTTTTAGCACTCATCATTGTATTAGTGTCACTGGTCCCTAAATAGTGTCAGATTTGTTCGCCGCAATGTCGTAGTCCCGCTAAAAATCTCTGATCGTCGCCATCACAAGTAAAAAATAAAAAAAGTTTCATTAATATATCCAATAGTTTTATACCTTTTGAGCAAAGCAATCAATATACGCTCATTGGGATATTTTTTTTTACCAAAAACATGTAGCAGAATACACATTGGCCTAAACTGATGAAGAAATCAGATTTTTTACATTTTTTTTATTCTGTATATTTTATAGCATAAAGTAAAAAATGTTTTTTTTTTTTTCAAAATTGTTGGTCTTTTTTTGTTCCTAGCGCAATAAATTAAACCCGCAGAGGTGATAAAAAAAACCTCCAAAAGAAAGCTCTATATGTCGGAAAAAAAGGACCTCTATTTTAGTTGGGTACAGTGTTGCACGACCGCGCAGTTGTCAGTTAAAATAATGCAGTGCCATAGCACAAAAAAATGGACTGGTCATGAAGAGGGGTAAACCTTCAGGGGCTGAAGTGGTTAAACTCCTGTTGTCTGTTTAGTGATGTGTCCCTGTTGAGGAGATTTACCCTTTCTTAATTTTCCTGGTGAACATTGTCAAAAATGTAATTCTATAATTGCCACCTGAATAGAGAGGAAATGTTTCAATGAGGACACTTCTGTGACAATTGTATAAGAGGATTTCCCTTCGTGTGATTTCCTCTTACCTCCTGGCCAAAAAAAAAAGGAAGGGAGTTCTCTCCAAATAGACATAACCTGTAAAAGAAAAAAAATCCTGACAGGGGTTCTAACCATTCTCTACTCTATCCAACAACAAAAAGAAGTTTGGCTTTAGATATACTTTAAGCCCCATTCTAAAATGCAAAGCGCTAAGGCAGGATTTCCTGTCATTTCTACTAGGAGAAAGATTTGTCTTTTTTATAAAATTTTTTTTTTTTATACCAGTAATGGTGGCAATCAGCGATTTTTAGTGGGACTGCGACATTGCGGAGGACAGATGAGACACCCATCTGACATTTTTTACACTTTTGGGGGGACCAGTGACATTTCTACAGTAATCATGCTAAAAATATGCACTGTTACTGTACTAATGACACTGGCAGGGAAGGGGTTAACCACCAGGGGCGATCAAAGGGTTAAACGTGTCTTTTTTAACTGTGGGGGGGGGGGGGGCTTGCTGCATGAACACAGAGGCCTGTGTTCCTAAATAAGAGAAACACAGGATTCCTGTGTTCATAACTGACAGGACAGCGGTCTGTCATTTTTACAACGGCAGACAGCCATTCTGTCTCGTCAGGGAGCAATCCCGGGTGCCCGGCGGCAATCGCGGCCACCTTGACCCGCTGATTGGCTTCCCCTGTAGCCAATCGGCATGTGCGCGCCCCCACTAGCGGTCTTGCAAAACGACATACACTTACATCGTTTCCCAGGACAGAGCCGGCCTGCCGCAGTATATGTACTGCTGGCGGTCAGCAAGTGGTTAATATGAGATCTGGGGTCAAAAAGACCTCAGATCTCACATCTACCCTTAAAAGCAAAAAAATAAAATGTCATTTTGTTTTTTCTACCATGAAAAAAAATAGTTTTTTATGGCCGTTGGGATGAAGCGACGTATGACGTCGCTCCGGTCCTCCAAGTCCATAGAGTCGAGTGGGGGCCGTTTTGCCTTCACTTCCTGCCTGGGACATGGATGGACTGGATCGTTTTCTCCGCTACCGACGGCTCCGGTAAGCGGGGAAAATGACCGGGAAGCGGCGGGGGGGGGGGGGGGGGGCACCTCTCCCGCCACCCATAAAAGTGATCCTGCTAGCGAATCTCTCACTGGAACCACTTTTATATGAAAGAGGACCGCTCCCGCCCTGTAAGAAAATTCCAAGGTTATGGCAGCTTTCTGCTGCCATAACACCGGTATTTAACGTCAAAGTACCGACGTAAACCTGCGGCGGGCGGTCCAGAAGTGGTTAAGCTATCTACAGTATTTACAAATAAACCCTTACTATAATTCAACTTAATACCCATTATTAAATTAATATGTTAATGACCAATACTCATCAGAGCACCTGAGTTACTGGCATGGAGGCATAACAGTGCGGTGCCAAAACCACTATGAGAGGTGCACTGAATGGGAATTTTGGTGCTGAAAACGAAAAAAACAGTTTTATTTATATATATATATTATATATAAATAATTGTATAATATTTGACTTTTTACTTAATATTATAAATTAACCACTTAAGCCCCAGCCCTATTTTTGACACTTTTTGTTTACAAGTTAAAATCAGTATTTTTTGCTAGAAAATTACTTAGATCCCCCAAACGTTATAAATGGATTTTTGTAAAATCTTACCGTAAAATCCTTTTCTCTTAGCTCATCGACAGACGTAGTCCTCGGTGATACACCACCTTCGGGTTATGTTACCTCCGCAGGAGCAGGACTAGACAGGAAATTAAAAAGCTCTGGCCACACCCTAGGGGCAGTCCCAGAGGGTATATCCTCTCTCTCTCTGCCTCAGCAAATCAGTTATGTGAAAAAGCAGTGCTTAGAGAATTTAACCCAACCCAACTCCAAAACAGAGGGGCGGGGACTACGTCTGTCGATGAGCTAAGAGAAAAGGATTTTACAAAAATCCATTTTTCTCTAGCGCTCATCGACAGACGTAGTCCTCGGTGATACACCACCTTCGGGACGTCCCAGAGCAGTATCACAACTGAGGGGTGGGAAAATGGAAATCAAATCCCAATCTAGAAGGCCCAACCGGTGCCAACTAGAAGTTTACAATGCTCATCCTTAATGATGAGACTCAACAAAAAAAAAAATTTTCAAACAGAAAAAAACCCTCGAGGTAGACCACCGGTCTCCTCAAATTGCGGCCTGCAAAACCTTGCGGCCAAATGAGGCATCCGCCGATGCCGTCACATCAATTTTATAGAATTTAGTAAAGGTATGTACCGACGACCAAGTGGCCGCCTTACATACCTGGACCACTGACGCCTGATGGCGAAAGGCCCAGGAAGTACTGAGCGCTCGAGTGGAGTGCGCCCTAACAGGGAACGGAGGACTCTGACCCTTAATAGAATAAGCCTGTACCACCGTTTGTCTAATCCATTTGGCAATGGTCGCGGCAGATGCAGGCAAACCCTTTCTGGGGCCATCCGTGATCACAAAAAGTGAATCCGTCTTACGGAATGATTCCGTAGCTTTCAGGTATACCCTGATTGCCCGAACCACATCTAAGGAATGCAACGCATGTTCCCGATGATGCTTGGGCTGAGGACACAAGGAAGGTAGTACAATATCTTCATTCAGATGAAAATCTGAAACCACCTTAGGAAGAAAAGATGGCTTAGGATGAAGTACTACCTTATCCCTATGAATCACTAGGTATGGGGACTGGCATGATAATGCAGCCAGTTCTGACACCCTGCGAGCAGAAGTAATAGCCACCAAGAAGGCCACCTTCTGGGATAAAGTAAGCAAGGGAATCTCCCTGATGTTTTCAAAGGGAGGTTTCTGTAGAACCGACAAAACCAAATTAAGATCCCAGGGCGGTAAGGGCGCGCGGACTGGAGGAGCCAGGTGCCGCACCCCCTGGATGAAATTCCGCACCAAGGATTTGGTAGCTAAAGGTTTCTGAAAGAAGATTGCTAATGCTGAAACCTGACCCTTGATGGTGCTCAAGGCTAGCTTCTGCTCAACCCCTTGTTGCAAAAAGGCCAATATTCGAGACACCGAATAGGTACGTGGAGGAAATCCTAAAGATTCGCACCACGCAATGTAAGTCTTCCATGTGTGATAATAGACTTTGCTGGAAGTCGCTTTCCTTGCTTTAATAAGGGTAGGAATGACTGAAGTAGACAAACCTCTGTCCTTCAGTACTTGGGTCTCAATGGCCAGGCCATTAAAACCAGCGACTGTAAAGCACGAAGGTAAATAGGTCCTAGAGACCCCAGACACTCCCTGAGACGAAGTTCCCACGGAACGTCTGCGACTAACATGTCCAAGTCGGCCAGGCCGGCTTGAAGAGGCCAGCCTAGAATTTCTAGGACCACTGGTGCTGATAGGATCTGAACCAGGCGTCCCTAGAGCTATCTGGCCCCGACCATCCGAGAAAGTCTGGTCGTTTTCTGTTCCCACACATTTATCAGATACCAGATAGTTATCAGGAAAGGTGATCTTTTCTGGTTGAACCTCAGGGACCGAAGTCACCCGACTAGAGGCTACTTGGCCTATCTGGTCAATCAGATCCGATTCCTGTGAGGTATCGGGACTAATCTTAGGAAAAGGTAAAGGAAAAGATCTATACAGGGAACGGTAACTACCGCTTCCTGTACTTAAATGTTGGAAGGGAAGAATCGCACCGGTAGTAGTGGTAGATGCTCGATCTAATGTCCTGAATACCGGTGAAAACGTCCCCCCACCCTGAAATCGGGTGGGGGCGCACCTTCAGGCTGTGTACTCCTTTGCTTCGGGTTTGGCTGGGTTGGTCCTCTGCTTGTCCGACCATCCCTTCTTGAACCCTCCTGGAGGAGTCTTGCCTTTCCCGGGAGTACCAGCCGGGCGCCCTTTATGGGCGGTAAAGAAAGGTCCTCGCTTGCTGCGAGGTCCCTTAACTTTTGCAGCCTGTGGCAAAAAAGTACTCTTGCCCCCGGTGGCATCCTTAATGATTTCATCTAGGTTGGCTCCAAATAGACGATTCCCCTGAAAAGGGAGATTGGTCAAAGTCTTTTTGGAACCTAGGTCAGCTGACCAGCATTTTAACCACAGCACACGTCTGAGGATCACTGCTAACTTAGATGCATGCCCTAACAAGGGAGTAGTGTCCAAGGCTGCGTCACAGATAAACCGTAGCCCTTGTATGATCTGTTCTATCAAATCAGATGTCTCCTGGGGAATATCTTTTCCCCTAAGATCTTGGCGTACCATTTTCGCCCATTCCGTAAGTGTCTGGGAAACTAGACCAATAACAATTACTGGTCTAAATGCTGACCCTATCAGAGAAAAGATAGTGCGGGACTCCGCTTCTATCTTTCGATCCACCGGATCCTTAAAGGACGAAGTGTCCTCCACTGGAATCACCGTGGCTTTATTCAGCCTGGAAATAGGCGGATCCACGACTGGTGGTACCGTCCATTTCTTAATGATGGATTCCTCAAACGGATAGCGTCTAGCAATACGCTTGGAAATAGTAAAGGTACGTTTAGAATGCTCCCATTCTCCTTTAATCTGATTACCAAAACATTTAGGTACAGGAAAAGCCTTTGCCGTCTTGATGGGCTTATTAGTCCCAAAAGGCCTTTCTGTTTCAGTTGCCTCTGCCGGTAAAGCCTCAAGTTTTAAGGTTTCTTGCACTGCCACAACTAGTGCGTCCACCAATGCTTCTTCCTGAATAATAGCAGGAGAAGAAGCGTCCTCCTCACTGTCTGAGGGGGCTTTACCTGGGATAACAGCCCTTGCAGAGGGACCTGCAACTGCAGTGACCATCTCTGAATCAGAGTCAGAGGTGTCAGATAGTATAGGGGTAGGCGGGGGTCGCTTCCTTGACCCCCGTCCCTGACAGGCCGCCTCCACCCGAGCCACCATAGACTCCAAAATTGCTGTAAATGACTCTATACTCTGTGCACCGGCGGGTCCCGGGGCCCCCTCGAGGGAAACAGGTGGGGGAATATGTGTGGCAGGGTCCATAATAACTCCAGTTACTTCCTGGATGATATAATTCCAAGTAAAGAAAAAACTTTTTTTTTTTTTTGACCCTCAGCGCCACAAAAAAACCCCTTAGTGTTACCTGCTAGGGATCCCTATCGATCGAGAGAGAGAGAGATAGACCCCCAGGCTCACCACTTGATGTTCAGAGTTGAACTGCAACAGCTTACAGCGCTGTCTTAGACAAACAGGAAGTCTTTTGGCTGGCTGCCCAGGAAGAAAGGAGGCGGCTCCGCCCCTCTGCACGCCTTCCGGCGCCTCCCCCAAGCTCCACGAGGTGTAGGATCACCTCAAACATGGCCGCCCCCATGCTGGAGACACGAGGCTACGCCAAAATGGCGGCTCGTGCGATCCAGCAAAAAAAATGGCGGCGGCCTGTGCTGACTAGCGGTGTGCTGCCGGCACACAACACTCTCTCTGCATGGGGATATGGCGTGGTTGGCGGTACCGGCCCTGGCGGACCGCATGGCCGTTCGGGAGGCCTGCTATTAGCTGGAGATCTGACTTGGAAGGCAGTCTACATGTCCATGGCTTCTGACTGGTAGGTAGCTTATACTTAACCCATAAGATTCCCAGAATGCCACAGATTACATCTTTAAAACATGTATACAATAGATTGTTAGCTCCCAAACCAAGCCTCCTGGCTTTTTGCACACATAAAATCACACTCAAAGTAGGAGGATTTGTGACATGTTATAGGATAGAAAGGACTCTTTCTTACCATACAGAGAGGGGCCCGCGTTCACCACAAGACCCGTCAGGGGAAAAGGGGGAACATACTACTCACCATACCGGAACCAGGCGGGCACCAACTCCTGACAGTACCCCTCTCCACCGGGGCGGGAGGGCTGTCGACCGATACGAACGCCGTGACTCATGGTCTTTGGCGTTTCAGCGAGACGTTTAACTCGCGGGTTCAGTCCTTTTAATGGGACTTTTGTCGCGGCCGACCCAGCGCGGAGCTATGGCCTGCACGCGCTCGTAGGCTGAACTGGGGTGACCACCGGATCTCAACATCCAGCCCGTCGCCCAGTTCAGCTTTCTTGCTTGAAGATCTCACAGGAACACTGGAGAAAAAAAGCTGTCCAAAAATCCTTTTAGAAAAAAATTCTTGCCAGGACCTAAGATCCCAGCAAGGTATCTAGGTCCTTACTCCTAACTAGACAGAAAATAACTGATTTGCTGAGGCAGAGAGAGAGAGGATATACCCTCTGGGACTGCCCCTAGGGTGTGGCCAGAGCTTTTTAATTTCCTGTCTAGTCCTGCTCCTGCGGAGGTAACATAACCCGAAGGTGGTGTATCACCGAGGACTACGTCTGTCGATGAGCGCTAGAGAAATATAGTTTTTTTTTAGCAAAGACTCTGGAGAATAAAATGGCGGTCATTGCAATATTTTTTTTCACGCAGTATTAGCGCAGCGGTCTTTCAAACGCCATTTTTTTGGAAAAATTACGAAAAATCACATTTCACTGCATTTAAAAAAAACTAAACAGTAAAGTTAGCCATCCTTACCAAGACCGGTGAGGCCAGTCTGGTGCCACCAGAAACACCTGCACCTCCTCCACCGCCAACCTGCGGAGGAACCGAGACAACAGTTGTATCGGAGGAAAAGCATAAATCAGCCGATAGCAGCTCCAAGGCACCACCAATGCGGCCGCAGTGTCGGCCAGAAGATCTCGAGCCCTGGGCACAAACAACTCTACCTTTCAGTTTAGACAAGATGCAAAGTGATTCATCTCCAGAGTCCCCCATTGGGCACAGGAGGCGAAAAAACTCTGGATGCAGGGACCATTCCTCCTGATCCAAAACCTGACAACTCAGGTAATCCACCTGCCAGTTTGCCACTCCTAGGATGTGAACTGCAGAGAGAACTGGAACGTGCGCCTCGGCCCAAGTCAGAGTCTCGGCCACTTCCTTGGCCACCCGGGCACTCTTGGTGCCCCCTTGGTGATTGATGTAAGCCACAGCCGTGGCAATGTCAGTTGGAACCCGAACATGTAACCGAGGCGCCCAATGGATCAGACAGAGTTTGATCACCCTGAGTTCCAGGTCATATATCGGCAAAGATTATTCCACCTTCAACCAAGTTCTCTGGACACAAGAATGTCCAGTACTCCACCCCAGCCCGTCCGGCTGGCATCTGTGGTGATCACTATCCACAACAGTGGCAGAAGGGACCTGACCTGGCTCAGAGCGGGGAACAGAAGCCACCATGAGAGCTCCGACCCTGTAAGATGGCTTAGACATATGATTCTGTCCAAGGACTGCGGATCCTTGTTCAACATGGCAAGAATCTCTGCTGGCAGAGGTCTTGTGTGAAATTGGGCAAACGGGACCGCCTCGAGGGCTGACACCATCAGCCCCAGGACCCTCATACAGGTCCACAGGGAGGAGAGATCATTGTCCATCAGGATCCTGCTCTTGCCCTGCAAAGTCTGTGTAGTATTATCTCTGGAGTGGAGTCTAGGACCATGCCCAAATAACTCAGTCCTACTGATTTCTGGAAGTCGATGGTCCACCCGAACTCCTGAAAGCGTCTGAACTGTGAGTGCCAGGTCGCCCGTCAGGGTGGTACAAGAGCTCGCCCTTAAAAAGAGATAATCCACATAGCCAAGGCCCGCAATTCTCAGTTTGCGGAGCAAAGCCAGCACCGGGGCCAACACCTCAGTGAAGACACTGGGAGCGGCAGCTAGACCAAAGGGTAATGCCACAAATTGATAGTGCTCTTCCGCCACTGCGAAACGGAGATACCGTTGGTGACCCACGGAAATAGGGATGTGCAGATACGCATCTTTTAAAATCGATGGAGGCCAGAAAGTCCCCTTGTTGCTAAGACGCCACCACCGACCGGATGGATTCCTGGGCACCATGAACAGGTTCGATTAAAAACCCTTAAACCAGTCCCGCTGAGGAGCCAGGACAATACTCCCTGGGATCGGTCAACCGATCCGGAAACAGACGGAGATTTGATGGAAGGAACCTGTCTGCTGGGCGAGACTGGAATTCAATCTTGTACCCTGTACGAATCAATTTGTGAACCCATTTGTCTGAAATCAGAGACGTCCAGGGTTTCTGTAACACAGATGTTGCCCCACCCCTGAACCGGGTGAGGACGTCCCTTCATGCAGAGGAGGACTTGTCTGTCATACCGGACTGACCGAACTTGGGCTTACCCGACCAAGCCTACTTGTTTCCTCCGGAGGATCTGAACAGCTTGCATGTTCCTGTGCCCCCGAGGCACGAAAAAGCCCCCTTGTTAGACCCTTGCTGAACTCATCCAAGGAGTCACCAAAAAGGCATTCACCCAAAAAGGGAAGATCAGCCACGGTCTTCTTAGGAGCCTGGTCTGCCGACCAGCTCTTCAGCCACACCATGCAGCGTATTGCGCCCCACCGCAGACACTCTGGCAACCAGAGGGACTTCGTCCAGGGCCACATCACACTTTACACCATGGCCTGGGCCATGTGATCCGTGAGCTCAATTAGAGTTGGAGGAACTGACTCAGCGGTCAAGTTGCTCATAAGCACCTTGACCCATTCCATAACCGTCTGAAAAACCAGGACCGAGGCGAATACAGGTTTGAGAAACCCGCCAACACATGCAGGTGGCGAGAAAGGGATTCTATTCGCTTGTCCATGGGGTCCTGAAATACCGGGGAGTCTTCCACAGGAAACACAGTGGATTTTTTCATCCGAAAAATAGTGTGATCTCAGCTGACACTGCGCAAGGGGATAACCACGATGAAAGCGCTTGGGCACCACCAGCATGTGCTTAATGCTTCGCCATTGCTCCTTCACGCTATCCTGAAAATCCTCGGGACAAGGAAAACCCGACCCGACTTCTGGGCTTTTGCGGGAGCCGAAGACAACCCGCTGCACCTGACTGTGTGGGCTCATCATCTATATGCAATGTCTCCCTTACTGATCAAATCAGTGCTTCCCGCGGCACAGCTGAGGGGGGCTCATCCTCCTCACCAGACAGGGATCTCTCAGGGAGGGCAATTTCCGTGGCAACCAAATCAGGCTATGATCCAGAGGACTGAGGGGGCATCGTTTTTGGATAGCAACTTGTAGTATCACAAGATCCAGTTTGGACGCCAGAGTTTTCTACTGCTGCTGACAGAGACATGAGGGAGGGCGATCCGGAAGTTCCAGCATGTACACATGTAAAGTCTGAGGGAGAATTCATGTCCCGGGACTCCATTTGCAGTTTTAAAGAAAAAAAAAAGAGTACTTTCCCTTTAAATCACGGCCGCGGGAGGTACCCCTGTACCGCGCTATACCGCTCTGCCACTGGAGCCCCCCTTTAAGGTTGCAGGAGCAACATGTGCCCGAGGAAAGCCCACCAAGACAGAAGGCCCCTGTACTTTACCCCCCCTGGACTAGCAGCACTGTGTCTGTCTTCAGCTTGCAGAAAATGCCTGACAGGAAGTGACAAAACAACACTAGAGGCCGAGCAGTGCCTGTGAACACCCAGGCTAACACAAAATGGTGCCTAATGTTAAAGTAAAGGAAGCTCAGGGAAAATGGCTGCTGCCCATAAAGCGCCTACGCCAACACTTAAAATGGCGGCTGAAAACAACGCCAAACACACGGAGCTAGTAAAAATGGCCGCTGCCCTTACACAGAAGCGGCCTATGCCCACACCTAAGATGGCGGCTGAAAATGGCGCCAAGCGTTCAGGACACCCAGAAATTAGACCACTGTGGGAATCCACCATAAGGGACCCCCCAGGACAAGGTAACAACCACAATACCACCACCAGGCGTCAGACGCCGCTATATCGCCCCCAGTGGAGGCGGGGAGGGTCGGACCTGTCCTGACAGGCCTGGGAGATCTTTCAGAGGGACACAGCTCTGCAATCCCCAGGAGTGGGCCCACATCACCTCCACAGATATCTGTCCCAGGGACACAGGGGACATTGCATCACTCACCATACCATGGATCGAGGGGCTCCGGTCCAGAAACAGCTCGCATCCCACCCTGAGTGGGGGCGTTGCCAGCGAGAAAGGGGTACGCTGAAACTCAGGGCATTCCAGGTTGATGCATCCCGACAAAGCATCTGCTCGCAGGCTCGTCCCCATCATTTGTGGCTCTGTCGTGGCGAGGCTTAGGCGGACCCCAACCTGCTCACGCTTGTTGGCTAGGCTGAGAGACCATAAGGATCTAGATTATCCAGTGGCAAACCCCAGCCCGGCTGTTGCTTGTAGTTCATCAGGAGGATCCCCCTGACACTAGCTAGCGATAGTGAGTAAAGAGAAATAAACACAAACATTTTCAAAAGAAAATAAAAACTGAGACCGAAGTCCCAGCAGGGAAACCTAGTCCTACTCCTTCACTAGGCAGCAAGAAACTGATTAGTTTGCACAGTGTGTCTGGTGTAACGTCATAGGGGATAGGGGACAGCCCCTATAGGCATGTCAGGTGAAAAGTTTCTGAAAAGTTTCACTGCCTAGTCTACTCCTGTAGATGGAGCATTACCCATTGGTGAAGAAACTATGGAGAGCTGCGTCTGTCTGAGGACGTAAGAGAAATGTTGTTTTAGAGGTGACACTATGTAATGCAGAGGAATTGTGCAATGTATTCCAATCTTCCTGGGCTGGAATAACCGTTCACAGGTGCAAGAAGTTGGTCGACTCCATGCAACACAGATATGAAGCAGTTCTCAGAAACAGTGGTTATACAACTAAATATTAGTTCAGTCATTTACAGGAAAGCTAAATCTTCAAGCATTTTTCAATTTATACAGTAAATCTTTGCGTTTGTGAACTTTTGTTTTGGAAAATTCCTTTTTCTTCACTGTATGTAAATTAATACCAAATCTGAAACATTTGTCTTCATGTTTTGATTTAGAATAGCCTGTGAAGTGTTCCCAATGCATTTGCAAGTGTAGAAATAAAAGGTATTATAAGGATTTTGAGCTTTTCTCACTTTTTTTAAACACACTATTATTTTTAACACAACTACTGTATATTTATATATATATATATATATATATATATATATATATACATATATATATATATACATATATATATATATATATATATATATATATATATATATATATGGGTTGTATGAATCATCATCATTAACAATTAGCATGAATTGGTGTCAATCAGATCGTATACCAAAATATGGGAATGACACATCCTTAACATCAATATATATCAAAACTATTCATGTCACTGCGAAAAACTAACATTAAAACATGAACCATAAGCATGTCCTCATCCAAAGGATTAATGTATGGTAAAAATACAAGCTTACATAATCCCTGGGAACTCCGTAGTGCGTGGTGGAGTCTTATTAGGGTTGCCAACCATCATGAAATTCAAGGACAGTTTCTAAAATCTATAATATTTACATCTGTCCATTACAGACATGCACGGAAAATGTAAAAATCACAGATTTTACAAACTGTCCGTGAATTTACTTACAGTTGGCAACCCTGAGCCTTATAGACAGTGCAAACAACGATGGCCCCCTTGGAGACACTTGCCAACCTAAACCTACCAGTATATGGCTCCAGAGACAACACGTGAGAAGATGCGAGGCCCGATTCGCTCACCGGGACCATGTCACCAGATGTGTATCAGAACTCATGTCACCCAATTCTAAATCACTGCAAGTGAGGTACCGCTGGCTATCCGGAGGATGGGTAGGATGGACGGAAGTGTCTCTTGGTCTCAAAGACGAGGCATTTAGAGGCATGGTCTCTTTGTCAAGTCCTGGAATCCATCTGCCCTTCACAGGTGGATCAATTTTTGGGCATAAGACTGTCTAGCAGTGACAGGATTGGTTTGGACACCATGGGCAATTAGACTTATAATGGAAATGTCATTCCCATGTTTTGGTATACAATCTGATTGACACCAATTAATGCTATTTGTTGCCGATGATTCAAACAGCCCATAAGGGGCCAGTTGGTAAAACACATCTTTATTTGGAACTAGTTAGCATTTTTCCCTGAGAGACTCTGTGCACTTTGTATTTGTCAATACTTTTTTGGTTGCAACCCTACTTGGTTAACATAGTGCACTGCAGCAAGAGCATGGAACTTTTTTTTATAATATGATACATGCAAAATACATTAACTCTTGGTTCCATCACTGATCCAGAATGGATTTTTTAGTCCTGGACTTTTTCTGTTTTTTTCTTTTAGGTCAGAGCAACCACCTGACCAGTTTCACAGGAAAGCACAGGCTGCATCAAAGGCTGACCTACCAGTACTAGAGTCAACTGTTAAAATTCTGTTGGGATGGATGCTGCCTGCCCAACCCAGGCAGGCTGCGTGATGATGTAGCATGCTTAATGATGCATCAACGTTATGATGATGCACTAGCGCTTTAGATGGATGGCAGCTGCCTCAATGCCCACCACAATAAAATTCCAAAAGGAATACTGTGCTGTCACCACAATCCTTTCCCACCAATGTTAAACAACCAGTGAAACTCCAGGACAGTTTTTAACAAATAAAGCAGTAGATACTGAAAGTCTATCAAATTTTTCAAAGCAAAGACTGTCCCATTACATGATTGGCTCCCAGTACTAGCTGGGATGCTCCATTGTAAGCCTATGGGTGACATCACTGCCCAGGCATTGCAACTGTTGTCAGAGACCTTTCTCTTCTTCTCTGAAGCCAGCACTTAGAATGGGGGGGGGGGGAGCAGGTTTAAGATTTGATGGGCTTAGACTGGACTTCTACTTTAAAGTTGTAGTAAATGCCACTTTTTTATAAATCTTTGTAAACGCCACTTTTTAACTTGTACCTAGAGGTAAGCTTATAATAAGGCTTACCTGTAGGTACAGTGAATATCTCCTAAACCTGCAGCATTTAGGAGATATTCACACTGAAAGCAGCTAGTTACTTCACCGGCCATGCACACTGTGCTCTGTATTGACAAGCACACTGAGTACGCCATAAATTCAGAGTGCTGTGCCGCAGCCGGGACTTCCATGCGCATGTTCAGAAGTGACACCATTCAAACGGCATGAAGGAAGACCGGGTGAAGATGGAAGCCCTGTCAGCAGTCACAGGGAGCAGCTGGAGGGCTTGGTTTTATGGTAAGTCTGTTATAATGTGCTAGTATGTGGTGCATACTAGCACATTACAGTTGAAACCACCCAGGGGCCAACATTTTTTTTCCTTCTAGGAGTTTACTATCGATTTAAGTAGGGAAATGCCAGAAACTCTGTCAGCTTTTTATGATCGTCTCGTTCCCTGCTGCAGAATTTCCCTCACTTCCCATCTAGTAAATGGTTGTCCCCAGAACAGTAAGAGAAAGGGGAATCTCACCATCCGAGCCCTGAATAGCATTAAATGTTGACAGGGGTTCTGATTATTCTCGATTCTATCCAAAACTAAAAAATAAATAAATGAGTATTGATAACAATTTGTTACACTTGTCTGCACCTTGCAGTAAATATACATTAGGAGCTACGCATTCCCTTGATTTAGCATGAAGCAGTTTAGTAATCTATCAGTGTCATGATAAGGTGTTTGCATAGTAGTGAGAAGCAGATGACTTTGTCCTACACACAACGGATTTGACTTCTACAAGGTGACCAGGATAGGAGAATAGGTAGAAAGACCATGTTCTAATTCAAGGAGACCCGAGGTCAAAAGTAACTGTGTATAGAGTAGGATTGTAATTAAATTATTTTAGCATAACTCAGAGCAGCAAAATGCACCTTTGCTGTGTAGACAAAAATCCTTGCGCTGGCCCTGCCTCTACAACAGTTTCTACAGACCTTTCTGGGCCCCTATTGTGTTTTATCAATTCCAAAGTCAGCGCAGCCCTCTACCAGGAAATTCTAGAGCACTTCATACCCCCCTCTGCTGGCCAGCTTTATGGACTTGCTGATTTCATTTTCCAGCAGGACTAGACACCTGCCCACACTGCCAAAAGTACGAATACCTGGTTTAATGATCATGGTATCACTGTGCTTGATTCGCCAGCAAACTCTTCTGACCTAAAACCATAGAGAATCTGTAGGGTATTGTCAAGAGGAAGATGACACACACCAGACCCAACAATACAGATGAGCTGAAAGCCACTACCAAAGAAACCTGGGCTTCCATAACACCTCAGCAGTGCCACAGGCTGATCCCCTCCATGCCACGACACATTGATGCAGTTATTCATGCATAAGGAGCCCCGACCAAGAATTGAATGCAAGACTATACTGTACATTGACATACTTTTCAGTAACCCAACATTTCTGTATTAAAAATCCTTTTTTATTGGTCTTATGTAATATTCTAATTTTTTAAAATACTGAATTTTGGGTTTTCACTAGCTGTAAGTCATAATCATCAAAATAAAAAAAAAATGCTTAAAAAATATATCACTCAAATCAAAAATGAGTACACCCTTCACATTTTTGGAAATATTTTATTATATCTTTTCAAGTGACAACACTGAAGAAATGACACTTTGCTACAATGTAAAGTAGTGAGTGCTTGTATATCAGTGTAAATTTGCTGTCCCTTCAAAATAACACCACACACAGCCATTAATGTCTAAACCGCTGGCAACAAAAGTGAGTACACCCCTAAGTGAAAATGTCCAAATTGGGCCAAATTAGCCATTTTCCCTCCCCTGTGTCATGTGACTCGTTAGTGTTACAAGGTCTTAGGTGTGAATGGGGAGCAGGTGTGTTAAATTTGGTGTTATCGCTCTCACTCTGGTCACTGGAAGTTCAACAAGGCACCTCATGGCAAAGAACTCTCTGAGGATCTGAAAAAAAGAATTGTTGCTCTACATACAGATAGCCTAAGCTATAAGACGTTTGCCAAGACCATGAAACTGAGCTGCAGCACGGTGGCCAAGACCATACAGTGGTTTAACAGGACAGGTTCCACTCAGAACAGGCCTGTGCATGTGCTCAGCATTATATCCAGAGGTTGCCTTTGGGAAATAGACTTATGAGTGCTGCCAGCATTGCTGCAGAGGTTGAAGGGGTGGGGGGGTTCGCATGTCAGTGCTCAGACCATACGCCGCACACTGCATCAAATTGGTCTGCATGGCTGTCATCCCAGAAGGAAGCCTCTTCTAAAGATGATGCACAAGAAAGCCCACAAACAGTTTGCTGAAGACAAGCAGACTAAGGACATGGATTACTGGAACCATGTCCTGTGGTCTGATGAGACCAAAATAAACGTATTTGGTTCTGATGGTGTCAAGCGTGTGTGGCGGCAACCAGGTAAGGAGAACAAAGACAATTATGTCTTGACTACAAGTCAAGCATGTTGGTGGGAGTGTCATGGACTGGGGCTGCATGAGTGCTGCTGGCACTGGGGAGCTACAGTTCATTGAGGGAACCATGCCAACATGTACTGTGAAATACGGAAGCAGAGCACGATCCCCTCCCTTTGGAGACTGGGCCGCAGGGCAGTATTCAAACGTGATAACGACCCCAAACACACCTCCAAGACAGCAACTACCTTGCTGAAGAAGCTGAGGGTAAAGGTGATGGACTGGCCAAGCATGTCTCTTAATGGCTGTGTGTTGAGTTATTTTGAGGGGATAGCAAATATACACCGTTATACAAGCTGTACACTCACTTTTTTACATTGTAACAAAGTGTAATTTCTTCAGTGTTGTCACATGAAAATATATAGTAACATATTTACAAAAATGTGGGGGGTGTACTCTTTTTCGTGAGATAGAGTATATATATATATATATACACACACACACACATATATACTGTAAATATATATACTTGTATATATATATATATATATATACTAGTTTGTCAAAGTATTGGGACATCTGCCTTTACACGCACATAAACTTTAATGGCATCCCAGTCTTGGTCCTTAAGGATCAATATTGAGTTGGCCCACCCTTTGCAGCTATAACAGCTTCAACTCTTCTGGGAAAGCTGTCCACAAGGTTTAGGAGTGTGTCTATGGAAATGTTTGACCATCAAGTTCCTCCACCTCCACTTTGTGCACTGGTCCAAATCATTTGGTGGAGGGGGGGATTATGGTGTGGGTTTGTTTTTCAGGGGTTGGGCTTGGCCCCTTAGTTCCAGTTAAGGGAACTCTTAAGGCATCAGCATTCCAAGACATTTTAGACAATTTCATGCTCCCAACTTTGTGGGAACAGTTTGGGGATGGCGCCTTCCTGTTCCAACATGACTGCGCACCAGTGTACAAACCAAGGTCCATAAAGACATGGATGAGTGAGTTTGGGATGGAGGAACCTGATTGGCCTGCACAGAGTCCTGACCTCAACCCGATAGAACACCTTTGGGATGAAGTAGAGCAGAGACTGCAAGCCAGGCCTTCTCGTCCAAAATATCAGTGCCTGACACCACAGATGCGCTTCTAGAAGAATGGTCAAACATTATCATAGACCCACTCCTAAATCTTGTGGACAGCCTTCCCAGAAGAGTTGAAGCTGTCATAGCTGCAATGGGTGGGCCAACTCAATATTGAATACTAAAACTGGGATGCCAATAAAGGTCATGTGCGTGTAAAGGCAAGCGTCCCAATAATTATGACAATATAGCGTGTGTGTGTGTGTGTGTATATATATTTATTTATATATATATATATATCTTCTAATTATCCCATTTGCTGCCAGAGCTGTTTTTTCAAACATTAACAAAATAATTTTTAGGCCTGAAGATTAGTGAAAACACCCAATTATTATACGCCATAACAGTCTGACCAATGACAAGTGAATAACATTATTGTTATTTGATTATTTTGTTGCAATGGCATCTGAAAGGCAGCTGCAGGCAGGGCCGCCATCAGGGGGGTACAGGCAGTACTGATTTAAGGGGCCCGAGCCTCTAGAGGGGCCCGGTGGGGACTGCTTCCCTTACACTTTAAAAAAAAAATTTCCAGAACTTTACAGGACTGCCACCCGCACCCGACCCCCCCTCCCCCTCGCCACGGGGGGGGGGGGGGGGATATGAGATAATACTGTTTGTAAGGGGCCCGGCGAGGATGGGAAAAGACGGGGGTGGATGCAGCGGCGCTCCGTGACTGCCCTGGCTTTGAGTGTGAGTCGGAAGCTGCTGCGTCTGTGTCATTGAGCTGAGAGCTCACATCGGGCTCTTTGCTGCCACCTCTGGCTACTTCCTGCATTTGCACTCCTCGTCAGTATCCTGGACTGCAGCTCCTCTCTGTGTCACAGACTCATGGGGGAAACTAGAGCGGGGGATGGGAAGACCACCTTACAAGTAAGGGCTGTGTACAACTGAAAAGGGGGTGGTTGTGTACATGCGTGTCTCTGTATGTACATGTGTGTCTCTGTATGTACCTGTGTGTGTACACATATCTGTGACTGTGTGTGTAGATGTGTGTGTGTACATGTGTGTGTACATGTGTGTGTGTGTACATGGGGGTGGGTGGGTGTCTGTGAGTGTACATGTCTGTGTGTGTATATATCTGTGAGTGTACATGTCTGTGTGTGTACATGTCTGTGTGTGTATATGTCTGTGTGTGTATATGTCTGTGTGTGTGTATATATCTGTGTATGTATATATCTGTGAGTGTACATGTCTGTGTGTGTATATGTCTGTGTGCGTGTGTACATGTCTGTGAGTGTACATGTGTGTGTGCATGTGACTGTGTGTTCGTGTGCTTACATGTCTGTGTGTGTATATATCTGTGAGTGTACGTGTGTGTGTACACGTGACTGTGCGTACATGTCTGTGTGCGTGTGTACATGTCTGTGAGTGTACATGTCTGTGTGTGTACATGTCTGTGTGTGTATATGTCTGTGTGTGTATATGTCTGTGTGTGTGTATATATCTGTGTATGTATATATCTGTGAGTGTACATGTCTGTGTGTGTATATGTCTGTGTGTGTGTGTACATGTCTGTGAGTGTACATGTGTGTGTGCATGTGACTGTGTGTTCGTGTGCTTACATGTCTGTGTGTGTATATATCTGTGAGTGTACGTGTGTGTGTACACGTGACTGTGCGTACATGTCTGTGTGCGTGTGTACATGTCTGTGAGTTTACATGTGTGTGTATGTGTGTGTACATGTTGTATGTGTGTGTATATATATCTTTGAGTGTACATGTGTGTGTACACGTGACTGCGTGTGCGTACATGTCTGTGTGTGTATATATCTGTGAGTGTACATGTGTGTGTACGTGTCTGTACATGTGTGTGTGAAATATATACACATGTGAGGGGGGCTGAGAGCGTAAACGTGTGAGGGAGGCTGAAAGCGTAAACGTGTGAGGGGGGGCTGAGTGCGTACACGTGTGAGGGGGGCTGAGTGCGTACACGTGTGAGGGGGGGGCTGAGTGCGTACACGTGTGAGGGGGGGCTGAGTGCGTACACGTGTGAGGGGGGGCTGAGTGCGTACACGTGTGAGGGGGGGCTGAGTGCGTACACGTGTGAGGGGGGGCTGAGTGCGTACACGTGTGAGGGGGGCTGAGTGCGTACACGTGTGAGGGGGGGCTGAGTGCGTACACATGTGAGGGGGGGCTGAGTGTGTACACATGTGAGGGGGGGCTGAGTGCGTACACATGTGAGGGGGGGCTGAGTGCATACACATGTGAGGGGGGCTGAGAGCGTAAACGTGTGAGGGGGGCTGAGAGCGTACACATGTGAGGGGGGGCTGAGTGCGTACACATGTGATGTTATACCTGAAGGGTTTCACATGTACTGTCACTTTAAGGCTGGCTCCACCCAGGAGTGATGACAAGGGTCAAGGGGCAGAGTGGCCATCTTTAGACACATGTAGAGATGTATTGATATGCAGAGCTGTCCTGTAATGCTGTACAGTGAGTCCTGAATAAACAACCGTTGTTCCAGACCAGAGTCCTGTGTCTCTCACAACACGGAGAATATAACAGTGGCGACGAGGATGGGATTTACAAGGTTACTATCCGTGTGAGAAAGGAAAGGAAGAAAAAAACTCTGGATTGTCAGGAATACAAAACCCACAGAGCCCAGCAGGAAAATGTCATTGATCGGGACATTAAGTGAATTTGATGGCGAACAGACAACGTGGATTTCTTGGATTGAAAGATTAGAACAATATTTCTGTGCAAATGCCATCCCAGACGACAGGCAAGTAGCAGTGTTTCTGACAGTGGTTGGTGCTAGGACATATGACACTCTTAGGGATCTCCTTTTCCCTGAAAAACCAGCAACTAAGACTTTGGCAGAGCTCCTGACACTGTTAGGGAATCACTTCCAGCCTAAACCACTAGAGATTGCAGAAAGATTCCGGTTCTATCAGCGGCAGCAGCAGCCAGGTGAAGATATTAAGGCTTATGTGCTCGCCCTTCGCAGACTGGCCTCAACCTGTTCTTTTGGGGAGTATTTACCAACTGCACTGAGGGATAAGTTTGTCATGGGACTGAATAGTGAGTCTAGCCAAAAGAGACTGTTAACAGAGAAAGACCTTACCCTTACAAAGGCAATTGAGATAGCTTCAGTGATGGAAATGGCTGTGAAAGATACAGAAGCTTTGAACCCCCAGAGCAGAAGGGGAGAGGTTAAAGAGGAAGTTTTCAGAACAGCAGTCAAGCAAACTGCAGCTAACTGTAAATATAGACCCTCACCAACCAGGACGTCAGCTTGCTACCGTTGTGGGAATACAGACCATGATCACAAAGTCTGCCGGTTTAAGGATCAGCTCTGTCATAATTGTGGTAAGGCAGGCCATCTGAAACGAGTCTGCTGTAGTAAGAAGGTGCGAAATAAACAACCTCTGAACACCAGGACAAAGGCATATATGGTGGGAAGATATACATCGTCATCTGAATCAGAGGATGAGGAAGTGCTCCACAGATTGGACATACATCATATGCATTCAGCACCCTCAGCAATGACTGTAGAGGTAACCGTGGAAGGAAAGAAACTCAAGATGGATGTAGACACAGGAGCAGCAGTTTCAGTTATCACCCAGAAACAATGGAGAAAACTTCTGATACGAACAACTGTCCGTCCAACACCAATCAAACTGCAGACATATTCAAAGCAGATACTCCACCCACTGGGGTACGTGAAAGTACAGGTATCCTACAAGGGTCAGACAAAGAGAATGCCATTATATATCCTAGAACATGGGGGACCCCCTCTTTTTGGGAGAGACTGGATTGCTCACTTTGGCATGCCAGACAAAGCCATTAACCCCTGCAACACCGTGACCATCCCATCAGGGGATGAAGAGGGATGGGTGGAATCCCTGAAACAGCGATTCCCGCAAGTCTTTGATAACCATTTGGGAAAAATAAAGCATGACTGTGTGAGACTCAGGCTGAAACCCAATGCCCAGCCTAGGTTCCTTAAAGCTCGGACGGTACCTTTCGCACTCCGAGCAGGTGTGGAAGCTGAACTAAGCCGGCTGGAGGAACAAGGTGTCATCTCAAAGGTAGAGCACAGCGAGTGGGCATCACCAGTTGTACCAGTAAAGAAAGCGAATGGGGACTTACGCATTTGTGGCGATTTCCGCATGGCACTAAATTCTCAACTGGAGATAGACCAGTATCCCCTACCCAGAGTAGATGACATTTTTGCCTCTCTTGCAGGTGGTCAAAAGTTCACCAAGCTTGATCTCAGGCAAGCTTATTTACAGTTTGAGGTCCACCCTTCGTCCCGCAAGTTTCTAACAATCAACACTCACAAGGGACTGTATGAATACAATCGGATGGTGTTTGGGGTAGCCTCCGCCCCAGCCATTTGGCAACGCAAAATGGATGAGATTTTGGCGGACATTCCTTTCACACAGTGCCTGTTAGATGACATGCTCATCACGGGCCTGACGGACCAGGAACACAAGTGTAACGTGGAGCTGGTGTTGGCCAGACTCCAAGAGCAGGGTCTAAAAGTGAACTTGGCGAAATGCCAATTCATGGTACCTAAATTGGAGTTTTGTGGCCACCTTGTGGATGCAGAGGGTATACACACCACGGAAGCCAAAGTTGATGCTTTAGTAAAAGCTCCAGCCCCGACCAACGTCCAGCAGCTGCGATCATACCTGGGCTTGCTGAACTATTACCACAAATTCCTGCCGGATCTAGCACACACTTTGTTTCCATTAAACAAGCTTTTGGAGAAACACTCCAGATGGAACTGGTCGGCTGCATGCCAACGTGCTTTTGAAGTTTCTAAGCGAAAGCTGTTGGCGTCACGCATGCTCGTGCACTATGACCTCCAAAGGCCTCTCACCTTGGCTTGTGATGCCTCACCCTATGGTCTAGGGGCTGTACTATCTCACGTTTTACCAGATGGGTCAGAGAAACCTGTGGCATTCGCCTCCAGGTCCTTGACAAAAGCAGAAAGCAATTACTCTCACATTGACAAAGAGGCTCTGGCGCTCATATGGGCAATTAAGAAGTTTCATCTTTACCTGTATGGTAGGGAATTCACCATACTGACTGATCATAAACCACTCCTTCAGATCTTTAGCCCTGACAAAGGCATCTCCCAGACGACTGCAGCCCGTCTTCAACGCTATGCCCTATTCTTGGGAGCATATAGCTACAAAATCCAGTATCGCAGCCATGATGCCAACGCTAATGCAGACGCCATGTCCCGTCTGACAAGGACATTAACAGACTCTTCTCCACCTGTCAAGAGTTGTCGTTACACCAGCCTGTCCTTTCTGTCTTCCGGGGAAGTAGCAGCCCATACAGCCAAGGATACCTTCCTTAAGACAATACTCTCCTGGGTACGGTACGGTTGGCCTGCAACTGTCACACAGGATTATGAGCCTTACTTCCGTAGGCGTCTGGAATTAACTGTGTCTGGCAACTGTGTTTTGTGGGGAGACCGAGTGATCGTTCCACAGACCCTCCGGAGACACATTCTGGAATTGCTACATACTGGTCATCCCGGGGGCACACGTATGAAACAAAAGGCCCGAGGCTATGTGTGGTGGCCGAACCTCGACTCCGATATCACGACATATGTGAATGCGTGTGCTGGATGTGCACAAACTGCGAGAGACCCTCCTCGAGGGTGCGTCCAGCCCTGGACTTGGCCCACGGTTCCCTGGTTTCGCCTACACTTGGACTTTGCAGGCCCGATCAGAGGACACACCTTTTTGATCATTATTGATGCCCATTCAAAGTGGCCTGAGGTCGTTCCTGTTACTCAGCCAACGACTAAGGCGACGATTTCCATACTGTTACATCTCGCTGCTACGTTTGGATTCCCCAGAGAAATTGTCACAGACAACGGTGCACAATTCACAAGCCAGGAGTTTCAGGGTTTCCTGACTGCCCACAACATCAAACACAAGTTGACCGCACCTTACCACCCGGCTACAAATGGTCAAGCAGAAAGGTTTGTACAGACCTTCAAACGCTATTTCAAAGCTACTGTGGCTACAAGTAAACAACAGTCCCTGTCACCCCAGCAGCTGGACTCCTTCCTTTCTGCTTACAGAACCACACCACATGCAACCACTGGGAAAACTCCAGCTGAACTTCTTTTGGGTCGGCAGCCATGGACTGTTTTGGATATGCTCCGCCCTCAAACGGTCCAGGAACATGTACGGCAGTCCCAAGACAAGAGGGTCGAACACGACGAGATTCCCCGGTTTACAGCCCAGCAACAGGTATGGGCCCGATCTTATGGCGCTTCCAACACTCGTTGGCTTCCTGCTATCGTCGCAGAGACTTTGGGACCCAAAATGTATAGGGTCTGCCTGGAAGATGGTTCCATTTGCAGAAGGCATGCGGACCAATTGCGTCCTCGTTCTCAGCTGCCCGAATCCCTGACATCGGCTGCACCTCCAGTGTCTCAAGGATCTGCTCCTACCGGATCAGGAGGCATTGAGACTGATGCTTGGGGAGACTCTGAACTTTTGAACTCAGCTCCAACAGAGCCCTCCAGCCCTGGACCAGAGGTCTGCTCACCCTCTGAGCTAGGGAATCCCCTCTTGGCCCCGCCGGTGTCCATTCCGGCCAGCCCTGCTTCCTCCAGCCCCGAGTCGCTGGGTGCCCGTCCTCAACGACACTGTCGCCCTCCTGACCGGTTTCAAATGCAAGACCGGTTACGAGACTTTCGACGGGCCCGCCGAAAGTGATCCGCTGCCATTTTCTCCCCGGAGCTTCCCTGGAAGTTGTTCTCACATCCGGACATGGAAGAAACCATGTAAATCTCCTGAGTTGGAGGACTGTATTGGACAATTATGAGTACTGTTTTATGCCTGTTCTTGTTTTGTTGTTTTTTTTTTTTGTTTTTTTTTAGGTATGGATGGAAGGTGTTATACCTGAAGGGTTTCACATGTACTGTCACTTTAAGGCTGGCTCCACCCAGGAGTGATGACAAGGGTCAAGGGGCAGAGTGGCCATCTTTAGACACATGTAGAGATGTATTGATATGCAGAGCTGTCCTGTAATGCTGTACAGTGAGTCCTGAATAAACAACCGTTGTTCCAGACCAGAGTCCTGTGTCTCTCACAACACGGAGAATATAACATGTGAGGAGGGCTGAGAGCGTAAACTTGTGAGGGGGGGCTGAGTGCGTACACATGTGAGGGGGGGCTGAGAGCGTACACATGTGAGGGGGGCTGAGAGCGTAAACGTGTGAGGGAGGCTGAAAGCGTAAACGTGTGAGGGGGGGCTGAGTGCGTACACGTGTGAGGGGGGCTGAGTGCGTACACATGTGAGGGGGGGCTGAGTGCGTACACATGTGAGGGGGGGCTGAGTGCGTACACATGTGAGGGGGGGCTGAGTGCATACACATGTGAGGGGGGCTGAGAGCGTAAACGTGTGAGGGGGGCTGAGAGCGTACACATGTGAGGGGGGGCTGAGTGCGTACACATGTGAGGAGGGCTGAGAGCGTAAACTTGTGAGGGGGGCTGAGTGCGTACACATGTGAGGGGGGCTGAGTGCGTACACATGTGAGGGGGGCTGAGTGCATACACATGTGAGGGGGGGCTTAGTGCGTACACATGTGAGGGGGGCTGAGAGCGTAAACGTGTGAGGGGGGGCTGAGTGCGTACACATGTGAGGGGGGCTGAGTGCGTACACATGTGAGGGGGGCTGAGAGCGTAAACGTGTGAGGGGGGGCTTAGTGTGTACACATGTGAGGGGAGGCTGAGTGTGTACAGCTGCTGAATTTGGATATTTTTGGACAAAATAAAATTTCTTACTGTTAAATCTTGATAGCACTGATGACTTGGAATAGAATTTTCATTTTCATATATTACACTGTAAGTGTTAAAATAAAAGTGTGCACTGAAGGGCTCACTGTTATGGCTAGTGGGTGGATTTGGTGGGATGGCCCATGGGCAGGCCCTGCTGAATGTTGGTGGTCAGGCCCGGGGAGGGGGGGGCCCAGGCCTAAAGCTGTGTAAGGGGCCCCACAATTTCTGATGGCTGCCCTGGCTGCAGGCATCACCCCGGTACAACCACTTCAACAAAATGATGTACAGGTACGTAATTTTGCATGACGTGGTAACTATAGATGCAGGGATTTTCTTCCTCTGTTTATGCATTAAAGTGGAGCTCCACCCAAGAGGGGAAGCTCCGCTTGTTCGCACCCCCCTCCCCCTCCCTCCACTGCCACATTTGGCACTTTTTGGAGGGGAGCAGGTAGCTGGTTTTGTGAAGAGGAATAACACCACTCAGGCCAGTCAATATCCACAATTCAAAGTGGGTGCTGAACCTCGGCTCGTCACTGGGAAAAGCATATATGAAGAAATTGGTCGCACACCACCAAAGGATCCGATGAAGAAGAAATTTATTTTATTCAAATGAGTAGTACTAGGTACAGCAGGGTAGGGAATAGTAGACGCATTTCACATGAATGCTACGTGCTTGTTCACTACAAAAATGTGTAATAAGAGGCCAACATTTTAAATGTTCACCCTGGGGTGAACACCCGTATTCAATTGGCCTCCTAATTCCTCCAACACTGACACGTGTCTGTTTGCATAAAAACAATAAGCTTTACAAAAAAAGTGAATATAGATTAAGAGAGCAGACAAGGTTACACATGTATAAATGTGCATAACATGCTTAATAGAGAAAAAGAAAGAAGAAAAGAGGAAAAAGAAATATATATACGGTATATCTATACTTCTGTACACATATAAACGTGCATATACATAGTGTATAAATACGTGTGCACAGATCCCTCATCATAGAAGCAGATCAGCGGAAAAAATACCCCTAGGTTGCAAAGATGTTGAGAGAGAAGTGCGACACAAAAATACATTGTAAACATTTATAGCATTGTGTTTCAAAAAGGTAAAAAGAGACAAAGGCATCCCCAAATATGGAATGGTAGGAAGGAGTCAGCTGCATTATACTTACCGGAACTATTAAACGATTAATAGTAAAAATAATACACAATAGACATTTAACTTGGAATTTAAAAGGCCGCGGCCGTTTATTACTGGTTTACCACAACATCAATAAATAACCAAATATAAATACATTAAAACACACAACCCAGTCATGAACAACTCGGGTTGAATAAATAAATAACTTAATCAATCAATATTATCCACCAACCAGCATATAAACACTGTCCCCCTGTGCAAAGCAGAGGTGACCTAACCACATAATAATTGTGGCCGCGACAAACCAAAGAGAAGGGAGGGAGGGGAACGCTTGATGAGGGATTTCAAAAAGATTGAGCCCTTCTACCTGAGGCTGCTGTTTAAATAGCCCCCCAAAGCCCGTTTCGGCGGGCTTTTTCGGCGGCTAAAAAAGCGGGAATGAACCCCATTGGCTCTTTAAAATAGCTTTAGCAGCAAACTACCCAGATACAGGTCTAAGTTTGCCCAGATACTTAAAAAAAGGCAGTACATTTAAGCGGGAAGACTTACTGAGGGGGAAAAGAAGTCAAAAGTTCAAAACCCATTCAAATGTATAATCTAATATGGCTGCCATCACCATTATCTTAACTGAATTCTCTTTATTAACACATAACTTTACTTCCCTTCCACCATCCCATATAAAAGTGGGGCTGAATAAGCCCCCCCTTTTTTAATATGGAATGGTAGGAAGGAGTCAGCTGCATTATACTTACCAGAACTATTAAACGATTAATAGTAAAAATAATACACAACAGACATTTGGCTTGGAATTTAAAAGGCCGCGGCTGTTTATTACTGGTTTACCACAACATCAATAAATAACCAAATATAAATACATTAAAACACACAACCCAGTCATGAACAACTCGGGTTGAATAAATAAATAAATTAATCAATCAATATTAACCACCGGACAGGCTTTACCTAACGCCTGTCACTACCCCGCAGCGCGGCCAGCTCGATACTGGAGCCAAGGTTGGCATTAAAAATGTCCAAGCCAATTTCTGAAAGGTGGACTCCGTCGTCTCTATAGAGACCCCGGACCCCCCATTCCAAGTCCGTGTGTCTATATGAAAAAATGTGTAACTTAAAAAGCAGCTTTTCAAGGGCTTTATTTACTCTCCTCCTGATTCTCTCAAGGGGTTTCAAATGAGGCCTTGATTACCAAATTAGGCGTTGAATAATCTCGGAAAAAACAATAACCATATTCGGGCACCTAAACTGAAGCTGCTGCAGATTGATCTTTCATCATTTTCATGCTGAAAGATCCAGCCACGTTTCATCTTCAATGCCCTTGCTCATGGAAGGAGGTTTTCACTCAAAATCTCACGATATATGGCCCCATTCATTCTTTCCTTTGCACAGATCAGTCGTCCTGGTCCCTTTGCAAAAAAACAAACCAAAAGCATGATGTTTCCACCCCCATGCTTTACAGTAGGTATGGTGTTCTTTGGATGCAACTCAGCCTTCTTTCTCCTCCAAACACGACAAGTTGAGTTTTTACCAAAAGGTTCTACTTTGGTTTCATCTGACCATGACATTCTCCCAATCCTCTTCTGGATCATCGAAATGCTCTCTAGCAAACTTCAGATGGGCCCAGACATGTACTGGCTTAAGCAGGGGGACACGTCTGGCACTGCAGGATTTGAGTTCCTGGCGACGTAGTGTGTTACTGATGGTAGCCTTTGTTACTTTGGTCCCAGCTCTCTCCAGGTCATTCACTAGGTCCCCCCTGTGTGGTTCTGGGATTTTTGCTCACCGTTCTTGTGATTATTTTGACCCCACGGGATGAGAACTTGCTTGGATCCCCAGATCGAGGGAGATTATCAGTGGTCTTGCATGTCTTCCATTCTCTAAAACTCTAGAACTTACACAATTAGTGACTGAATAAATACTTTTTTGCCCAACTGTACCTGGGGATGTGGGAGCAAAACCTTCTGGCTGATGAGGCCAACTCTATGTACTCCTGCCAAATTATGTAATGGCAGTGGTACATAGAGGATATCTTCATCATTTGGAACGGCCCTGAACATCTCATTAAGGACTGTCTGGATAGGATGAACCAGAAAAAACCCTAACTTATACTTCACTATGACATATAGTCTGCACCAAGTGACGTTCCTGGATACCTGTCTCTCCAAGGACACAACCGGTAAACTCAGCACCCAACTCTACAGAAAGGAGACTGCTGGTAACACACTGTTACATGCAAATAGCTTCCACCCTGTATCTTTGAAAAAAATTGATCCCATATAGCCAGTTGCTACGGATCAAACGGAACTGCACCACTTATGAGGATTTGCAAAAAGAATCCAATGAGCTAACAAGACGATTATTAACAAGGGGATATACCAAATCCTGCCTCAAAAGGCATGTAACCGGGTAAGAGAACAGGATAGACAAAACATCCTCTTCAAAAAAAACATCCAAAACCAGGGCTAAAAGAAAAAAATAAGAAAACCAGAATTATTTTGAGATATACCAATGAACACGATCAAGTCCGTAGAATTCTGGAAAGACATTGGTCTATCTTGATGGAAGATTCAACTACAAGAGACCTGGTTCCCACTACTCCATCTGTTACCTTTAGAAAGGCTGGATCTATTCAAGAATCCCTGGTACACAGCGAGTACAAAGGGGAATCTAGGAGACCCCTCTGCAGAGACAGGAGTACTTTTCCATGTGGCAATTGCATGCAATGTTGAGTTATTGAAAGACGCAAAGAGAAAATATTACCAAATGGCAATAGACTCGAGTGAATTGCAAAACAAAAGGAGTGGTGTACCTTATGGAATGCGAAAGCGGCGCATTCTATGTGGGAAAGACACGCCAGGAATTTGGAAAGAGGGTTAACAAACCTATGCAAAGCATGACAGTGGGCAATCTATATTTGCCATTGGGCAGACATATGGCCAAGACACAACTACAAAATGCCCAAGGTGGCATTTATGGCCTTGGACAAACTACACATTCCGACCAGGGGTGGTGAATGGAACAAGACCCTACTCCAGTGTGAAATGCGCTGGATTAGGAGTTTTAGGGCCGTATCCCCCCTGGCTTTAATGAATCAGAGTTTTAGATCCTTCCTAGAGGGTTTTGCCTCTGGAAAAAAAGATTAAAATTAAAAAAATGTTAGTCTGGACAGTATATACAAAAAATGTCCTAATTAAAATAGTTTGGTTTCTGCAGGATTTAATTTGCCATGTAGTCCTCTTATCCCTTATCTCCCTCCCCCCTCCATTTTTCTTTTCCCCTCCCCCATGATGTCTTTGCCATATGTGTCATTAACAAATGTATGATTGTCTAGCTGATTTTTTAAAAAATTGTGAATGAATGGTGGATATACATTGCACTCAGGGGAAAAGGTCTCAATGTGCCATGTATTCCATTATCCATTTGATGTTATTATTGCTTTAGGAATTGTATACAACCAAATATTACCAAGATGCCTCCTTGTTTATTATTGTAAATGTAGTGATGTTGTTCTGCAGACTAGGGAGTGCACCCAATCCCCTCTCACCACATCTAGTTATATACCCGGCTAAGCACTTCCTGTGTCGGCGGAGTCTCCTACATATGCTCATCACGTAAGCCACGGCATCCGGCGACGTGCAGCCTCCCCGGCACGTGTGCATCTGACACCGTGGCGGGCCGCACATCTTGGCGAGCAGGAAATCGCGCTGTTTGGTCTCTATAAGAAGACGCCGGGGACCAAGAGAGATGCCATTGCCCTCTGTATGGAGCACAGGAATGAGCGTCTCACCAGGACGGAAACCGTTTCTCCCCCTCTTCATTCAACCCTGGGACCTGACACAGGGACCTACAGTTGTGTTCAAAATTATTCAACCCCCAATGCTGTAAGGGGTTTTAGGGAATTTAGTGTACATTTGTAATTGTATTCAGAATGAAATCCTACAAGGACTTCCTAAAGAACCATATGCAACTAAAATGACATCAATTGGTTTTGTAATACAGTAGTAAATGTTTCTTTTGTGAATTCTTCATTGACACAATTATTCAACCCCTTAAAGATTATCACTCTGAAGAACAGAGGTTCATTGAAGTGTTTTCAATCAGGTATTGAAAACACCTGTGGATGTCAGGGAGCAGCAATAAAGCCTAATAAGCACCAATTAGGCAGCTTTAAAATGACTGTGATACTCAGCTCCTTCTAGACATTTACTGGTGTGGTTACAAACGTGGTGAAGTCAAGAGAATGGTCCAGGAAGACAAGAGAAGAGGTGATTACTCTTCACAGGAAGGGCAATTACTATAAGAAGATTGCAAAGATGTTAAACATACCAAGAGACACCATAGGAAGCATCATTCGCAAATTCAAGGCAAAGGGCACTGTTGAAACGCTACCTGGTCGTGGCAGAAAGAAGATGCTCACTTCGACTGCTGTGCGCTACCTGAAGCGTAGAGTGGAGAAAAGTCCCCGTGTGACTGCTGAGGAACTGAGAAAAGATTTGTCAGATGTGGGTACTGAAGTTTCTGCTCAGACAATACGGCGCACACTGCGTAATGAAGGCCTCCATGCCAGAACTCCCAGGCGCACCCCCTTGCTGTCTCCAAAGAATAAGAAGAGTCGACTGCAGTATGCCAAAAGTCATGTGGACAAACCACAGAAGTTTTGGGATAGTGTTCTGTGGACTGATGAAACAAAATTAGAACTGTTTGGGCCCATAGATCAACGCTATATTTGGAGGAGGAAGAACAAGGCCTATGAAGAAAAGAACACCTTGCCTACTGAGAAGCATGGAGGGGGGGGTCAATCATGCTTTGGGGCTGTTTTGCTTCTGCAGGTACAGGGAAGCTTCAGCATGTGCAAGGTACCATGAATTCTCTTCAGTACCAGGAGATATTGGATGACAATGTGATGCAGTCCGTCACAAACCTGAGGCTTGGGAGACGTTGGACCTTTCAACAGGACAATGATCCCAAGCATACCTCCAAGTCCACTAGAGCATGGTTGCAGATTAAATGCTGGAACATTTTGGAGTGGCCATCACAGTCACCAGACTTAAATCCGATTGAGAACCTCTGGTGGGACTTAAAGAAAGCAGTTGCAGTGCACAAGCCTAAGAATGTGACTGAACTGGAGGATTTTGCCCATGACGAATGGGCGAAGATACCCGTAGATCGCTGCAAGACACTTGTGTCAAGCTATGCTTTACGTTTAAAAGCTGTTATAACTGTAAAAGGATGTTGTACTAAGTACTAAGATTGAATGTCACTTGGGGGTTGAATAAAACTGATAATGATGTGAGCACAGAAAAGACATTTGTGGTTATTTCATTATAAATGTTATGTTATATTTGTCTGACCTACACGTGCCTCTTTGATTTAATTGTAAGCAGGATGACTAAATGATCAAAATCAATGTCAAACTGGCCAAAACTATCAATTTCATTGGGGGTTGAATAATTTTGAACACAACTGTATATTTGGTCGGGACCATTGGGGCTTCCCATGGCTGGCTGCACTTTCCCAGAAAGTAGTAAGCGAAGACCCTAAATGTTCCTCATCTCCCCTCATTTTTTTCTAATTCCGGTTGGAGAAAAGTTTTGTCATATACCAGAGAATAATTCTCTGGGAGCCACTGAATTGAGCTTTTTTCCTGGTTATTTTCCACAGTGATACCAAATTGGAGGAAAACTTTCAGTGGGAAAGCAGGGAATCCTATGGATATTTTTTTTTCAGGGTCCTTGTATACACTAGAGTGGAGAGGAATATTGCACTCCCTGGTGGTTGTGAGACAACACTGCATATCTTTGATTGTAAGTGGTAATGCTGTTTTCTATTGGCAAAAGGAGACCATAACTGCAATAATGTAGTTTATTAACTATAAACATTATACCTGCAAAAGTGGCAATTCATTCCTTGAAAAAGACATTGATTGAGTCGTTGAAATTCTAGTGTTACTTCGGCATCCACAGCAACCATGCGACATAGATGGCAGCAAATAGCATCTGGAATCACCACATACCTAATCATCCATTAATAACCATTGTTTTTACATGATTTTTGTACAATGTCCTATATGGATGCATGCTACTATGTTTATAGTTTTGGAGACTTTGATAATAGTCTTTTTTTTATGACTTTTGTAATCAATAAATGTAATATGTTTTATTCATAATAGCTTTATATTATTGCCCACACAACCCCCCCCCCCCTCCCTAGGGAGGATAAACAATTCTGTAACCCTTCAGGGATGATGGCATTTATTATTATTTAGAGTATCTAGAGATACCAATAAATCTTTAGACAAACTGATTTTCCCTCATAATAAAATATCTCCACTTTAAAATAATGAAGAATTTGATTAAACTACTCATCCCGCACCAAAACTAAAAAAATAATTTGGGAAGTATATCAAATGATTCTTCAGAATTTCCAACTGAGCTATGTGCCAGAAAGAGACATCAGAATCGTCGCTGTACCTGATGACGAATTTTCCCACAAATCGCTATCGCTCAGTTCTTCAAGTAACTCAGTTTTGCGATCGCTGTTTTGCAGTTCGTCTAAAAGTGGTTTTGCTCAAAAAGAACACTTTTTGGACACCATGGTCATTCTCAATTTTCCAGACACAAAGAACTGGAAAAGCACAGGCAGAGTGCTGGAAAAGCCACCAGGTGAAATCCTGTGGTGAAATGGCATGATACAGTGTAATCCGTTAGGATCACATCTTTGTATCATGTCATTTGGTGTATTTACATTGTTTAAATTACCGCCGGTTCCAACCCCCGCGTCGCGACGCTCGCAGGGAAGGGAACCGTAAGACAGGTGCCGGCATCGGCTGAGCACACAGCAGGAGGATGGCGGGGAGCACGGTGGGGGATCGCAGGGGAAGGTGAGTTTTATTGTGGGGTAATCGCAAGTGTGGCTCTGGGTTACCGCTTTTGGAACTCTATATCAGTGTTTCTCAACCTTTTTTCAGTCAGGGCGCCCTTGAAAATTATTTTCAGTCTTGAGGCACCCCTTTCCAAGGCTTGGTTCACGTTACTGTGTGTCGCGGAACATGTGCAAAATCGCGCTAGTTTCAGACACACAGACAAATGCCCTGCACTTTAGGGGTGCCATTAATTCTTAATGGTACCCCACACACTGGAAAACATGGGTTGCTTTTGGTGCGGCCCAATTTAAAAAAGGGGTCAGGGACTTCTTTCCCAGCATTTCTGGGGGTAGGGAAGAAGCCCATTGAAATGAATGGGCTGCCCTACATGCAGCAACACAAATGTGAATCAAGGGCTTGTTCACATGTCAGGTTGGAGGGGGTGGTAAAACCACATAGTTGAGCTGTTTTTACCACCCCCAACTTCTCCCCCTTTAGCTGCAAAGGCAGCAGCTGGGGATGTGTCTGCAGATGGAGGTATACCCAGGGTGAATGGGGCTGCACTGCAACCACCCCACAACTGTGTGCATTGCATGGTTGCGGTGTGGTAATGCTGCATTTACGGGCTTAAAACAGGTGGTGGGGAGGCAACATATTGCCACTTTACCACCAGTTAAATGCTTCTGAAAAGCAATCTGGGCATGGATTGCTTTTCAGAGTAGCAGCAGTCTTTGCTGCTATCACAAACAAGCCCTACAAAAGCAGGTCTGAGGGTACAGCAATGGGGGGAGGGGGGTCAGGATTAAAACATACATACTGTACATACACACACACACATATACAGACACACACAAACACATGTACAAACATAAATGTACACATGCAGCGACATGTATACATACATACACACACACAAATATATAGACTTTTGAAACATTCTAGCACGGTACCTTTTTCGTTTAGCCAGGTACTGCACTGTAGGGGGAAGCAGAGAGCACAGCACACTTCCCCTCCATTTTATTTTCACTTTTGAGACTGACCGAGCTCTCATCATTGCCGATGTACAGATCGGCAGGGGATCGGGACTCATCTGACAGCTCTTCTCTCCCATGATCCGACGGCACACCCGAGGATCTCTGGCGGCACACTAGTGTGCTGCGGCACACTGGTTGAGAAAAGCTGCTCTATATTAACCCCGAGCCACACTGGGGAATACCGCTAAGGAGGTTAAAAAACTGAATTTTTGTAAAATCTTACCTGTAAAATTCCTTTCTATGAGTCTGAATGGGGTAATTGACCTTTGCTCCGTAGGAGTAGCTAGGCAACAGAATATGTCAATATTAAAGCTTTTAGCATATCCCACCCCCAGGGGGTAGTCCCCTCAGTCAATACCCTCCTGCTTCCTGTATCCATACCTCAGTTTCAGTAGAATAGCAGTAGAGTACATAAACAAACCCCAAAAGAGGGGCGGGGGCGGCGACTGTCGGAGGACTCAGAGAAAGGAATTTTACAGGTAAGATTTTACAAAAACTCAGTTTTCTCTTACGTCCTCCGACAGTCGCCGCCTCTCCATATTCGTCACAATGGGGACGTCCCAAAGCAGTGTATGCATGAGGGGTGGGAAACGCAGCCGCGCCTAAGGCAACGCCGAACCCATATCAGAGAAAGTAACCTTACCAAAGGAAGGAAACCAGCTGGGCAGCATGAAAAAAACTTTGCTCAACAGGAGCAACAACCCAGGAAGAACAAATAATCCAGGGATAAAAACATCCCAAACAGCCAAGGGCCCAAAAACAAGGGACCTTAAGGTCCTTGCAGCCAAAGGAAGCATCTGCCGATGCCTGAACATCCACTTTGTAGAACTTCGAGAAGGGGTGAACGGACGACCAAGTCGCCGCCTTACACACCTGGGCCACAGAAGCCCGATGATGACAGGCCCAAGACGTACTCCGAGATCTGGTAGAGTGCGCCTTCACAGGCATAGGAGGAACTTTCCCCTTCAAAGCATATGCCTGCTCAATGGTCTGTCTGATCCATTTGGCGATGGTAGAAGCTGACGCCGCCATGCCCTTCCGAGGGCCCTCAGGAAGGACAAAGAGAGAATCCGTCTTGCGAAAGGATTTTGTCGAATTCAGATAAACCCTGATCGCCCGAACAACATCCAAGGAATGTAAGGCCACCTCCTTCGGATGCTTAGGCTCGGCGCAAAGTGAAGGCAAGACAATGTCCTCATTGAGGTGAAATTCCGAGATCCTTTTCGGAAGAAAAGAAGGATTAGGTCGCAAGACCACCTTATCCAAGTGAAGCACCAAATACGGAGACCTGCAGGACAAGGCTGCCAGCTCCGACACTCTGCGAGCCGAAGTGATCGCCACCAAAAAGGCGACCTTCTTAGACAACAGAGGCAATGAGATCTCCCTGATCTTCTCAAAGGGAGCATGTTGTAACACGGACAGAACAAGGTTCAAGTCCCATGGAGGCAAAGGCTCCCTCCGAGGAGGGACCAGGTGTCGCACCCCTTGGACAAAAGTGCCAACCAGAGAATTAGACGCCACAGGGCGTTGAAAGAGAATGGCCAGCGCAGAAATCTGACCCTTAATCGTGGCCAACGCCAAACGCTGGTCCACGCCCGTTTGAAGGAAAGCCAACACTCTCGACACCGAGTATGAGCGGGGGGAAAACCCCCTGAACTCACACCAGGCAAAATAGGCCTTCCGAGTACGGTAGTAAATCTTCCCCGAAGAGGCCTTTCTAGCATTGATCAGAGTATGAATGACCTCCAGGGAGAGACCCCTATCCTTCAGGACCTCGGTTTCAACAGCCAGGCCGTCAAAGCCAGCGACTGTAAAGAAGGATGGAATATCGGTCCTTGAGACAGAAGATCTTCTCGAAGAGGCAGACGCCATGGAGCGTCGACCGCCAGATTCACGAGGTCTGCGTACCAAGACCTGCGGAGCCAGTCTGGCGCCACCAGAATCACCGTGAGCGGTTCCGAGGACAACCTGCGAAGGAACCGGGATAGCAACTGAATCGGTGGGAACGCATACATCAGTCCATACTGATGCCACGGAGCCACTAACGCGTCTGACGCGTCTGCCCGAGGATCGCGCGTCCTTGCCACGAACCTTCCCACCTTGTTGTTCAGACGAGACGCGAACAGGTCCACATCTGGAAGACCCCACTTCGCGCACAACATCTGGAAGACATCCGGGTGGAGCGACCATTCCCCCTGGTCCAGAGACTGGCGACTCAGATAGTCCGCTTGCCAGTTCTCCACCCCCGGAAGGGGAACTGCAGATATCGCCGGGACGTGCGTCTCGGCCCAGGACAGAATGTCGGCTACTTCCCGAGCCGCTCGGGCACTCCTGGTGCCCCCTTGGTGGTTGATGTAGGCCACCGCTGTGGCATTGTCCGTCTGCACCCGAACCGGACGGCCCTGAAGCCTGTCCGTCCAACGTCGAAGGTAGAGATTTATCGCCCGCAATTCCAGAATGTTGATCGGAAGGGAGGATTCCCCCTCCGACCAAGTACCCTGGGCGGACAAAACGCCCAGAACACCACCCCAGCCCGACAGGCTGGCGTCCGTGGTGATCACTGTCCATGAAAACGGACGAAAAGACTTGCCCCCCCGACACCGCCGGGGACCGTAGCCACCACAGAAGATCTCTTCTGGTGCAAGGACTCAACGAGATCTGAAGATCCAGAGATTGTGGTCGCCGTCCCACCTGGACAGGATCTCCGCCTGGAGACCCCTCATGTGGAACTGGGCAAAGGGAATCGCCTCGAAAGCCGAGACCATCAAACCCAGACACTGCATGCCCGTCCGGAGGGATGAGCACGGAACGTCCCAAAGGGACCTGACTTCATCCTGAAGTGTCCTGAGCTTGTCCTCCGGTAGGAAGACCTTCGCCTGGACAGAGTCCAGGATCATTCCCAGATAGGGAAGACGAACCGACGGGCACAGCGTCGATTTTGGGAAGTTTATCGTCCAACCAAACTCCTGCAGAGTCTGCATCGTGACGGACAGGTCCTTCACCAGACCCTGACTGGTCGCAGACCGAACCAGAATGTCGTCCAGATACCCCAGGATTGATATACCCTGGGCTCTCCATAAGGCCAGAACCGGTGCAAGCACCTTGGTGAATACCCGTGGAGCAGAAGCGAGACCGAAAGGTAACGTCACGAACTGGTAATGATCCTCCGCAATGGCGAATCGAAGGTACCTCTGGTGACCCTCGAAAATGGGGATGTGAAGATGCGCATCCTTCAAGTCGATGGATGCCATGAATTCTCCCGGAACTAGAGCAGCCACCACCGAGCGCAGGGATTCCATGCGGAACTTGCGAACCCGCACAAAGCGGTTCAGAGCTTTCAAGTCCAGAATCGGACGTACCTTGCCCTCCTTTCTGGGCACAGTGAACAGATTTGAATAAAACCCCCGAAATCTGTCCCGATGAGGCACCGGAACCACCACTCCCTGAGCCCGCAGGTCCCGCACCGCCAGGTGCAGATCCCGCAAACGCTCCGGAGACAGCTGAAGATTTGAGGGAAAAAATCTGACCACCGGCCGAGAGAGAAACTCGATCTTGTATCCAGATCGAACGATTTCCTGAACCCACCTGTCCCGAACGCGGGCCAGCCAGGGTTGAAGAAAACCGAGCAAACATCCCCCCACCCCAGAGCTGGGTGAGGGCGTCCTTTCAGGCCGCGTTGTTATGGGCAGCGGACCCGGACTGGCCGGACTTCTGCTTACCTGCCCACGGTTTCTTTTGGGAGCCTTGACCCTTGAAGGGCTTGCCCTTCTAGTGCGACCGAAAGGCACGAAAGGACCCCTGAGAGGGCCTAAACGAAGCATGCTTCTTACCTTGAGCGCCCTTAGCCTTGCGAGATCGGGGTAAGAGCGTGCTCTTACCCCCAGAGATCCCCTTAATCAGCGTATCCAGTGAGTCGCCAAAAAGGCGGGAACCCGTATAGGGCAAATTAGCCAAAGTCTTGCGAGAAGATTGGTCCACAGACCAACATTTCAGCCAAATCAAACAGCGTGTCAACACCGCCACACTGTGCACACGTGCAGCAAAAGGAATTACATCTAATTCCGCATCACACAAATACATGACACCCTGATGAATCTGATCCACCATAGCCAATGTTGTCGGCGGGGCAGAATCAGCCACCAGGACGCGCCTGAGTACCTGCGTCCAATCCGCGACAGCCTGAGCTGCCATAAGGGAAGCAAAAATAGCTTTTAGCATGGAACCGGTAACCGAGTAAGTATGGCGGGCAAGAGACTCCAGTCTCCTGTCCGTAGGTTCCCGGAACACCGGGGTATCCTCTGCCGGAATCGCAGTGGATTTATTCAAAACCGCCACCGCGTGATCCACCAGAGGCGGTACACACCAGCGTTCATCAGTGGCGGGCGTGAAAGGATAACGCAGCTTGAACCTACTTGGCACAGCAAAAGGCTTTTTTAGATTGCGCCATTGTTCACCAACAGCGCGCTGAAAATCCTCAGTGCAAGGAAAAACCTGCGACATTTTGCGTCTCCGCTGTGTCCCATAAGAAGCCAGAACGGCAGGCGGACACGGCTCATCCTGTAAATGCGACGTTTGTTTGATAGAAGCAACCAATTCATCCATGATTGCAAGCTCTTCAGACGAGCCAGGGGGGGAATCATCAACCCCCTCAACCTCTGCCTCCCCTTCCGACCCTGCAAAGTCCAGGGACGAACGGGACCCCGATAAGGGGACCCCGGCCATAGCAGCCCCATCACCATCGCCCTCTGAATCAGAGGAGATTGAAACTCTGGGCCGTTTTGTGGATTGAGCAGCCACAAGCATCTGTACCTGAGCAGCAAGGTTAGCCACAACTGTGGCCAAATCGCCCCCCTCAGGGGAAACAGCAGCAGCCCCTTGGCCTCCCAGCAAAGTGGGAGGAAATTTGCTTTCCTGAGAATCCATGCCCCCAGAAGTGTGCAGGAGAAAAAAGGGTAACTGCCCCTTTAAAAGCGCGGGGAGCGCAGCCCACCGCTCACACACACCAGCACAAGCCGACCCCCACAGGGAAAATTACAAACTCAGGCAAGGAATACAGGACTAAAGAGGATAAAAACCTGGAGAGATCACTGCTGCTGCTGTATCGATCGGTGTGCCCAGGGAAAAGGAAGTGATGCAACAGAAGCCGCTCCTATAAAGCCTATGGAAGGCTACAAAAAAATGGCCGCCGGGGGAGGAAGTAAATGCAGTGCTACATGAGGCCAGAGCGATCGCCGCCAAAATGGCGGCGCTTGGCGCCAAAAACGCCGCTCCCAGCATACAGAAGAAGCCCTCATATGCCTGCAGCTATTAATAAAATGGCGGACCGCGGCAGCGGCCGCCACATGTTGCACCAAACATTTACCACAGCATGCCCTACAACATACAGCATGTCACACAGGGAATCACACAGTTTGTAACACAGAACAGTGCATAACAGCCCCCCTTCTTGCAGCCCACAGCAGCATCCAGACAGGGAGCCCAATAGTGTGACCAGACATGCAGGGTTACACAGTCCCAGACTGACACCCACTAAACAGACAGGTCCCCACACAGAGTACACTTACCTTCTGAATGGCGTGGGGAACCTGCACAAGCGATCAAGCCACTGCACATGGGACAGGGAGAGTCGCAGCCAGGACGCAGCAGAACTGCGGTGCGAAACCGCATGGCGTCCAGTGAGGTAGCCACCTCACCACAGCATCCCTGCAGCGAACAGGGATGGGTCGTTCACCTATGCCAGGAAAAAATACCTGACTGAACGCTCGATGGCAGGCTGGGAAGCCACTGGCCCACAACCTGCGACCAGGGGGGCCAGCCCGAGACCCAGCCCGCACGATCCTCTTCATCAGAAGAACTAACTAATGCTGACAAAAGTAACAGCTAAGTAAAGAGAGAGAAAAAAAACTCAAATAAAATCAAAAAGAAGATAAAGGCTGAGACAAAATGCCCCAGCACAGAAACAGCCAGCTAACTCCTGAAAGCTAGACAATGAAACTGAGGTATGGATACAGGAAGCAGGAGGGTATTGACTGAGGGGACCACCCCCTGGGGGTGGGATATGCTAAAAGCTTTAATATTGACATATTCTGTTGCCTAGCTACTCCTACGGAGCAAAGCTCAATTACCCCATTGTGACGAATATGGAGAGGCGGCGACTGTCGGAGGACGTAAGAGAAATCCTTTTTTTATTGGTCTGAATTTTGGGTTTTCACTAGCTTTAAGCCATAATCATCAAAATTAAAAGAAAGAAATGCTTGAAATATATCACTCTGTGTGTAATGCATCTATATAAAAAATGTGTTACATTTTAAATTACATTACTGAAATAATATAACTTTTTGATGATATTCTAATTTTATAAGATTGCCATTCACATCAGTCCCTGCCCTCAAAGAGTTTAAAATCTAAGGTCCCTAACTCACGTTCATACATACTAGGGCCAATTTACAATTACATATAATGAATAATACATGAATATTGCTACATAAAAACTGCCAGTGCATTAAATAAAGTCCATTAGTGCAAAGTGTCAGTGCTGATGTATTCTGGTAAAATTCAAGTGCTGATGAATTCTTCTGGTGAAATCCAAAGTGCCACTCCGTGCTCCCCTCCTGAAATCCCCACTCACCAACAGTAATATTCAAGCAGGGAATACTTCCTTAGGCAAAGTGTGTAGATATGACTCCTCTCCTTCGATAATAGGAATAAAAATAGGTGGGGCCACCTGTGCATCGTCGTCATGGTCCCGCGATGCACGCAGTACGTCCGATATGCGGCATCATGCGATGATATTTGTAGCGAGACCATCATCCAGGTGAATGGATGCCTGCGTTTATCACAGGTGTCCTCATAAGGCTCCACATGCTGTATGGCAGCCAATTGTCTGCAATCAAATCACCTGAGACATGACGTTGAGGGCGGGACCCACAATGCTTTGTAAGACATTTAAGGTGAGGATGAGTGATCACAGACAGTCCAATCTTTGAACACTCAACAATCTTTGGATACCAAACAACAGCATTAATTTCCTCATGGTAAGCACACAGCCACTTTGCTATATTTGTTCACAGCACTTTTCATTCACACTCTACCTTTTTTTTTTCTCCCCTTTTCTCCACTTCTTTTAATTCTCATGTCTTTATTTCATCACTTCACATATGCACTCTATGGTGATATATTTTCATTGGCTTTACTCAGTCTTACAACTAATCTTTTTATCCTTATCCCCTTGGTTTACTTTTATCCACCTGGGCACTTTCTTCACCCTTTGGTTATTTATTTTCATTCCCTGGTCCATATTCATGTCTCTGATACATTTAATATATATGGCCATTATCATTTGTTGGCAGCTATCATACAGGAAGTAGCTGCTCACTTACCTACATGTATACTTTTTAATTTAGAGACTGGCCAGGTGTTTGATTGATATACTTACAACACATTCTCATTGCCTTTGGATCCTGCCCCCTCAGCTCCCAAGTCGAACTATTTGGCCGCCGCCATATGGAAGCACGGTTTTAGCACAATGACGCAGCTATATTTGTGAGTATGTTGTCTCCCCATATGGGTTATTCATACTCCAATAGCCATCAATCCTGCATGTCTATAAAAACTTACCGTTAGTTTACCGGTAACGGCTTTTCTGATGAGCCTTTAAGGACGGCCCAAACATGAGAGATGATAGGCTCCTCCTACCGGAAACACAATCAATTAAACATAGTTAAAAGGCCCCACCCTTCCCTCCATCCTCAGTTGTAAAAACGTATCTTACACAACAAATTTCTTGAGGGAAGTGTTTCAAATTAATTCCATAGGTACTTACCCCTTTTTACTTTGTTTGCACCCTTTGATAGGGCGGGTAGGCCGGCCGTCCTGGAAGGCTCATCAGAAAAGCCGTTACCGGTAAACTAACGGTAAGTTTTCTCTAATCGCCTTCCAGGACGGCCCAAACATGAGAGATGGCCAGTAAAAAAGTCAACTTTAGGGACAACATCTTGAGGGGAATCTCTCGCAAAAGTTCGAAGGGAGACCTAGATAGCGCCTCTAGGACCCTTGTCAGGTCCCAAGGTGGGAACCTGTCCTTTAACAAAGGAGTAACTCTTTGTCTGGCTAACAAAAATCTTTTTATTAGTGGCTCTCTCGCCAGACGGGTGTCTAGGAACACCGAGAGGGCCGCAATTTGTACCCTAAGGGTGTTAATGGCCACACCCTTATCCACCCCATCTTTGTAACAGGTTTCCTGGTCAACAGGAGAGTATCTACCACTCTCTGCGAGCAACCTTTTGAAATTAGGAGTTGGCTTTCAGTAGCCAAGCTGCTAACTGAAAAAATTCTGGGTTTGGACACAGAACCGGACCCTGTGATAGTAGGTTTTGAGAAACCGGCAGGTGCCATGGGGGAACCAGTGCCATTGCCTTCAGTGTAGCAAACCAAGGCCTCCTTGGCCACCAAGGGGCAATTAGAATCAACCGGAGATCCCCTGATTGGTTCAATTTCTGAAGGACTGTCGGGATCAACATCAGAGGGGGGAAGGCAAATGCCAGGCTGAATTGCCAAAGTTGGGCTAGTGCATCCAACCCAGTCATCCCTCTGGTCCGAGTAAGGGAGAAGAATTTTTCCACCTTCTTGTTCTGCGCTGTGGCAAACAAATCTATCTCCGGGGTTCCGAATCTCTGAGTTATCTTTTGAAAAATTCTGGGATCTAACTCCCACTCTCTCTCCTGAATAAGATGACGACTGAGGAAGTCTGCTTGCAGGTTGTTTTTCCCCCTGATGTGGACTGCTACCAGGGAGACTACCCTTTCCTCGGCCCAGCTTAGAATTGCGGTAGTCAGATCTAGTAGAGGTCTGGATCTGGTTCCTCCTTGCCTGTTCAGGTATACTACGGTTGTAGTATTGTCTGATAGGACGAGAACTTCTCTGTTGAGGATGTTCTCTCTGAAGGCTTTTAAGGCCTCTCCTACTGCTTTCAACTCCCTGAAATTTGAGGAGGCTTGAGTTGTTGCATAATCCCAGATCCCCTGTGCCTGGGCTCCTTCCATGTGGGCTCCCCAGCCCTTGGTACTGGCGTCTGTGGTAATCTCTACAGGATTCCACTGTCCCTAGGGTCTGCCCTTCCCCAGGTTGGTTTGGTCTTTCCACCATATCAGGGATTCCTGAACCTGTGGGGTGAGGACGACATGTTCGTCTAAGGACTCTGTTTTTCTGTCCCAAGGCGACAGATGGTAAAAACAGAAGTTCCCTTGTTTGCAGTTGTGCCCATACCAGAGCTTGATAAAAGAAAGGAATTGGCAGCACTCCAGGTTGAGTCAAAATCCAGATTTATTGACTGGACATCCAAATATGACAATCGTGACAAGGTAGACGCATTTCACACACTAACTGTGTGCTTAATCAATCATACCAGAGCTGGTATACTGGCTGACATAAGTCCCAATACTCTCAGAACCTCTCTCCTGGAGCAGGATGGGGAGTCTACCAGTGTCTGGACTGCAGTGATTATTTTTTCCCTTTTTTCTTGGGGTAGAAATAGCTTTTGAGCCTTTGAGTCTACTAGGAACCCTAGAAAATTCCGCAGCTGGGATGGTACCAAGGCTGACTTCTTCAAATTGATGAGCCATCCTACACTCTCCAGGAAGATCATCACCCGGTGGGTATCTAGGTTCACCCGGGTCTCTGATTTTCCAAAAATCAGTAGGTCGTCCAAGTAGGGGATCAGGGCAATCCCTAACATGTGTAGGTGAGCTACTGCCTCCGCAAGAACTTTTGTAAAGATCCTTGGGCTGGCGGCCAGACCAAAGGGTAGTGCCCTGAACTGCCAATGTGTCGTTTTTCCATCGTTCTCTATGGCAAATCTCAGGAACTTTTGATGTTCTGGGTGGATGGGAACATGCAGATAAGCATCTCTGAGATCCAAGGTGGTCATGAAGACGTCCTTTAATAAGTTCTTCCGTACCGAATAAATTGTTTCCATTGAAAATTTTTTGTATGTCAGGAACCTGTTGAGTTTCTTTAGGTTTATTATTAGGCGGAATTTGCCTGATGTTTTTGGGACCACAAACACATGGGAGTAATACCCTTGGAGATGTTGATTCTCTGGGACCGGAATTATTACAAATTGTTCTGCCAGTTCTTGAATTCCCTGTAGTAAAGCTTCTTTTATTTGAGGTTTCTTGGGGACTTGGGTTAAGGTGATTGTAATGGGTGGTATTGAAGTAAATTGAAGGCGATAACCTTCCTGAATGAGGGTGTAGATATATGGGGAGACTGAAATTTCTTTCCACTGAGTGAGAGATTGATTCAGTCTGCCCCCCACCTTGACGCTGGCGTCACTTGTTGTCTCTTGAAGCTGCAGTGGAGGGAAAGAGCAAACTGTTCCTTTGTTTTCCCTTCCTGAAACCCCATCTCGTTAGGTTCCCTTTTACGTCTATTTTGCCTTTGTTCCTGGGGGCCTCGAAAAAATTTCCTGGCAACTTCCTTCCTCTTCAATGGAAATTTCTTCCCCCTTTTTGAGGACCTGGCCAAGACCTCGTCTAAACCAGATCCAAATAATAGAGAACCCTCAAAAGGCAAGGTACAAAGCTTTGTCTTTGAGGTAAGGTCCCCCCTCCCATTCAGCCAAATGGCTCTTCTGGCTGAGTTTAAGAGGGCACCTGTTTTGGCAGAGGCTACTACAGACTCCACTGCTGCATCCGCCAGGTAGGCTACTGCTTTCCCGATTAGGGACAGGGAGTCCTGTAAATCTTGGGTTTTTTCCTGTGGTAAGTTTTTGTTCAATCTGTCAAGCCAACAGAAGGTATTTCTTGCTACACAGGAGGCAGCCAGAGCTGGAGCCATGGTAGACGCATTCGCCTCCCAGGCCTTCCTCAGGAGAGACTCCGCTTTCCTATTCATGACATCCTTAATACTGCCTGTATCAGCAAAGGAGAGGTCAGATTTCTTGGTCACTTGTGCCAAGGGTGCATCTAGTTTAGGACTTTTAATCAGCTGTTCGATATCCTCTTCTTTAAAGGGGAATCTGCGTTTCCAGGACACTGGTTTCTTAAACTTAGTCTCTGGACGCTGCCATTGTTGGAGAACCAACCCTTTAAGGGATTGGTGGATGGGAAAAACCCTAGAAGGAGTCTTACCTAGACCCTTATAGAGTCTATCCTGGGCTGATGTCCCTTTTGGCAAATCGGGTATTTCTTCAGAGGCATACACTGCTTGAAGGAGCCCTTGCATGTTATCCAGCCCAAACAGATTCCTAGATGGTTCTGTTTCCTCTGCTTCTTCTGAGTCCCTGTCTCCTTCTCCCTCTGAGTTGGATTGGGAGACTGAGCGGTCTATATCCTCTTCCTCCTGTCTATTTCTTTGTAACCCTGAAGGCAGACTCTGAGGAAAGGACTGGTTGGCCTGTCCTGGCCTAACAGAAAGGCTCTCCTGTGAAGAGGTACCTTCCCCTGCAGGAGAAACTGAGGATCCCGAATTTCCTAGGGAGGATTTAACAGTCTGGATTGTTGTCAGCATCTCTTCTTGGACTGTTTTTAGGAAGTCCTTCATTAGGGCTGATGATTCCCTCCCTGCTAGCTTATAGATACATTTGTAGCAGAAAGGTTTTGTGTGGGAGCTAGGTAATCTGTCTGCACAATTACCACACTTTTTTGAGGCAACAGATCCTAACCCTACAGGTGAAGCAGTAGAGGTTTCCTGAGCACCGCTCTGGGACTCTGGAAGACAGGATACAACATCAATTAGTATCACTCTTCCAATTTCTGAAAAAGGTATGAGGCCCATAGAAAGGACACTTAAACAGTCCGACTATGGACAGGGAGAGGGAACATCAAGCATTTCAAATTCAAAGAAAAAGACATCAGCAGACTTTAGACAATTTTTGGAAATCAGATGCACTGCAGCACTTACCCGGGTCCAACCTGGGTTTGGCTGCCGTTGCTTGGCCCAGCGCTTCTTCCTTCCCGGGTGGGTGGGTAGAAGGCTTCATCTCCCTGGCAGCTGTCCGAGCTCCTGTAGCTTGGGAGTCTGCACTACCGCGTGATGGCGGTTCCGGCGTCTCCTCCACTTTCCTCTTCCGCATTGTGACAGGAACTGACGTCACCGGATGCTGCCGAGCTCCTTCCGCTCCGACCGCGAGGCTTGAGGCGCCCGTGTCTGACGTCACTTCCAGCGGGAAAATTGAATCCGAATCCTGTGGAGGAGAGCTGCTGGCGCCGGGGCACGGAGAAAACCTAGAGGGTCACCCGGGTGACCGACGGCTTCACCGATGGAAGAGGCGACCTGTGAGAAACCCGGTAGGGGTGGCAGGTAGAGCTCTACTCTCAATGGCTTTGCTGAACCTGGCTCACAGGGGGACCATAGGACTATCAAAAAGTCTGCAGGTCAGTGAAAATAACAAATGTTTCGTAGGAAGAAACACAATCTAAACGGAGGATGGAGGGAAGGGTGGGGCCTTTTAACTATGTTTAATTGATTGTGTTTCCGGTAGGAGGAGCCTATCATCTCTCATGTTTTGGCCTTCCTGGAAAGTGATTAGAGAAACAATAATAATAATTTATTTTCAGACTTGCCTGCACACTTACACTCCTGACGAGTGGGCAATGCGACTCATCGAAATGTGCGTTGAGTTTCAAGATATTTGTATTGATGTGCATACTGTTACCGATACGAGATATTTTAATATATTTGTATGACCATGTTATGTTTTGTGTATGTCAAGTATTCATGTTGTATTACTTTTGTATATTGGTTCTACACAATAAACCAGATACATTTCAACTTGAGTATTATGACTATTGGGTCCACCTCATATAAAGTCCCGCAGGGCAATCCTCTCCTTTTCTACTCTTTCGATAATAGGGCTCTCAGCAAGGTTGTGTTATAGAAATCAATGAGAGAGATTTCCATAGCGTGATACTGTTTAATTCATTATAAGTTTAAAAAGCAAGTACATTACAGAGTTAAAAACAATTCCAAGCATGTGTAAAAGGGGTATGATCGCTGCCTCGGCGTGCGTTCCAATCACTGGGGTTTGACCTCACTCTATCGTCCCCGCTTGACGCATTTCGCCCCTCCCACTGGGCGTCTTCAGAAGCTGGGGGCGCTCGAGACTGGCTCCTTCTTATTCACTAATCTCCTCCTACTACACCCTACTAGGTCACTTCCTCTTTATGGTCTGACCTCATTTCCTACTCCTGACCGGAAGTAGAGGGTGTCGTGTCGAGGAATGCCCGGGTCGGACTGCGCATGCTCCGTAAGTGACGTCACCCTGTCAGAACAGCTGATCGGCTGGGGTTGGCGCGTGCGCAGTCCGTCGGGGGCACAATCCGACGAGAGACAGAGCGGGGAAGAATCTAATGTCAGATTCTGACTCGCTCTGTAGCGCGTGCGCAGTCCGTTGGGGGCATTTCTCGACGAGAGACAGAGCGGGGAAGAATCTAATGTCAGATTCTAACTCGCTCTGTACGATGATTACACATATGAAGATTCTAACTCGCTATATGTAACTAATATATAAATATATATATATATATATATAGTGTGTATATATATATAGTGTATATATATATAGTATATATATATATATATATATAGTGTATATAGTGTATATATATATATATATAATATATATATTATAGTAGTATAGTATATTATATAGTATATTATAGTATATATAGTGTGTATATATATATATATATATATATATATATACACTATACTATATATATATATACTATACATATACTATATATAGTATATTATATTATATATATTATAGTAGTATAGTATATTATAGTATATATATATATATATATATAGTATAGTATATTTATATATATATATATATATATATATATATATATATATATATATATATATATATATATATATATATATATATATATATAGTATATATATACTATATATAGTATGTATATATATATATATATATATATATATATATATATATACAGTGTATATATATATACTATATATATATATATATATATATATATATATATATATATATATATATAGTTACTATATATATATAGCTATATATAACTCATTAAAGGGGCACCCTGAAATACTATGATCAGTACTCATATAGTATATTATAGTATATATATAGTATAGTATATTTATATATATATATATAGTATATATATTGCAAAGTTTGGGGGTTCTAGCTCCACCGGATTGAGTGCACAACCGTTTAAAACATAAACAAAAAGGCTTTATTTCAGCAAACTTAAACAGGCTTCCAGCAGTGCATAAATCAAACACAAAATAAAGTCCGCTTTTCTTCAGCACAAAGGAATAAAGCAAGAAAAAAGGCACATACGGTTTTGTGGATGGGTCTTCACCCCAAGGTTTGTAACAGTCCTTAATAGACCTCTCAGCAGCTTCCAGCAAACTTGCAGCTCCTTCAGACAGGTGCAACCACCAAACTACTCCTCCCCCACACTCACCTATTGCTGCTTCCTGTCTCTTAAGGACTGCTTCTCATGGGTCTTAACCCTGTATGTGCTGGAATCCCTTATGGTCAGGGGTGGGGGCTCTTTCCCACCCGAATATATCACTACAGAGCCCCCCAAATTCCGGGTCCCAAATATCGCTCTATTCAACACAGAGAGCACTGCGATTCAGTCCTCCTGATTTTAGCTATTTCCAGGAATTTCTCACCCATCTTGGGTGACCCCCTGAACATTTCCCAACTTCCCTTAAAGAGACCACAACCCAAACACAGGAGATATATAGCGATTGTCCAGGACCCAACCTTGGCGTCCTGTACATATCCCCCCCCTCTGCCTCAACGCGGAGGTGTTGGAGGCACCACACGACAGCATACAGTGGACTCGGGAGAGGGCATCGGCATTCTGATGCTGTCTCCCGGGTCTGTGTTCTACCACAAAATTGAACTCCTGGAGAGAAAGGAACCACCTTGTCACCCTGGCATTGGTGTACTTGTTCTGTCTCATCCAGGTCAATGGGGCATGGTCTGACACCAGGCGAAACCTCCTACCTAGGAGAAAATACCGTAGGGAGTCCAAAGCCCACTTGATGGCAAGACACTCCCGCTCCACCACAGCGTAGTTGCTCTCTGCTGTCGTTAGCTTCCTACTCAGAAAAACCACGGGGTGTTCTTCCCCATTGACCACTTGAGAGAGGACCGCTCCTAATCCTTCACTTGAAGCATCTGTCTGCACTACAAAATCCTTGGAGAAATCGGGAGCTACGAGCACCGGATGTTGGCATAATGCCGCCTTAAGCTTCTGAAAAGCTTCTTCGGCATTCGCGCTCCACTTTATCATCACTGACTTTCTACCTTTGGTCAAGTCAGTCAATGGTGCAGCAATGGTGGCAAAGTTGGGGACAAACCTCCGGTAGTAGCCAACTATGCCCAAAAATGCTCTGACCTGCTTTTTGGTTAGGGGACGGGGCCAGCCCTGTATGGCTTCTACCTTATTCATTTGGGGTTTAACCAGCCCTCTACCCACAATGTACCCTAGGTACTTGGCTTCCTCCATCCCGATTGCACATTTCTCTGGATTGATGGTGAACCCTGCTCTTCTCAAGGAGTCTACGACTGCCTGAACCCGGGGAAGATGGGACTCCCAATCAGTGCTGAAGACGACTATGTCATCCAGGTAGACGGAAGCATATCTTTGATGTGGACGTAAAGTTTTATCCATGGCCCGTTGGAATGTGGCAGGGGCAGAGTGCAGACCAAATGGCATCCTTTTGTACTGGAAGTGGCCTTCCGGGGTGGAGAAGGCTGTTTTCTCCCTGGCCTCCTTGGTTAGGGGAATCTGCCAGTACCCTTTTGTGAGGTCAAGCGTGGTGATATACCTGGCTGGACCCAACCTCTCAATTAACTCGTCTATCCGGGGCATAGGATATGCATCGAACTTGGAGATTTCATTAAGCTTTCTGAAGTCATTGCAGAAGCGAAGAGTGCCGTTGGGTTTAGGCACCAACACAATTGGACTCGACCACTCGCTCTGCGACTCTTCAATGACATCAAGCTCAAGCATTCTTTTTACCTCCTCAGACACTGCCACCCTATGAGCTTCTGGGATACGATACGGCTTTAACCGGATTTTTTCATTGGGCTCGGTTACAATGTCATGCTCGATGACATTGGTGAGACCAGGTAACCCTGAAAACATGTCCCTATTTCTTTGCAGAAATTCTTTTGCCTGTTGGGTCTGGGGCCTAGACAGGGTAGCGGCAACCTGCACTAGGTCAATCCCTGCAGGGTCCCCTGACTGGACACCTATCACTGCAGACACCTGTTCTCTATCTCTCCAGGGTTTCAATAAATTTATGTGGTAGATCTGGTATGGCTTTCTTCTCCCAGGCTGGTGTACCTTGTAGTTCACTTCCCCCATTTTTTCCACTATCTCAAAACGGACCTTGCCACTTGGCCAAGAACTTGCTCTCCACCGTTGGTATTAGGACGGCCACCCGGTCTCCTATTTGAAATTGTCTGATTTTAGCCGACCGGTTGTACACCCTTCTTTGGGCATCTTGAGCCTTCTGCAGATGCTCCCTCACCAACGGCATTACCTTAGCCACTCTCTCTCGCATTTGGGAGATATGCTCTACCACAGTTTTGTGTGGGGAAGACTCACTTTCCCATGTCTCCTTTACTAGATCTAGCAACCCCCGGGGCCTTCGCTTATACACTAACTCAAACGGTGAGAAACCCGTTGATGCTTGTGGAACCTCCCGGATGGCAAACAACAGAGCAGGGAGTAACATATCCCAATCCTTCCCATCTTTCTGGACCACTCTTTTTAACATGCATTTTAAAGTTTTATTGAACCTCTCGACTAGGCCATCAGTCTGCGGGTGATAGACGGACGTCCGCAACTGCTTAATCTGGAACAGTTTGCACAAGTCCGCCATCACTTTGGACATAAAAGGGGTGCCCTGGTCCGTCAATATTTCTTTGGGGAACCCCGTTCGGGAAAACATTTGAAACAGTTCCCTGGCAATGGCCTTAGAGGAAGTTTTCCTTAAAGGGACTGCTTCTGGATATCTAGTGGCATAGTCTAGGATGACTAGTATATATTGGTACCCCCTTGCTGACTTCACCAGGGGTCCTACGAGATCCATTGCAATTCGTTCAAATGGTACCTCGATAATTGGCAAGGGTATCAGGGGGTTTCTGTAATGGGACACCGGGGCAGTTAACTGGCAAGTTGGACAGGACGCACAATACCTTTTAACCTCGGCCTTTACCCCTGGCCAGTAAAACCGGTCAGTTACCCTGGCCTCTGTTTTTTCTGCCCCCAGGTGTCCTCCCAGTGCATCATTGTGGGCTAGATCGAGAAGCATCCGCCTATAAGGCTGGGGAACCAGCAACTGCTCGACAGTTTCCCCTCGGCTTTCAGCCACTCGATAAACCAAGTTATCTTTCAATGCAAAATGAGGAAACCTCTGGTCTGCACCTGGTATTTGTGGGATCCCATCAATAACAGAAACCTGCTCTCTAGCATTGACCAAGGTAAGATCCTGCAATTGAGCGGTGCCAAACGCACCCCTGGATACGTCCAGGTCTGGATGCACTGGCCTTGAGGAGGTTTCCCCTTCACTCTCCTCAACCTGGGACTGTGGTGGGGAGAGTTCCTCATCATCCTCTCCCAGCATAACCTGTAACGGGGAGACTTCCCCCCCCTCAGAGGTCAGCTCGGTCTTGCGACCTGAAACAGAAATAATATCGTCCACTTTAACATTTTCTGCAATGTCATTGTTAGTGACAGGTACCTCCCCATCAGGGGGTTGTGTTGTGGGGATTTCAGGCCCGGACCCCTCAGACTCTGTTCCTTCGAGGCCGAGGGTCCCCAGTCCCCTTGGTTGTCCAGGCTGTTCACACTGTACCTGGTTCCATAGTTCAAAAAACAGTGGGCAGTCCCGCCCCACTATGACATCATGTATCAAATTTCTTACCACCCCGACTTCTTGTGTCACAGAGGTACCACCATAGGCAACAGTCACTGGCACCAGGGGGTACTCTCTGGTGTCCCCATGGATACATACTACCCGTAGAGTCTTACTTACTGGGCCGAGTCTTCCGATCACCCTGGTATGTACCAGCGTTACCATGCTACCAGAGTCCAGCAGAGCCTTGGCAGGAAGGTGGTTCACCCATAGTTCACATTCAAACTGTCCGGTCGCTATATCAAGATGGGTGGCACATGCTCTTTGCACATAAAAAGAGCTTCTCCGAACAGTCCCACACTCCATAGGCTCCTCCTGAAGTGGGCATTGTGCCCGGGTATGCCCCCAGGACCGACATCGCCAGCACTGTATGTCTCCAATCCTTGGGACAGGAACCAACCTCCGTGGTTCTGCTGAAGAAGATACCGGTTTGTGGGTGACAACGTCTGGCGGAGCTTCTCTCCTAGGTGCTGTGGCTGGCCTGGTTGCCCTATGTGTGGGTTCCCGATGCTTGGCAGGCCCGAGCAGGTCTTCCACCACAGTGTATCTTTCGACCAACTCTACCAGCTGGTCAGCGGTTGCAGGATCGCCATGGCTTACCCAGCGCTGTAGGTCATCTGGTAGGGACCGCAGGTACCAGTCCATCACTACCCGTTCCACCATTTGCGGGCCTGTCAGCTTCTCTGGTTGCAGCCATTTTTTCACCAGCTGTACCAGTTCGTGCATCTGGGACCTGGGTGGCCGATTAGGTTTGTACCTCCAGCGGTGCACCCTCTGAGCCCGGACAGCTGTGGTCACCCCCAGGCGGGCCAAGATCTCTGCCTTCAGACGCTCATAGTCGCTGATGTGCTCAGTTGGAAGGTCAAAGTAGGCTTTTTGCGGGTCACCAGTAAGAAAAGGGGAGATAATGCCAGCCCATTGGTCACGGGGCCACCCCTCTCTCTCCGCTATCCTCTCAAAAGTTGTGAGAAAAGCCTCCACATCATCACTGGGGGTCAGTTTTTGCAAGTAATGGCTGGCTCTCACAGATACTGGGTTGCCATCGGCAATGACTGCTTGCTCTCGTCCCTGAGCCAAACGCTGTACTGCCTCCTGCAAGGCAGCCACCTGTGCTTGAGTGGACTCCTGCTGGGCAGTAAACTGAGCAGCTAGCAACCGTGTGCTTTCCTGTTGTGCCTTTACAGCCTGTGCCAGGGCTTGCTGCTGCTGAGCCATTGCTTCCTCATGGCGACGGTTTGCCTCTACTGAGGCTTGCTGCTGGGTCACAGTGGCTTGCACCAGTGCTTTAATAACCTCCTCCATGCCTGCTGTTTGCAGTGTCTGAGCTGTTTTCACCCAAGACATGCCATAGGTATACTGTCTCTTTAAATGTCAGTTTTTGGTTTTAAACGGCTTTTGCGGCTGCAAAATGCACTCTGCCCGCATCCGAGACACCAGTTGTAAAGTTTGGGGGTTCTAGCTCCACCGGATTGAGTGCACAACCGTTTAAAACATAAACAAAAAGGCTTTATTTCAGCAAACTTAAACAGGCTTCCAGCAGTGCATAAATCAAACACAAAATAAAGTCCGCTTTTCTTCAGCACAAAGGAATAAAGCAAGAAAAAAGGAACATACGGTTTTGTGGATGGGTCTTCACCCCAAGGTTTGTAACAGTCCTTAATAGACCTCTCAGCAGCTTCCAGCAAACTTGCAGCTCCTTCAGACAGGTGCAACCACCAAACTACTCCTCCCCCACACTCACCTATTGCTGCTTCCTGTCTCTTAAGGACTGCTTCTCATGGGTCTTAACCCTGTATGTGCTGGAATCCCTTATGGTCAGGGGTGGGGGCTCTTTCCCACCCGAATATATCACTACAGAGCCCCCCAAATTCCGGGTCCCAAATATCGCTCTATTCAACACAGAGAGCACTGCGATTCAGTCCTCCTGATTTTAGCTATTTCCAGGAATTTCTCACCCGTCTTGGGTGACCCCCTGAACATTTCCCAACTTCCCTTAAAGAGACCACAACCCAAACACAGGAGATATATAGCGATTGTCCAGGACCCAACCTTGGCGTCCTGTACAATATATATATATATATATATACTATATATAGTATGTATATATATATATATATATAGATATATATATATCTATATATATATATATATATAGATATATATATAGTTACTATATATATATATAGCTATATATATATAACTCATATGGCACACATTAAAGGGGCACCCTGAAATACTACGATCAGTACTCATATGGGACACATTAAAGGGGCACTCTGAAATACTAAAGGGGCACGCCGACTGCAATAATAAAAGGGCACTCTGGTATACTAAAGGGGCACGCCGACTGCAATAATAAAAGGGCACTCTGGAATACTAAAGGGGCACGCCGACTGCAATAATAAAGGGGCACTCTGACCGTGGGTCATAAAGGAGCTATGTGACTGGGACACATAACGGGGCACTCTGATAGGGACACTGATGTAAAGGAGGACTCTAACGGGGACACTGGATGTAAAGGGGGACTCTGACGGGGACACTGATGTAAAGGGGAACTCTGACGGGGACACTGATGTAAAGGGGGACTCTGACTGGGACACTGATGTAAAGGGGGACCCTGATAGGGAAGCACTAGATGTAAAGGAGCACTCTAATGGGGACACGGATGTAAAGGAGGACTCTGACAGGGACACACTGGATGTAAAGGAGGACTCTGACAGGGACACACTGGATGTAAAGGAGGACTCTGACGGAGGCACCGACACAGGCCAAATTACGGCGGGGGGACATGAACTGCATGACGGCGGGGACACAGGGTGGATGACGGCAGGGACAGGGGCTGAATGACGGCGGGGAAAGAGGCTGAATGACAGGGGGATACAGGCTGCATGATGAGGGACACACTGATGAGGCACAAATGAGGAGGCACTCATTGGCATGATTTAGACACAGATGGGCATGAGACACAGGTGGGCATAAATAGGGCAGAGATGGGCATGGATGAGGCAGAGATGGGCATGGATGAGGTAGGGGCGGTGCCCATCGGTGTGTACAGCGTGCGAAGAGAGAGCTAAACCAGACATGCAGCGTTCTGTTGACAAATGATCGCTCTGTCATTGGATGGAGCGATCACATGGTAAATGGCCCCTGTCGTTGGCCCTTTAACACAATCCGTGGGAAGCGCGATTCGGATGTCTCTGTACGCCCTCCCAGAATAGGCCGACCACGCTGTAGCCATCATTGGGCTATGCCCTGGTCGACAAGTAGTTAATCCCCATAGTCTTAGCTATCCGATATTACCCGTAAAGCGGGGCTTTGCATTACTTATGTTCTGCAATATTTGGCCAAACTCAATCACAATGCCAGTCTCTGTGAAAATTAGGCATTGCCCCCAAAAAATGTGTGTGGCTACTGGAGGTCCTCTAGTATAAGTTTGCCAAGTATGGTGCCCTGAACCCCCGTGGTTTGGGCTCTACATTTATAGAAGCTTGGCCTGCTATGTTAATCTATGGCAGAGTCTTAGTCTGGAAATTTGAGGGGCTACAGCTAGGACCCCAAATGAGTCTGGGGGCCATATTTGGCACAGAGGTAGGGGGGTCCTTCCTTTACCACCCCAAACATTTTGGGGTTTGTTAGCTCAAAATTTCCTGATCAACTTTTTCTAGGGCCCCTTGAGAGTATGTGGCCCCCGGGCCATACGGCACAGCAGGGAGTGCTGGATACCATTGGACTATTCTGCGGTGGTCAGCTAAAGTCTACCCCAATGCAGGTCCCTGTGAAAATAAAGCATTGGCCCCAAACAAATGTATGTGCCAAATTTGGTGCCCCTGAGCACCGTGGTTCGGCTACCACAGGGCCCTACATTTAAGCTAGCCTGGCCCATTATGTTAATCTATAGTTCAGCCGCGATCAGGAATTTGAGGGGCCACAGATCGGGCCCCAAATTAGTCCAGAGGCCCAGAGGTAGGGAAGGTCTTCCTTTAACACCTCTACATTTTTGAGGTCGCTAGCCTGAAGTTTTATGGTCAGCGTTTTAGGGGGCCCCTTGGGAGTGTGTGGCCCTCGGGCACTAATGCGGAGTGGGGATTGGTGAGTACTGCAGGAATCCCTGGACTCTTAGCTGGACTCTTAGCTATTCAGCAGTATCTGTATAATGCTGCTCTGCAGTTCCTGTATTCCATAGTGGTTAGCCAAATCGACCCCTATGCAGGTCCCTGTAACAATTAAGGTCCTGAAAAAAGCATGTGGCCCCTGCCACGTTTGAGGCCCCTAGCCACCAGGGTTCAGGTACCACTAGGCCCATAATTTAGGTCAGCTTGGTGCAGTATGGCAATCTTCGAGTGGGCACAGTTGCAGGGCCCCAGCTCGGGCACCAAACAAGTCCAGGGGACCATATTTGGCACAGTGGTAGGGGAGATCTTCCTTTACCACTCTGAAAATGTTGGAGTAGCTAGCCTGAAATTTTCTGGTCAACTTTTTCAGGGGCCTTTTGGGAGTGTGTGGCCCTGGGGCAGTACCGTGGAGAAGGGACTGCTGGAAACCATATTAATCCCAATATTCTTAGCTATCCAATGTTACCTGCGGAGCAGGGCTCACTGGTACCTATGTTCTACAGTATTTGTGCAAATTTGACGCCCATGCCAGTCCTCGTGAAAATTAGGCATCGTCCACAAAAAAATGTGTGTGACCCTGGGGGTCAGCTAGTATCCCTGTACCAAGTTTGGTGACCATATCCCCCCGTGATTTGGGTACCACAGGGCACTAAATTTATGGTACATTGGCCCGCTATGTTAATCCATGACTCTGATGGGGGTGGGAATTTGAGGGGGCCACAGCCCAGGCCCTGAAAGAGTCCAGGTTCCCTGAACATGTTTGGGGCCCACGCTGTGGCCCCTCCAAAATTCCCTACTGCGCCATATATTACCATAGGCTAGGCCAAACTAGCCTAAATCTAGGGCCCCACGGTAGCGGAACGATGTTGCCCAGGGGCACCAAACTTGGTATAGGGTTACTAGAGGACCCCCAGGGGCCACAAAATTTTTTTGGGGCCAATGCTTAATTTTCATGAGGACCTTCATGGGGGTGGAATTTGCCCAACCACCGCAGGACATAGGAACTGCAGAGCCAGGCTCTGCAAATATTGTTAAATAGCTAAGAGTCCAGAGATTCCTGCAGTACTCACCAATCCCCACTCCGCATTAGTGCCCGAGGGCCACACACTCCCAAGGGGCCCCCTAAAAAGCTGACCATAAAACTTCAGGCTAGCGACCTCAAAAATGTAGAGGTGTTAAAGGAAGACCTTCCCTACCTCTGGGCCTCTGGACTAATTTGGGGCCCGATCTGTGGCCCCTCAAATTCCTGATCGCGGCTGAACTATAGATTAACATAATGGGCCAGGCTAGCTTAAATGTAGGGCCCTGTGGTAGCCGAACCACGGTGCTCAGGGGCACCAAATTTGGCACATACATTTGTTTGGGGCCAATGCTTTATTTTCACAGGGACCTGCATTGGGGTAGACTTTAGCTGACCACCGCAGAATAGTCCAATGGTATCCAGCACTCCCTGCTGTGCCGTATGGCCCGGGGGCCACATACTCTCAAGGGGCCCTAGAAAAAGTTGATCAGGAAATTTTGAGCTAACAAACCCCAAAATGTTTGGGGTGGTAAAGGAAGGACCCCCCTACCTCTGTGCCAAATATGGCCCCCAGACTCATTTGGGGTCCTAGCTGTAGCCCCTCAAATTTCCAGACTAAGACTCTGCCATAGATTAACATAGCAGGCCAAGCTTCTATAAATGTAGAGCCCAAACCACGGGGGTTCAGGGCACCATACTTGGCAAACTTATACTAGAGGACCTCCAGTAGCCACACACATTTTTTGGGGGCAATGCCTAATTTTCACAGAGACTGGCATTGTGATTGAGTTTGGCCAAATATTACAGAACATAAGTAATGCAAAGCCCCGCTTTATGGGTAATATCGGATAGCTAAGACTATGGGGAAGCAACCAGGGATGGAGACGCCTTGCTTACAGCTTGGTGCCTCATCTAAAGTCCCACCGTGCGATTTTCGTGCGTTTTTGGTGGATGCAGTTTTTGATTTGACCCTAGTGTTTTCCGTATACAGGGATGGAGACCAATAGCATGACCTGCTTGTCTCATATAAAGTCCCAAAGGAAATAAGGGATTTCAAAGGCAGTGTGCTTTACAGGCCATGCCCCATATATAAAATCCCTTCCTATCCATATACTGCATCCACCAAGGGGATGGAGGTGTAATGCTTTTCAGCTGGTCTTCTCCAGTTTGCACCATGGTTATATTTTAACCTAATTATTTGAACTTTTTGAGACAATAGCCAGTCGTGCATGGGGATGGGTTGGGGGAGGTTGGGCTGTCTCCCTCTCACCTGTTCCCCATCCACCCATTAGCGGCCATGTGCCTCCAGTGTGAGGACACTAAATTAAGAGTGTAGGACTGCAGATTTAAACAGGGTGCCGTGACGTGGCTCTGCAGCTTTCACATGCGTTTGCAAATGTGTGTCAACTAAACCCCTGTTCTTTGTACCAAGAGACAGGTCTTATTTGGTTGGTGACAGACTGGAAGGTGAGTACATCAAACTGGGGGCTGGCTGACTTTCATGCACCTCTTACAATCCTTCAACCTCATTTTGTGTTTTGTTATAGGGATGGAGACGCCGGGCAACACCAGCTTGGGTCTCATCTAAAGTCCCACCTAGTCCAATATGTTTAAAGCAACCAGGGATGGAGACGCCTTGCTTACAGCTTGGTGCCTCATCTAAAGTCCCACCGTGCGATTTTCGTGCGTTTTTGGTGGATGCAGTTTTTGATTTGACCCTAGTGTTTTCCGTATACAGGGATGGAGACCAATAGCATGACCTGCTTGTCTCATATAAAGTCCCAAAGGAAATAAGGGATTTCAAAGGCAGTGTGCTTTACAGGCCATGCCCCATATATAAAATCCCTTCCTATCCATATACTGCATCCACCAAGGGGATGGAGGTGTAATGCTTTTCAGCTGGTCTTCTCCAGTTTGCACCATGGTTATATTTTAACCTAATTATTTGAACTTTTTGAGACAATAGCCAGTCGTGCATGGGGATGGGTTGGGGGAGGTTGGGCTGTCTCCCTCTCACCTGTTCCCCATCCACCCATTAGCGGCCATGTGCCTCCAGTGTGAGGACACTAAATTAAGAGTGTAGGACTGCAGATTTAAACAGGGTGCCGTGACGTGGCTCTGCAGCTTTCACATGCGTTTGCAAATGTGTGTCAACTAAACCCCTGTTCTTTGTACCAAGAGACAGGTCTTATTTGGTTGGTGACAGACTGGAAGGTGAGTACATCAAACTGGGGGCTGGCTGACTTTCATGCACCTCTTACAATCCTTCAACCTCATTTTGTGTTTTGTTATAGGGATGGAGACGCCGGGCAACACCAGCTTGGGTCTCATCTAAAGTCCCACCTAGTCCAATATGTTTAACCGGTTGCCGACCGCCGCACGACTATATACTGCGGCGGTCAGCCCCGGCCAGGCAGAGTGACGTATCGGTACGTCACTCGCCTGTCACTGACTTGCGAGCCTATCGCGGGCGGGCGCGCGCCCGCCGAGGCGCGCGCCCGCCGCGGCTCGTTCACAGGCAAGTCAGTGCGTGTGACCGGCGGACTCGATGTCCGCCAGTCACACTGCGATCGCTCCTGTGAAGGGAGAAAGACAGAGCAGCTTGTGTAAACAAGCTGCCTGTCAGTTCTCCCTGTGTAAAAGTAAAGATCTGACCGTTCTACTATGTAGAACGGTTGATCTTTGCTTTTACACCAATAGGAATGTCCCTACACAGTAGAAAGCACGCCCCTAGGACACACTTAACCCCTCCCTGTCCAATAAAGTTAACCCCTTCCCTGCCAGTGTCATTTTTGCAGTAACAGTGCATATGTATAGCACTGATTACTGCAGTAATGTCACTGGTAACCCCAAAAGTGTCAAAAATGTCAGTCAAGGGTCCGATCTGTCCGCCGCAATGTCGCAGTACCGAAAAAAAAATCGCAGATCGCCGCCATTACGCGTTAAAAAAAAAACACCAAAAATGACAAAAATCTTTCTCTTTGTTAGTAAACGCGATAACTTTTGCGCAAACCAATCAAAATACGCTTTTTGCGATTTTTTTTACCAAACATAGGTAGCATAAAACAAATTGGCCGAAAAATGTTAAAAAATTTTGATTTTTACTTTTTTTTTTGGGGAATTTCATATAAAAAAATGTGAAAAATATTGTTATTTTTGCAAAATTTACGCTCTTTTTTTGTTTATAGCGCGTGATCAAAAAATCGCACAGGTGATCAAATACCACCAAAAGAAAGCTCTGTTTGTGGGAAAAAAAGGACGTCAAATTCGTTTAGGTACAGCGTCGCACGACCGCGCAATTGTCCGTTAAAGTCACGCAGTAAAAAATCGCAAAAAAAACCCTGGTCCTTTAGCAGCCAAATCCTCCGGGGCTTAAGTGGTTAAAGACTATGGGGATTAACTACTTGTCGACCAGGGCATAGCCCAATGATGGCTACAGCGTGGTCGGCCTATTCTGGGAGGGCGTACAGAGACATCCGAATCGCGCTTCCCATGGATTGTGTTAAAGGGCCAACGACAGGGGCCATTTACCATGTGATCGCTCCATCCAATGACAGAGCGATCATTTGTCAACAGAACGCTGCATGTCTGGTTTAGCTCTCTCTTCGCACGCTGTACACACCGATGGGCACCGCCCCTACCTCATCCATGCCCATCTCTGCCTCATCCATGCCCATCTCTGCCCTATTTATGCCCACCTGTGTCTCATGCCCATCTGTGTCTAAATCATGCCAATGAGTGCCTCCTCATTTGTGCCTCATCAGTGTGTCCCTCATCATGCAGCCTGTATCCCCCTGTCATTCAGCCTCTTTCCCCGCCGTCATTCAGCCCCTGTCCCTGCCGTCATCCACCCTGTGTCCCCGCCGTCATGCAGTTCATGTCCCCCCGCCGTAATTTGGCCTGTGTCGGTGCCTCCGTCAGAGTCCTCCTTTACATCCAGTGTGTCCCTGTCAGAGTCCTCCTTTACATCCAGTGTGTCCCTGTCAGAGTCCTCCTTTACATCCGTGTCCCCATTAGAGTGCTCCTTTACATCTAGTGCTTCCCTATCAGGGTCCCCCTTTACATCAGTGTCCCAGTCAGAGTCCCCCTTTACATCAGTGTCCCCGTCAGAGTTCCCCTTTACATCAGTGTCCCCGTCAGAGTCCCCCTTTACATCCAGTGTCCCCGTTAGAGTCCTCCTTTACATCAGTGTTCCTATCAGAGTGCCCCGTTATGTGTCCCAGTCACATAGCTCCTTTATGACCCACGGTCAGAGTGCCCCTTTATTATTGCAGTCGGCATGCCCCTTTAGTATTCCAGAGTGCCCTTTTATTATTGCAGTCGGCGTGCCCCTTTAGTATACCAGAGTGCCCTTTTATTATTGCAGTCGGCGTGCCCCTTTAGTATTTCAGAGTGCCCCTTTAATGTGTCCCATATGAGTACTGATCGTAGTATTTCAGGGTGCCCCTTTAATGTGTGCCATATGAGTTATATATATAGCTATATATATATATAGTAACTATATATATATATCTATATATATATATATATATCTATATATATACATACTATATATAGTATAAATATATATATACTATATATATATATAAATATACTATACTATATATATACTATAATATACTATATGAGTACTGATCATAGTATTTCAGGGTGCCCCTTTAATGAGTTATATATAGCTATATATATATAGTAACTATATATATATATATATATATATATATATATATAGTATATATATACACTGTATATATATATATATATATATATATATAAATATACTATACTATATATATATACTATAATATACTATACTACTATAATATATATAATATAATATACTATATATAGTATATGTATAGTATATATATATAGTATATATATAGTATAGTGTATATATATATATATATATATATATATATATACACATACACTATATATACTATAATATACTATATAATATACTATACTACTATAATATATATATATATATATATATATATATATATATATATATATATATATATATATACTATATATATATATATATACTATATATATATATATACACTATATATATATATATATATATACACACTATATATATATATATTTATATATTAGTTACATATAGCGAGTTAGAATCTTCATATGTGTAATCATCGTACAGAGCGAGTTAGAATCTGACATTAGATTCTTCCCCGCTCTGTCTCTCGTCGAGAAATGCCCCCAACGGACTGCGCACGCGCTACAGAGCGAGTCAGAATCTGACATTAGATTCTTCCCCGCTCTGTCTCTCGTCGGATTGTGCCCCCGACGGACTGCGCACGCGCCAACCCCAGCCGATCAGCTGTTCTGACAGGGTGACGTCACTTACGGAGCATGCGCAGTCCGACCCGGGCATTATCCGACGGAGGGCATTCCTCGACACGACAGAGGGGCCACCATCTTAGTACACCCTACTATTCAATAATACGGCTTTGGTTGTACTCTATACTCCACCCTACTCGTTTATGTACCTTAAATATCTTATGCAACAATATTCATCAATTTCTGTTATTTACATCATCCCAATGTTTTTTTTTAAATCTTTTCATTGTATATAATAACAAAAACATAATAACAACACACAACACACGCTGAGCATAGCATACCAGTATGAAGACACATAGAGTTACATTATTGCAGAGCCATAAATGTAGTACAATCAATACAGAAAAGAGTTAACCTGCAAATACCAGCTACACCATACAGAATATATTTCAGTCCAATTAGATCAAATCTTAAGCAACACACTTTCATCAGAGTGAAAGTGGCGGAAGCATAGGTTTTTCCCAATAAAGAGCAATAGCCTTTCTAGCGTAAAATAATGCAACAGTCGCCAACTAGCACTCCGCCCTTGTGGGCAATATAGGTTCTACCAATCCCAACAGGCATTGAGACATCGAAACCTGTAAGGGGGAAGAAACAAAGGGGTTCAAAAAAGTTACAACCTCATCCCAAAACCCCACCACCAACGGACAAGTCCAAAAGAAGTGTGAGAAATCCCCCGGGATCCCACCACACCTCCAGCACCCAGAAGAGAGCATGGGGCTCATTTTGTGTAGTCTATACGGTGTGAAATAAGCACGATGCACTACTTTAAATTGAATTACCGGTCTCTTAGGGAGACCAAGGATCGGAAGGTGAAATCCCACACATCATCTCAGTCATCATCGTCTAGATCTGGTATATCTAGCTGCCAACTAGCCCTAAAGCCTCGTACACACGCAACGAATTTCCGCCGACCGGTCGTTCGTCTTTTGTCCAGAGTGGTGTCTGTTGGTTGGAATGTGCTCTAGACTGCACACGAATTTTCCCGCACGACAGAATTCTACTTCAGAAGTGATGTCATGTGTTGGATTGCTTTCTTTGTGTTTTTTCATCTCTGAGCATGCCTAGTCTTGCTCATAAGATTTTTCCCCATCGAAATCTGTACTGACTGCACGAAAATCGGACGTGTTTTGACGGAGGACAAAAATGTTATAGCCTGCACACCAGGATTTTTTCAGCCGAAAAGTCGGAGTCGGTTGTCGAGAGCACCATACTAACAAGCCGAAAATCGGCAGATCGGTCGGACGAAAATTCCCGGCTAAATTTCGACTGGTGTGTACGGGCCTTAAGTCTCTCCAACAGCAGGAGAGAAACCGAGAGAAGGTGGGCTTCTCTGAGCAGTTAGACCGCAAAGTCGCCTCCAGTGACGACTGCACAATCAGCAGATCCTCCCTCTGAAACTGGGCATGGAAGGCATGGGAAAGCTGACAGTAACGAAATATATATGAATTGGGTATATTGAAAGTCTGGGCCAGTAAGGACAGAGATAACAGTTCCCGGCCACCGACAATCTGAGAAATCAGTTTTATACAATATTTATAGTCCATACTATTGGATCTGGAAGCTTATAGAACTGAGGAAGGGAGGGACTCCGCTACAGAAGGGCATTGGGGAACCCCCCCCGGGATAGCACTCACACCTCAAGCCAGCACCCTAGGCACGAACAGTGGTAAGCATGGAAGGAGTTAAATTATAAGGTGCCCTGGGACCTATAAATAGAAGAAACTTGAGCGCCTCCAGGAACTTCAATACCGCAGCCTCCAGCCGGGTGGAGGGATTACTTACATCAGGACTGAGCCACCACACAGCTGTAACCAATTGGGTGGCCAAATAGTACTTGTACAGGTCCGGGAAGGCCAGGCCGCCCTGGTCACAGGGACGCATCAAGGTAGCCATTTTATAGCTAGGGTTTTTAGGCCCCCATAAGAAGGAGAATACTTGGTTGAGCTTTACAAAGAATGATTTTGGAATCCATTGAGGAGAATGCCTGAGCAAATATATCATTCTTGGGAGAAATTTCATTTTTACCAGGTTAATGCACCCCAATAACGTTTTCCCATGCCTTCAGTTTCAGCCGCCCGTCTCCCAATACAGAGGACAAATTAAATGGAAGAAAATCCGAGGCTTGACGAGAAATCACTACTCCCAGATATTTAAAACTTTCCACCCATTGTAATGCGACATGGGGGGGGGCCCGAGTTACGAGCCTCCAAATCAATCGGAAACAAAAGAGATTTAGTCCAGTTAACCTTAAGGCCAGGGACATAAGAGAAGGAGTTCAGTATCTGAAGGGAAGGTCCGGCATCATTCAAAAACAAAAAGGAGGTCATCTGAATACAGGGCCACCCTCTCCTCCAGCCAGCCGGTCCGCAACTCCCTAATCGGCGGAGATGTGGAGCGACTCAGCTACCAGCTCCATGGCAATGGCAAAGAGCGCCAGAGAAAGAGGAAAGCCCTGCCGGGTACCTCTGGTCAGAGACAAAGAAGTGGACAAACCCCCCCCCCCCCCCAATATAACCGCCGTCGTAGGTTAGCTGTACAAAGTCTGCAACCAGCTAATAAAGACTAGTGGGAAACTCATTCTGCGGAACACCTCCCACAAGAAGGGCCACTCGACCATGTTGAATACCTTTTCGATACCTAGTGAGGCCACCACTTGAGACTTGAGAACACATATTGATATACTGGGCATGGATATTAGTGTATAATCTACACAGGTTCACATGCGTGGCCCTGCCTGCCATAAATCCCGTTAGATCCGAATCGATAATTGAGGGCAGGGTAGGTTGCAGATGTCTGGTAATAAGCTTAGTCAAAATCTTAAAATCGGCATTTAAAAGGGCAATGGGTCGGTAAGAGGCACAGGAGGATGGATCTTTTGGTGACTTATAGATTAAGACCACATGGGCTTGTCCCATGGAGTTCGGTAGTCTCCTCAGAGAGGCAGTGGGAGTACAAGGAGGCCAAAAGCAGACTGCAGAGGTTCACATGGGCTTTGTAAAATTCAATGGGAATACCATCAGGTCTCAAGGTCTTACTTTGCCTTCCTGTTGGCAGCCATCTTGGACATGTGCAGACTGCTGTCTCTTATAAACTCTGTTTGCATTATCACTTGTCTGCTGCCTGGGTGCCGCTCAGTGATGATGTTGCACATCTGACTATATATATCACCTGATGGCTCTAAGACCTTGCCCTTGAGTTTGTGCTCCAAGGTGAATCACTGCTAGCAGTCCTCTGGTCTCTGTGGTTTCTCTGTGCATGACTTGGCTTGGCTGACGACCTTCCTGGCTCTTGATTTTGCATCGCCAGACGGCCCCACATCAGACGACCCGGCTTCGGCAGACTACCCGCTTCTGGACTCTATCTCGGCTTGGTTTACTACCTGTTCCTAGACTGAATCCCGGCTTGGATGACTACCCGCTTCCGAACTTGACCCCGGCTGTTCTTGATTTTGCTCCTCTCTCTTGCTGTGTGATTATTGTTGCATAAATTGCTTTATTTTACTTGCATCTTCGTATGGTTGTTTCCTGGTACCCTGACAGTACGCAAGGGCCATGAATCCTGACGATGCGGGTGCTCCTACTCTCCCCATACCGGTTACCAGACTCGATCAACAAGATCACCTTTTGGGTCAGTTCGCACAGGCGTTGCTTGCATGCACAGCACACCTTGCTCCCGGTGCTGCTAGGCCGGTGGTTCCTCCTGTTGTTACTAGAGTTTGACCGATTATCGGATTATGCACTTTCCCAGATATATCGGAATTGGCCTTTGGATTTACCGATATTTTCGTAACATCACCGCGTATGTTGCGCCACACACCTCCGCGCACTGGGCATCTCTTAGGCCGCCTCCCTCAGCCTGGTTACAGTGTCTTTTACCCAACGTGGCCATACTGGAGTCCGCATGCTGCACAGGCAGTCGGGACAGTGAGTTCTTCTACATTTAGTGAGTGAACAGTGACCAACAGTCTAACACACGTTCTGTAACACAGCCGCCGCGGCCACCCACAGCTGCCCGGTGCCAGCCAGCAACCCAGTCCCATACACCCACTGTGTACCAGCCAGCCACAGGCCCTGCCTGAGTCCTGACTGTACCAGGCCAGCTAGCCAGCCACAGGCCCTGTACATGCCAGGCCAGCCACCACACATGGTGCCAACCAGCCACAAAAGGGTGCCAGACAACCAGCCACCAAAGGGTGCCAACCAGCCATGAAAGGTTGATGACAGCCAGCCACCCGGTGCCAGCCAGCCACGAAAGGGGGCCAGCCAGCCACCACAGGGTGCCACCCACCCGGTGCCAGCCAGCCACAAAAGGGCACCAGCCAGCCACCACAAGGTGCCACTGCCAGCCAGCACCAAAGGGTGCCAGCCAGCCACCCACCCGGTGCCAGCCAGCCATGAAAGGGTGCCAGCCACCACAGGGTGCCAGCCAGCCACCCACCCACCACAGGGTGCCAGCCAGCCACCCACCCACCACAGGGTGCCAGCCAGCCACCCACTACAGGGTGCCAGCCCGCAATTTTGTTTAAGCCTATATTAGTGTCTGACTCTTTCTTGTTTCAAGGGAGATGGATGGAGAAAAATGAAAAGTGTGGTCTGGGACTATTTCTCTTCTCCATCTTTAGGAAAATCAGCAGCACTGTGCAGCACTTGCAAAAACAATGTGAGCATGAACTGTGCAGCACTTGCAAAAACAATGTGAGCATGAGATCAATAACTGAAAAAAACAAAAATATGTCTAATCTTTGCGCCCATCATGTTGAATTGTATAATGCAGCACAGAAAAAAACTAAATTAATCACAAGGTGAATCATCCCTATCCCAGGCAACAATAACAGATATATTTCAGAAAAAAAACAGGTGGCTAAAATCTGATGGAGGATCCCAACTGCAAGAAAGAGTAATCACAGAGATAATGGTGACTGATAAACAGCCATTTCAGTTGATGTCCATAGTTGAGCTAAGGTACACAAATTTTATCTGACTGAAATGCTGCAATAGATTCACCAAAAGGTCCTCGACAAAGTAAAGACTATGCTGCCAATTCACTCTCATTCACGACGGACTGCTGGTGAGGACGAACAGAATCACTGAGTCTTACATGCCACTTCATTGACAGCGGATAGACAAGAAGGCATTTGGTGTTGAATACAAAAGTGATGCAAGGATCCCACACTGGGCAGTACATTAAAGATATGTTTCTAGGCATGCTAGAAGAATGGGGAATCACCAAAGGCCGAGTGATGTTTGTGCTGCGAGACAGTGGAGTGAACATGGTTAAAGGTATGAGACTTGCTGAAGTGTCAGACCTCAGTTGCATGGCACACACCCTCTAACTGGTGGTAAATGATGGTCCGTCAAACCAGAAAGCTTTTCTCGATATATTTTTACCATGCTGAAGAAGTGCGCAGGCCATTTCCCCCATTCTGTTCTTGCCAAGCAGTGACTAAGGTGCATTCAGGAAGACCTTGGCCTAACCAAAAACAACCTGATACAGGCTGTTCCAACACGATGGAACTCAACGCTACACATGTTACAAAGGATGCTGGAGCAGAAGTGAGCTATCACTTATTCTGGTGAATATGGACTTGGAGGACATTCTTGTCCTACTGCAGATCATAGTAGGTGGGACATAGTAGCCAACATTATAGAGACGCTCATACCCATTGAGGAAGTGAAACTGGAGGAGTCATTACAACTCATCTGTTACCTCTGTGATCCCATGTGCGAGAGTCCTGAAGATGCTTCTTCAACAGAATGAAGGACCCAACACACATGGCATCAAAGCATGTAGGTAGGTCATGAGGGACAGCCTTGCCAAAAGGTTTGATAAGCATGAGGAGAATAAAAATGTTGTGCTTGCATGTCTTTTGGACCCTCGATACATGAACCATCCTTTCTCTTCTGATGATGTATTGGCCAAGGCAAAGTAATGGCTGACAGAGGATATTCAACAAAAGGTGCAGGAGTTTCCTCCTGATGAAAAGAAAAGTCAAGAAGAGAAGGTTTCTGATGTGGAAGAGCAGGATGCAGGAGAAAAATGTCCCAAAAGACTACAGACAGAAGATAAAATTAATTGTGGTCAAATAGATGCAATGTTCAGCGTTTTATTGGGGCCTCATGCGGAGGATTCATCAGAATCAGCAAACATGAGCCTGGATGATGAACTTCATCTCTATTTGAAGGAAACAGTAATTGAAAGAAGAAGTGACCCTCTTCAGTGGTGGAAAGAAAATGAGGCACGCTACAAAAGACTTGCTTCTCATGATAGAAGATACCTTTCTGCTTCCCCTTACTCAATACCAAGGGAGCGTGTATTTAGTGAAGTGGCAGCAATTTATGAAAAGAAAAGAAGCTGTTTAACTGGTGAACATGCTGAAATGTTATGCTTTCTGCACTATAATATTGTTCTACTTAACTGGGAGTATTGATTTCAAAGTGTAGTAGTAGTAGTGTCTGTCCACCAGTGCACTGAGTTTGTCCAATCCACTGTCTAGCTTGTGTCTATTTTTTCTAGTAGTTCTGCTAGAAAGAAAAATAGACATAGTAGACAGTGGATTGGAGTCAGTGCCAGTGGACTATTGCTGCAGTAGAACGCCACTCACTGCTGCAATAATTTTAATTCACTACTGCAGTAGTGATTCAAAATGATTGCAGTGAGTGCCTTACTGCAGTGGTAGTCCACTGACTACAGTCCAATCCACTGCGTAGCTGTTGCCTTGCTTTTCTTCTAGAAGTATTGCACTGACTGCACTGGTTGCAGTGAGTGCCATACTGCAGAGGTAGTCCTCCACTGACTCCAGTCCAATCCACTGTGACATGTGTAGCTGTTGCCTTGCTTTTTTTCTAGCAGTATTGCACTGACTGCAGTAGTTGCAGTGAGTGCGATACTGTACACAGAGGTAGTCCTCCACTGACTACAGTCCAATCCACTGTGACATGTGTAGCTGACTGTTGCCTTGCTCTTTTTCTAGCAGTTTTGCACTGACTGCACACTGCAGTAGTTGCAGTAAGTGCCTTACTGCAGAGGTAGTCCTCCACTGACTCCTGTCCAATCCACTGTGACATGTGTAGCTGTTGCCTTGCTCTTTTTCTAGCAGTTTTGCACTGACTGCAGTAGTTGCAGTGAGTGCCTTACTGCAGAGGTAGTCCTCCTCTGACTCCAGTTCAATCCACCGTGTATGTGTATTCATTGTGTAGCTGTTGTTGTTGCCTAGTAGTGATGGACGAACATCGGCCGGGGCGGTTCGCGAACGTTAGCCGCAAACTTTCTCAAATGTCCGCGAACCGCAAGTTTGCGGCGGGCCCCACTGACTTTAATGGGAGGCGAACTTTAAAAACCTTTAGGTCATATTTGCAGCCACAAAAGACTTACTAGCTTCACACAAATAGTCCCACCACATGGACAATGTCATAACAGAAGTATTGCAATTGGAAAAGTTGCCCTATAAATTTTTATTTTTTTTACAGCAAAATAATTTATTTTTCCCCCTAAATCAGCCAGAACTGACAGCAGCCGGTAAATACATGTCAAATACATATAGGGTCCATTCACACATCTGTAAAATGGGTCCGCATCCATTCCACAATTTGGTGGAATGTTTACAGACCCATTGATTTTCAATTCCAGTCTGAAAAATTAGGCATTTACAGGATAAAGAAGTAAGTGTCGGCCATAAAAGGCCCCAGAAATTAGCCCCCATGGGTTTACCTCACAGCTAAGAACGTTGTATTCTGTGGCTGAAGGTACATTAGGCATTCACAGGATACAGAAGTAAGTGTTGGCCATAAAAGGCCCCAAAAATTAGCCCACATGGGTTTACCTGACAGCTAAGAACGTTGTATTCTGTGGCTGAAGGTACATTAGGCATTCACAGGATACAGAAGTAAGTGTTGGCCATAAAAGGCCCCAAAAATTAGCCCACATGGGTTTACCTGACAGCTAACAATGTTGTATTCTGTGGCTGAAGGTACATTAGGCATTCACAGGTTAAGTGTCGGCCATATAAGGCCCCAAAAATTAGGCATTCAATGGACATGAAATGCCTTTTATGCCGCTGTATTTACCGAAGACAAGGACCATGAATTGTTGTGGGTGGATGGTGGTCTGGCAGATATTTGTGGCCTGTCATGAGGAATTTAAATGAAACATGGTCTACTGGTCACGTGTTGAATTCCTCAGAGACCCATGCCTCATTCATTTTTAGGTAGTCTACACTGTCATGAGCTAGGCGAGTGCGCTTATCGGTCACGATCCCCCCTGCTGCGATGAACGTCCTTTCGGACAGGACACTGGACGGGGGGCAAGCCAACAGTTCCATTGCAAATTGTGCAAGCTCTGGCCAGAGGTCAAGCCTGCCCACCCAGTAGTCCAGGGGTTCATCACTCCTCAGAGCGTCCACATCGGCCGCTACCCCGATGTATTCGGACACCTGTTGGTCTAGGCGTTCCCTGATGCTGGATCCGGAGTACAGCTGTCGATGGGTCGGCTGAAAGAAGGATCTCATATCTGAAGTGACCAACACATCTTCAAACCGCCCTCTTGGATTGCTACCAGCAACAGTTTCTCTGTGAGTGGAAATTCCTCTGCCAGCGCATGCAAAAGCAGAATGCAGCAATTCTCGCAGCATGGCCTGGAAGTGCTGCATTCTGACCGCCCTCTGTGATGGTGGTAACCTTTCCACCATTTTTTGTTTGTACCAGGGGTCTAAGTACGTTGCCACCCAGTACTGGTCCTTGCCCTTTATGCTTTTTATAGGGGGGTCCCCCTTAAAACACTGGAGCATGAAGGCCCCCATTCGCACTAAACTGGACGCGGTGTAGTGGCCTGGCTCCAGCTCATCATCCAGGATAATCTCGTCCTCGTTCTCCTCCCCCCATCCACAGACAACACCAGGGTTACCAGAAAGGTTTAAAGCATGCTCTTCTTGCTCCTCCTCATCCGCCCCGGCACCATCCTCCTCTGACTCCTCTTCAGACTCCTGTTGTTGACTTGTCTCAGATGGAGTAGCACCCCCTGGGAATTCATCCAACATTGCGACTTCCTCATCTTCCTGCTGCTCGACTGCTTGATTAATGACACAACGCAATGCATGCTCCAGAAAGAAGGCGTAAGGTACAATGTCACTGATGGCGCCCTGGCCGTGACTGAACAGTTTGGTGATATCATCAAATGGCCGCAGAAGTCTGCATGCATCGCACATGAGCAGCCACTGGTGAGGTGAAAAAAACCCAAGCTTCCCAGAACCTGTCCTGCCGCAGAGTTCATACTGGTAGTCGTTAACTGCACGTTTCTGCTGGAGCAGCCTATCAAGCATATGCAACGTTGAGTTCCATTGCGTCGGGCAGTCACAAATAAGACGCCTGACGGGGAGGTTGTGTTGCCACTGAATGTCAGCAAGGCGAGCCATGGCTGTGTAAAATCTTCTGAAATGGCCCGAGATTTTCCTGGCCTGCCGCAAGATGTCCTGGACCCCAGGGTATTTGGCAACAAATCGCTCAGGACGTGTGCCATGCATGGCACTTGTGTAATTTTGCAGTTTCAGTGCGCTCAGCAGATTGGCACCATTGTCGCACACTTTTCCAACTGTCAAATTGAGTGGCATCAGCCACTGATCTGCCTGTGAATGCAAAGCTGAAAGGAGTGCAGGACCAGTGTGGCTTTTGGCTTCCAGGCACAACAGACGCAGCACAGCATGGCAACGTCTCACCTGGCATGTGGAATAGGTTCTGGGGATCTTGGGCGGCGCAGCAGAAGAGACGGTAGCAGCGGAAAAGGAGGAGTCAGCCGAGGAGGAGAGGGAGGATGGAGTAGAAGAGGCAGGCCTGCATGCAATCCATGGCGGTAAAACCAAATCTACACGGGTGCCACGGTCTACATGCTTGACGGCCGTCAGAAGGTTCACCCAGTGGGCAGTAAAAGTTATATACCTTCCCTGCCCGTGTTTGCAAGACCATGTGTCTGTGGTCAGATATATCTTGGCACCGACACTGTGTGCCAGAGATACATTCACTTGCTGCTGAACATGGCCATACAGCTCTGGAATGCCCTTCTGCGAGAAATATTTCCTGCCTGGGACCTTGCATTGTGGTGTTCCAATGGCCACAAATTTCCCAAAGACCTCCGAGTCCACCAGTTGATATGGCAGTAGTTGGCGGCTATCAGTCCCCGACAAGCCAGCAGTCAAACGTTGGGCAAGAGGGTTATCCGGCATCATCATTTTTTTACGCTCCAACATTTGGGCCACGGAAGCCTGCCCTTTTCCAGAACAACGCGAGGATGGCATGATGGAAGGTGGAGTGGAGGACAATTGTGAGGAGAGAGGAGAAGAGGCTGGACGGTGAGAGCCTGGAGTGTGGCTTTGTGGGTTCTGAGGGCGTTGCTCCCACTGGGCTCGGTGATGGAATTTCAGGTGCCTTCTTAAGGCGGTCGTCCCTAGGCGAGTGTTGGGCTTACCACGACTTATGCATTGACTGCAAAGGCTGCAGATGGCAACACTGTTGTCAGCAGCGGACACATTAAAAAAAGCCCACACTGCGGAGCCATGTGGCGGCGTCCTGGGAGCGGCAGATGTGACTGTACATGGTTGAAGGCTCGCTCCTGATACATTTGCAGTCTGCTTTGTCCCTCCAGTGCAATGCAAGTTCCGCCTGCTTCTCCTCCCTATCTGCTGGTCCGTCTCTCCCTCTGAACTCCCCTCCTCTTCCTCTCTTGTGGCCAACCACGTGATGTCCATAGACACGTCATCATCCACGTCACCTTCCCCACCACTAACATTTGAGATCTCAGAGTAGGCAGCAACAGCTGGGACCAACCTCCTTGGGTTGATCTGGGTACTGTCGCCAGACTGCTGAATGGCGGCTGTTGCTACCTCCTCTACCTGATCCATTGACTCAAGCGGAGGGTATATGGTGGTGGTGTCTTTGGGGGTGCACACAGCAGAGAGTGAAGAGGGTGCAGATAGAGAGGATGAGGAGGGTGCAGAAGAGGAAGGCTGAGTGAGCCACTCAACCAAGTCTGGTGCATCCTTTGAGGTAATCGAACGCACCTTCTGAAACTTCACACTTTGGCTCCAGCCTACTGCTTCTGCCCTACCCCTACCACCTCTGCGTAAGGGCTTGCCTCTTTCTTTGCCTGTCATTTTTTAAATTACCCTGTGACAAAAGTATCTAGAGAAGCGCAGTATATGTGGAACAAGGTATATAACACCCCGCTTCAATCTGTGGTATTAGGGAGCCACTGGTTTATCACACCAGTTCTACAAAAAATTGGCCAGTAACTGTTGTAGCACAGTTAACGCAGCAAAATAGGCCAAATTTTTGCAGGACTAAAATACACTGTTATAAAAGTATACTGTTAAATAACACCCCCCTTCAATATGTAGCATTGGGGGGCCACTGATCTAGCACACCAGTTGTACAAAAAATTGGCCAGTGAGTTTTGCACTGTGTGTAGCAGAGTTAACGCAGCAAAAGAGGCAATATTGTTGCAGGACACAAATTCACTTTTAAAAGTATACTCAGATAACACCCCACTTCAATATGTGGTATTGGGGGGCCACTGGTTTATCACATTAGTTGTACAAAAAATTGGCCAGTAAGTTTGGCACTGTGTGTAGCAGAGTTAACGCAGCAAAAGAGTCAATATCATTGCAGGACACAAATACACTTTTAAAAGTATACTCAGATAACACCCCACTTCAATATGTGGTATTGGGGGGCCACTGGTCTATCACACCAGTTATAACACTTTTTTAAAAGTGCTTTTGTCACTGTTTGTAGTTGTAGTATCGCTGCAGAAACGCTCAACACACCAGTCACAATGCTGCACAGTGCACAATACAAATCCACTATAATATGCTTTCTATATTACAAAGTATATTATAAGTGTATTACACCCCTATATAGTGCACTGCACACCAAAGAATAGTACACCTATACCAGTCCTTAAAATGACTTTTGTGGTCCTTAACAGAGCGATTTGTGTCACTGACGATCTGTCCCTGGTGCACACAGCATACCTCTCCCTACACTGACAAAAGAGACAGTACACCTATACCAAATACCAGCCCTGAAAAGGACATTTGTGGACCTTAACAGAGCGATTTGTGTCACTGATGATCTGTCCCTGGTGCACACAGCAAACCTCTCGCTACACTGACAAAAGAGACAATACACCTATACCAGCCCTTAACCACTTAAGCCCCGGAAGATTTTACCCCCTTTCTGACCAGGGGGTATTTTGCGATTCGGCACTGCGTGACTTTAAACGGACAATTGCGCGGTCGTGCGACGCTGTACCCAAATTAATTTGACGTCCTATTTTTCCCACAAACAGAGCTTTCTTTTTTTTGATCATGCGCTATAAACAAAAAAAGAGCGACAATTTTGCAAAAATAACAATATTTTTCAAATTTTTTTATATGAAATTGCCAAAAATAAAATGTAAAAATCTAAATTTTTTAACATTTTAGGCCAATTTGTTTTCTGCTACCTATGTTTGGTAAAAAAAAAAAAATTGCAATAAGCGTATTTTGATTGGTTTGCGCAAAAGTTATTGCGTTTAATAACTAAGGGAAAGATTTTTGTAATTTTTATTGTTTTTTTTTAACGAGTAATGGCGGCGATCTGCGATTTTCTTTTGCGACTGCAAAATTGCGGCGGACAGATCGGACCCCTGACACTTTTGGGGTTACCAGTGACATTATGTCAGGGTTCTAGTCATACCCGCCAGACGGCTAGGCGTGGCCACCCCACTGGTGCCTTGCAGAGGTATTGAACCTGTGTCCTTCTGGCTTCCCAGTCTGCAAACTAGCCTCTGAGCCACTTCAGGACTTTGGAGAACTCCTGTTTATTCCTGTATTGCCTGCAGCACTAGGGGGCTGGATTTCACCAGAGGCTTAGACCTGTTAGTAACTCTCCAGCTGTATTTGATACCTAATTAACAAGGTATAAGACACTGCCCCTCCCTAAGGGCAGTGTCAGTTCATTGATTCTGGTTTCCTGGTTTGGTTCCTGTTTGAGTTCCTGCATTCCTGTTTGTTTCCGGCATCTGACCCCTGGCTTCACCTGACGGTTCTCCTGCTCTAGTCCTTGCCTGTATTTGGACCTGGTTATCCTGAACAGCCCCCGTGCACAAACTCACAGGCCAGGTGGCTTCTTACCTGGTCACCCTGGTCTGTGTTTGATTGCAAGGGTGAGCATAAATCTCTGCCTGAATGACTCCCAACAAAGGTAAGCCTTGACAGAATGAACTGACCAAACATGGAGTCAGCAGAGATGTGCAAGATGCTAACCCTGCAAGTGTCCAGCCTGGCCCAGACTGTTTCAGAGCTGCAGCGTGAAATTCTGTTACTTAAAAGGCACAGTACGCCCAGTCTCGGAACCTGCATATTCAGAGCCGTTTGTTGTCATGCCTGAGAGATTCAATGGTAGTCGTGCGTCTTTCCAGTGCTTTAAGGTGGACTGCGAAATTTTATTTGCCTTAAAGCCTCGGACATATGCCAGTGACTTTATCAAGGTCCGTGCGGCTATCAATCTGCTGTCTGGATGGATCAAGACATGGGCACACCAGATGTTGCTTGCTCAGAATCCTGTCCTTGACAGCTGGGTGTCCTTCTTGACTGCATTGGACTCGCAGTGTAAGACCTCTAGAAAACCGTCTACTCCAAGGTCAGGTTTCAGAGAATCCAAGATACCCAGAGACAGGGAATACCAACACCACACGTCAATGTTGCCATTTTGTGAACCTGTTCATAGAGAAACTCCAGAGGTTTCCCATGTTCCTGCCGACTCTGAAGAACCCATGGAGATAGGTCTCATAAAGATAAAGACCAAATTGACACCTGATGAAAGAGACCGGAGGAGAGGCCGTGGTCTCTGCTTTTACTGTGGAGAAAGAGGGCACTTTATCTCTCTGTGCCCTACGCGCCCTCCTAGACCTCGGGCTCTCCATTTGGGTGCTGTTCAGTTATACCCAGTCAGCAATACACCTCTGTCTGTGAATTGCCAACATTGTTGTCACACAAGTTCATGTTCGTCTATGGCCAAAGGTACTCAGACCACTGTGATTGAAACCACCAATGTCCTTCAGGTACCTGATAACGTGACCTCTGTGACACTTCTGTCTAAAGCCCCAGAAGAGGCAACGCTGTCTCCTGAAGATGCAGTTCTTATTAGTACCAACACTACTTCAAGCCTGCTCGAAGAAGATATACCACCAGACTGTACCTATGCTTCTGATGGTACTGTAGTCTGCAAAAAAGACTTGCGTTTATTTGAGGAGGCATTGCGTGCCAGACGCTCCACTCCTGCTGAGGAAAATGTTCACGCATGGCGGGCGTCCCTAAAGGGGGGGTACTGTCAGGGTTCTAGTCGTACCCGCCAGACGGCTAGGCGTGGCCACCCCACTGGTGCCTTTCAGAGGTATTGAACCTGTGTCCTTCTGGCTTCCCAGTCTGCAAACTAGCCTCTGAGCCACTTCAGGACTTTGGAGAACTCCTGTTTATTCCTGTATTGCCTGCAGCACTAGGGGGCTGGATTTCACCAGAGGCTTAGACCTGTCAGTAACTCTCCAGCTGTATTTGATACCTAATTAACAAGGTATAAGACACTGCCCCTCCCTAAGGGCAGTGTCAGTTCATTGATTCTGGTTTCCTGGTTTGGTTCCTGTTGTTTGAGTTCCTGCATTCCTGTTTGTTTCCGGCATCTGACCCCTGGCTTCACCTGACGGTTCTCCTGCTCTAGTCCTTGCCTGTATTTGGACCTGGTTATCCTGAACAGCCCCCGTGCACAAACTCACAGGCCAGGTGGCTTCTTACCTGGTCACCCTGGTCTGTGTTTGTTTGCAAGGGTGAGCATAAATCTCTGCCTGAATGACTCCCAACAAAGGTAAGCCTTGACACATTACTACAGTAATAAATGCTATACATATGCACTGTTACTGTAAAAATGACACTGGCAGGGAAGGGGTTAACTTTATTAGAGAAGGAGGGGTTAAGTGTGTCCCTAGGAGCGTGTTTCTTACTGTGCAGGGATGTGGCTTGTGATGCAACAGCAGAGATCAATGGTCCTACATAGCAGGACCGTATGATCTGTGCTGTTACACAGGGGAGAATGACAGGCGGCTGTGTTTACATTAGCCGCCTACCTTTCTACCTCTCCACCCGACGATCGCGAGTGAGCGGCAGACATTGGGTCCGCCACTCACACGCGCGCGCGGGGGGGGGGGGGGGGGGGGGCGGTCCGTAAACGAGTGGGGGCGGGAGTGTGCCTCCGGGTCGGCAAATGGTTAAAAGAACTTTTGTGGACCTTAACAGAGCGATTTCTGTCACTGACAATTTGTCCCTGGTGCTATTGTGGAAATTAATAGAGCTTGGAGCATAGAAACCCGCGCTCAGTGCGCTGAAGACTTTGCTGCACTAAAAAGCACACTTGTGGATATTAATATGCGCCAAACTCCATTAATCGCTTGTACTGAAAAGTACAAATGTACCGCTCTTTTGCATAAGGTTTACCAAGCACTCGGCGATAAGAAGGGAACAGACACGCTGAGTCATATTGATGCCATCTGCTGGGTCTCTCTCTGGGTATGTATGTGTGGATGCGTTAGTGTGTGTGAGAGTGAGTGGACATGTCCTCTGTGTGAAAGTCTCTCTGTGAATGTCTGTGTGTCTGCATGCATGAATGGGTGTGTGTGAGCTTCCTGTGTGTGTGCCTCCTCTGTGTGTCTCAGGCCAGGGCTTGGTTTATTTACAGCAAGTGAACAAAAGGGGGTTACAAGGAGTGGCTTCAAGACCACCAATCACAGAACATGTATACATTTAAAAAGTACTATAGGAACTGATGAGTGAATGCCTATGAATGAACATGACTAGAGACTCCCAACTGCCACAAAGGACAAAGCACATGGCTTCTCATTATTCAGTCATGTTAAATCACACACACGGACTCGTTACCTGTAAGTGGATCCCATCAAATATAGTGAATAGAAAACCATATTTAATAGTGACCATGCTATTTGTTCCAGTGGATGGGGCTTTATTATATCTGCATAAGATAATAGCAGCAGTATTTCAGTCATATGGATCAAATATGACTGAAAGACGCCATCCATTAATCTTGGTAAAACAATAAGAATTCTACATCACAAACATCTCCGCAGTAAATAGACGGGGCCCTGGATGGCAGGTATATATTTGTGCGATAGACTGTCCTTGCGCTGATTATGCAATCCCCTCTAATGGAAGGTTTTCACTAACAAGTCTTTCCGCAATGCCAGTTAAAGCAATATTCGCTGTGAATAGCGATTACCGGTAAACTGACACTGGGAGACATTATGGCAATTTAACTAAAGAAATGTCCACAACAGTGCACACAGCCAACCTCTCCCTACACTGACAAAAAGCAGAATGTGAAATGGCCGCCAAGTCAGGTCTATTTATAAGGTAGGGGGTATGTCCATGTGCTGAAATGTTTCAATTGGCTGTCCCGTTCCACCTGATGGCTGTGTCATGGGTCAATGTTCTCCCCAATTTAAACTAATTTGGCTGCCGCGAACAACACCATATGTTTGCAAAATCGACGGGCTGCGAATGAGCAAAGTTCACCGCGAACCGACCACCGGGCGAACTGCAAGGCCATTCCTATTGCCTAGCTTTTTTTCTAGCAGTTTTGCACTGACTGCTCTGCAGTAGTCAATTAAAACTATTGCAGAGAGTGAGTCCACAACTGCAGCACTTTATTATGCATTAATGCACAATCAGATGATGTGAAATGCAAATTTCCCTGCAATTGAAGTTTTACTATCAGTTTTTATGCAGTTAGGGTGTGAAGAACAAGCCCTTGATGTTAATAAAGATTTACATGTTCAGTTACAGATTTGTGTCAAAATTTGTGTTTTTTTTGCAAAATATTACATGTGTGAAAATATCGGCCAATACCGATATGCGATCGGCAAAACATCGGTATTGGCAACGAAAAACCGATATCTGTCAAAACTAGTTGTTACACCCGCTGCTGCTCCTGTTGCCACTCCTGCTCCTGAAGTCGCTGTTACCAGAGGGATGACTGGTTCAGCCCCCCTCCCGCAGCGCTATGGGGGTGAACCGAGTCAGTGTTGTGGCTTCCTAAACCAAGTTGGCATTTATATTGAGATGGTTCCTTAGGCATTTCCTTCTGACAGGTCCAAGGTGGACTTACTAATCTCGTTGCTCTCGGACAAGGCCTTGGCGAATCCCTTATGGGAGAATGATAATTCCGTGATTCTTGATTATCCGAGTTTTGCTGCATCCTTTCGTAGGATATTTGATGTGCCTGCTCGCTCTGCTGCTCCTGTCCATTCAACAGGGTATTCGAACCGTTGCCGAGAATGCCATCGAATTTCGTACCCTGGCAGCAGAGGTGGGCTGGAATAATGAGGCTCTGGTGGCGGTCTTCTTTCATGGTCTCTCCGATGCATTGAAGGAAGAGATCGCGGACAAGGATCTCCCTGATGAGCTCGAGGCTCTCATTTCCTTCCTGATTTTGATCGATACCAGGCTCAAGGGGAGACCATCGTTTAAGGAGTGCCTGCGGAGGCCTCCTACCAGATTGGCTCCTACTCTTTATTTCCCACCAATTCCTCCCACGCCTCCTGGGGATGGTACATCTGGCTGTGAACCCATGCAGATAGGGTTCGCTCACCTTTCTGAGGCTGAACGGGCCTTTAGGAGGAGGGAGGGCCGGTGTCTGTATTCCGGCCTTGGTGGACAATTCCTGAAATCTTGTCCTACCTGTCCGTGATACGCTCGCACCTAAGATCCTGTCGGGGGGCAGATCTTAGGTGGAGTTTCCTCGTCCCCGGTTTCCCGTAAAGATAAACCGCTGATCACAGTTGTCCTCTCCTGGGCAGCAGGCTCGGTGGTTACCCAGGTGTTGGTAGACTCCGGTGCTGGCGGTTACTTTTATTGACAGTACGTCTGCTGCTGTGAATTCCATACCCTTGCAGCCCCGTGTTGCACCACTGGTCAACGAGGCGACTGATGACAGACCCCTGAAACTGGCACAGGTTACCCACGAGACTGTTCTAGTTGACATGGCTATAGGGGCTGTTCACAGGGAGGCAGCCTGTTTCCAGGTTATATCGTCCCCACACTACTCTCTTGTTTTAGGGTACCCTTGGCTTCATAAGCATAATCCGACCTTTGATTGGCAGTCGGTTGAGATCCTCTCTTGGTCTCCACAGTGTGGCACTGTTTGTATCCATGGGCCTGTTGAGATACTTTATACCTCCTCATATTCAGTATTGCCTACTGAATATCATAAGTATTAAATGTATATGACAAGGTGCGTGCTGGTACTCTTCCTCCTCATCGTCCATACGATTGTGTCATAGACTTGCAACCTGGTGCCATTCCCCCTCGTGGCAGGGTTTATCCTCTCTCTCGGTTGCGGAGAATAGGCCATGGAGGAGTATGAGGTGGATACGCTTGCCTGGGGCACATTCGCAAGTCCACTTCTACAGCGGATGCCGGATTTTTCTTCATATAGAAGAAGGGGGGTGATTTGAGACCTTGCATTGATTATAGGGGTCTCCATCGCATCACCGTCAAGAATGCATACCAGATTCCGTTGATTACTGAATTGTTCGACCGCCTCAAGGGAGCAACGGTCTTTACCAAGCTTGACCTAAGGGCCACATATTACCTTGTAAGAATCAAGGAGGGCGATGAGTGGAAGACCACGTTTAATACCAGAAACGGTCATTACGAATATTTAGTAATGCCCTTTGGCTTATGCAATGCGCCTGCTGTCTTCCAGGAGGTCATCAATGATGTATTTTGTGATATGTTGCAGAAATGCGTGGTAGTCTATTTGGAAGACATCTTGATTTACTCGGCCTCCATTTAATCACACTACCTGGATGTCAGACAGGTGCTGCAACAGTTACACCACAATGTCTCAGGTTGCCTTCTTGGGCTACATAATTTCTGCTGAAGGGTTCTCTATGGACCCTCAGAGGGTTTCGGCTGTTCTACAGTGCCCTCGCCCTAGTAGTCTCTATTCCATTCAGCATTTCCTTGTGTTTGCTAACTGTGACGTGAGTCACTTTGGTTAGGGGGCTTGTTGAAACCAGATAGCTTTAGGGAGGTTGGGAGACTTTTTGTCCAGCTTCCCCAGCCCCTCTTATGTGTAAGTCACCCTGTGTCTATTAGGGGCACAGGGTCACCAAGAACCCCAGTCGGGTCTGCACTAATCAGACTCACTGTACAACCATACTGGACTCAGCCTTTCATGTTACCCCGGTTATCCTGGGTTCTATATGTGTGGTTTGTGTTGAAAGAGTGAAGGGGCTCTTTCACTTGGGACAGTAATATTTCTAAACAGTGTCCCTCTTGAAATATATGAAGATATATTGCAGATTGCTAGGATACTGCAAACGTGTTTCATAGACCCCGGCTAGTGGGGTGGGGGGTTTGTTATTGTTGAATACCTGCATTATATTGTTCTATTGTTCCTGTCTGCCTTGAGTAATCTTATTATGGGATGTGTATGTTTGTGTGGGTTGGCTCTAAGGGGGAGGGGTTGTCCCACCGTGTATAGTTCTTTGTGCATGTGTTTCAATAAACAGTTCATTCTGGTTTGACACCAAAACTTGTACTGTCGAGTTCTTGGGGTAACTATAGCCAGATTCACGGATCTCGTGTTCCAGAGCTTAGGAAGCAGCTTCAGCTTCTGATGTGTCACTTTACTGCCCAGTGGAACAGCTGGCAGCTGCCCACAACAATCAACTCCGCAGGAGCTCCAGGGTGAGAATGCAATTGGCACCTCACAACTGCAGCTTGAGCTAATATCAGTGGATGGGATTGTGGTATTTACTGACAGCAATCCACCAGAAGAGCTGGCAACAGGGCAGAGTGCTGCTGGTCTCTGCCCCCAACTAATAGAAGATGGATTCTCTGTGGTAGTGGATGGGACTTCGGTTTCCACTTACACAACCCCAGAAAAAGGTCTGGCATTGGGACAGGAGGATCTCAGCCTTGTTGTACAAGCACTGGCGGATTTTCATAGAGAAAAAGTGTATGAGACTACAGTCTCCACCTGGATAGCCCAGGGATGCTGGGTAGTCGGCCCAGATCCCCAACAGCATGATGGAGTGAGCCCAGGGAGAAGGACCAGTCCACACTTCTCCCCAGCAGGGGTTGTGTTCTACGAGAGAGGCAGAGGTTGGCTGTTCCGGACAATTTGTTTGAGGTACTGTGTGGGTGTAGACATTGAGGGACTGGAACTATGGACTAACTTCAAAGTCAACCCGTTTGGGGTCTCCTTCTGTGTTAGTCTCCTGCCGAAAGGGGAGATGTGTGATGCGAGTCACTTTGCTTGGGGGGCTTGTGGAACCCAGATATTAGGGGCACAGGGTGACCAAAAACCCCAGTCGGGTCTGCACTAATCAGACTCGCTGTACAACCACACTGGACTCAGCCTTTCATGTTACCCTGGGTTCTATATGTGTGGTTTGTGTTGAAAGAGTGAAGGGGCTCTTTCACTTGGGACAGTAATATTTCTGAACAGTGTCCCTCAGGAAATATATAAAGATATATTGCAGATGGCTAGGATATTGCAAACGTGTTTCATAGACCCTTGCTAGTGGGGTGGGGGTTTGTTATAGTTGAATACCTGCATTCCATTGCTCCTGTTTGCCTTAAGTAAGCTGCTTATGGGATGTGTATATTTGTGTGGATTGGCTCTAAGGGGGAGGGGTTGTCCCACCGTATATATTTCTTTGTGCATGTGTTTCAATAAACAGTTCATTCTGGTTTGACTCCAAAACTTGTACTGTAAAGTTCTTGGGGTAACTATAGACAGATTCACTGATCTCGTGTTCCAGAGCTTAGGAAGCAGCTTCTTGGCGGAGATACCCAGTCGGGTGTCCTGTTCCATCACACCAACTACTATGGGAAATTTATCAGGAGCTTTTCCTCTTTGGCCAAACCTATCTCAGATCTGACAAAGAGGGGTAGCGATCCCCACAATTGGACACCTGCTGCTATCCAAGCTTTTGAGGCCCTTAAGTCTGCTATTGCTTCGGCTCCCAATCCTGGTTTGCCCTTTGTCCTAGAGGTGGATGCATCTGAGACTGGAGTAGGCGCCCTCCTGTCTCAGTGTCGGACACCTGATGGACCCTTACTTCCTTGTGGGTTCTACTCCAGGAAGCTGTCTCCAGCTGAATGCAACTACGAGATTGGAGATAGAGCGCTCTTAGCCATAATCCTGGCTCTTAAGGAGTGGAGACACTTGCTCGAAGATTCTGTGGTTTCAGTTCTCATTCTCACCGATCATAAGAATCTGACGTACGTCTCTCGGAGGCCAAGAGGCTCACACCCCGTCAGGCCAGATGGGCCTTATTCTTGTCTTGTTTTAACTATGTGGTCTATTTTCCCGGCTCCAAGAATGTTAAAGCTGATGCCTTATCTCGCCAGTATTCTGAGTTGTCCAGGGAGGATTCCGTGCCGACACCGGTTATAACTTTAGATCATATCCTGGCTGCCACCCGCACCAACTTAACCTCTCCTCTTGGGGAACAGATCTTGGCTGCCCAACCTGTTGCTTCCACTGAGAGACCTGCCGGCAAATATTTTGTACCTGGGGGGTTGCGCATCAGACTGTAGCACAGGTACCACAATTCCAAGACTGCCGGTCATCCTTGTAAGAACCAGATGTCCTGGGCTATTTCCCTTCAGTTCTGGTGGCCATCTCTCTGCACTGATGTTGTTGCGTACGTGGCTGCTTGTTCGGTCTGTGCCCAAAACAAATCTCCACGACACCTTCCCTTTGGCCTACTGCATCCCACTCCCAATGGTCTCACCTAGCCCTGGATTTTGTTGTGGAACTTCCCGCGTCTCGAGGTTACACGGTTATCCTCATGGTTGTGGACCGGTTTTCGAAAATGTGCCACTGTGTTCCTTTTAAGCGGCTGCCTACTGCTCAGGAGCTTGCCTCTGTGTTTGCCTGGGAGGTTTTTCGCTTAGACGGGTTGCCTAAGGAGATTGTCTCGGACCGTGGGAGTCAGTTTGTCTCTAGTTTCTGGCACGCCTTTTGCTCCCAGTTGGGTATTCGACTCTCCTTCTCCTTGGCCTACCATCCCAGTCCAATGGTGCTGCTGAATATTCCAACTCAAGTTCTGGAGCAATATCTCTGCTGCTAGATCTCTGACCAGCAGGACAATTGGGTAGATCTGCTACCCTGGGAAGAGTTTGCCAGGAACTTTGCCATCAACTCGTCCTCCGGAATGTCTACATTCGTTCTCGCCACAGGACATTCCGGCTGTGCAGCGCTCCGTTCCTCTTGGGTGCCGATTCAAGAGTCTTTACAGGTCTCTGCACAGCGTCAGAAGCTCCAGGCAGACGGGAGACTCTTATCTGCTTCTTCATACCAGGTCAGGGAGAGGGTATGGTTGTCGGACGCAATCTCAACCTCAAGGTGCCCACTCCAAAACTGGCACCTCATTTTGTTAGCCCTTTTCGCATCCTCCTTAAGGTGAACCCGGTGGCCTATGCCCTTGATCTTCCTCCTGGCATGAAAATCTCCAATGTCTTTCAAGTGTCACTTTTGAAGCCACTGGTTTGCAATCACTATACTTCTTCACTTCCTCACCCTCGTCCTATTCCTGTGGGCAATCTGGAGTATGTGATTAGCAACATCTTGGATTCTCGTCTGTTCCAAAGTCAGGTTCAATACCTGGTTCACTGGAAAGGTTATGGTCCTGAGGAGCGCTCCTGGGTTCCCTCCACTGATGTTCATGCTCCCGCTCTTCTCCGCACTAGGCTCGCTTTCCTCGGAAACCGTTTTTTTGCTCTGCGGAGGAGGGGCCGTTAAGGGGAGGGTACTGTCAATTCTGTTGGCAGCCATCTTGGGACATGTGCAGACTGCTGTCTTTTATAAACTCTGTTTGCATCTTCACTTGACTGCTGCCTGGGCGTCGCTCAGTGATGATGTTGCACACCTGACTATATATATCACCTGATGGCTTTCAGACCTTGCGTTTGTGCTCCAAGGTGCATCACTGCTAGCAGTACTCTGGTCTCTGTGGTTTCTCCGTGCATGACTTGGCTGACGACCTTCCTGGCTCTTGATTCTGCATTGGCAGACGACCCCTGCATCAGATGACGACCCCGGCTTCAGCAGACTACCTGCTTCTGGTTCTCAGCTTGGAGGACTACCTGTTCCTGGACTCTATCCCGGCTTGGATGACTACCCGCTTCCGAACTTGACCCCGGCTGTTCTTGATTTTGCTCCTCTCTCTTGCTGTTCGATTATTGTTGCATAAGTAAATCGCTTTATTTTACTTGCATCTTCGTGTGGTCTAGTTTCCTGTCACTGTGACATCAGGGCCTAGCGCTTCCCGGTAGCAAAAGAGTTAACGGCGAGAACCTCCTCCAAAGTTATAGGGCACACCAAGGCCTCTCCTTTTGTGTCTGACAGCCACCCAAGGGCTAAGGATTGCAACCAGGCCCGTAGGCTGAAAATCAGGGAACAAGTGGGATGTATAGAGAGTTTGATAAAATTGACGGAAGGCTTCTAGAATATTAGGTTGGGAAGGGACTAGGTCACCCGACGCGGTACGCATCTTCAATATCGAGGTTAGAGGCTGTTCATGCTGGGCCATCATAGCTAGCAGGCGGCCGTTACGATCCCCCTGTTCAAAAAATCTTTTACTTTTGTAGAGATCCATCCTCGTGACCTCAGTAACATGAAGATGTAGGGCCGGCTTGGCATGTAGTAAAGTGTCAAAGTTGGTCTCCGAGGGATCGTCCTCATAGCGGTCAGTATGCTCAGCCACCGAAGCCTGCAAAGCATCTGTGGTGGCCTGCTGATCCCTGCAGACCCCCGTATAACAGATATATATTGGCCCAGAGTATATGCTTTAAAGGCGTCCCAAGTGATCACCTGGACCCCCATTTGTCTCCCAATATTTCCAGAGGGGCGGAATTTGGCCCAAAACCTCCTAGGGGGAAATTCAATGGGACCCCAATTTCCATAGGGCTGCACTGCGGTAATGAGGGGGACGAAGCTTAAGAGCCAAGGGGGCATGATATAACAACCCACTAGGTAGGTATACCGCATCCACTAATACAGCAGGATTGGCAAATGCTAAATCAATTCTAGAGGCTGTTTTATAGAGGTGGAGAAGCATGAGTAAGATTTGGTTAATGGGTTCCTCCAATGCTAGACCTCAGACAGGCCTGCCGCCTGAGCCCAGGCAAGGAGGTCTGTGGAGAAATGCTTAGGAGGAGTAGGTCTGTCGAGAGCGGGGTCAAGTATGGCATTAAAGTCCCCCGCAATCAAAAGCTTGGCTGGACAGTAACCCTCTCCAGCAGGCTATATAACACTATGCTAGAGAAAGGAGAGAAAGGATAGGGGGGGGGACCACATACACACTGACAATAATATGTTTCTGACCCCATAACGTGAAGACAATCATAACATATTTCCCCTGAGGGTCAGTGTGGATGTGTTTCCTCACACAAGGCAAGGATTTACTAAGTAAATTTGTGCCACATCTAGCAAATGTGGAAAAGGATGGTGTGAAATGCCCTCTGAATCAATGGCTTCTTCAATGCCAACAGCCTACTGCCCGTGAGATGCGTTTCATTTAAAAGCACTATATGCGGAGAGTGTGTTTATAAAAAGCTCTTTTGAATTTAGAATTAAGTCCCTGAACATTCCATGAAAGAATGGAAATGTCTGCCTCATCACGTGACATCACTGGAACCATGAGAAACATGCCTCCAGGATACCAAGCAGTGGCGTACCCATATGCAAATCAATGGCAGCAGGTAACAGAGGAAGCTCGACATGAAAAAACAGTAAATTCTCAGCGTACACACAATCCTAAAGAACAAAAAATACCAATTTGGCGTCAAAGGGCCTACCCTGCCCTTGTCTGACGTCATCCAAAAACGAGGAAGACACAGAGAGGGCCTAGATCCACAAAACATAACCAAACAATAAAGGCAACAGTAATACTTTGTCTTATACGGTGAGGGTAGAAAAAAAAACCCCTCAGGCAACATATTCAGTTTAGGGAAACGGAGAGTAGCAAAGGCAATAAGTCTCCTACTAATCCGTTTCCAACAGGAGGGATGGATTGCCTCCTGTAAACTCCGTGTATGCCAAGTCCCAAGGTAAGCTAGTAGAGCCAAAAGGGGGATGAATTTCTGCTTGTGAAGGTTGCACCGGAGCTCCGTTGGACAGGAGAATCGCCAGACAGTACCTTAGAAAGGATGAAAAAATAAAGAAGGACCCAAGTTCCAGAGTAGGTGAGTAAATATATAAAAGCAAGGGACAATGTCTGCTTGTGGACCAAAAAAACAAAGGGCCACAACCAACCACTAATGCTGTGTAAACCATCGCAGGCCCAGCTGGCAGAGGATGAGTAGGTGTCCTGGACCAGCGGATTTCTCAATGGGTATCCAACCAGGCTGAAGCAGTCGCTGGAGTGTCAAAGAAGCGCGTCTGGTCCCCACCTGTGACTTGCAGCCTGCTGTGATAGAGGAGGCAAAAACGGAGACCCTTGTCTCGGAGCCTTTTGCGAACTTCTTTGTAGGATTTGGGCGTTGCTGGACCTCCAGGGAATAATCCAGGAAAAACAGCAGTTTGGTGTTTTCAAAGGGTATTTCAAGCTTGGCCCGGGCTGCGGCCAGTATACGGTCTCGATCCTGGTAATTCAGGAGACATACTAAGAAAGGCCTGGGGGGGGGGGGGGGGCCCAGGTTTAGGTGGTATCAGTGGGACCCTATGTGACCTTTTCACCATAAAGGTGGGAGGCATATTGCCCAGATCAAAGAGGGTGGTCAGGAGGTGTTCCGCAAATTCTGCAGGCCTAGACTCTTTGACCCTCTCCGGGAGACCCAGGATGCAGGGATGTTGTTCCTCCTTAGGCGGTTCTCAGTGTCTTTTGCATGCTCCTGCAGAGCCCTCACATGTAACTGCAATGCTTGTACCTCCCTGGAGTCGGTCCTAGTCGAGTCCTTCAGCGTGGAGACCCAATCCTCAACCTCAGAGACCCTGGTGCAGAATTTATCCAGGTTTTGACATATTAGGCTGATGTCTGTGGCCAGAAAGTCTATTTTCTCCATCAGTGTCTCCCTACAGGCAGTGATAGCAGCCAGGATGTGCGCGCCCGAGTGAGAATCAGCTGATGAGGAGGCACGGGAGGTTTGAGTGCTAGCTGCCATGGTGGATTTGTTCTTCCTCGTGGGCAAGATGGCCGCCACTGAAGAGGAGCACGATGCAACGTCCCAGATCTTGTGGATCGGGTCTGGTGCTGGGACATCGGCACTGAAAAAACAAGCCAGCAAGGTTCTCCAAGGGCAGAGGCACCAGCCAAGGCTGTTTGCAGGGCGAAACGAGGGCTTGGGGTGTCAGGATGAGGTATGCCGAGTTGGAGCTCCTGTGCCTCGCAACTAGCCCGTGCATGCGCCCCTACAATCATCCCAATGTTTAATCTATTAATACAGTGCCTTGCGAAAGTATTCGGCCCCCTTGAACTTTTCGACCTTTTGCCACATTTCAGGCTTCAAACAAAGATATAAAACTGTAATTGTTTGTAAAGAATTAACAAGTGGGACACAATCATGAAGTGGAACGAAATTTATTGGATATTTCAAACTTTTTTAACAAATAAAAAACGGAAAAATTGGGCGTGCAAAATTATTCAGCCCCCTTAAGTTAATACTTTGTAGCACCACCTTTTGCTGCGATTACAGCTGTAAGTCGCTTGGGGTATGTCTCTATCAGTTTTGCACATCGAGAGACTGACATTTTTGCCCATTCCTCCTTGCAAAACAGCTCGAGCTCAGCGAGGTTGGATGGAGAGCGTTTGTGAACAGCAGTTTTCAGTTCTTTCCACAGATTCTCGATTGGATTCAGGTCTGGACTTTGACTTGGCCATTCTAACACCTGGATATGTTTATTTGTGAACCATTCCATTGTAGATTTTGCTTTATGTTTTGGATCATTGTCTTGTTGGAAGACAAATCTCCGTCCCAGTCTCAGGTCTTTTGCAGACTCCATCAGGTTTTCTTCCAGAATGGTCCTGTATTTGGCTCCATCCATCTTCCCATCAATTTTAACCATTTTCCCTGTCCCTGCTGAAGAAAAGCAGGCCCAAACCATGATGCTGCCACCACCATGTTTGACAGTGGGGATGGTGTGTTCAGGGTGATGAGCTGTGTTGCTTTTACGCCAAACATAACGTTTTGCATTGTTGCCAAAAAACTGAATTTTTGTAAAATCTTACCTGTAAAATTCCTTTCTCTGAGTCCTCCGACAGTCGCCGCCATCTCCATATTCGTCACAATGGGGTATTAGACTTTGCTCCGAAGGAGTAGCTAGGCAACAGAATATGTTAATATAAAAGCTTTAACACATCCCACCCCCAGGGGGTGGTCCCCTCAGTCAATACCCTCCTACTTCCTGTATCCATACCTCAGTTTCAGTGGAATAGCAGTAGAGTATACAACCAACCCCAAAAGAGGGGCGGGGGCGGCGACTGTCGGAGGCCTCAGAGAAAGGAATTTTACAGGTAAGATTTTACAAAAATTCCGTTTTCTCTTACGTCCTCCGACAGTCGCCGCCATCTCCATATTCGTCACAATGGGGACGTCCCAAAGCAGTGCCAACATGAGGGGTGGGAAAACGCAGCCGCGCCCAAGGCAACGCCGTCTCCACAGAAGAGAAAGGAACCTTACCAAAGGAAGGAAACCATCTGGGCAACAGAAGAAAAAAACTTGCTCAACAGAAGCAAAAACCCAGGAAAACAAATAACCCAGGGATAACAACATGTATCCCAAACAGCCAAGGAGCCCATACAAGAGGCTCTAAGGAACTGCCGCACTAAGAACCTTGCGGCCAAAGGAAGCATCTGCCGATGCCTGAACATCCACTCTGTAGAATTTTGTGAAGGTGTGAACGGACGACCAAGTCGCCGCCTTACACACCTGGGCCACAGAAAGCCCCATGACGACAGGCCCAAGACGTACTCAGAGATCTTGTAGAGTGCGCCTTCACAGGCATAGGGGGAACTTTCCCCTTCAAAGCATAGGCCTGTTCCACAGTCTGTCTGATCCATTTGGCAATGGTAGAGGCCGACGCAGCCAAGCCCTTCCGAGGTCCCTCAGGAAGGACAAACAAGGAATCCGACTTGCGGAAAGATTCAGTCGATTTCAGGTAAACCCTAAGCGCCCGAACAACATCCAAGGAATGCAGCTCCACCTCCTTCAGATGTTTGGGCTTTGCGCAGAGCGAAGGCAGGACAATATCCTCATTGATGTGAAAATCCGAAACTCTCTTCGGAAGAAAAGAAGGGTTAGGTCGCAAGACCACCTTATCTAAATGAAGGACCAGATACGGAGACTTGCAGGACAAAGCTGCCAGCTCCGAAACCCTGCGAGCCGAAGTGATCGCCACCAAAAAAGCGACTTTTTTGGACAACATGGACAACGAGATTTTCCTGATCTGTTCAAAGGGAGCATGTTGCAGCACGGACAGAACAAGATTCAAGTCCCAAGGAGGTAAAGGTTCCCTCCTAGGAGGGACCAGATGTCGCACCCCTTGAACAAAGGTACTAACCAAAGAGTTAGACGCCACAGGACGTTGAAAAAGAACGGAGAGCGCAGACACCTGACCCTTGACCGTAGCCAGCGCCAAACGCTGGTCGACACCCGTCTGAAGGAAGGACAACACCCTAGACACCGAGTAAGTGCGAGGTGAAAACCCCCTGGACTCACACCAGGCAAAATAGGCCTTCCAAGTACGGTGATAGACCTTCCCCGAGGAAGACTTCCTCGCGTTAATCAAAGTGTGAATGACCTCCGCAGAGAGACCCCTATCCTTCAGGACCTCGGTTTCAACAGCCAGGCCGTCAAAGCCAGCGACTGTAAAGCAGGATGGAATATCGGCCCTTGAGACAGGAGATCTTCTCGAAGAGGTAGACGCCAAGGAGCGTCGACCGCCAGATTCACGAGGTCCGCGTACCAGGACCGGCGAGGCCAGTCCGGTGCCACAAGAATCACCATGTGTGGTTCCGAGATCAACCTGCGAAGGAACCTGGTCAGCAATTGGATCGGCGGAAACGCATACAGCAGCCGATACTGATGCCACGGGGCTACCAACGCGTCTAACGCGTCTGCCCGAGGATCGCGCGTCCTTGCCATGAACCTTGTTACCTTGTTGTTCAGACGAGACGCGAACAGTTCCACCTCTGGAAGACCCCACTTCGCGCACAACATCTGGAAGACATCCGGATGGAGAGACCATTCCCCCTGATCCAGGGTCTGGCGGCTCAGATAATCCGCCTGCCAGTTCTCCACCCCCGGAATGTGTACCGCCGATATCGCCGGGACGAGTCTCGGCCCAGGAAAGAATGTCGGCCACTTCCCGAGCCGCGCGGGCACTCCTGGTGCCCCCTTGGTGATTGACGTAAGCCACCGCCATGGCATTGTCCGTCTGAACCTGAACCGGACAGCCGCGCAGTCTGTCCGTCCAAACTTGAAGACAGAGATTTATCGCACGCAACTCCAGAATATTGATCGGAAGGGAGGATTCCTCCTCCGACCAAGTTCCCTGGGCAGACAGAACGCCCAGAACACCACCCCAGCCCGACAGGCTGGCATCCGTTGTGATCACCGTCCATGAAAGAGGACGAAAAGACTTTCCCCCCCGACACCGCCGGGGACTGGAGCCACCACAGAAGGTCCCTTCTGGTGCGATGGCTCAACGAAATCTGGATATCCAGAGATTGCGGACGCCCGTCCCACCTGGACAGAATCTCCGCCTGGAGACCCCTCGTGTGAAACTGGGCAAAGGGAATCGCCTCGAAGGCCGAGACCATCAGTCCCAGACACCGCATGCACTTCCGCAGGGATGAGCACGGAACGTCCCTGAGGGACTGGACTTCTCCCTGAAGAGTCTTGAGTTTGTCGTCCGGTAGGAAGACCTTCGCCTGGACCGAGTCCAGGATCATCCCCAAATAGGGAAGACGAACCGACGGACACAGCGTCGACTTTGGATAATTTATCGTCCAACCAAACTCCCGTAGAGTCTGCACCGTGACGGACAGATCCGACTCCAGACTCTGGCTGGTCGCAGACCGAACCAGAATATCGTCCAGGTACCCCAGGACAGAGATGCCCTGGGCCCTTAACAAGGCCAGCAGCGGTGCAAGCACCTTGGTGAAAACCCGCGGAGCCGAAGCGAGGACAAAAGGTAACGCCACGAATTGGTAGTGATCCTCCGCAATGGCGAATCGAAGGTACCTCTGGTGACCCTCGAAAATGGGGATGTGTAGGTACGCATCCTTCAAGTCGATGGAGGCCATGAATTCCCCCGGAACCAGGGCAGCCACCACCGACCGCAGAGATTCCATGCGGAACTTGCGGACCCACACAAAGCGGTTCAGAGCTTTTAAGTCCAGAAACGGACGTACCTTGCCCTCCTTCCTGGGCACGGTGAACAGATTGGAATAGAACCCCCGAAATCTGTCCCGATGAGGCACCGGAACCACCACTCCCTGAGCCCTCAGGTCCCGCACCGCTAGGTGCAGATCCCGCAAACGCTCCGGAGACAGTTGAAGATTTGAGGGGAAAAATCTGCTCTCTGGCCGAGAGAGAGAAACTCGATCTTGTAACCAGATCGAACGATTTCCTGAACCCACCTGTCCCGAACCTGGGACAGCCATGGTTGTGGAAAACCGAGCAAGCGTCCCCCCACCCCAGAACTGGGTGAGGGCGCCCCTTCAGGCCGCACTGTTGTGGGCAGCGGATCCGGACTGGCCGGACTTCTGCTTACCTGTCCACGGCTTCTTCTGGGAGCCCTGACCTTTGAACGGCTTGCCCTTGTAGTGCGACCGAAAGGCACGAAAGGACCCCTGAGAGGGCCGAAAGGAAGCATGCTTCTTACCGGGAGTCGCCTTAGCCTTGTGGGATTGGGGCAAGAGCGTGCTCTTACCCCCCGTGATCCCCTTTATCAGTGTATCCAAGGATTCGCCAAAAAGGCGAGAACCGTCATAGGGCAGATTGGCTAAGGTCTTGCGCGAAGATTGGTCCACCGACCAACACTTCAACCAAACCAAGCGGCGGGACAACACTGCCACACCGTGTACACGTGCGGCCAACGGGACCATATCCAAGTCCGCATCGCACAAATACATGACACCCTGATGGATTTGATCCACCATATCCAATGTCGCCGATGGGGCAGAATCAGCCACCAAAACGCGCCTAAGCACCTGCGTCCAGCTCGCGACTGCCTGGGCCGCCATAAGGGAGGCAAACAGAGCCTTCAGCATAGAACCCACAATAGAATAGGTATGACGGGCAAGAGACTCCAGCCTCTTGTCCGTGGCATCCCGGAACACCGGGGTATCCTCAGCAGGAATCGCAGTAGACTTATTCAAAACCGCTATCGCGTGATCCACCGGAGGCGGCACGCACCAACGCTCATCAGTAGCGGGCGTGAAAGGATAAAGCAGTTTGAACCTACTGGGTACCGCAAAAGGCTTGCGGATATTACGCCATTGTTCCTTAACAGCGCTCTGGGAATCATCCGTGCAGGGAAAAACCTGCGATGTTTTGCGTCTTCTCTTTGTCCCATAAGCCGCCAAGGCAGTAGGAGGACATGGCTCATCCTGCAAGCGCAGCGTCTGCTTAATAGAAGCAACCAATTCATCCATGAGTGCAAGCTCTTCAGACGAGCCAGGGGGAGAATTATCCACCCCTTCAACCTCAGCCTCCACCTCGGACCCCACAAGATCCAGGGAGGAACGGGACCCCGATAGGGAGACCCCAGCCACAGCAGCCCCGTCACCATCACCCTCTGAATCAGAGGAAATGGAAACTCTGGGTCTTTTTGAGGATTGAGCAGCCACCAGCATTTGCACCTGAGCCGCAAGGCTAGCCACAATCGCAGCCAAATCCCCTGGGGGGGAAACAGCAGTCCCCTGGCTTCCCACCAATGTGGCAGGAAATTTGCTTTCCTGAGAATCCATGCCCCAAAGTATGTGGAAGAATAAAGGGTTAACTGCCCCTTTAAAAAGTGCAGCGAGCGCAGCCCACCGCACACACACACAAGTACAATGAGACCCCCACAGGGAGAAAGTACAACTTGGGCAAGGATACAGGGATAGGGAGGTAAAAACCTGGAGAGACCGCTGCTGCTTCTGCCTCGATCGGTGGCTCAGGAGAAAAGGAAATGCTGACATGCAAGGTGCTCTATGCAAGCCTATGGAAGGCTACAAGAAAATGGCCGCCATCAGTGTAAACATGCGGCCGGAGCGAGTGCAGCCAAAATGGCGCCGTTTGGCGCCGAAACCGCCGCTCCTCCACCTCAGTGAGGTGATCAAAAAAACACCATAATGTTGTAAAAACATGGCGGACCGCCGCAGCGGTCGCTGTAATGTGCCCCAAACACGATATGATCATGCCCCACAGCACACAGCCAGTCACACATACACAGGCAGTGCAGCACAGCCCCCCCTCCTTGCAGCCCACAGTATGCAGTCAGAGAGATAGGGAATTTAACAGTGTGAACACAGGCAGGGTTACACAGTCCCAGACTGACACCCCCCAAACAGACAGGTCCCCACATAAATACACTTACCTCCTAGATGGCGTGGGGAACCCGCAAAGGCGAACAAGCTGCTGCACATGAGGCAGGGAGAGTCGCATCCAGGACGCACAAAATCGGGGTTAAGAAACCGCACAGCGTCCAGTGAGGTAGCCACCTCACCAATCATCCCTGCACGAACAGGGATGGGTCGTTCACTGTGCCAGGAGCGTTACCTGGCTGAACGCTCGATGGCAGGCCGGGAAGCCACTGACCCACAACCTGAGACCATGGGGATCAGCTCGAGACCCGGCCCGCACGAATCCTCTTCATCAGAAGAACTAACGCTGACAAAAACAACAGCTAAGTAAAGAGAGAGAAAAAACTCAAACAAAAATCCAAAGAGAGGCTGAGACAAAATGCCCCAGCATAGAAACATCCAGCCACTCCTGACAAGCTAGACATTGAAACTGAGGTATGGATACAGGAAGTAGGAGGGTATTGACTGAGGGGACCACCCCCTGGGGGTGGGATGTGTTAAAGCTTTTATATTAACATATTCTGTTGCCTAGCTACTCCTTCGGAGCAAAGTCTAATACCCCATTGTGACGAATATGAAGATGGCGGCGACTGTCGGAGGACGTAAGAGAAAGTTTGATTTTGGTTTCATCTGACCAGAGCACCTTCTTCCACATGTTTGGTGTGTCTCCCAGGTGGCTTGTGGCAAACTTTAAATGACACTTTTTATTGAAATCTTTAAGAAATGGCTTTCTTCTTGCCACTCTTCCATAAAGGCCAGATTTGTGCAGTATATGACTGATTGTTGTCCTATGGACAGAGTCTCCCACCTCAGCTGTAGATCTCTGCAGTTCATCCAGTGATCATGGACCTCTTGGCTGCATCTCTGATCAGTCTTTGCAAGAAGAGGTTTGCTGTTCAGAGTTGTGTTTCTGTTCAATCCCGCCGGGACTTGGCGAATGTGCGCACGCGCAATGTGACAGATTGCTGGCGCCAAATGGGCTATTTAAACCCAGCCCTTGCTCAGCTACAGTGCTGCTTTGTCTTCAGCCTTGTTGACCTGAACCTGCTTACCAGTACCAGACCCGGTTTGTCCTGACTATCCTCTGCTCTCCGCCTGCACCGACCTCGGCTTGTCCCTTGACCTCCGCTCCAGTCTGCTCCTTCTGGTTCCTGTATGACCGTTTGGCTTCTGACCCGGCTTGTCTCACTACGCTCCTGCCACCAGCACCAGTTGCCTGCATACCTGCTCTGGACCTACCCGGCTATCCCTGTCTGTGGACATCATCCTGCTTCCAGCTACATCAGGCACTCGTGCTACTCTATACTCCGCGCCTCCTGTCTGCACTATCAGGGGTTCCGAGTCAGAGGCGTAAGAGAGTCCTTCCTCACCGTTCAGGCTCACCTCCAGGTTAGTGATAGTACAAAGCAGCCAGTTGTCTGAGCCTGAACGAGGAACCTCTCCAATGGACGAATTATGCCATCACCTGGCGGCACTTACAGTCTGTCAAGGACCTGCAAGAGGGCTATAACCAACTTGAGGAACGTGTCCAGTCATTAACCTTGTCATCTCCTGCTCCTGGAGGATCTTCTGCCTCACCAGCTGTAATGTTTTTGCCACCAGAACCCCGGGTACCAACCCTGGAAAGGTTTTCAGGCGATCACAGCAAATTTAGATCCTTCCATAACGCCTGTGAGCTGAATTACAGCCCGTACCTTCTCTCTGGAGGCTACCAAAGTAGGCTATGTTATTTCCCTTCTGCAAGGAGAACCCCAGTCCTGGGCCCACCGTCTACTTGAACATAAGGATCCTTGCCTATCAAACCTGAACTTATTCTTCGGAGCCATGGCTCAGTTGTATGAGGACCCTCAGAAGACCAATACTGCCGAAGCGGCCCTTCATACCCTTCAAGGCCGCAGAATGGCAGAAGATTATGCGTCAGACTTCAGACGCTGGCGTGCTGACACCAATTGGAATGACGCCGCCCTCCGCTATCAATTCCGGCTGGGACTTTCCGACCCTCTAAAGGACGAATTGGCCCGTGTGGGGGTGCCAGATTCTCTGGAAGCTCTAATTAATCTGGCTATCCAGATCGATTGGCGCCTAAGAGAACGCCGTTCAGAAAGGGCTGGTGAGCCGGAACGGTGAGGAAGGCCTCTCTTACGCCTCTGACTCGGAACCCCTGATAGTGCAGACAGCGCGAGTATAGAGTAGCATGAGTGCCTGATGTAGCTGGAAGCAGGCTGATGTCCACAGACAGGGATAGCCGGGTAGGTCCAGAGCAGGTATGCAGGCAACTGGTGCTGGTGGCAGGAGCGTAGTGAGACAAGCCGAGTCAGAAGCCAAACGGTCATACAGGAGCCAGAAGGAGTAGACTGGAGCGGAGGTCAAGGGACAAGCCGAGGTCTGTGCAGGCGGAGAGCAGAGGATAGTCAGGACAAGCAGGGTCTGGTACTGGTAAGCAGGTTACAGGTTAGCAGGTTCAGGTCAACAAGGCTGAAGACAAAGCAGCACTGGAGCTGAGCAAGGGCTGGGTTTAAATAGCCCATTTGGCGCCAGCATCTGTCACGTTGTGTGCTTGCACATGCACATTCGCCAAGTCCCGGCGGGATTGAACAGAAACACAACTCTGAACAGCAAACCTCTTCTTAACAGTCTTCTCCTTGTATGAGCTGAAAGTTTAGAGGGGCGGCCAGGTCTTCGTAGATTTGCAGTGGTCTGATACTCCTTCCATTTCAATATTATCGCTTGCACAGTGCTCCTTGGGATGTTTAAAGCTTGGGAAATCTTTTTGTATCCAAATCCGGCTTTAAACTTCTCCACAACAGTATCTTGGACCTGCCTGGTGTGTTCCTTGTTCTTCATGATGCTCTCTGCGCTTTAAACGGACCTCTGAGACTATCACAGTGCAGGTGCATTTATACGGAGACTTGATTACACACAGGTGGATTCTATTTATCATCATTAGTCATTTAGGTCAACATTGGATCTTTCAGAGATCCTCACTGAACTTCTGGAGAGAGTTTGCTGCACTAAAAGTAAAGGGGCTGAATAATTTTGCACGTCCAATTTTTCAGTTTTTTATTTGTTAAAGTTTAAAATATCCAATAAATTTCGTTCCACTTCATGATTGTGTCCCACTTGTTGATTCTTCACAAAAAATTACAGTTTTATATCTTTATGTTTTGAAGCCTGAAATGTGGCAAAAGGTCGAAAAGTTCAAGGGAGCCGAATACTTTCGAAAGGCACTGTATATATTGTCACTTTACTAAAATCTGACACCTTTTTTTTTAACCAAGATAACATTATTATCAAAGCTTCTCTGATGGAGTCTATCACATAGCTTTCCTACAATCATATGTATGCCAAAAAAAAATCATGTATCAAATATTACTAAAAGAATATATAAAACACACAAAAATTTAACAATAAAATATATATGCACTTTAACCACTTAAGCCCCGGAAGATTTTACCCCCTTCCTGACCAGGGGGTATTTTGCGATTCGGCACTGCGTGACTTTAAAGGACAATTGCGCGGTCGTGCGACACTGTACCTAAATGAATTTGACCTCCTTTTTTTCCCACAAACAGAGCTTTCTTTTGGTGGTATTTGATCACCTGTGCGATTTTTTGATCATGCGCTATAAACAAAAAAAGAGCGTCAATTTTGCAAAAATAGCAATATTTTTCAAATTTTTTTATATGAAATTCTCCCCCAAAAAAATGTAAAAATCAAAATTTTTTAACATTTTCGGGCAATTTGTTTTATGCTACATATGTTTGGTAAAAAAAATAGCAAAAAGCGTATTTTGATTGGTTTGCGCAAAAGTTATTGCGTTTACTAACAAAGGGAAAGATTTTTGTCATTTTTGTTGTTTTTTTTTTTAACGCGTAATGGCGGCGATCTGCGATTTTTTTTGCGGTACTGCGAAATTGCGGCGGACAGATCGGACCCTTGACTGACATTTTTTTACACTTTAGGGGTTACCAGTGACATTTTTACAGTAATCAGTGCTATACATATGCACTGTTACTGTAAAATTACACTGGCAGTGAAGGGGTTAACTTTTTTGAGAGAGAGAGAGAGAGAGGGGCTGTGTGTGTCCCTAGGGGCGTGATTCTAACTGTGATTGGCTGTGGCTTGAGCTGTAGGAACAATGATAAACGGTCCTACATAGTAGAACCGTGTGATCACTGTTTCTACACAGGGGAGAATGACAAGCGGCTTGTTTACACTAGCCGCCTGACTTTCTCCCTCTGCAGCGACGATCGGCGAGTGACCTCCGGCGGCGCGCGCTCTCTCCCTAGACCCTCACAGGCTAGCTACGTAGATCTACGTCACTTTGCCTGTGAGGGGCTGACTGCCGACGTAAATAGTCGTGCGGCAGTCGGCAAGTGGTTAACAAGTTTTAAATTCAATATGATTAAAAATTACTGATAAAACAATATACATCCAGTTCTACATTTAACCCTGCGGCTGTCATACTTTGTAGCTGATCTATCCATTTCGTCTCATTTTGTGAAATGGCTTTCTCATGTTCATACCCCTCCAGTGTCTCTCCATCCTGTCTATTCCACAAAAGGACAATTTAGTGGGGTCTCTATTGTGGTACCTTCTAAAATGGTTTGATAGACTATGATGACGGAAGCCCTTTTTAATATTGTTTATATGTTCCCTGGTGGTTGTACACACGTATTGTAGCCACACTCCAAAAGGTAGGTAACGTGTGCTACTATACGTGATGAACCTAGATATTTCATAAACTTGTCCCGTTGTGTTATGTGTATTTTATATATATTTTTAGTAATATTTGATAAGGGAAATTTTTCGGCATACATATGACTGTAGGAAAGCTATGTAATAGACACCATCACAGAAACTTTAAGCTTTGATTACCAAGATAATAATGTTAGTTTGGTAAAAAATTGCCAGATTTTAGAAAAGTGACAGTATATATTAATAGATTACACATTGGGATGATGTAAATAACAGAAATAGATGAATATTGTGGCATAAGATAGAATTTAAAGTACATAAACAACCAGGGTGGAGTAATATGGATTATAGAGTACAAACAAAGCCGGTGTTCCGTAAAAAAACCATACCCGTGAGAAAACCATACCCTCGTCACTTCCGGTGCACCTACGGAGGGTATGGATTTCTCACGGTAGTTCCATATGCGGCGGTTCGATTAAAACAGCTCCTCTGCAACATAAATCATCTCCGCTCCTATCCCTGTCACTTCCCTCATCTCCGGTAATAAATATAAAAGCGGATCACGGAGCCTCGATCGCCGTCATTTACATCTCATACACCCGCCGCCGCTTTTATATTTAGGGGAGATCAGGGAAGTGACAGCGATAGGTGAGATGATTTATGTTCCAGCCGAACTGTTTTAATGTTACCGCCGCAAGCATTAAATTACACACAGTGCCGTGATTATTTCATGCCCTCCGAGCATGCGCACTTGTCACATTCTTTGATTGTCAATTAGGTATCCGGGGCTCTGAGCATGCGCACTGCTGCGCTGCTCAGCTGTTTCCCACAGGAAGTGACGAGGTTATGGTTTCTTCACGGGGTATGGTTTTTTAACGTTACACCGTAATATTGAATAGTAGGGTGTACCAAGATGGCAGCCCTGCTACTTCCGGTCAGGAGTAGGAAATTAGGTCAGACCATAAACAGGAAGTGACCTAGATGGGAGGAGTAGGAGGTTTTGGGTGTAGTAGGAGATTAGTGAAGGAGCAGCCGGTCCCAAGCGACCCCCGCTTCTGAAGGCACCCAGTGGAGGGGCGAAAGACGTCAGAGCCGGTGGTTGTATCGCACGCTGAGGCAGCGATCATAACCTTTACACATTCTTGGAATTGTTTTTAACTCTGTGTGTACTTGCTTTTTAACCTTCTAAAAAATTAAACAGGGTCACACTTTGGAAATCTTTCTCTCATTGATTCTATAACAAAACCTTGCTGAGAGCCCTAATAAGGAAAGAGAGGAGAGGAGTCATATTGACACACTTTGCCTAAGGAAGTATTCCATGCCTGCTGGAATATTACTGTTGGTGAGTGGGGATTTCAGGAGGGGAGCACGGAGTGGAACTTTGGATTTCACCAGAATACATCAGCACTGACACTGTTTGCACTAATGGACTTTATTTAATGCACTGGCACCTTTTATGTAGCACTATTCATGTATTATTCATTTTATGTGGTTTATATGTGAAGGCAGCGCTAGTTTAATTTCTGTCATTAACACATGAGGTATTACACCTTTCACTTTAGCAGCAGCTTCAAATTTATTTATATTATCTTTTTCACAGTTTTAATAATTTAATTTTACATTTTTTGGTTTACATAACCGCACAACAAGCACTTTTATATATAGCATCATAGTGCGGATATACCTATAACTGTTTTAGAAGTGCTAATAACCCAGCCACTGTGCTGCCCCGATATATCTGCAGACAAGAAAATTGTATTATACAGTAACTTGAAGCGTCATCAGATTTAACATGAAACTGCAGAAGTTTAAAGTAGAACTATAGGTAAAAACTTTTTTTTAATTTTGGATAGGACAAGGGAGGGTTATAACCCCTCTCAGATTTTTCTTCACCATCTGTGTCCCATTGCGGAGCTTTTCCTTCGCTTATTGTCCCATAGCCAAACAGGAAGTGAATGGAAATACCTGGAAATTAAGGGAATTCTATGGGGAATCCCAGGTCACTGTAACTAGTGTCCCCATTGGAAGAGCTCCCTTCTTACTTTTTTGGGGACAACCTACAATTTGGGGCTTGCTTTCAATGATAAAGAAAAACAGGACAAATAGAGAGGGCAAATCTTTTAAATGGGGGGCACATACAACAAATCCCTCTCCACTCTGTCCAAAACTAAAAAAAAAAAAAATAGTTATACTTTAAAGTTGATCTCCAGCATTTATTGTTATTAAGTTGTCATGCACAACTGAGAGCTCTGTATAAGCTGTAACGTTTTCTAATTTGAAAGTACAGCTTCATTGTAATAAGGTTACTTGGACTTGATATTAAATGTCTGGATTGCAATTTTTACACTATACAGCTACTTCTATTTAGACTATACAGCGATTTCATAGAACATACACTTTTTTTTTCTTTCATTCATCAAGTAGGCTGATAAAAAAAAATTCCCCCTAATGGCTCCCAGTGCCCCAGCAAAGCCAGCAAGACCCAGAAATGAGGGTTGAGAAGAGCCTGCAGACGTGCACCAATGAGAGTGGACCCAATGAGTGCTCAGGTAAATAAAGGGGGGGGGGTGCTGATGCCTAACTATTATTTTTACCCTAATGCAAGCAATGCATTAAGGTAAAATATAATTTTTGTAAGAACTTACCGTAAAATTCTTTTCTCCGAGTCCTCTGACAGTCGCAGGCCATCCATATGTTCTTCATTATTGGGTAATGGCGCCCTCTGCAGGAGCAGGCTAGGCAGTGAAAAAATGGATTTTTGTAAAATCTTACCGTAAAATCCTTTTCTCTTAGCTCATTGACAGACGTAGTCCTCGGTGATACAGCACCTTCGGGTTATGTTGCCTCCACAGGAGTAGGACTAGACAGGAAATGAAAAATGCTCTGGCCACACCCCAGGGGCAGTCCCCGAGGGTATATCCTCTCTCTCTCCGCCACAGCAAATCAGTTATGTCACAAAAGCAGTGCTTAGAGAATTTAACCCAACCCAACTCAAAAACAGAGGGCGGGTACTACGTCTGTCAATGAGCTAAGAGAAAAGGATTTTACGGTAAGATTTTACAAAAATCCATTTTTCTCTATCGCTCATTGACAGACGTAGTCCTCGGTGATACAGCACCTTCGGGAAGTCCCAGAGCAGTATCACAAATGAGGGGTGGGAAAATGGAAATCAAATCCAAATCTAGAAGGCCCAACCGGTGCCAACTAGAAGTTTACAATGCTCATCCTTAATGATGAGACTCAAAAAAAAATTTTCAAACAGAAAAAAACCCTCGAGGTAGACCACCGGTCTCCTCAAATTGCGGCCTGCAAAACCTTGCGGCCAAATGAGGCATCCGCCGATGCCATCACATCAATTTTATAAAATTTTGTAAAGGTATGTACCGACGACCAGATGGCCGCTTTACATACCTGGACCACTGACGCCTGATGGCGAAAGGCCCAGGAAGTACTGAGCGCTCGAGTGAAGTGCGCCCTAACAGGGAACGGAGGATTCCGACCCTTAATAGAATAAGCCTGTACCACCGTCTGACTGATCCATGTAGATATGGTCGCGGCAGACACAGGCAACCCCCTTCAAGGGCTATCCGTGATCACAAAAAGTGAGTCCGTCTTACGAAAACCACTTTAGGAAGGAAGGATGGATTCGGAAGAAGAACCACCTTATCCCTATGAACCACCAGATCTGGGGAACGACAGGATAATGCGGCCAGTTCTGACACCCTGCGTACAGAAGTAATGGCCACCAAGAAGGCCACCTTCTGGGAATGTAAGCAAGGGAATCTCCCTAATATCTTCAAAGAGAAGTTTCTGAAGAACCGACCACACTAAATTAAGATACCAGGCGGTAAGGGTGCGCGCACTGGCGGAGCCAGATGTCGCACCCCCTGGATGAAATTCCACACCAAGGAATGATTAGCCAAAGGTTTCTTGAAAGAAGATTGCTAACGCCGAAAACCTGACCCTTGATCGTGCTCAAGGATAGTTTCTGCTCAACCCCTTGTTGCAGACAGACCAAAATTCGGGTCACCGAATAGGTCTGTGGGGGAAATCCAATAGATTCACACCATGCAATATAAGACTTCCATGTGCTGGAAGTCGCTTTCCTTGCTTTAACTGGAGGTAGGAATAACTGAAGCTGACACTCCCTTGTCCTTCAGTACCTGGGTCTCAATGGCCAGGCCATTAAGCCAGCGACTGTAAAGCAAGATGGAAGATCGGTCCCTGAGACCGCAAATCCTCCCTGAGAGGAAGTCTCCAAGGAGCGTCCGTGACTAGCCTCGCCAAGTCGGCGTACCAGGCTCGACGAGGTCAATCCAGAATTTCCAGAATAACTGGAATACCCTCCACCTCTATCCTGCGAAGAAGTTCCCGCAGCAACTTGAGAGGATGGAAGGCATGCCGTAGCTGATACTGCCCCCACGGGGCGATCAGCGTTTCTGCTGCGTCCGCTAGAGGATCGTGGCGCGAGCTACAAACCTCCGCACCTTCCTGTTAGGCCAAGGTGCCAACAGATCCACATCCGGGATGTCCCAATGAAGGGACAGCTAGGGAAAAACCTCTGGATGAAGAGGCCATATGCGATTGGATCTGAATCGGGCTGCTCTAGAGCTGCTCGATCCAGTAAATCAGACAAAATCTGATCGCTCTCAGTTCCGATACCCTTATTGGTAATCTGGATACTATCGGAAGAAATGACTTCCCCTGGTTGAGCATCAGAGACTTCCTGGTCCGCTCGCTCAACCGGATCCGATTGTCCAGGGAATCGGAATTCTGATTCCATTAAAAAAGAATCTCCTTCAGGAGAATTCGGGTATGAGACTGGGTATACGGTACTGCCTCTAAGAAGGCCACCATCAGTCCCAGCCAATTGACGGACAACAACATCCGAATCGTTGACTGAACCTTCTGGAGTTTCCCAGCAAGGAGAAACTCTCTTGCCCAGGATGTATCCAACCTTAGGCCCAGATAGTTCAGTCTCCTGGTGGGAACCAGGGATGATCTTTGGGAAAGCGAAAAAAAAACGCTGATGTCCTGCGATGATGGGGATATAAAGATAGGCATCCTATATGTCTATGGACGCCAGGAAATCTCTTTGATGCAGGGAGGCCACCACTGTACGGATGGACTCTATTTCTTCCCAAGTCCAGATTTGGACGCACCTTGCCCTCTTTCCTGGGCATTGTGAATAGGTTCGAATAGAACCCCTGAAACCGTTCAATGTTAGAAGGGCAGAATCGCACCGGTGGAAGTGATCGAAACTCGATCCTGTGTCCTCCAGAAACCGGTGAAGACATCCCCCCCCACCCCAAAGATGGGTAGGGGCGCATCAGGCTATATTCTTCAGGCTTGGCTGAGCCGGACTCTTTGTTTACCCGACCAGGGCCCTTTGAAACCCCTCTAAAGGGGCTTTGGAGGGTTTCGCCTTATCGCCCGCCCTCGCGGAACGAACAACTCTATATGAGCAGAAAAGGAAGGTCCTCGTTAGTTACGAGGTCTTTTTATCCTAACAGTCTGTGGCAAGACAGCAGGTGGTACCGTCTATCCTATAAAAAGGAATTCCTCAAACGGATAGCACCTAGCCATGCGTTTGGAAATAACAGGGGTTCGTTTCAAAACGACCCCATTTGGGTAAAGGAAAATCCTTCGCCCTTTTGGTAGGCTAACAAGTACCAAAAAGGAATCTCAGTCTCAGCTACCTCTGCCGGTGTAACCTCAAGACTAAAGGTTTCCCGGACGGACACAACTAGTGCATCCACCACTCTTGTGCTATGGCGGAGGCAGAAACGTGCTCCTCACTGCTGAGGAGATATTACCTGAGACAACAGCCCCCTAAGAGGGACCTGCAACTGCATTGACCAGTTCCGAATCCGTATCTGAAGTATCTGATAAACAATAGGGGTAGGCGGGGGTTGCTACTTGACCCCCGTCCCTGACAGGCCACCTCCACCCGGGATACCAAAGACTCCAAAACTGCCGATAATGCATTAAAAACAAGTGGGGTACTGGAGGGTCCTGATGCCACCTTGAGGGGATCAGGTGGGGATACCTATGCGGCAGGGTCAATGATTATACAAGACACTTGCCAGCGACAAAAAATGACAAAGTAAAAAAAAAAAAAACTTTTTTTTTTGTGTCCCCCAGTCGCAACAGCGCCCCTCAGTGTTACCTGCCTTTTTGGACCCCACAGAGAGAGAGACAGACCCCAAGGCTCATCCCTGATGCACAGAAGTTTTCATCAGCTTGCTCAGTGCTTGTCTTGTTACAGACAGGAAGTCTTTGGCCCTATTTCCTGGGTAAAAGAGGCGGCTCCGCCCCTTAACACGCCTGCCGGCTCCTCCCCCTGGCTCCATGAGGTGTTTGAGTCACCTCAAACATGGCCGCCCCCATGCTGGAGACACGAGGCTACACCAAAATGGCGGCCTCGTGCGATCTACCAACATGTCTGCAGAAGGATCTCGGCCTCACAACCCTTCACCCTCATGGTGGTCAGCGTGGTTGGAGGTACCGGACCCTAGCGGGCCGTATGCGGTCCGTGGCCGTCGGGAGGCATCTGCTTAGCTGGAGGAATGATCTGGAATGCAGTATACATGTATAGACATCGCCCTGTGGCTACTGACAGGTAGGATACCTTATACTATCACAGTAAAGTTCTAGTACTGCCACTGACTACAATCATTTACACATTTTTACAATTAGATTGTCAGCTCCCAAACCAAGCCTCCTGGCTTCTTGTACACAAAAATCACAATCAATTAGGGGGATCTGTGACATGTTGTAGGATAGAGGGGAACCCATCCTTACCATTACAGAGAGAGGCCCGCGTTCACCACAAGACCCGTCAGGGGGAAAGGGGGAACATACTACTCACCATACCGGAACCAGGCGGGCGCCAACTCCTGACAGTACCCCTCTCCACCGAGGTAGGAGGGCTGTCGACCAATACGGGCGCCGTGACTCATGGTCTTTGGCGTTTCAGCGAGGCGTTTAACTCGCAGGGTCAGTCCCCGTCCAGTGGGACTATGTCGCGGCCGACCCAGCGCGGAGCTATGGCCTGCACGCGCTCGTAGGCTGAACTGGGGTGACCACTGGATCTCAACATCCCGCCCGTCGCCCAGTTCAGCTTTCTTGCTTGAAGATCTCACAGGAACACTGGAGAAAAAAAGCTGTCTTAAAAAAATTATTTTCTAAGAAAAAAATCCTGCCAGGACCGAAGATCCAAGCAAGGTATCTAGGTCCTTACTCCTGACTAGACAGAAAAAAACTGATTTGCTGTGGCGGAGAGAGAGAGGATATACCCTCGGGGACTGCCCCTGGGGTGTGGCCAGAGCATTTTTCATTTCCTGTCTAGTCCTACTCCTGTGGAGGCAACATAACCCGAAGGTGCTGTATTACCGAGGACTACGTCTGTCAATGAGCGATAGAGAAACATTCATTTAAAAGCTTTACACAAGGCACACCTTAGGGGCTGTCTGTAATGTTCCGGTACCTTTGGTACCCTAAATTACACTTTCCACAAGTGTATGCGCCCCACCATTTACTTTTGGAAAGGTGCGCATACACCTTTAAGACTGGAGCTGTCATCACCCAGCGCCGGACTAGATGGCTATTTAAATCGCCGGTTCTCACTCACATGTGTTCGTTCAAACACCCTTACCTGGATGCTAACCTTGCTTGAAGCTTCCATGCTTGCAAGCTTACCTCGCTGACGGAACCTCGCTGCGCTGATCCCTGTATCCCGCTACTGGATCATCCGCCTCTCCTGAACCACCCTTCGGCTGTATCGCTAATAGTGCTAAGTACCCCGCAGGGGAATTCTCTATAAACTTATACTAAGCTTACACTATCTAGCTCTGCATAGTAAAGACTGTTTATCACATCTGCATAACTAGATTGCTAGCTCTTGAGACTACTGCTACTTTTCTGCACTGGGTTGATCTCTTTTGTATGTCCACCTGCTATTCTGTCATCTGCTACCATACAACATTGCTAAACCTTCCTGCATCCATCTGCTACTGTCTCACCTTCAAGTGTCTATCACCTACCACCTCCACTCAACCTATCCCTCAACCTTCATCATTGTGTTACCACATACATAAAGTCACTCTAGGAACCAGCTTGCTAATTGTGTGTATTTACTGGCTGAAATAAGACCTTCCACACATGAGTCATTGAGGTTGGGAATGGTATCTCAGCATATCTCTTACATGACTACTGACGTGGAACTATTTCTGCAGCTGAAAATCCACACCATATAAGAAACGCAGGAGCGTTACACTGTCCCTCTAGACATTACCCTCAGAGCTACTATTCAGTTTCGTAGCAAGCAGTACAGGAAGACAACCAACCCCAAAATAGAGGGGCGGGGGCTGCGACTGTCAGAGGACTCAGAGAAAATAATTTTACGGTAATTTGTTACAAAAATTCTATTTTCTCTTACGTCATCTGACAGTCGCAGCCCATCCATATGTTCTTCACTATTGGGACGTGCCAAAGCAGTGCAGGTGTGTGGGGTGGGAAAAGACGCAACCAACAAAACGGCAACGTGCCAACATGGCCAGAAAAAAACATGGCCAACAGGGCAACAAAAGCTCAATCAACAGGAGCTAACCTCAGAACAACAAATTCACCCCAAGAAGAGAAAACACGACTCTTCAAAAAACGGCAGCGCTAAAAACTCTGCGGCCAAAGGAAGCATCAGAGGATGCCATCAAGTCAATCTTATAGAATTTTGTGAAAGTGTGCACAGACGACCAGGTCGCCGCTTTGCACACCTGAGCCACAGAAGCCTGATGGCGAAAAGCCCAAGAGGCACTCAGGGTAGAGTGCGCCCTCACCAGGAAAGGAGGCACCTGACCCTTCAGTGAATAGGCCTGAACAATAGTTTGTCTGTTGCATTTGGAAATGGTTGCAGCGGACACAGCCGAACCCTTCCGAGGTCCCTCGGGAAGGACAAACATGGAATCAGACTTCCGAAAAGACTCCGTGGCAGACAGGTAAACCCTGATTGCCCGAACCACATCTAACTAATGCAAGGCAAATTCCTTGGGATGATTGGGCTTCGCACAAAGCAAAGGCAAAAAGATATCTTCGTTGTGGTGGAAAGCAGACACCACCTTAGGGAGAAAAGACGGATTGGGTTGCAGGACCACTTTATCCCTATGAACAATCAGATAAGGCGAACGGGAAGACAGAGCTGCCAATTTCAGACACTGCGAGCAGAGGTGATAGCTACCAGAAAGGCAACTTTCTGGGACAACGGCAGAGCTATTTCTCTGATGTTCTCAAAGGGAGGCCGTTGCAAAACTGACAAAACCAAATTCAGGTCCCACGGAGGCAAAGGAGCTCTCCGCCGGGAGCCAGATGACGCACCCCTTGAATAAAGGTGCGAATCAGGGAATTAGTCGCCAAGGGATGCTGGAAGAAAATGACTTGACACCTGACCTTTGATCGTGCCCAGCGCCAAACGCTGTTCCACACCTTCCTGCAAGGTGTGGAACAGCATTTGGAACACCCTCGTCACCGAAAAGGAGCGAGGATGAAACCCTTGCAACTCACACCAGGCAATATAGGCCTTCCAGGTACAATAGTAAACCTTCCTGGAGGTAGCCTTCCAAGCCCTCAGCAAGGTAGGAATAATAGCATCAGAGAGACCTCTGTCTCTCAACACCTGGCCTTCAACAGCCACACCATTAAAGCCAGAGACCGTAAAGCAGGATGGAAGATTGGCCCTTGAGACAGCAGATCTTCTCTCAGAGGCAGCTGCTAGGGAGGGACGACGACCATCCGCACGAAGTCTGCGTACCAAAACCGACAGGGACAGTCTGGGGCCACCAGAATAACCTGCACCTGTTCCAACGCCAATCTGCAGAGAAACCTGGGCAATAGTTGAATTGGGGGAAAAGCATAAATCAGTCCATACCGGTGCCAAGGCACTACCAAGGAGTCCCTGGCGTCTGCCAGATGGTCTTGGGCCCTGGCCATGAACCTTTCCACCTTTTTGTTGAGACGGGATGCAAACAGATCCATGTCAGGAGTCCCCCACCGGGCACACAGGAGATGAAAAACTTCCGGATGCAGGGACAATTCCCCCTGATCCAAGGACTGACGACTCCGATAGTCCGCCTGCCAATTCTCCACTCCAGGAATGTGGACAGCGGAGATAGCTGGAACGTGCACCTCGGCCGCTTCCTTGGCCGCCCGGGCACTCCTGGTGCCCCCTTGGTGATTGATGTAAGCCACAGTCGTGGCATTGTCCATTTGAACTCAAATCGGGGAACCGTGCAACCAAGTCGCCCAATGGAGCAGGCAGAGCTTGATCGCCCTGATCTCCAGGACATTTATCAGCAAGGAGGATTCCTCCATTGACCACGTCCCCTGGGCACACAGGGTGTCCAGTACTCCACCCCAGCCCATCAGGCTGGCATCTGTGGTGATCACCGTCCACAACAGGGGCAGAAAGGACTTGCCCTGGCTCAGAACGGGTGACAGGAGCCACCACGAAAGTTCCGACCTCGTGAGACGGCACAAACATATCATCCTGTCCAGGGACTGAGGATCCTTGTTCCACTTTGCAACAATCTCTTGTGTGAAACTAAGCATACGGGATCGCCTCAAAGGCCGAAACCATCAGCCCCAGGGACCTCATGCAGGTCCGTAGGGAGGAGAGGTCGTTGTCCCTGAGGGACCTGATCTCGCCCTGTAAAGTCCGAAGTTTTTCCTCTGGGAGAAACACCTTCGCTTGAGCGGAGTCCAAGACCATGCCCAGGTAACCAAGACGGACAGACGGGGTCAGTGTCGACTTTTGGAAACTGATGGTCCACCCGAACTCCTGGAGCGTCTGAACCGTGACTGTCAAATAGCCTAACAGAGTGGCACACAAGCTCGCCCTCAACAAGAGATTGTCCAGATAGCGGAGTACTGCAATCCCCCTTTTGCGTAGCAGGGCCAGCACCAGGGCCAAAACCTTGGTGAAGACCCTGGGAGCGGAAGCTAGACCAAAGGGTAAAACCACAAACTGGAAATGGTCCTCTGCCACCGCGAAGCAGAGATACCACTGATGACCTTCGTAGATAGGGATGTGCAGATACGCATCCTTTAAGTCAATGGAGGCCAGAAAATCTCCTTGGCTTAAGGATGCCACCACTGACCGGATGGATTCAATCTGGAACTTCTGCACCCGCACAGAGCGGTTCAATGATTTGAGGTAGAGAATCGGACGCACCTTGCCCTCCTTCCTGGGCACCGTGAACAGGTTTGAATAGAACCCGCAAAACCTGTCCTGCTGAGGAACCAGTGCAATAACTCCCTGAGCAAGAAGATCTTGCATAGCCCCCATGAGATACTTTAAACGATCGGGATACAGGCGGAGATTTGATGGAAAGAACCTGTCTGTGGGGCGAGATCGAAACTCGATCTTGTACCCTGAACAAATCAGTTTGTGAACCCATTTGTCCTGAATTTTGGACAACCAGGGTTCCTGAAAGTAATGCAGACGTCCCCCCACCCCTGAAACGGGTGAGGGCGTCCCTTTATGTGGAAGAAGACTGGGCCACAGCACTGGACTGACCGACCTTGGGCTTACCAGACCAGGGCTTCTTGTTACCGCCGGAGGCCCTGAAGGACTTTTCTTTTTCCTGCACCCCAGAGGCACGAAAGGGCCCCCAATAAGCCTTGATGGAAGGTCCCCATTGAGCGTGGGCGATTTACCCTTAGCAGCTTGGGGCAGGAGGATACTCTTATTCCCTGTGAGACCCTTGACAATTTCATCCAAGAAGTCCCCAAAAAGACGCTCCCCCAAATAGGGGATATCAGACACAGTCTTTTTTGAGGCATGGTCAGCCAACCAGCTCTTTAACCAGACCATGCGGCAGAGTGCGATCCCCACCGCAGACAACCTTGCGTCCAGGGCCGCATCACACAGGTACACCCAAGGCCTGAGCCTTTTGGTCCACAAGGTCAATGAGAGTCGGAGGGACTGACTCAGCCACCAAGTTGCGTTTAAGCACCTTGATCCATTCCGTAACAGTCTGTGAAACCAGCACGGAAGCAAACACAGGCTTGAAGAGTGATCCGCGCCTATCCATCGGGTCTTTAAACACCGGGGAGTCTTCCACAGGCACCCCCGTGGATTTATTCAACCTGGATACAGTGTGATCCACCCTAGGTGATACCGTCCAGTGATTGTGAACTGGGTCTGCAAAAGGGTAGCGGCGTTGGAAACGCTTAGGCACCGCCAGCACGTGCTTGACGCTTCGCCACTGTTTGTTCACGATATCGTGAAACTCCTCGGGGCAGGGGAAAACCTGACCAGACTTCTGGACTTTTGTGGGACCCGAAGGAAACCCGCTTACCTGACAGGGTGGGCTCATAATCAATGTGCAAAGTCCCCCTAACGGAGCGAACAAGTGGTTCAACTAAAGCGTGTTCCCGCGCTGCAGCGGAGGACTCCTCCTCCTCCGAGTGTGCGGACAGGGAACCCTCAGGGAGGGCAGTGTCTGTGGCAACCATATCCGGCTCTGAATCAGAAGACAGAGGGCATCGGCCGTTTTTGAACATTACCTTGTGACATCATAAGATCAACTTTGGTCGCCAAAGCTTCAACGGCTGCAGATAAAGATGCTAAGGAATGTGATCCAGAAGCCCCAGAGGCACAAACAAGATCCGTGGGGAAATTGTCACCCTGGGACTCCATTTGGCAAAATTACAAAAAAAGGAGCACTGACCCTTTAAATCGGCGATTTGCGGTCTGCAGCGCACTGCCGCCGGAGTCCCCCTTTATAATGCTAGCACAATAGAGCAAGTAAAGTGTCTAAAGGAGAAAATGCCAAGAGCAACAGAAAAAAAAACCCCTCAGTGTCAGAGAAAAGGAAAAACAGACCATTCTCCACGCTTCTGCTGCAGCGACTGAAGATGGAGGGAGGAAGTGACCTAATCCACTAGAGGGCAAACAGCTCCCTGAGCCACACAAACATAAATGCCAATGAAGGTCTATGGGGAAAATGGCCACCGCCCTTACTATGCGGCTGCCCATAGGGTGAGGGAGGGTGAGAGGCAAAAACAAATAGATCCTTACCCATAGTGTAATTTGCTCAACCGATGTCATAAAAAGATGATCAAATCTTGAATTTTAAAATGGAAATAATTGTATGATATGGAGAAACAACAAATGAAAGGACCTTCTACAAAAATGGTGATAAATTTGCTCACCAGCAGTTCGACCATGAACACACATGCACACTTTATTTGGCGGCAGACGTGGTGAGCAGGAGGCGTACAGGAGGGGAGGAGCCTATCCTATTTATAGAGATATCTAATCTGGCCAGGGAGATATGATCATATGCTTTTTCTGGACGAACACCAGGTCAGTCTTTTTTACTGTTGCAGACTTTGCTTATGGGTAGGTGTACAAGTCTTTGTTCTACTCCCCTCTTCTTTGTGAATAGTTTTTTATTCTTATATTTACATTCGGGTCTTTCATTATATGTTTAAGCATTTCTGCATAATGGATCTGGTCCTTTGATCCCTGTATTTTTTGATCAGGGGACTGTTTGGGGCGCCCCTACTGTATATCGCACCCTTTGTTTGGAATTAACAGATTGGTTCCTCTCCCCATGGTGAGCTATACAAGATGTTTATAAGGAAGTCTTTCTTGATTTTTTATTGGATTTTGGTTCACACACTTGGTGGTTCATTGGAAATATGATTCCTAGCAGTTTGCCGTTTTTTCACCTTCACTTATTCTTGGTGAGCATAGGTCTAACAATCTAGCTTTGTATATTTTTACATACTGGCTTTTGGGTGTCACACTTTTCACCTTATATGTGGCATTTTTTCATTTGATTTTATCACATCGATACTTCCTTTTTGTTTAAGTTTATTTAATTTATCACCATCTCTGTAGGAGGTTCATTCATTTGCTGTATCTCCATGTCATAGTTATTTCCATTTTAAAATTCAAGATTTGATCACCTTTTCATAACACTGGTTGAGCAAATTACACTAAGGGTAAGGATCCATTTGTTCTTATCTCCTGCGCCTCTCACCCCCCCCCCCAATGGCTTGTTCCAGTTTGATCCCCCACATTATTCCTCCCCCCCCTTTTTTTCTATATCGAGATGCCTGCTCCTTTTGCGCTTTGCTCATTGCTGATGTGAATATTCAATGAATTGTATTCTATAATTTATTATGTACATTGTTGGATGTAGACACATTGATAGTGTTATATATTGTTTTATTACAAGGTTTTCTGTATGTACACATAATTGGATCCTGAGGAAGCTCAGCGGTTTTGAGCGAAACGCATCGATCCACCAACCAAATGAAGTTATGTATCGTATTTATTCTAACATTGACTGTCATTTTTATTTTCTTGTAACATAAATAAAAGTATATCTTTTGATTGATTTATTGGATATTTTGGGCACATTCAAATCACCATATTCCAGGATTTGCTGGCTATTTTCCTTCCCCTTTTCCCCTCCCTGTTCCGTTTCCCTGCCAGACCTGGGTTACACTGTACACTTTTGAAATTCCAGGGGACGGTGCCAATATTTTATAGACACTCACTCTCCACCCAATATGCACAAATATCAAAATACCTTGATGGGTAAATATCCATCTGGAAGAGTGGGCATTCCTAGAAAGACTGTATGCAGACTACTCTGGATAATGCAGAATACATATGATGCAGAGCCTCCATGACTGAACTGAACTCCAACAAATGAAAGAGACGAGACAGGGATAAAAAGGCTGGGGAGGAAAGAGCTACACCAGTGATTCACAAATCCATTCCTTGGTTTTCTGATTGCCTTATTTATCGGCATATGACACGCACAGGCACCCTAATTTTAAGAGGGAAGTTTCGAGGAAAAAAACTGAAATTTTAAATAAAGAGCTTTGAAGCAAAATAAGGGTCAGTGCCCATTAATGCAGACTTACCAGTGCCCATCTGCAGCCTCACCATAGTTGAGGCCTGACCAATGCCCCCTCTGCAGCCTCACCAATGTTGCAGCCTGATCAGTGCCCCCTCTACAGCTTCACCATTGTTGCAGCCTGATCCGTGCCCTCTCTGCAGTCTCACCATTGTTGCAGCCTGATCTGTGCCCCCTCTGCAGCCTCACCATTGTTGCAGCCTGATCTGTGCCCCCTCTCCATTGTTGCAGAATAATTCCGTGCCCCCTCTGCAGCCTCTCCATTGTTGCAGAATAATTCTGTGCCCCCTCTGCAGCCTGATCCGTGCCCCCTCTGCAGCCTCACCATTACTGAAGCCTGATCTGTGCCCTCTGCAGCCTCACCATTGTTGCAGCCTGATCTGTGCCCCCCACTGCAACCTCATGTCAGATTACACAGAGCGGGGATATCCCATTTACTTGATGGCCGATTTAATAAGAAATTCCGCCTACCGGCTCCTATATAGGCAGAACACTTGTCCAATGGCGGGCCAGGAGATGGGACTTCGCATTACAGACGCTGCTGAGTAAACAGTAGATCCGTGCTCTATATAATTTGACGGCTCTAGTCCCCATCCCCTCCGAGGCAGCCAAATGCAAATATCAGCGTATAAAACGTACCCACTATTTGCACCCGATTTTCAGGGTGAAAAGTGCGTGTCATACTCCGATAAATAAGGTAGTCGCAGTGCCCCATGATTCCCAAAATGTTTGCTCTCCAGGAAAACATCCCTGACCCAACTGTCTTTGCTACCGGTCAAGCACCCAAAAAATAAGTGTGGGAAGGGAATAGCTAGAAGCATGAGCCCCTCTTGCAGCTCTGTGGTCACCTCCCTTTCCCCCTCACTGTAGAAGGGCCCATTACACACACACCCCCCCCCCCACCATGCACGTCAGGCCTTGCACCGATGAACCAAGGTTCACCTGCCTGTTGTGAGGATATGCCGGGCAGTGACTGCTAGTTTTGGGAGGGAGAGGATCCATCTCTAGGTGCATAACAGGTTGAACGCAGCTTGGGAGATGCTAAGAAGTTAAACATTTTCTGTTCGCATATTTGTGAGAACATGAAAGTTACTTTATGCACCATAGTATTTCTTTATTGTAGATTGTCATAAACTAACGTTTCAAAACAAACTAGCTGTATTAAAATTATGACATCGGCTTCTGATGACTTTTGTTCCGAAGCCATTTACATTACATTATCTGACCTGGAACAAGCAAGCACATATGGGGTGTGGAGACACGATATGCACTGGCTTGTTCTGGGTCAATGACTCACTAAGTAGTGAAGCAAGGGTAAGAACGACAATGTCACGGACCCACACAGGTCATCAATGACAGCTTCTATATTATATTGTGATTACTTTCCTTTCACGTTAGTTTATGATAAAGCTGATGAAGATGATTTAGATAACTGGTAGGGAAGTTTTACATTTTTATTTTCTTCCTGCAAAATAAACATGCTTGCCTATTAGTAGATGATATCCATCTTACATTTACTTGGTAAATGTGTAATGTGTTTGATAAGCTAGGCTTTGTTATCTTGAGAAGTCTAATTGCCATCCCCAGGTCCTTACTGATCTGACACCATTCCGTCTACAAAATGCTGTGTGTGGTCAGCCCACAACAGAATATTGGAGCAGAGTTCATTTCTGGAAGAACAACAGGTTTCTTTCTGTACTTCTAGAGTCTTTAAAAGGATAAAACATGGGCAAAATGTGACATACAAATTTCTGTGGTATTGTTGGGCTGAACTGCAAATTTGTTAATGGCAACATGTTCTGTTCTTTGATATAAGTAAACATCAAAATTCTATCACTGGCAGCTGAACAATGCAGAATGTTACCTGTCCTCACACAATGGAACAATGACTGGACATGGGTAAAAGCAACCACATTGTTTTTTTGTGGGCAACTTATAATTTACATCAAACAAAAAATGTGGCAATGAATGAGTGAATATTAATACCTACCTCTGCCTTTTTTTAAAATTTATGTATGGAAGTTTCTGTGGAAAGTACTGTTATCCTGAAGTTGCAAGAATCCTCCTATTGCAACATAACAATGAAGCCCCTTTCAATGCAAAACACTTGTATGTTGGGGCCATTTTTTTAGAGACAATTCACAATTTCTTTATGTGCAGCAGCTCCCCTCTCTGCATATTAGTGCTGAGGAAAGGATTTGGCTCCATCATACTTTAGAAGACACAAAATATATTGTAGATACTGTTGGTTTACTCTGCTATATAGTGTGTGGTTAACAACTGATTTGGAAGCATGGGGTGTTCAATAACACAGGTAACTTCTATTCTCCTAGAGTAGTTATTTGGTGAACACTGGCACCCCCAGATGTTTTGAAACTACATTTCCCATGATGCTCACGCACTCTTCAGTGTAGTTGAGCATCATGGGAAATATAGTTCCAAAACATCTGGGGTGCCAAGGTTCGCCATCACTGCACTAAAACTAGTTTACACTAGCAGTGCTCTTTGAAGAGTGATCCATCTCCTCACTGCCTACTTTAACCCCCTGAACTCTGCACTAGTTCAATGGGTCAAGTTCAGCGGGTGGTACTGCCCTCAACGCAACAGCAGCTATCTTTTTTTTGCTACAACACACTGCAAAGCATTGTGGCTGCAGCATATGTATTCCCCCTTTGCAGCAAAAGGGGAAAGTTAAAAACTGCCCCCAAACAGAAGTATAAGCAGTGGCGTCTCCAGCTTTTATATTTAGGGGGGGCACATGGGGGGACGGAGACAAAAGTAGGGGGGCCAACTATAAAACACAATTTTTTATATATATATATATATATATATATATATATATATATATATATACACAGTGGGTACGGAAAGTATTCAGACCCCCTTACATTTTTCACTGTTTGTTATATTGCAGCCATTTGCTAAAATCATTTAAGTTCATTCTTCTTCCTCATGAATGTACACATAGCACCCCATACTGACAGAAAAACACAGAATTGTTGACATTGTTGCAGATTTATTAAAAAAGAAAAACTGAAATATCACATGGTCCCAAGTATTCAGACCCTTTGCTGTGACACTCATATATTTAACTCAGGTGCTTTCCATTTCTTCTGATCATCCTTGAGATGGTTCTACACCTTCATTTGAGTCCAGCTGTGTTTGATTATACTGATTGGACTTGATTAGGAAAGCCACACACCTGTCTATATAAGACCTTCCAGATCACAATGCATGTCAGAGCAAATGAGAATCATGAGGTCAAAGGAACTGCCTGAAGAGCTCAGAGACAGAATTGTGGCAAGGCACAGATCTGGCCAAGGTTACAAAAAGATTTCTGCTGCACTTAAGGTTCCTAAGAGCACAGTGGCCTCCATAATCCTCAAATGGAAGACGTTTGGGACGACCAGAACCCTTCCTAGAGCTGGCTGTCCGGCCAAACTGAGCTATCGGGGGAGAAGAGCCTTGTAAGATACTTGAAAGCCCGCATGGAATTTGCTAAAAAACACCTGAAGGACTCCAAGATGGTGAGAAATAAGATTCTCTGGTCTGATGAAACCAAAATAGAACTTTTTGGCCTTAATTCTAAGCGGTATGTGTGGAGAAAACCAGGCACTGCTCATCACCTGTCCAATACAGTCCCAACAGTGAAGCATGGTGGTGGCAGCATCATGCTGTGGGGGTGTTTTTCAGCTGCAGGGACAGGACGACTGGTTGCAATCGAGGGAAAGATGAATGCGGCCAAGTACAGGGATATCCTGGACAAAAACCTTCTCCAGAGTGCTCTGGACCTCAGACTGGGCCGAAGGTTTACCTTCCAACAAGACAATGACCCTAAGCACACAGCTAAAATAACGAAGGAGTGGCTTCACAACAACTCCGTGACTGTTCTTGAATGGCCCAGCCAGAGCCCTGACTTAAACCCAATTGAGCATCTCTGGAGAGACCTAAAAATGGCTGTCCACCAACGTTTACCATCCAACCTGACAGAACTGGAGAGGATCTGCAAGGAGGAATGGCAGAGGATCCCCAAATCCAGGTGTGAAAGACTTGTTGCATCTTTCCCAAAAAGACTCCTGGCTGTATTAGATCAAAAGGGGGCTTCTACTAAATACTGAGCAAAGGGTCTGAATACTTAGGACCATGTGATATTTCAGTTTTTCTTTTTTAATAAATCTGCAACAATGTCAACAATTCTGTGTTTTTCTGTCAGTATGGGGTGTTATGTGTACATTCATGAGGAAGAAGAATGAACTTAAATGATTTTAGCAAATGGCTGCAATATAACAAACAGTGAAAAATTTAAGGGGGTCTGAATACTTTCCGTACCCACTGTATATACACACTATCTATCTATCTAGAATAGAATGCACTCCAGAGGCCTTGTTACAAATTCACTTTGTTTTATTTTTTATATTCCTGACAATGGGCCTCAGTCACGAATATTTCATTTTTATATATTTGAAGGCCCAGAGCATGCGGACAGCATTAGCGGAGTCACCTGTAAGGTGAGGCAGCAGTATGCAGCAATGGAACCAGACACAGCGAGCCAGCACACAAGGAGCAGGCCCGGAGACATCCGTTTTAGAGGTGGCACTAGTGGAGCAGTTCAGCTCAGCTCAGCTGTAAGATAAATTCAGTCAGCATGTCAGCCCACATTGTCATTTTCAGGGGTGTGAGAGTGGTATGAGATGCAAATGTGCAGTGGACTCAATGTGAGTCCATTGCACATTTGCATCTCATACCACCCTCACACCCCTGAAAATGACAATGTGGGCTGACATGCTGAGTATGCTGACAGAATTTTACAGCATTGTTCAGCTGTAAATTTCTGTCAGCTCAGCATGTCAAGCACTGTCCACATTGACAATTGTTGGGTCAGGGTGTGAGGGTGGTATAATGCATTACAAATGGGAAGTGAGTGGACTCACTGCTCCAGTTTAAACCACGTATACTCCTTAATAAAATATTTAAATAAAGAAAATATATAATTGTTAAGAACATTGTCCTTATGTATGGTTTGTATTTATATTTAAATATGGGGAGCAGCCATATTTCATGCTTTGTTCTTTGCAGTGCTACACAATGGTTGTGCTCCATCTCACTACCTATTCTAATGTATGGTTAACTGAAAAAATGTCAGAATACCTCTGGAGTTCAGGAAGTGACCTCTGTCACAAAAACTCCCATTCCTACAAGCAAAATATTGGTGACACTGAATCTCATGACCAATATTGAGCCCAAAGCTCCAAATTGGCAGGTCAGCAGCGGGTCCAGTTGTGAAGAGGGATACTAAAGGATGTGACTGCTTGTACCATCTGCACCCAGAACAAAGTCCCCTCTTGTGCACCTGCCACCTGCTGGCACATTAATGCCTCTTTAAATTTTTAAGGAACTCTGGGAACATATGACCATAGATTTTATCATGGATCTCCTACGTTTTTACAGCTGCTTGCATTTTAATGCCGTTCCAATTGTCAAGGAACCCTGAGAACATATGATCATAGATTTTATTATGGATCTCTTACGTTTTGACAGCTGCATTGTCATTTGGGCTGTGGTAGACAGCTTCTCTATGGCACACTTCATACCCCTCTCCGCTCTTCCTTCTGCAGTTCTGCTGCAGCTCTTGCACCAGTCTTTATCCAATAAATTTGTAGACTGACCACCATGCCACCTCATAACAACTCAGGCAGGGGAGTCCAGTACCCAGTTCCTTGCTATGGAAAACCTTTGAAAATCCATCATGGAAATCTCTCTGCAATTATCATCCAATTATTATCACACTATAAAGGCCAAATGAAGAGGTCAAGCCCTAGAATAGTAGCTCTGATTTATCCTGCCTTGGGCCAAGTTCACCCATAGTGATGACCTCTTATTTCTAGCTCCCAGGAGGAATTGAGTCCAGTGTTTCACCTCCCACTGGCTGAGGCTCAGAGGCTGCCACCCACCTGATGCCGCCCGGCCTGCGGCTGCTGCTGCTCCTCCTCATGTGTGTCCTGGGCTGGTGCGTCAGTGTCCCGACTCCGGACTCGGTCCCCGCGACTCCCCGACAGACTGCAGCCACATGTCACAACAACACCACGTGAGTCACGCCACTCCCGCGCGGCAGTAGCGCGCGCGCTTTCGGCCAGGCTGGGGTGGGCTGGTGCTTGGTGCGCACTGCGCCCGGCGCCGCCACCCGCCGGCCTTTCACTGTGTGTGTGGAGGCGCTGCGGCGGCTGCGCTACTGGTGCTTGGTGCTCACTGTACCCGGCGCCGCGCCGCCCCGCCGCCACCCTGTCACTGTGTGTGTAGAGGCGCTGCGGCGGCTGCGCTACTGCTGCTTGGTGCTCACTGTGCCCGGCGCCTCCCCGCCCCCCGCCGGCCTGTCACTGTGTGTGTAGAGGCGCTGCGGCGGCTGCGCTACTTGCGAGAGTGAAATGAGAATCAATTTTTGTGCACATAATTAATTGGGGGGGCACATGGGGGGCCCAGAATAATTTTGGTGGGGCCATGGCCCCCTCTGGCCCCCCCCTAGTGACGCCACTGAGTATAAGCAAGGCTTTATTAGGACATTATTAAAGACCAACTAAAATCTGGATAGTGCAAGAAAGAGTTACATACTCTGATAGGTTTTTTTATCGCTGTGTCACAGGAAGTGCCACACAGATGGAATTCTCCCCAACATAGGACACAGATAACATTTTTTGGTGTTGATTTGGTGTCTTGGTAACAACCACACCAATCATTTCTTGTATGTGTGTCACAGGTACAAGAGGCATGACCGAATCTAGTGGGGTGTGGGGTGGGCTGTGCCCTCCCCAGATTTCAGCTGTGCTCTCCCAGGCCAGCCACCCCATGGACATTCTGGAGAGGTCAGAGCAGCCTGCTGCAGGGAACTAAAGTGAAAATGTCCATTGACAAGTGACAGCAGAAGAGGTGTGGGTTGTGCTGTGTCCATGTAGCAGGCGACACAGGGACTGATTACCAGGAGGCAGGTAATAAAACCATGTGTGTACAGCCTGATGAAAGAGTGATCCTGTGTCATCTGCTGCAATGGAGGAGGGTTGTTAGGACAGGGAGAGCACAGCCTGCACCTAGGTGCAAGGAAGAGGAATGGGGGCCGAAATGTGTTCGGAGCGTGGTTTTGTGCTAGGAGACCCTGAAGCCAATCTTTATAACAGAATACGCCTAGGTTCATACTGTATGCGGGTTTGAAATCGTGCACGATTTCAAACCGGCATTTCAGTCTGACCTCGGGGGCGATTTGAGAGACATCTGTGCGGATTCATGCACAGATGTCTATTGAAATCACCCCCAAAGTCACCAAAAGTAATGCAGGAACTACCTTTGGGAATCGGTGCAGTGCAGCAAAGTCAACATCGCACCGATTCGGACGGTGGCATTGCTGGCAATAGGCTCCGATTTGGCATGTGATTTGACATGTCAAATCAGCCCAATGTGAACGGGGGCAACAGGCAACTTGGTTTTTCAGAAACACTGGGATGAAGTTTTAATTAAGTAAAACCTAACCTTGTATACATTAGCAGATGGTTTTGCTGGTAACATTTTGGAGACAAACAACAACATTTCACGTAATGTTAGTGTCTGAGGGACTCTTAATTTGGTGATGGAAGTCAAGCCATGAACAGATTCCCAGATGTGTGATTATTTTATGTTACATTTGGGCTTTGCTTTTCTTTCATATGACAACACCATTAAAAACCCCATGTTTAATTTATATATGGCTGCTGACATCTTACCGACCTTGAAGGCCACAGCTATAATACATATCTCCCACCAGTACCATGTTCTGCTGCAGCAATTATAGGAGGAAAAGAAGTGTGTTCTCTTGATATCCTCAATGATAACAAAATTGACAGGTGCTACTGCAATTATGGCCCTGAGGGAGAACGTGGATCACAAATGCCATTAAACGCTTCAGAGAGCAAAAAGTTTAGTGAAGGATTAAAACCATTTAAGCCAAGCTAAAACTGAAATGTTTTCTTGACTCTGCCAGGCTTAGTAATAAAAAAAAAAAAAAAAAACCCTGCAAAAGAAGATCACCAATATGTACCTGTCTGTTAAATCTTCACTCATTGCAGGGCAAAAATGCTGACAGAATTAATCTAAGAGTATCAGATTTCTGCGTCTGAACTATGGCACAGGTTACTAAAAAACTGGATTTTTGACTTAACGTAAAATCATTTTCTCTGAAGCTCATTGACAGACGCAGCTTCATATTCTTCTTTACCATTGGGTTATGCTGCCCCCTACAGGAGTAGGACACTAGGCAGAAAAAAATGGATTTTTGTAAAATCTTACCGTAAAATCCTTTTCTCTTAAGCTCATTGACAGACGTAGTCCTCCTTGATTAATATCAACTCGGGTTATACTGCCCTCTACAGGAGTAGGACTAGACAGGAAAGAAAACATTCTGGCAACACCCTAGGGGCAGTCCCAAAGGGTATATCCTCTCTCTCTCTGCTACCGCAAATCAGTTATGTCACAAAGCAGTGTTTAGAGAATTTAACCCAACCCAACTCAAAAACAGAGGGGCGGGTACTACGTCTGTCAATGAGCTTAAGAGAAAAGGATTTTACGGTAAGATTTTACAAAAATCCATTTTTCTCTGTCGCTCATTGACAGACTTAGTCCTCCTTGATTAATATCAACTCGGGACGTCCCAAAGCAGTGCCACAAATGAGGGGTGGGAAAATGGAAATCAAAATCCAATCTAGAAGGCCCAACCGGTGCCAACTAGAAGTTTTAGAGGCTCATCAAAAGATGAGACTCAACTGAAATTCCAACGGAAAAAAACCTTCGAGGTAGACCATCGGTCTCCTCAAATTGCGGCCTGCAAAACGTTGTGGCCAAATGAGGCATCCGCCGATGCATCACATCAACTTTATAAAATTTTGTAAAGGTATGTACCGACGACCAGGTAGCCGCCTTGCACACCTGGACCACTGACGCCTGATGGCGGTAGGCCCAGGAAGTACTGAGCGCTCGAGTGGAGTGCGCCTTAACAGGGAACTGAGGATTCCGACCCTAAATAGAATAAGCCTGTACCACCGTCTGTCTAATCCATTTGGAGATAGTCGCGGCAGATGCAGGCAACCCCTTTCTGGGGCCATCCGTGATCACAAAAAGTGAATCCGTCTTACGGAACGATTCCGTAGTCTTCAGGTATACCCTGATTGCCCGAACCACATCCAAGGCATGCAACGCATATTCCTGAGGATGATTGGGTTTAGGACACAAGGAAGGTAGCCCAATATCTTCATTCAGATGAAAGTCTGAAAACCACCTTAGGAAAAAAAGATGGCTTCGGATGAAGAACTACCTTATCCCTATGAATCCCCAGATATGGGGAATGACACAATAATGCAGCCAGTTCTGACACCCTGCGTGCAGAAGTGATAGCCACCAAGAAGGCCACCTTCTGGGATAATGTAAGCAAGGGAATCTCCCTGATATTTTCAAAGGGAGGTTTATGAAGAACCGACAACACCAAATTAAGAACCCAGGGTGGTAAGGGCGCGCGCACTGGCGAAGCCAAGTGCTGCACCCCCTGGATGAAATTCCGCACCAAGGAATGAGTAGCCAGAGGCTTCTGGAAGAAGATTGCTAACGCTGAAACCTGACCCTTGATGGTGCTCAAGGATAGTTTCTGCTCAACCCCCTTTTGCAGAAAAAAACAAGATTCGGGTCACCGAATAGGTACGTGGGGGAAAACTCCTACGATTCACACCACGCAATATAAGCCTTCCATGTGCGATAATAGACTTTGCTGGAAGTCGCTTTCCTTGCTTTAATTAGAGTAGGAATAACTGAAGCTGACAATCCTCTGTCCTTCAGTACCTGGGTCTCAATGGCCAGGCCGTTAAAGCCAGCGACTGTAAAGCACGATGGAAGATCGGTCCTAGCGACCGCAGATCTTCCCTGAGAAGAAGTCTCCAAGGAGCGTCCGCGACTAGTCTTGCCCAAGTCGGCGTACCCGGCTTGAGGAGGCTAGCCCGGAATTACCAGGATAACTGGAGTTCCCTCCACCTCTATCCTGCGGAGAAATCTCAGCAGTAACTTGAGAGGGGGGAAGACATACAGTAGCTGATACTTCCCCTACGGGGCGCTCAGCGCGTCTGCTGCGTCCGCTAGAGGATCGCGGGCACGAGCCCTGTTGAGCCAACCTGCCAACAGATCCATATCCGGGGTGCCCCAATGAAAGGACAGCTGGTGAAATACCTCTGGATGAAGAGACTATTCCTCTTGATCCAGAATCTGACGGCTGAAAAAATCTGCCTGTCCACCCCCGTGATAAATATCGCGGAGAGAACTGGAACAACTGTTCCCCCAATAAGAATGTTGGCCACTTCTATGGCCGCCAGAGCACTCTTGGTGCCCCTTGGTGATCGACATAAGTCATGACCGTGGCATAGTCCGATTGGATCCGAACCGGACTGCCCTGGAGCTGCTCGGTCCAGTAAATCAGACAAAGTCTGATCGCTCTCAGTTCCAACACATTTATCGGTAACCTGGAATTTATCAGAAGAAATGACTTCCCCTGGCTGAGCATCGGAGACCGAAGCCACCAGACCAGAGCCTCCCTGGTCCGCTCACTCAATCGGATCTGATTGTCCAGGGAATCGGGATTCCGATTCCATATGAGAAGAATCTCCTCTTTGGAAAATTCGGGTATGAGACTGGGCAAACGGTACTGCCTCTAAGGAGGCGACCATCAATCCCAGCCAGTTGACGGACAGCAACATCCGAATCATTGACTGAATCTTCTGGAGTTTCTCCGCATGGAGAAACAGTCTTGCCAAGGATGTATCCAAAATTAGGCCCAGATAGTTCAGTCTCCTGGTGGAAACCAGGGATGATCTTTGGGAAAAGCAAAGAAAACGCTGATGTCCTGCGAAGATGGGGATATGAAGATAGGCATCCTAAATGTCTATGGAAGTCAGGAAATCCCCCTGATGCAGGGAGGCCACCACTGTATGGATGGACTCCATCTCTTCCAAGACCAGAATTGGACGCACCTAGCCCTTTTTCCTGGGCACTGTGAACAGGTTCGACTAGAACTTCTCCAAGGAATGGGAACTACCACTGCTTGTTGCATCAAGCTGTCCCCCGCAAAGCTTTTTAAGCGACCCGGGGATGTCGAATATTGGAAGGGAAGAATCGCACCGGTGGAAGTGATCGAAACTCAATCTTGTATCCCGACCATATGACCTTGCGAACCCCTTTATCCGGGATTCTGGAAAGCCCTGGATCCGGAAACCGGTGAAGACGTCCCCCCACCCTAGAGATGGGTGGGGCCCATTCTGTCAATCCAACGAGATAACAGTGGCTTTATTTAGTCTGGAAATCGGTGAGTCCACTCTTGGTGGTACCGTCCATCTTTGTAATGAGGGATTCCTCAAAATGATAGCGCCTAGCAATGCGTTTGGAAATAGCAGGGGCTCGTTTACGGACGACCCCATTTGGGCAAGGGAAACCCTTCACCATTTTGGTAGGCTTGCTAGTACCAAAAAAGGAATAGGAGTCTCAGCTACCTCTGCCAGTGTAACCTCAAGATTTAAGGTTTCCCGGACAGACACAACTAGTGCTTCCACCAACGCTTTTTGTGCTATGGCGGAGGCAGAAGCGTCCTCCTCACTGTCTGAGGAGACCGTACCCGAGACAACAACCCCAGAAAAGGAACTGCAATGACCAGCTCAGAATCCGTATCTGAAGTATCAGATGACATAGGGGTAGGCGGGGGTCGCTCTTCTTGACCCCCGTCCCTGACAGGCTACCTCCACCCGGGATACCAAAGACTCCAAAACTGCTGATAATGCATCATCGCAAGTGGGGTACTGCGGCCACCCCGAGGGGATCAGGTGGGGATACATGTGTGGCAGGGTTCATGTAACAAGACACTTGCCAGCGAACACAAAAAAATTAATTGCAAGAAAAAAACATTTTTTTTTTCTACTTAGACCCCCAGCGCAATAGCGCCCCTCAGTCTACCTGCTTGGACCCCTCAGAAAGAGAGAGAGAGACCCCAAGCTCACCTGATGCACAGAAGTTTCTTATCAACTTGCTTCCAGCACTGTCTGTTACAGACAGGAAGTCTTTGGCTTGCTTTCCCGGAACAAGGAGGCGGCTCTGCCCCTTTACACGCCTTCCGGCGCCTCCCAATTACTCCACGAGGTGTTTGGTCACCTCAAACATGGCCGCCCCCATGCTGGAGACACGAGGCTACGCCAATATGGCGGCCTCGTGCGATCTGCAGGAAAATGGCGACGGCCTGTGTAGGATAGCGGCGGCTTGCAAGCTAGCAGCGGCCTGCGGGAGGTGTGCATTCGGCCTGTGCGGCCTGCGGGAGTGCCTCGGCCTGCGGGAGGTGTCCTCGGCCTGCGGGAGGCTGTGCGGCCTGTGGAAGTGACCGGCTTTCTGGAGGGATGGCGATCTGTGGCTGCAGTAACTCAGGCATAGGCCTGTGCACACACTATGACAGGTAGGATACCTCAATAGTAATGCCTTTTAGTAGTCTGCCACTGACTTCAGTCACCCTTACAGTCATATAGTGACTTTAGATAGTCAGCTCCCAAACCAAGCCTCCTGGTTTCTATTCACAAAATCACACTCAAATTGGGGGATCTGTGACCTGTTATAGGATAGAGGGGAGACCCAGAAACTGAGTGTCCGACCATCCCAGAGAGGGGCCCGTGTCCCCAACAAACCCGACAGGGGGAGAGGGGGAACATTCTACTCACCATACCGGAACCAGGCGGGCGCCAACTCCTGACAGAACCCCTCTCCACCGGAGTGGGGGGGCTGTCGACCAATGTGGACGCCGTGACTCTGCTGGTCATTGGCATCCAGGCGAGACGTTTACCTCGCAGGGTCAGTCCCCGTCCAGTGGGACTATGTTGCGGCCGACCCAGCGCGGAGCTAGGGCCTGCACGCGCTCGTAGGCTGAACTGGGGTGACCACTGGATCTCAACATCCAGCCCGTCGCCCAGTTTCAGCGTGCTTGCTTGAAGATCTCACAGGAACACTGGAGAAAAAAAGCTGTTTAAAAAAGTATTTCTAAAAAAAAATCCTGCCAGGACCGAAGATCCTAGCAAGGAATCTAGGTCCTTACTCCTAACTAGACAAAAAAAAAACTGATTTGCTGTAGCAGAGAGAGAGAGGATATACCCTCTGGGACTGCCCCTAGGGTGTGGCCAGAACGTTTTCTTTCCTGTCTAGTCCTACTCCTGTAGAGGGCAGTATAACCCGAGTTGATATTAATCAAGGAGGACTACGTCTGTCAATGAGCGACAGAGAAAAATCTTTACCATGCCTATGGGGCAGTCCCTGGCCCACTAACTCTGCTATAGACATTAAGTTTTGTTGCAGTGTCAGAAGAAAATAACCCCAACCCAACTCATATATAGAGGGGTGGGTGCTGCATCTGTCAATGAACTTCAGAGAAAAGGATTTTAAGGTAAGTCAAATATCCAGTTTTCTCCATTGTTCATTGACGGACGCAGCGCCATATTCTTCTTTATCCTTGGGACGTCACAAAGCAGTAGTAACAAGTTGGGTGGGAAAATAACGCAGAAAAGAAAGTAATTCCCAAAAACTAGAACTTAGCCAACCAGGTAACGTGGAGCTCAATTAGGAACAACTGGAGCTCACCTAGAAAAAAAATCGACATACTCAAAGAGAATAGCTTCTCTTTCAAACGGCAGCCTGTAAAAACCTTGCGGCCAAATGAAGCATCCGAGGATGCCAACACATCTACTTTTGTAGAATTTTGTGAACGTGTGCACAGACGACCAATTTGCCGCCTTGCAAACTTGTACAGTTGTGTTCAAAATTATTCAACCCCCAATGCTGTAAAGGGTTTTAGGGAATTTAGTGTACATTTGTAATTGTATTCAGAATGAAATCCTACAAGGACTTCTTAAAGAACCATATGCAACTAAAATGACATCAATTGGTTTTGTAATACAGTAGTAAATGTTTCTTTTGTGAATTCTTCATTGACACAATTATTCAACCCCTTAAAGACTACCACTCTGAAGAATAGAGGTTCATTGAAGTGTTTTCAATCAGGTATTGAAAACACCTGTGGATGTCAGGGAGCAGCAATAAAGCCTAATAAGCACCAATTAGGCAGCTTTAAAATGACTGTGATACTCAGCTCTTTCTAGACATTTACTGTGGTTACAAACATGGTGAAGTCAAGAGAATGGTCCAGGAAGACAAGAGAAGAGGTGATTACTCTTCACAGGAAGGGCAATGGCTATAAGAAGATTGCAAAGATGTTAAACATACCAAGAGACACCATAGGAAGCATCATTCGCAAATTCAAGGCAAAGGGCACTGTTGAAACGCTACCTGGTCATGGCAGAAAGAAGATGCTGACTTTGACTGCTGTGCGCTACCTGAAGCGTAGAGTGGAGAAAAGTCCCCTTGTGACTGCTGAGGAACTGAGAAAAGATTTGTCAGATGTGGGTACTGAAGTTTCTGCTCAGACAATACGGCGCACACTGCGTAATGAAGGCCTCCATGCCAAAACTCCCAGGCGCACCCCCTTGCTGTCTCCAAAGAATAAGAAGAGTCGACTGCAGTATGCCAAAAGTCATGTGGACAAACCACAGAAGTTTTGGGATAGTGTTCTGTGGACTGATGAAACAAAATTAGAACTGTTTGGGCCCATGGATCAACGCTATGTTTGGAGGAGGAACAACAAGGCCTATGAAGAAAAGAACACCTTGCCTACTGTGAAGCATGGCAGGGGGTAAATCATGCTTTGGGGCTGTTTTGCTTCTGCAGGTACAGGGAGGCTTCAGCGTGTGCAAGGTACCATGAATTCTCTTCAGTACCAGGAGATATTGGATGACAATGTGATGCAGTCCGTCACAAACCTGAGGCTTGGGAGACGTTGGACCTTTCAACAGGACAATGATCCCAAGCATACCTCCAAGTCCACTAGAGCATGTTTGCAGATTAAAGGCTGGAACATTTTGGAGTGGCCATCACAGTCACCAGACTTAAATCCGATTGAGAACCTCTGGTGGGACTTAAAGAAAGCAGTTGCAGTGCACAAGCCTAAGAATGTGACTGAACTGGAGGCTTTTGCCCATGACGAATGGGCGAAAATACCCGTAGATCACTGCAAGACACTTGTGTCAAGCTATGCTTCACGTTTAAAAGCTGTTATAACTGTAAAAGGATGTTGTACTAAGTACTAAGATTGAATGTCACTTGGGGGTTGAATAAAACTGATAATGATGTGAGCACAGAAAAGACATTTGTGGTTATTTCATTATAAATGTTATGTTATATTTGTCTGACCTACATGTGCCTCTTTGATTTAATTGTAAGCAGGATGACTGAATGATCAAAATCAATGTCAAACTGGCCAAAACAATCAATTTCAGTGGGGGTTGAATAATTTTGAACACAACTGTATTACTGACGCCTGATGGTGAAAAGCCCAAGAAGCACTCAGCCCCCTAGTAGAATGGGCCTTTACAGGGAAAGGTGGAACCTGACCCTTAGGTGAATAAACTTGTACCACCATCTGCCTGATCCATCTGGATATGGTTGCAGCTGACGTAGCCAATCCCTTCCGAGGTCCTTCCGTGAGGACAAAAAGTCTGATTTCCTGAAAGACTCAGAAGCCAAGTAAACCCTAATTGCGCGAAACACATCCAAGGAATGCAAAGCAATTTCTTTAGGATGCTTGGGCTTAGGACAAAGTGAAGGCAGCACAATGTCTTCATTCAAATGGAAATCAGAAACCACCTTAGGAAGAAACAACTGATTAGGTCGAAGTACCACTTTATCTCTGTGGACCACCAGATAAGGTGAACGGCAGGACAGCACCGCCAATCCAGACACTCTGCGGGCAGAGGTAATAGCAATCAAAAAGGCTACCTTCTGTGACAGTGTAAGCAGAGGAATCTCCCTAATGTTTTCAAAAGGTTTCTGAAGGACTGACAGTACCAAGTTAAGATCCCACTGAGGTAACGGGGACTGTACTGGAGGAGCCATGTGGCAAACTCCCTGGATAAAGGTGGGAATCAAAGAATGCGTAGCCAAAAGGACCTTGAAAAAACACAGCCAAGGCCGACCCCTTGCCTTTAATAGTAACCAAGGCCAACCGCTGCTCAGCCCCTCTTTGGAGGAAAGTCAATACCCTAGCCACTGAAAATGAGCGTGGATGCACCTTAATCGATTCACACCATGCGATGTACATTTTCCATGTACGATGATAAATCTCCCTAGAGGTAGATTTTCTAGCCTTCAACAGTGTTGGAATCACTGAGTCAGAAAGACCCCTATGTAACTATGCTGCCCCCATAACCTATAACAAACTATGTAACCCCTATCCTTGAATACCTGGCTTTGAACAGCCATGCCGTTAAAGCAGGATGGAAGATCAGCCTTTGAGACAGCAGATCTTCCCTGAGAGGAAGTCTCCAAGGAACATATGCAACCAACCTTACCAGATCGGCGTACCAAGACCGGCGAGGCATGTCTGGAGCCACAAGAATGACTGGAATCCCCTCCACCTCTATCTACCTTCTGTATTCTGCACAGAAGCCTCGACAGACGTTTTAGCAGAGGAAACACATAGATCAGCCGATACTGACCCCAAGGAACCACCAGTGCGCATCTGTGGCGTCGGCCAGAGGATCCCGAGACCTGGCTACAAATCTCTGTACCTTCTTGTTGAGCCGAGAGGCTAACAGGTTCATATCAGGTAAAACACCCCAGAGTGAAGGGACTATTCCCCCTGATCCAACACCTGATGACTCAAGTAATCCGCCTGACAATTTTCCACTCCGGGGATATGCATGGCGGAGAGGGCTGGAACAAAGTTTTCTGCCCGTTTTAGGATCTCGCCACCTCCCAGGCTGCCAGGACACTCTTTGTGCTCCCTTGATGATTGACGTAAGCCACGGCCATGGCATTGTCTGATTGAATCCAAACTGGACATCCTTGCAGACGATTTGACCAGTGACTCAAGCAAAGCTTTATCGCTCCAAGTTCCAGAATATTGACCAGTAGTCTGGACTCTTCCAGAGTCCAGGTCCCCTGGACACACATCTTTCCAAGAACTCCACCCCAACCGGCCAGGCTGGCATCCATGGTTACCACGGTCCAATACAAGGAAATACAAGGAAAGGAAGAACTTACCCTGACGCAGAGCCAAGGAATAGAGCCCCCCACAGTAGAGCACTTCTTGAGTTTTGACTCAGCCGAATTAGATTGTCCAAAGATTTTGGATTCTTGTTCTATTTGACAAGAATTTCTCTTTGCAGAGGTCTCGTGTGGAACTGAGCAAACCGCCTCAAAAGGTAGACACTATCAGGCCTAGCGCCCTCTGCAATTTTTGCAGCTTTTTTTGAGTCCAGAGTCAGTCCCAGATTATCCAATTTGGAAGATGGGACCAGAACAGATTTAATGAATTTGATGTTCTAACCAAACTCTTGCAGAGTCCGTACAGCGATTGATAAGTCACCCAATAGGACTGAATATGAGTCTGCTCTTAAGAGGACCAGGTACCCCAGTACCGCAATCCCCCACTGTCGCAGTAATGCCAATATTGGAGCAAACACTTTGGTGAAGACCCTGGATATCGATAGAGCGCAAAAAGTCCCCTTGGTGTAGGGACACCACTACCATGCAAATGGTCTCCATTCAAAACTTCTGTACCCGCACAAAGCGGTTCAGAGCCTTGAGATCCAAGATTGGATGCACTTTGCCTTCTTTGCTGGGAACAGTGAACAGGTTTGAATAGAACCCCTGAAAGCGTTCCTGAGGGAACCGGCACAATCACCCTTTGCGACAGCAGATCTTGTAGCCTCTCGTAGATCCCTTAAACGATCTGGAGCTAGGCGTAGATTGGACGGGAAGAATCTGTCCTACAGTCGAGACCTGAATTAGATCTTGTAACTCAATCGGATCAGTTTGTGGATCCATTTGTCCTGAATAAAGGAGGTCCATGGTTTGGGAAATAAAAGATGTCCCCCCACCCCAGTTATGGGTGGGGGCGCCCCTTCATGCAGAAGGGGACTTGTCTACAGATCTGGAGGGGCCTGCTCTCGGCTTACCCGACCACGTCTTTTTGGAACCGCCAATAATCTAAATGGCTTAGATCCTTTCTCCTGCGTGCCGGAGGCACAAAAGGGCCGCCTGTGTGCTGAAAAATAAGGGCCCCGTCTGTGACGTGGAGACTTGCCTTTAACGGATTGAGGAAGAAGATTAGTCTTCCCACCTGTAAGCCCCTTGAATAGTTCATCCAATGAAGAACCGAATAGGCAGTCTGTTCTGTTCTGCTTCCAAATCACCTTTTAGTAACTTTGCCCATTCCGTTATGGTCTGGGACACAAGAGTGATAGCGAAGACCGGTCTAAGTATTGAGCCCGCTATCACATGCAAGTGGCAGGACAGAGACTCAATACTTCTATCCACAGGGTCTTTAAAGACCGGAGACTCCTCCCCTGGGACCAAAGTAGATTTGCTCAGTCTGGAGACCGGATGCTCTACCTTTGGTGGAACGGTTCATTTTTTGACCACATCGTCTGCAAAGGGATAGCGCCTCTTGAAGCGCTTCAGAACCACTAACACGTGTTTAAGGCGCCCCCACTGTTCAGTGACAATTTTGTCCAAAAATTCAGGACAAGGGAAAAACTTGCCCGACTTCGGGGATTTGCGTTTGCCGAAAGACACATGCGTCCCTGACGCTGTAAAATCATCCACCATTTGTGGAGTTTCCCGCACTGACACTACAAGTGCCTCCACCAGCGCATTTTCCCGCGCTGCTGCAGATGAGGATATGTCATGCTCATCATCAAAGTGTGATGATGCAGATCCCCCAGGATGACTCGCGTCTGTGGCGGCCCTAATCAACCTCAGAATCTGAGGATACAGATGAGTGCAGTGGGCGCTTTTTACTAGTCCTCTTTTTGAGGACCATATCAACTTTTGACACCAGGGTTTCCAAAACTGCCGTTAAGGCAGACAAGGGTTGTGACCTGGAGGTCCCAGCAACAAGGAGGGGATCAGTAGGTGATACTTGCTCCTGGGATTCCATGTTAAACCGAGGACAGCGCAGTGTCACTTTAAGAATACTGTAAAAAAGGGCCCCACACCGCTGCACCAGCGGTACTACAAGTCCCAGCACACTAAACTACGAGTGAAAGAGCGACCTACAGGGACCCCAATAGACTCACCACCGCGCGCTATTAGGGAGAGCAGTGTTGGTCGTTAGTGTTCAGAAAATGATCCTCACAGAAAAAAGGAGTACCTGGGTCAGCACCAGAGTTAAAGTCTTGTCACTCACTGCTATACAGCGCTGCCCAATGCATTTCAATGGGGAGACCGCAACAAAATGGGCACCCAATGCATTTTAATGGGAAAGTACTAAAAAATGGCTGCTGAGCCTTGTACAGCTGATCTACAAGAAAATAGTGGTGTCCTCGGAACGCCATGCGGTCTACAGGATCACCTGAAGGGTTCAGCGATCTATCCAGCATAGGGGGGCCCTAGGGCCCCCATCGCCTGCTACAGCCCCTGCACCGTACCCGACTAAGGTAGGAACCTCCTAAGAAATAGTGGTGAGGGTGGCCTGTGGGGGGAGCCCTGGTGGATGGTCCCTAGGAACCTTGGGGAAGGAAGATAACCCATGTCCGACCATCCCAAGGAGGGGCCCACTTCCACCCCGAGACCGCCAGAGATATGGGGGGACACTACTCACCATACCAACGATATTCGGGTGGGCGCCACTCCGGACAGACCACCTCTCCACCCGGGGTGGGGGTGCTGTCGGCCAAGGGGTACGCTGTGACTCAAGCCAAACTAGGTCGCCTGTGTCCCAGTGAGGTGTTTTATTCGCCGGCCAGCCCCCGTCCAGTGGAGCCATGTCATGGCGAGGCCTAATGCGGAGCTGTGACCTGCACACACTCGCTGGCCAGACTTGGAGACCATAAGGATCTAGAATATCCAGTATGACACCCAGTCCGGCTGTTGATTGTAGTTTTCTGGGTGTATACCCCCAGGGACTACCCCATAGGTGTGGTAAAGATTTTTCCTGCCTAGTGTCCTACTCCAGTAGGGGGCAGCATAACCCAATGGTAAAGAAGTATATGGAGCTGCGTCTATCAATGAACGTTAGAGAAACTTAATTTTTGTACTATAAAATCCTTTTCTTGTAGTCCATTGAGGGACACTGGAAGTATTCAACCCTCAGGTTATACCTGAGGATTGAATACTTCAGGTTATACTGCCACCTAAGGTCCACAAAAGGTCAGAAAGTTTCCCTCAGGTAAAAAGGCAATTACAGATCTGGCTGATTCTATCTGCAATCTGGGGACCTGAATGTACATATTTAAGGATTTCAGGTCCAAGATAGGGTGAATGCTGCCTTTTTGATCGGGTTAGAGAAAAACCCATGGAACTGTTCTGATGGAGGGACTGGAGATATCCAAGACACCTTGGTCCAAGCGGCTCCAGAAATGGAGTTCTGCCAGTCTGTGAGGAGATACAGAAAGGCTTAAAGGAAGCGAGGAGGGGCAGGGAATTAAACCTGAACTGCCTTGAGACACTACCTCCCACACCCATGGAAAGCAATATGCCCTAGCATCCACAAAGGTCAAGACCTCCCCCCAGGGGACTCTGGCAAGTGGGGACACACCTTCATGCTAAGGAAGATTTGCTTGAGAGCTTGGATACAAAGTCAACAAGCATTTAGGGGGAGCACACAACCTATTGTGGCGCTTCTAATCTGTGTATAGAAACAGTTGGAAAGCACGTGCAGGGTAAAGACTCTGCCGTCATAGGGGCCCTATACAACCCAAGGCTGGAAAGAGCACTGATAAAAGCAACAGGTTGTTCATCTAGTTTCAGGTAATGCGAACTACATCAATAAAGGCTTCTTTTCCTGGGGTGTGACAGCATTAGACTATTATTCCTCAGGAGTTAGGCTGGCCATACATGATACAATTTTCTTTCAGTTTTCTGTCAGATTTTCTTGAAATTTACCTTCAAGTATGTAGTACGAAGGCCTGCCTAATTGGATACAAGTGAATGTGTTGTTTAGCTTTGAACTCACATTATGTGGTTTGTGGTAGATCTGACAGAAAAGTGTACAACAAAAGTTGAACATGTATGGCCAGCCTTAAAGTAGTTGTTAAGCCACTACTATAAAATAATCAAATCCATTCTGTAATAGAACACTAAGTGCTCCTGTGACCGGTCTTATAGAAAAAATATGCCGATATGTACCTATATCTGAGCGGCTCCCAGCGATTAGCTGATCCCTCGGCTCTCTTCTTTTCCCGTCTGACAGCACCAGTGGGCGGGGCAGAGCACTGCAGCTGATGTCAGCCAGGGAGGAGGGGAAGAGAGAAGAGAGAAAGCCGAGTGGTCACGTGATCGCTGGGAGCCGCTCTGATATAGGTACAGATCAGCATATTTTTTCTACAGGCAGGCACAGGAGCACTTAGTGTTATATTACAGAGTGGATGGGATTATTTTTGAATAAATATGAGAGCAGCAGGAGTGGAGGGCACTGACACAGCAGACAGGCAGGGAGGGGGGAGGAGGACACAGGAGACAGAGCAGGGCTGCAGATGACGGAGGCACATACACTGACCCCGGAGTCAGGGCTCAGCAGCCATGATGCACCGTGGTCAGTGTACAGAGGGAAGGGTAGAAACTGGCAGGATCGGCCAGGTTTTTTAGGTGATACAGGGTGCCAAATTACACAGCACAAGCACTGTGCTGTATAACATACTTTAGGAAACCGTATTGGTTTATTTTTTTTAGGGTAAAAAATACTTTAACTCATCCGACAAGTACTTGAGCGAGCTAAAATCAAAGTCACTAAGGTTGCAGTTAAGCCAGATACTAAATCTGCTGGGGAGGGCACAGAATGTTTTAATGGCTTCTGCAATCAGTGTCAGCAAATACCTATGTAATTCAGGTCAAAAAACCCTGCGCAAAAAAATAAAAATTTTAGTCAAGAGGACAGATAATCTAGCCACACCAGAGGGAGTCAAGGACATATCCTAATAGACTAACAGCAGAGAATAACAGGACTAAGTTGAAAGACATCTGCAACATCAGTGATCACGCTACTAGCATTCCTTGACCCATTAGTAGAAAGTGAGTTGGGGGTACCCATTACAGTTAACTGTCCCTGCCACCCCTGTCTACAATCCTACATGTTGTGCATTTAACATGGTTAGGCAACATACTGGCACAGGGTAAGAGGAAAGGCCTCAAGTAATCACACAACCTGGACAGCTGTTAGCTGGTAAGGGTTTATGACCAGAGGGTCAGCTGCCAGAAGTGTTTTAAGTGATACTAGTCTCTTTTTTTGTTTTAAAAATAACAAACATGTTACACTTACCTTCTCTGTGTAATGGTTTTCACAGAGCAGCCCGGATCCTCCCCTTCTCGGGTCCCTCCTGGCTCCTCCTTCCTGTCGAGTGCCCCCACAGCAAGCAGCTTGCTATGGGGGAACCCGAGCCAGGTAGCAGCTCTGTGTGTCCATTCAGACACAGAGCTGCAGTTCAGCCCCACCCCTCTCTCTCCTCATTGGCTGACTTTGGCAGTGGGAGCCAGTGGCACCGATATGTCTCAGCCAATTAGGAAGGAGAGTCCCAGACGGCCAAGGCACTCGCGCACATTGCTGGATCGAGATGGGGCTTAAGTAAGTATTAGGGGGTTGCTGCATACAGTTTTTTTTATCTTATTGCATAGAATGCATTTTGATAAAAAAAACCTTCTGCCTTTAGAACCACTTTAAAGTAAATGTAAGCAGGCAGCTGAAACATCAACGTTCTATAGGTCATGTGCAACAGGAGCAGCAGTGGGGATGCTTGATCGAGGCTGTATTGCACGTGCAGAAAAAAAAGAACATGCCATGGATGACATCAGCACTCTGTCCCACTGTGTTAATACCTTCCACTGCAAAACCAGCAGGAAATGGTGAATAATGGTGCCCAAAGATGAACATAAATGAGGGTGCTCCGGCTAACCAGCTTACTCAATAAGTGAATCTTCAGAAATAGGCAAGCGCAGAGGCAATGCCAGTGGCTCTGGGCTGGAAAAATTCTCTATATCCGATTTAACCAAAGTCTGGAAAACACCCCTCGTGGAAACCCAGCGCCTGGTCACTGCATTGTTCATTCCAGCAGTTTCTGCTTGCGGTATGGTCCAAAATACAGACTGAGAAGGATCATGCCAGGTTGCTGTAGAGGGAGGGAAAACCTCTAGCAGCAGTGTAGAGAGAGAAATAAATTGTTAAAAAAAAAAAAAACACAGGTTAGCCTTTACAACAGTAGAGCTGAAGAAAATACACAGGCATGCTTGTTGTAGGAGAGATTATATCCTGGCTACAGTTTTTCATTTGGCAGTGCCAAATCCTCCAGTAGGCAGCACTATAACACAGAGTTTTAAAATGTCCTGCGGATCTCAAGGAGGAGAAAGAAAACTTTTCTTCTGTTTTATTGGAATCGCGTATTGCCAGCTTTAGTGGCATGTGTAAAAGCAGGCACCATCAGGTGCTTGTATATACCTCTAGTAAAAAATTTAATTTTTGTAAGAACTTACCGTAAAATTATTTTCTCCGAGTCATCTGACAGACACAGCCACTTGACTCACAAATGGCTAATGCGCCCTCTACAGGAGTAAGACTAGACAGTGAAACTCATAGAAAAACTTTTCACTAGACACACCCTTAGGGGCTGTCCCTTCAGACATTACCCCAGACACATCATGCTTACTAATCAGTTTTGTAGCAAGCAGTGAAGAAAAAGACAACCAACCCCAAAATAGAGGGGAGGAGGCTGCGTCTGTCAGAGGACACAAAGAAAATAATTTTACGGTACATTCTTAAAACAAAATCTATTTTCTCATATGTCCTCCGACAGATGCAGCCACTTCATAGTTTGCTCACAAATGGGACGTCCCAAAGCAGTGCAGGCAATGGGGGTGGGAAGAAACGCAACCGACAAACGTTAACGATCCATCAAGCCCAGAAAAAACGGAGCCAACAGGGCAACAGAAGTTCAACCAACAGGAGCTAAACCCAAAACACCCCAGCGAAGAGAAAACCACATCTCTTCAGCAAACAGCAGCATGCAAAACTTTGTGGCCAAAGGAAGCATCCAAGGATGCCATCAAATCAATCTCGTAAAATTTTGTAAAAGCCTGATGGCGAAAGCCCAAGAGGCACTCGCAGCTCTAGTAGAATGTGCCCTCACAGGAAAAGGAGACACCTGACCCATTATTGAATAGGTCTGAACAGTTTGTCTGATCCATTTGGAAATGGTTGGAGCGGACGCAGCCGAGCCCTTACAAGGTCCCTCAGGAAGGACAAACAGGGAATCAGACATCCGAAAAGATTCCGTGGCTGACAGGTAAACCCTGACCGTCCGAACCACACCCAGTGAATGCAGAGCAAATTTCTTGGGATGCTCGGGCTTCGCACAAAGCGAAGGCAAAACAATATCTTCATTGAGGTGGAAGGCAGACACCACCTTAAGTTGAAAAGATTGGTTGGGTCGCAGAACAACCTTATTCCTATGAACGACCAGATAAGGCGAATGGAAAGACAGCCACCAACTCAGACACTTTGCGAGCAGAGGTGATAGCCACCAGAAAAGCAACTTTCTGGGACAGCAAAGGCAGAGAGATTTCTCTGATATGTTCAAAGGGAGATCGTTGCAGAATGGACAAAACCAAATTCAGATCCCCGGAAAAGGGGACCTTCTTGGAGGAGCCAGATGACGCACCCCTGGAATAAAGGTGCGAATCAGGGAAATAGTCTCCAAGGGACGCTGTAGGGGAACAGCCAAGGCAGACACCTAACCTTCAATCGTTCCCAGAGCCAAACGATGCTCCACACCTTTCTGCAAGAAAGTGAAGACTCTTGCCACCGATGTCTCTGAACACCTGGCCTTCAACAGTCAAGCCCTTTAAGCCAGACCGTAAAGCAGGATGAAAAATCGGCCGTTGAGACAGATCTTCCCTCAGAGGCAGCTGCCAGGAAGGCTCAACGACCATCCTTACGAGGTCTGCGGACCGAGACTGGCGAGGCTGGTCTGAGGGCACCGGGAAGGCAAAAAGCAGCCGATACCGGTGCCAAGACACCACCAACGCGTGTCTGGCGTCTGCCAGAGGATCTCGAGCCCTGGCCACGAACCTTGCCATCTTCCTGTCGAGACGTGAAAAGATCCACTTCCGGTGTTCCCCACCGGGCACACAGGAGACAAAACATCCCCGGATGCAGGGACCATACTCCCCCCCAAGGACTGACAAGGCCAACATCCCAGTCAAAACCTTGGTGAAGACTCAGGGTTCCCAGTCACTGGGAACAGGGGTGATAAAACCCCCCCCCCAAACCTTTCCTGCCGAGGAACCAGCACCAGCACTCCCTGCGCAGGAGGAGCCCGCACTGCCTCCCTGGGATCCCAGAAACGATCCAGAGATAAACTGAGACATAATGGAAAGAACCTGTCTGCCGGGCGAGACCGAAATACGGCCTTGAACCCTGAACGAATGTGTTTGTGAACCCATGAGTCCCGAACCAGAGACACCCAGGGTTCCGGAAGGCAAAGCAGACATCCCACCACCCCTGATTAGGGTGAGGGTGTCCCTTCATGCAGAGGAGGAATCATACGCCAAACCGGACTGGCTAGTCTCAGGCTCATCCGACCAAGCCTTCTTGTCCTCTCCGGAGGCTCTGAATGGCTTTCCTTTATTCTGCGCCCCTGAGGCACGAAAAAGGCCTTGAAGGAAGGTCCCCGCTTACCCTGGGGTGCCTTACCTTTCGCAGATTGGGGGAGAAAAAGTACTCTTACCCCCGGCTAGACCCTTGATTAGCTCATCCAAGGAGTCACCAAAAAGGCATTCCCCCAAAAAGGGAAGATCAGACACGGCCTTCTTAGAAGCCTGATCCGCCGACCAGCTCTTCAGCCACACCATGCGGCGAAAGGCAATCCCCACCGCAGATACTCTAAGTGATCAGGGGAGCCTCGTCCAGGCCCGCATCACACAGATGGACCATGGCCTGGGCCATCTGGTCTGTGAGCTCAATAAGAGTTGGAGGAACCATCTGAAAAACCAGTACGGAGGCCAACACAGGCCTGAGGAGCGAGCCCGCCAGCAAGTGCAGGTGGCGGGAAAGTGATTCCATGCGCCTGTCCACCGGGTCCTTAAACACCGGGGAGTCTTCCACAGGTAAAACCGTGGACTTATTCAACCGGGAAACAGTTTGGTCCACCCTACGCGACAATGTCCAGCGATTGGAAACTGAGTCTGCAAAGGGGTAATGGCGCTGAAAACTCTTGGGCACCGCCAGCACGTGCATAATGCGCTGCCATTGCTCGTTCACGATATTGTGTAACTCCTCAAGGTATGGGAAAACCTGACCCGACATCTGGGCTTTGTGGGAGCCAAAGACAACCCGCTTCCCTGACCGTGTGGGCTCATCATCAATTTGCAAAGTGGGAGACTTTGCAAATTGATGATGAACCCACATGGTAAGGACTGAGTTAACCAGTGCTTCTACCAGAGCGCGTTCCCATGCTGCAGCTGAGGACTCATCCTCCTCGCCGTCTGAGCGTGAGGACAGGGATCCCTCTGGGAGAGCAGTGTCCCCGGCAACCGCATCAGGCTCTAAATCAGAAGACTGAGAGGGCATCGGCTTTTAATAGCAACTTGTGACATGACAAGATCCATTTGGATGCCAGAGTTTCTATGGCTGCAGACAGACACCAAGGAAGGCGATCCGCAAGTCCCGGACGCATAAACATGATCAACGGGGAAATTTCTACTCTGGGACTCCATATTGGCAATTTAACAAAAAGAAGGTACACTGGCCCTTTAAATCCGCGATTGCGGTCCGCACCGCTAAACCGCGCTACCGCAGGAGTCCCCTTTAAGCTAGCAGATATACTGATAGAAACTAAGTGTGTCTGAAGAAGGCCCAAAAGGACGAAAGACCCCCTTACTGTGCCAGAGAACTGGATCAGCTACCACTCTCCACGCTGTCTGCAGCAAGTAAAACTGCTGAGAGGAAGTGACCAAACATCACTAGAGGCCAAACCCCCCTGAGCCACAACAAAATGGTGCCATAGGAAAGCACAGGGAAAATGGCTACCGCCCATACAGCGCGGCCTGCCAACATCCAAGATGGCGCCCGAAAACGGCACCACTCTGCAATGCAATAAAATGGGTGCTGCCCTTACACTGATGCAGCCTGGCTGCCCACACCCAAAATGGTGGCCGAAAACGCCAAAAAGGCCACAGCGGGAATCCACCACAGAGAACCCCCCAGGTCAAGGTAGTAGCTATACACCCCCCAGGCGTTAGATGCTGCTATAGCGCCCCCATCTGGAGCAGGGCCTGTCCTGATAGGCCAGGGGGACCTTACAGAGACCGCAGCTCTGACATCCCCAGGAGTGGGCCCACATCTCCCCCACGGATGACTGTCCCAGGGACACAGGGGGCTTGCATCACTCACCATACCATGGACCGTGGGGCTCCGCTCCGAGGCAGCTCGCCTCCCACCCTGAGTGGGGATGCTGCCAGCCAAGAGGGGTATGCTGCAACTCAGGGCATTCCAGGTTGATGCATCCAGGCGAAAGTCTTTTGCAGGCTCGTCCCCATCTGTCAGGGCACCATCGTGGCGAGGCCAGGGCGGACCACAACCTGCTCACGCTTGTTGGCCAGGCTGGGAGACCATAAGGATCTAGATCAGTGTTTCTCAACTCCGGTCCTCAGGGCACACTAACAGGCCAGAATTTAGGTATTACCTTGAGGAGATTCAGACTAGAATACTGCAATCACTGAGTAGCAAATGGTATCACCTGTGATGTATTTCAGTTTTCTTGCAAACCTGGCCTGTTAGTGTGCCCTGAGGACCGGAGTTGAGAAACACTGATCTAGATTATCCAGTACGAAAAACCAGCCCGGCTTTCGCTTGTAGTTTACCAGGATCCCCCTGACACTAGCTAGCAATAGTGAGTGAACAAAAATAAACATTTCTCAAAATAAAAAACTGAGACCAGAGTCCCAGCAGGGATAAACCTAGGTCCTACTCCTAACACTAGGCAGCAAGAAACTGATTAGTAAGCATGATGTGTCTGGGGTAATGTCTGAAGGGACAGCCCCTAATTGTGTGTCTAGTGAAGTTTTTCTTTGAGTTTCACTGCCTAGTCTTACTGCTGTAGAGGGAGCATTACCCATTTGTGAGGAAACTATGAAGTGGCTGCATCTGTCAGAGGATGTAAGAGAAAGATATAGCACAATACATCTAGTGTTACTTACAGAGAAGGCATTAAAGGATAACTCCACTATCATGAGTGGAAAAAAAAAATGCAAATAAAGAAAAAACAATATAGGAGTACACAATGGCGACAAGTCATATTGTAATTGAATGTTATTAAAAATGACCTTTCCTTTTCAATCTGCAGCCACTGTACTGTTCTGAAAATGCAATGCAATATGGCTACCTGGAGCTGTTCTGTACAGAGAATGTGTACTGACCACACCACAGAAACAATTTCCTGCTTGCGTGATTGGCTCTACAATTTTCCCAGAAGTCTACACTAAGATACAAGTCAGATTTCTGGCATTCCCTGCAACAAAATACGATTTTTGTAAGATCTTACCGTAAAAACGTTTTCTCTGATGTCCGTCGACAGACGTGGCCTCATCTCCATGAGCGGAGTGGGTTTATGCTCCTCCCACCAGTAGTCGTTTAGGCAGTAAAATTTGAATACACACACCCAGGGGGCTGTCCCCTTAGGCATAAACCTCCACTGCACAATCCAGCACCTGTCCCCTTAGGCATAAACCTCCACTGCACAATCCAGCATATCAGTTTAGTTAAAAAGCAGTAAAGACATAAGAACCAACCTCAAACAGAGGGGCGGGTGCTGCGTCTGTCGACCAACATCGCAGAAAAAGATTTTACAGTAAGATCTTACAAAAATCTTATCTTCTCTATCGTCCGTCGACAGACGCAGCTGAGTGGGATGTCCCAAAGCAGTGTAGGTATGAGGGGTGGGAAAAACGCAACCAGATAGTAACGTCAACTCCAAAAGGCTAAACTTAGCCAACCGGGCAACATGGAGCTCAACCAAATAACAGGAGCTCACCCAGAAAAAAAGACCCTGAAGAGAAGTATAAACAGACATTCTCTTATGAAACAGCAGCCTGCAAAACCTTGCGGCCAAAGGAGGCATCCGAAGATGCCAACAAATCCACCTTGTAAAATATGGTAAAGGTTTGCAAAGAAGACCATGTTGCTGAATTACAAACTTGTACAACAGAGGCCTGATGGCGAAAAGCCCAAGAGGCACTCAGCGTTCTAGTAGAATGAGCTTTCACAGGGAAAGGAGAAACCTGACCCTTGATTGTCTAAGCCTGAACCACCGTCTGCCTGATCCATCTCGAAATGGTCGCAGCGGACACAGCCAAACCTTTGCAAGGACCATCCAGAAGGACAAAGAGAAAGTCTGACTCAGTAGACTCTTATCGCCCAAACCACATCCAGAGAGTGCAAGGCAACTTCTTTGTGATGTTTAGGCATAGGACATAAGGAAGGCAACACAATGTCTTAATACAGGTGAAAATCCGACACCACCTTAGGAAAAAAAGACGGATTAGGTCGGAGGAACACTTTATCCCTGTGGACCATCAAATAAGGCGGACAGGACAACGCCGCCAACTCAGAGACTCTGCGAGCAGAAGTGATAGCCAATAGGAAGGCAACCCTCTGTGACAAAGAAAGCAGAGAAATCTCCCTAATATTGTCAAAAGGAGACTTTTGAAGAACAGACAAAACCAGATTAAGATCCCATGGAGGCAACGGGAATCTCCTCGGAGGGGCCAGATGACGGACCCCCTGAATGAAGTTGCGAATCAAACTATGAGTAGCTAACAGACGTTGGAAGTAAATAGCCAAGGCCGACAAATGGCCCTTGATAGTCTCCAACGCCAAGCGCTGCATAACCCCTTTTTTGACAAAAAGGCCAGAACCCTAGCTATCGAAAAAGAGCGAGGGTGCAGCTGCAGCGATTCACACCATGAAATGTACGATTTCCACATACCATAATAGATCTTCCTAGAAGTCAATTTCCTGGCCTTCAAAAGGGTAGGAATCACCGAATCAGAGAGAGAATCAGCCAAGCCGTTAAAGCCAGCAACCGTAAAGCAGCATGGAAGATCAGTCCTTGAGATAGAAGATCTTCCTGCAGAGGAAAACACCATGGAGGATCCATGACCATTTTTACCAGTTCTGCGTACCAAGACCGACGAGGCCAGTCTGGAGCCACCAGAATGACCGAAATGCATTCCATCGCCACCCGGCGAAGAAACCTCGGCAGGAGAACGAGGGAATGCACATAACAGGCGATACAGACCCCAAGGAGCCACCAGAGCGTCGGCTAGAGGATCCCGAGACCTAGCCACAAACCTCTGAACTTTCCTGTTGAGGCGAGATGCGAACAGATCCACCTCCGGAGTCCCCCACCGGGCACACAGGAGATAAAACACCTCCAGATGCAGTGACCACTCCCCCTGATCCAGCACCTGACAACTCAATTCTCCACACCTTGCCAACTTGCCAATTCTCCACACCTGGGATGTGGACTGCGGCAAGAGCCTTGACATTGTGTTCCGCCCATACCAGAATCTCGACCACCTCATTGGCCGTCAGGGCACTCCTGGTGCCCCCTTGATGATGTAAGCCACGGCTGTGGCATTGTCCGACTGGACCCAAACCAGAGAGCCGCGTAGCCGACTCGTCCAGTAAAGCAGGCAGAGCTTGATCGCTCTCAGCTCCAGGATATTTATCGGCAAGGAAGACTCTTCTGTCGTCCAAGTTCCCTGGGCACAGAGCTTCCCCAGCACTCCACCCCAGCCTGACAGGCTGGCGTCTGTGGTGACCACCGTCCAAAACACCAGCAGGAAGGACTTGCCCTGGCATAGGACAGGCAATTGGAGCCACCAAGAGAGAGCCGACTTTGTGAGATGGCTCAACCCAATCTTCTGGTCCAATGACCGAGGATCTCTGTTCCATTTTGACAGAACCTCTTAATGCAGCTAGCTAGTGTGAGACTGAGCAAACGGGACCGCTTCGAAGGTCGAGGCCATCAGACCCAGGGCCCTCATGCAAGCCAGCAAGGAGGACTGATCGGCCTCCATCAGCAACCTGACCGCCCTTGCAACTTCTGAAGCTTGTCCAAGGGAAGGAAGACCCTCAACAGAGCAGAGTTGAGGATCAGCCCCAGATAGGTGACCTGCACAGATGGAGTCAGGGTATATTTGGCGACATTGATCGTCCACCCGAATTCCTGAAGGGTCCGAATGGTGATGGAGACGTTGTCCAGCAGATCCGAATGGGAAACTGTTTGAAACAGGAGATAGTCCAGATACCCCATAATGGAGATACCTCGTGGAGGCAACAAGGCCAGTCCAGGGGCTGGGACCTTGGTAAAAACTCTGGGAGCCAAGGCAAGACCAAAGGGTAACGCCACAAATTGAAAGTGCTCCTCTGCCACCGCTAAGCAGAGGAATCGCTGGTGTCCCTCGAATATGGGGACGTGGAGATACGCATATTTGAGATCAATGGAAGCTAGGCCTGCACGATATTGGAAAAAACATATATTGCGATATTGAGAGACCCGTCAATCCAGGCTAAAGTCAACAATTACCTTTACAGGGTTAATGTTACTGTAGGGATTCAGTGCACACTGCAGCCTTGTACCATATACATTACAGGGTTAATGTTACTGTAGGGTAGGGAAGTAGTGCAGCCTTCTGATTGTACAAGGGACACCTGGGACAGCCAGGGTTAATGTTACTGTAGGGATGGGATGAGTTTTGCAGCAGCCCTTCTTCTGATTGTATATATAGTACTGCACTGGGAGTCCGGGACAGCCAGGGTTAATGTTACTGACACTGTAGAGAAGGATGCTGGGAATGGATGGAAATCATGAAGTATTGCAGCAGCAGCAGCACAGCCTTCTGATTGTAATTGCAGATACAGGGCAGGCCAGGGTTAATAATGGTATACTGATACTCTCTCAGTGACAGTCAGTGTGGAATTGTTCAGTCTCTCACTCTCGGGAGTCGGGACTCACAGTGGTGGTAGAAGGACTAGGAGCTGGTAGAAGAACACAGCCGCATACAGTCTCACAGACTCACTCGACTTCCGTGCACTGCAGCCCACACATTCAGTCTCCGCCCTGCAGCTAGTTTTCTCAATGGCACAGCGAACCAATCACGCCGTGAGTAGCGGCTCAGCGAACCAATCAGGTGTGCAGGCACGCGTGATTGGTTAGCTGTGCAGCTGCTCACCGCTGAAGTGTGGGGCGGATGTAATCACTGCGAGTCCTCCTCCTCCCCCCGACTTCTCCCTGCCTATGCTAAATATCGTGTCTTCGGCGATATGAATATCGCCCACGCCCGCAGAACGATAGTCGATACAGGGGCGTGACCTGACGGCGTCAACTTACCATACAGTATCGCTGCAAGGAGTGATAGCGGACCTGGTAGGTGCGCTGACCACGGCGTGGAGCCTGGAGAGTCCCCGAACGGTTCGTTACATCCTCCACGATGTTTTCATGCTCTTGTAAATACGTTGAAATGTGAGTGTCTTTTTAAGTGGATGCAAAATAAAGTGTTTAAACGATATTGCACTAGTGGGGTTTGTGCTTTCTCTCCCACATGATCCGGAGTACCTTGGTCCCCCTCATCCCTATGAGCATTCAGGATGGTCTATGGTGGATATTGCTGACATCTGGTACGTTTGCTTGACCACGAGAGTGGCTAAGCCATTAGTGTTGGTGAGTGTGATTTACTCCCCCTTGCTTGCACGGTGGTGGTGTTAAGAGGTGACCAGCAGTACATCCACTTATCAAGTTTACATCCCATCACGTTCACATTTTTTGGATGCATCTATTTATGGATGGACATTCTGATGCCTTGATGGACTTTCATTGATTATTGCTTTTCAATTTGATTTTATGTGAGATTGCTGAGTAGTTTGTTACTTATGGTCCGTTTACTCTATTGATGGTGAGAGGTTACCACCATCCTTGCGCTACTGGTTACATTTTATATGTTTTTACATATTGTTTGTTTTCCGTTTTTTCATCCAATGAGTTGCCAAATAACCTGTCTCCCAGAAAGGGGAGATCAGTTAAGGCCTTTTCAGAAGCTTGGCCAGCCGACCAGTTCTTCAACCAAAGCATGCGCCTTAAAACAATGCCCATAGCTGAGACCCTGGCCATCATGGGAGCCACATCCATAGACGCATCACACAGGAACACCAGAGCCTGGATCACCTAGTCCAACAGTTCCAGCTGTTCCGGAGAAACAGTCTCGGGAGCCAAAGACTCCCACAACCCCCTACTCGATTCCATCACAGTCTGTGAAACCAACACAGACACAAAAACTCGTTTCAAAATGGAACCCGCCAGCACATCAAGATGGTGGGAAAGGGATTCCACCCACCTGTCCACTGGATCCGTAAAAATTGGGGAATCCTCCACAGGCACAAGGGTAGATTTGTTCAATCTGGAAACAGGATGGCCCACTTTAGGTGGCACCGTCCAACGGTTGGAGACTTTTTCAGCAAAAGGATACCGGCGTTTAAGCACCACTAACACGTGCTTAACGCATTGCCATTGGTCATTCACAATATTGTGAAAGGTGTCGGGACAAGGGAAGACCTTGCCAGATTTCTGAGACTTTTGGGAGCCAAAAGCCAACAGCGTCCCTGCCCGGTTGGGCTTATCAGCCAATTTTAAAGTATCCCACACTGAAATAATCAGGGCTTCCACTAAGGTGCGTTCCCGCTCTGCAGCTGAAGACAGGTACTCTTCACCATCTGACCGCGAAGACAGCAACCCCATCAGCCTCTGAATCAGAGGACACCTCCATAAAAGGAGAAGGCAGCAGCCGTTTTCGGCTATTAACCCTTTTCATGACTAAATCAACTTTTGTTGCCAGGCTTTCCAGGGCAGCTGAAGTCGAGGCCAGAGATTGCGATCCGGACTATCCAGGAGTCGCACAGAGTGAGTCTGAGGGTGATTTTCCAGTTCGGGACTCCATAGTGCAAATCGCAAAAAACTGAGTCGTCACTTTAAGAGCACCGATCGTGGTATCAATCACCGATCCCAGTGGTCTGCAGGGAACCCCTTTAAACCAAGCTGATAGCAGAAAGTGTAAGAATATGCCCGCAGAGACCCCCAATACATTAACACCTCAGACACACTTCCTCCTGAATCTACCACAGCATGGAGAGAAAAGCAGGAATTGACCTCTCCACAGCAGCAGGAAATGACCACACAGGACGTGATGTCGCCTGATAAGAAAACACTGCCGAGTATAGCACCAGGGCTACACAAAGATGGATGCCCATAGAAAACCATAGAAACCTGCAGGGAAAATAGCTGTCCCATACAAGTCTATGGGGAAAAAAATCTCATTCCCCACATCAAAGATGGAGGCGCCCACAGCGCACCATGCGGCTAGGGACCGACACATGAAGGCCTCAGGAACCACAACAGGGACAAGCAAGCCCATGGTACCATGTCACCCCCCCCATAGTGCCAGAGCACACCAGACACACAGCCCCCACAGGGATGGACACATAGACCAGGTACTGGGCAGACCAGGGGGCACAAATCCCATTATCCCCAGGGGAGGGCCCACATCCCTCCAAGGCCAGCAGGGGCACACTTACTCACCATACCATGGACCGGGTGGGCTCTGCTCCGGGCAGACTGCCTCCCACCCGAAGTGGGGGTGCTGCCAGCCGTTGGGTACGCTGTGACTCAGGGTGTTCCAGGTCGATGCGTCCCGGCGAGGCATTCGTTCGCAGGCTCGTCCCCCTCCGGACCAGGGGGCACCAACGTGGTTAGGCCTAGGTCGGAACTATAACCTGCTCACACTTGTAGGCCAGACTGGGGAGACCATAACGATCTAGATTATCCAGTGAAAAGGCCCACCCGGCATCGTTGCTTGTAGATCGCCAAGAAAATTCTTCCCTTAACACTAGCTAGCAAGTGAGTAAAGATAAATAAAAGAAAAGATTATGAAAAGAAAAAAAAACTGAGACCTGAGTCCCAGCAGGAAAACCTAGGTCCTCCTCTTCCTCTAGGCAGAAAAAAACTCATGTGCTGGATTGTGCAGTGGGGGTTTATGCCTAGGGGGGACAGCCCCATGGGCATGTGTATTCAAATTTTACTGCCTAAGACTACTCCTGATGGGAGGAGCATAAACCCACTCAGCTTATGGAGATGAGGCTGCATCTGTCAACGGACGATAGAAATGTAATTTTTGTGGAAATACTCCCAATAGGAATAAGTCTAAAGGGATGCAGGCCCAGCAGCTTTCCTCATTAGAGCCCTGCAGCTGCCACAGCTGACAGATAATTATGAAACCACTACCATTAGACCTGTTATACCTGAAGGGTTTCACATGTACTGTCACTTTAAGGCTGGCTCCACCCAGGAGTGATGACAAGGGTCAAGGGGCAGAGTGGCCATCTTTAGACACATGTAGAGATGTATTGATATGCAGAGCTGTCCTGTAATGCTGTACAGTGAGTCCTGAATAAACAACCGTTGTTCCAGACCAGAGTCCTGTGTCTCTCACAACACTGAGAATATAACAGTGGCGACGAGGATGGGATTTACAAGGTTACTATCCGTGTGAGAAAGGAAAGGAAGAAAAAAAAACTCTGGATTGTCAGGAATACAAAACCCACAGAGCCCAGCAGGAAAATGTCATTGATCGGGACATTAAGTGAATTTGATGGCGAACAGACAACGTGGATTTCTTGGATTGAAAGATTAGAACAATATTTCTGTGCAAATGCCATCCCAGACGACAGGCAAGTAGCAGTTTTTCTGACACTGGTTGGTGCTAGGACATATGACACTCTTAGGGATCTCCTTTTCCCTGAAAAACCAGCAATTAAGACTTTGGCAGAGCTCCTGACACTGTTAGGAAATCACTTCCAGCCTAAACCACTAGAGATTGCAGAAAGATTCCGGTTCTATCAGCGGCAGCAGCAGCCGGGTGAAGATATTAAGGCTTATGTGCTCGCCCTTCGCAGACTAGCCTCAACCTGTTCTTTTGGGGAGTATTTACCGACTGCACTGAGGGATAAGTTTGTCATGGGACTAAATAGTGAGTCTAGCCAAAAGAGACTGTTAACAGAGAAAGACCTTACCCTTACAAAGGCAATTGAGATAGCTTCAGTGATGGAAATGGCTGTGAAAGATACAGAAGCTTTGAACCCCCAGAGCAGAAGGGGAGAGGTTAAAGAGGAAGTTTTCAGAACAGCAGTCAAGCAAACTGCAGCTAACTGTAAATATAGAACCTCACCAACCAGGACGTCAGCTTGCTACCGTTGTGGGAATACAGACCATGATCACAAAGTCTGCCGGTTTAAGGATCAGTTCTGTCATAATTGTGGAAAGGCAGGCCATCTGAAACGAGTCTGCCGTAGTAAGAAAGTGCGAAATAAACAACCTCTGAACACCAGGACAAAGGCATATATGGTGGGAAGATATACATCGTCATCTGAATCAGAGGATGAGGAAGTGCTCCACAGATTGGACATACATCATATGCATTCAGCACCCTCAGCAATGACTGTAGAGGTAACCGTGGAAGGAAAGAAACTCAAGATGGATGTAGACACAGGAGCAGCAGTTTCAGTTATCACCCAGAAACAATGGAGAAAACTTCTGATCCGAACAACTGTCCGTCCAACACCAATCAAACTGCAGACATATTCAAAGCAGATACTCCACCCACTGGGGTACGTGAAAGTACAGGTATCCTACAAGGGTCAGACAAAGAGAATGCCATTATATATCCTAGAACATGGGGGACCCCCTCTTTTTGGGAGAGACTGGATTGCTCACTTTGGCATGCCAGACATCGCCATTAACCCCTGCAACAGCGTGACCATCCCATCAGGGGATGAAGAGGGATGGGTGAAGTCCCTGAAACAGCGATTCCCGCAAGTCTTTGATAACCATTTGGGAAAAATAAAGCATGACTGTGTGAGACTCAGGCTGAAACCCAATGCCCAGCCTAGGTTCTTCAAAGCTCGGACGGTACCTTTCGCACTCCGAGCAGGTGTGGAAGCTGAACTAAGCCGGCTGGAGGAACAAGGTGTCATCTCAAAGGTAGAGCACAGCGAGTGGGCATCACCAGTTGTACCAGTAAAGAAAGCGAATGGGGACTTACGCATTTGTGGCGATTTCCGCATGGCACTAAATTCTCAACTGGAGATAGACCAGTATCCCCTACCCAGAGTAGATGACATTTTTGCCTCTCTTGCAGGAGGTCAAAAGTTCACCAAGCTTGATCTCAGGCAAGCTTATTTACAGTTTGAGGTCCACCCTTCGTCCCGCAAGTTTCTAACAATCAACACTCACAAGGGACTGTATGAATACAATCGGATGGTGTTTGGGGTAGCCTCCGCCCCAGCCATTTGGCAACGCAAAATGGATGAGATTTTGGCGGACATTCCTTTCACACAGTGCCTGTTAGATGACATGCTCATCACGGGCCTGACGGACCAGGAACACAAGCATAACGTGGAGCTTGTGTTGGCGAGACTGCAAGAACAGGGTCTAAAAGTGAACTTGGCGAAATGCCAATTCATGGTACCTAAATTGGAGTTTTGTGGCCACCTTGTGGATGCAGAGGGTATACACACCACGGAAGCCAAAGTTGATGCTTTAGTAAAAGCTCCAGCCCCGACCAACGTCCAGCAGCTGCGATCATACCTGGGCTTGCTGAACTATTACCACAAATTCCTGCCGGATCTAGCACACACTTTGTTTCCATTAAACAAGCTTTTGGAGACACACTCCAGATGGAACTGGTCGGCTGCATGCCAACGGGCTTTTGAAGTTTCTAAGCGAAAGCTGTTGGCGTCACGCATGCTCGTGCACTATGACCTCCAAAGGCCTCTCACCTTGGCTTGTGATGCCTCACCCTATGGTCTAGGGGCTGTACTATCTCACGTTTTACCAGATGGGTCAGAGAAACCTGTGGCATTCGCCTCCAGGTCCTTGACAAAAGCAGAAAGCAATTACTCTCACATTGACAAAGAGGCTCTGGCGCTCATATGGGCAATTAAGAAGTTTCATCTTTACCTGTATGGTAGGGAATTCACCATACTGACTGATCATAAACCACTCCTTCAGATCTTTAGCCCTGACAAAGGCATCTCCCAGACGACTGCAGCCCGTCTTCAACGCTATGCCCTATTCTTGGGAGCATATAACTACAAAATCCAGTATCGCAGCCATGATGCCAACGCTAATGCAGACGCCATGTCCCGTCTGACAAGGACATTAACAGACTCTTCTCCACCTGTCAAGAGTTGTCGTTACACCAGCCTGTCCTTTCTGTCTTCCGGGGAAGTAGCAGCCCATACAGCCAAGGATACCTTCCTTAAGACAATACTCTCCTGGGTACGGTACGGTTGGCCTGCAACTGTCACACAGGATTATGAGCCTTACTTCCGTAGGCGTCTGGAATTAACTGTGTCTGGCAGCTGTGTTTTATGGGGAGACCGAGTGATCGTTCCACAGACCCTCCGGAGACACATTCTGGAATTGCTACATACTGGTCATCCCGGGGGCACACGTATGAAACAAAAGGCCCGAGGCTATGTGTGGTGGCCGAACCTCGACTCCGATATCACGACATATGTGAATGCGTGTGCTGGATGTGCACAAACTGCGAGAGACCCTCCTCGAGGGTGCGTCCAGCCCTGGACTTGGCCCACGGTCCCCTGGTTTCGCCTACACTTGGACTTTGCAGGCCCGATCAGAGGACACACCTTTTTGATCATTATTGATGCCCATTCAAAGTGGCCTGAGGTCGTTCCTGTTACTCAGCCAACGACTAAGGCGACGATTTCCATACTGTTACATCTCGCTGCTACGTTTGGATACCCCAGAGAAATTGTCACAGACAACGGTGCACAATTCACAAGCCAGGAGTTTCAGGGTTTCCTGACTGCCCACAACATCAAACACAAGTTGACCGCACCTTACCACCCGGCTACAAATGGTCAAGCAGAAAGGTTTGTACAGACCTTCAAACGCTATTTCAAAGCTACTGTGGCTACAAGTAAACAACAGTCCCTGTCATCCCAGCAGCTGGACTCCTTCCTTTCTGCTTACAGAACCACACCACATGCAACCACTGGGAAAACTCCAGCTGAACTTCTTTTGGGTCGGCAGCCATGGACTGTTTTGGATATGCTCCGCCCTCAAACGGTCCAGGAACATGTACGGCAGTCCCAAGACAAGAGGGTTGAACACGACGAGATTCCCCGGTTTACAGCCCAGCAAAAGGTATGGGCCCGATCTTATGGCGCTTCCAACACTCGTTGGCTTCCTGCTATCGTCGCAGAGACTTTGGGACCCAAAATGTATAGGGTCTGCCTGGAAGATGGTTCCATTTGCAGAAGGCATGCGGACCAATTGCGTCCTCGTTCTCAGCTGCCCGAATCCCTGACATCGGCTGCACCTCCAGTGTCTCAAGGATCTGCTCCTACCGGATCAGGAGGCATTGAGACTGATGCTTGGGGAGACTCTGAACTTTTGAACTCAGCTCCAACAGAACCCTCCAGCCCTGGTCCAGAGGTCTGCTCACCCTCTGAGCTAGGGAATCCCCTCTTGGCCCCGCCGGTGTCCATTCCGGCCAGCCCTGCTTCCTCCAGCCCCGAGTCGCTGGGTGCCCGTCCTCAACGACACTGTCGCCCTCCTGACCGGTTTCAAATGCAAGACCGGTTACGAGACTTTCGACGGGCCCGCCGAAAGTGATCCGCTGCCATTTTCTCCCCGGAGCTTCCCTGGAAGTTGTTCTCACATCCGGACATGGAAGAAACCATGTAAATCTCCTGAGTTGGAGGACTGTATTGGACAATTATGAGTTACTGTTTTATGCCTGTTCTCGTTTTGTTGTTTTTTTTTTTTTGTTTTTTTTTAGGTATGGATGGAAGGTGTTATACCTGAAGGGTTTCACATGTACTGTCACTTTAAGGCTGGCTCCACCCAGGAGTGATGACAAGGGTCAAGGGGCAGAGTGGCCATCTTTAGACACATGTAGAGATGTATTGATATGCAGAGCTGTCCTGTAATGCTGTACAGTGAGTCCTGAATAAACAACCGTTGTTCCAGACCAGAGTCCTGTGTCTCTCACAACACTGAGAATATAACAAGACCCACTCAGCACAGAGGACAAAACTGAATATTTGTAAAATCTTACCGTAAAATTCCTTTCTCTGAGTCCTCCGACAGTCACCGCCCCTCAAATAGTCTTCACCAATGGGTATTGACTTCCGCTCCGCAGGAGTAGCTAGGCATAAGACTTGTTAGAAACAAAAGCTTTTAGCATAGACACACCCATGGGGGCTGTCCCACTGGTCAATACCCCCCCCCCTGCATTAAGCCATCCCAACTCAGTTTGGTAGCAAAGCAGTAAGTGTACAAGAAAAAAAAAAGAGGGGCGGGGGCGGCGACTGTCGGAGGACTCAGAGAAAGGAATTTTACGGTAAGATTTTACAAAAATTCTGATTTCTCTTACGTCCTCCGACAGTCGCCGCCCCTCAAATAGTCTTCACCAATGGGACGTCCCAAAGCAGTGAAGACATGAGGGGTGGGAGACGCAACCGTAGAAAAGGCAACGCAGTACCCACATCAGAGAAAGGAACCTTACACGCACAGTAAGAGAACCTTCTGGGCAACAGAAAAGGCTCAACAGGAGCAACAACACAGGAAAACAAATAACCCAGGGGATAAACACCCCAACAGCCAGGGACCCACAAAAAACAAGGGTCCCCTATGGCACTGCCGCACTGAAAACTTTGCGGCCAAAGGAGGCATCAGCTGATGCCAGAACATCAACCTTATAGAATTTGGAAAAGGTGTGCACCGACGACCAAGTCGCAGCCTTGCACACCCTGGTCACCGAGGCCTGATGCCGGTAGGCCCAGGACGTACTCATTGATCTGGTAGAGTGCGCCTTAACAGGGTAGGGCGGAACCTGTTCCTTCAAAGCATAGGCTTGGACAATCGTCTGTCTGATCCATTTGGCAATGGTCGCCGCAGACGCTGTCATGCCCTTCCGAGGTCCCTCAGGAAGGACATAGAGGGAATCCGATTTTCGAAAGGATTCAGTGGACGACAGGTAAACCCTGATCGCCCTGACAACATCCAAGGAATGCAACGCAACCTCCTTAGGATGCTTAGGCTTCGCACAGAGCGAAGGCAAAACAATGTCCTCATTAAGGTGAAAGTCAGACACCACCTTAGGGAGAAATGACGAATTAGGTCATAAGACCACCTCATGTTTATGAACCACCAGGTAAGGAGAGCGGCAAGACAACGCCGCCAACTCCGACACCCTGCGAGCTGAAGTGATCGCCACTAAAAAGGCAACCTTCTTAGACAGCAGAGGCAACGATATCTCCCGGATGTGTTCAAAGGGAGAACGCTGTAACGCGGACAGAACCAAGTTCAAGTCCCATGGAAGTAAAGGCTTCCTCCGGGGAGGGGCCAAATGTCACACACCTTGAATGAAGGTGCGAATTAAGGAATGAGACGCCACAGGGCGTTGAAAAAGATCAGCCAGTGCAGATATCTGGCCCTTTATCAGTCTGGAGGAAAGCCAACACTCTCGTCACCGAGTATGAGCGAGGAGAAAACCCCCTGGACTCACACCAGGCAAAATAAGCTTTCCAGGTACGGTAATAAATCTTACCAGACGAGGCTTTTCTAGCCTTGATCAAAGTAGGAATGACCTCTGAGAGACCCCTGTCTCTCAAGACCTGGCTTTCAACAGCCAGGCCGTTAAAACCAGCGACTGTAAAGCAGGATGGAAGATAGGTCCCTGAGACAGTAGATCTTCTCGCATCGGCAGTCGCCAAGGAGGCTCGACTGCTAGGTGAACGATGTCCGCGTACCAGGACCGGCGTGGCCAGTCCAGTGCCACTAGAATCACCAAGTTCGGTTCCGAGGCCAGCCTGCGAAGGAACCTGGATAACAACTGAATCGGAGGAAAGGCATACATCAGACGATACTGATGCCAAGGGGCCACCAGCTCATCCAAGGCGTCCACCCGAGGATCGCGTGTTCTTGCCACGAACCTTTCCACCTTGTGGTTTAGCCGAGACACGAACAGATCCACGTCTGGGGATCCCCACCTCGCACACAGCATTTGGAAGATCTCCGGGTGTAGGGACCATTCCCCCTGATCCAGGGTCTGGCGGCTCAGATAATCGGCCTGCCAATTCTCCACACCCGGAATGTGAACTGCCGAAATCGCCGGGACATGAGCCTCGGCCCAAGACAGAATGTCGGTCACCTCCCGGGCCGCCCGGGCACTCCTGGTGCCCCCTTGGTGGTTTATGTAAGCCACCGCGGTCGCATTGTCCGTCTGTACCCGAACGGGACGGCCCCAAAGTCGATTTGAGCACTGTAAGAGACAGAGTTTGATCGCTCTCAATTCCAATATGTTGATCGGAAGGGAAAATTCCTCCTCCGACCAAGTGCCCTGGGCAGAAAGGTTGCCCAGTACTCCACCCCAGCCCGACAGGCTGGCATCCATGGTAATCACTGTCCACAGTAATGGACGGGAGGATTTTCCTTCCGACACCGCCGGGGACTGAAGCCACCACAGAAGATCCCTTCTGGTCCGGCGACTCAACGAGACACTCAGATCCAAGGACTGAAGTAGTCTGTCCCACCTGGCCAGGATCTCCGCTTGAAGAGACCGTGTGTGAAACTGAGCAAAGGGTATCGCCTCGAAGGCTGATACCATCAGCCCCAGGGACCGCATGCAGGTCCTGAGTGACGAGGATTGGTTGTCCCTGAGGGACCTGATCTCGTCCTGTAGGGTCCGGAGCTTGTCCTCCGGCAGAAACACTTTTGCTTGCGCAGAGTCCAGAACCATTCCCAGATAGGGAAGACGAACCGAAGGAGACAAAGTCGACTTCTGTACGTTGATGGTCCATCCGAACCCCTGGAGTGTCTGTACCGTAGTGGACAGATCGCACAGCAGACTGACTGACACTCAATCTTAACAGGAGATCGTCCAAATATCCCAAGACTGCAATGCCCTGTGCCCGCAACAGGCCCAGAACAGGCACCAGCACTTTGGTAAAGACCCTTGGAGCCGAAGCATGACCGAAAGGTAACGCTACGAACTGATAGTGGTCCTCCGCTATGGCAAATCGGAGGTACCTCTGATGACCCTCGAAAATGGGGATGTGCAGGTACGCATCTTTCAGGTATATAGAGGCCAGGAATTTCCCTGGACTCAGGGAGGCCACCACCGAGCGGAGGGATTCCATACGGAACTTGCGAACGCGCATGAAGCGGTTCAGAGCTTTCAAGTCCAGGATAGGACGCACCTTGCCCTCCTTTCTGGGCACTGTGAACAGATTCGAGTAAAACCCCCGAAACCTGTCCCGATGAGGCACCGGGACAAGCACCCCCTGGGTAAGGAGGTCCTGCACCGCTTGATGCAGGTCCTGTAGGCGCCCTGGGGTCAAATGAAGATTTGAGGGAAAGAATCTGTCCGCCGGCCGGGAAAGGAATTAGATCTTGTATTCCGATCGAATGATTTCCTGAACCCACCTGTCCGGAATTCGGAGCAGCCAAGGTTGAAGGAAACCACGCAAACGTCCCCCCACCCCTGAAACGGGTGAGGGAGTCCCTTCAGGCAGAGGTGGATTGAGCCGCCGCACCGGCATGGCGGGACTTTTGCTTGCCCGCCCAAGGCTTCTTCTGGCCACCTTGGCCCTTGAAACGTTTGCCCTTGTTTTGTGGCTTAAAGGCACGAAAGGACCCCAGATAGGGTCTAAAGGCGGGACCCCGCTTGCCGCGAAAAGGCTTGTTCTTCGTATTCTTGGGCAGCAGAGTGCTTTTTCCCCCAGTGACTCCTTTCACCAAGGTATCTAAAGCCTCGCCAAAAAGGCGAGACCCTGCATAGGGAAAATCAGCCACCGTTTTCCGTGACGTCTGGTCAGCCGACCAGCTCTTCAGCCAGATCAGTCGATGGTTAAGTCCCACGACACTAGACAGGCGTGCAGCCAAAGGGGCCTCATTCAAGGCCGCATCGCACAAATACATGACCCCTTGATGAATTTGGTCCACCATGGCCAGTGTAGCAGGTGGGGCAGAATCAGACGTGAGAGTGCTTCTAAGCACCTTAGTCCAATCCGCCACCGCCTGAGCCACCATGACAGAAGCGAAAATAGGTTTGAGCATGGAACCCGCCACCATGTAGGCATGGCGGGAAAGAGACTCCAACCTCCTGTCCGTAGAATCCCGGAACACCGGGGCATCCTCAGCGGGAACCAAAGTAGCCTGGTTTAACACGGCCACCGTGTGATCCAACTAGGGAGCCACACACCAGCGCGAATCCGTAGAAGGAGCAGTTTAAACCTATTAGGCACCGTAAAAGGGCGTTTCAAACTGCGCCATTGTTCATTCACAGTGTGATGAAACTCAGCGGGGCAGGGTAAAACCTGCGCCGACTTGCGGGTCCTATGTGTACCAAAAGAGGACACAATGCCCGGAGGAGTGGGCTCATCCTCCAAATGTAGTGTTTCCTTTACAGAAGAAATCAACGCATCCATAGCTGCGCTTTCTTCAGGCGACCCCGGGGGAGAATCATCTACGCCCTCCACCTTCGCCTCCCCCTCAGAGCCCAGCGGGTCCCTGAAAAGGGCACGCCAGCCACATCACCATCTGAATCAGAGGAGAAAGGTAGTCTAGGCCTTTTCCTAGCAGTTCGTTCAGCCATCAACACCTCCATTATTGACACTAAAGTCGCCACCACAGCGGCCAAATTAGGTATAACGGGGGGGTTCAGCAGAACTGGGGTCCCCCACCAAGGCTGGGGGGAATTTGCTGTCCTGAGATTCCATTGCAAAATAATGACAAAAAAGTACTGGCCCTTTAAAAGCGCTGCGGATTGCGCAGCCCACTGCAATATACACTGTGTACACAGACCCCCCAAAAGGGACAAAACTGAGCCAGGAAGGATAAAACAGAGAGATATGGAAGAGACAGTCTGCAGAGCCCCACAGAGTGTTACCACACCGATCGCTGCTCCAGAGGAAAAGGAAGTGAGGTCACCAGAGGCTGAACTATATGCTGCAAGGCTAAGGGAAAATGGCTGCCCATAGAAAGTAATGGGAGGCTTCGGCAAGATGGCCGCCGACATGTGCTCGGATCGATCGTTCTGCCACACACAAGATGGCGCCAAAACACTACATAGCAAGCTGTTGTAAAGCCCATAGTGAAGCCAGACATGCTGCCCACATCCAAAATTGCAGACCGTGCGGTTTTTAGCCGCAGCGGTCGCCGCACACAGTCTGCACCTCCCAAACACTGAAAGTGACACAGGAGAGGGGCCCCCAAAACCACACAGCGCCAGCAGTGCACTAAAAAAGACCCCCGCAGGGATCACATCAGGGAGCCCCACAAACGCACACACATGAGGGGACACCCAGCAACACAGGACTGCCACCCCAGACAGAGGCCCCACACAGAAAAGTACTTACCTCTACCGGATGGCTTGGGGAGCCTCTATTAAATGGAAAGCCTCTGTCCTCAGATGACAGGGAATGCCGTCAGCCAAAACGCAGGACACTGCAGCATGCAACCGCATATGCCGAACGCTCGATGGCGGGCTGGGGATCCCTCTGACCTGGAGAGCTAGGACGGCCGGTCCGATTCCCAGCTTCGCAAAATCCATCTTCAGAAAATACAGTTAGAATACAATAAAATAAAAGAGGGTTAACAGGGCCCTGTGTTCTGTAGTGATTTAGGGACTTGGCAGGGGGAAGCAGGGCACAGTGGGGGGGGGGGGGGGGGGGGAGGATGTCAAAAATGGACCTCCTGGAAGTGCAGGATTTTGCAACAACCACTTTATTCTGATGTTTTATTTTAGTCACATAGTAACTTTGAAGTTTTGCATTGCTTAAAATAGGGACACCTTTAATTGGCAACGGCATTACTTGTGGAAGGCAGGATTGTATCTTTACAGTGGCTTTTGGGATTGGAAAGCATGTCTGTGAAGGTTTTTTTTTTTTTTATGGGTCATAGATATACCTAGTAGTAGTTTTATTCACATTCAACTGGGCTTGCTCAGTAATGCTGGAGTTGTTCTACTGCTCAGCCATGTAACTTTCTCTGGTGAGTTTGACGAACATAGCATTTATATACGCATGGATAACTCAGTCGCTTTAATCCAATCACTATAAAATGAGTCAGAGCGCATGATTGTCCAAGAATATGATGGGAGGTATAAAGTTTGTGAGGACACCATGTTTTAACTACACAAAACAATCACGTGCTCCTCTGAGATATGGTTGAAATGTGTGTTAACTGAGTGAGAGTGCGGAATAAGTAGATTCAAAGGCTTACAGGGGGTAAAGGTGGAGGTTTTTCAAGATGGCATTGGTACTTATGTTAGTGCAGAACTTCGATGCTAAAGATTCTTACTACCAATATTATTTTGAAAAGAAAAAAAGCCTATTTTGCCAGTATTTTCTAGCTGAGAAAAAAAACAAGGTGTACCAAGAGGGTGTAAAAGAACAATGGCATGCTGGCACCTAAAATTAAACCATAATAAATCAGCAGTAATGCTACTATAAATTCATACTATAATCCTACAATAAATTCAACCCAGGACAAAGGGACTAAGAAAATTAACACTTTGGTTTTTCACTGGTACCCCATACATTAGGATTTCGGATTATCACATGGTGTGATCATTTTTTAAATCATGCAACAATCTGACTTGGAGAATTTCAATGAGTATATCACCATCCGGTTTCTCGGCCCTCTTTACCTACTGGAATACAATACTAAATGAAGTTGTCCTCCCACCCTGATAGATGCTTTATAAAGTAAATAAAAAATAATAATTCTGGAACCTTCTTGTAGGAGAGTGTCAGTTCTATTGCTGCACGCTGGGAGTGGGTGGAGACACAAACTAAGAGAAATGTAGCTTCACATAAACAAGAATGCACAGAAGTCATCTAAATACTAATTGTTCTTGGGTACTGACTTTTTGTTACCTTTGGTGACTGTACTTTAAATACTTTGAAAATGTAACCAATTAAATGAATATTGAACAATTTTACAGAACATTGACTGGACATATTCTTATCATAGACAATAGCTTCAAAACCTTTGACATGTCACAAAATTCCACAAAATGGCTGTTGTCCCATGGCACTGTTATGAATACAGTGATCTTTCCTATAAAGGATACAATTCATGGATTATTACTAATTAAACTAGGAAGTCTTAAAAAGAGGACCTGCCAGTTTGTAACATCCCATAATGACACAAAGGATGGATAGAAATGCTGCGTTGCTGTTTTCTGATACTACACAAGTCTATCCGACTTTAGAAAAGGTTCCTGCACTACTTTGGTCCAACTTTGAAGTGAAAAAAGTCACATCAAAGTCGTTTCAAAGTTGGATTCCAAAGTTTCACTAAAAGTTGCGTGACTTTGGAGTCAGGCTAGTGTGAGCCAAGCCTTAAAAAGGACAAATCAAAGAAAGAAAAAAAAAAAAATACTTTATTTACTGTAAGACCATTTTTTTTTAAAAAACTGGTCAAATAAAAAAACTTTATTTTTCTAGTTTTGTTACTTTTTTTGTGTAAGTGCCGTAACTGCTCCTAAATTACATGTGATCTATGTGCGGTGCAAATTTCAGCCACACAGTATGTATGGCTGAATTCGCACCGCAATCCACTAAACGCGCACATGACCCTTTTTTTCATCCGCAGCAGAATCGGATCGCATGGTGGTTCACACTAGTGCGATCCGATTCTGTGCGAACTTGCAGATCGCACTGCGATATGCGATCTCAACTGGGGGTGTAGTTAACTTTTAATTGACACCCCCTGCGTATCGCATATGGCAGTGTGCAGATGCGATGCGGGAACACGGTGTATATTCGCAGCGTTCCCGCATCGCACAAATGTGAACCGGGAGGGCCGGTTCACATTTGTGCGAGTGTGGCGATCGCATGTAATTCGGAGCGCACTGCTCCTTCATTACATGCGATCGGATGTGCGGATGCGAATTCAGCCGTACACTTTGTATGGCTGAATTGGCACTGTATCCGCAACAAACACGCACATGACCCTTTTTTTCCAGCCGCATCAGTATCGGATCGCGCAGTGGTTCACACTTGTGCGATCCGATCCTGTGCAAACTGTCAGATCGCACTGCGATATGCGATCAAACTGGGGGTGTCGATAACATTTAATTGACATCCCCTGCGTATCGCATATGGCAGTGTGAACTGCCAGAGGTGCGTTTGCAATGCGGGAACAGGCTGCAAATTCGCAGCCTTCCCGCATCGCACAAGTGTGAACCGGGACGGACTGAACGCTACATTATTTTTTCAAGACAATAGAACGAAACAAAAGCATTGTTTATATATATATATATATATATATATAAACTAAAATATATGTATTACTTTGTTATCCTAAAGTATAACCAAGACCAAAACGTTTTTTTCTTGTTTTGTTTTTCTTGTTTTGGGTACAGTGAAAATAGATTAGAACGCTTGACAGTTTTTTTTTTTTTTTTTGCTGTCTGTGTCCCCTCTTTCCAAGATTTACCCTATTTGTCTTGTTTATCATTATCATTGAAAGTAAATGTCAAAGAAAATCCCAAATTTTGGAGTATTATAGTAGAAATGTTCCAATGGGGACACTAGTTCTGGTGACCTTGGGGGCCCAGAGGGATTCCCTTATTTTCAGGTATTTCCTCTCACTTCCTGTTTTGGCTATGGGAAAGTAATCAAAGGTAAATATCCCCAATGGGACACAGATTGCAAAAAAATTTTATCTGACAGGGGTTAGGTTATAACCCTTCTCCACTATCCAAAATGAAAAAAAAAAAAAAAAAGTTTTGCTTATAGTTCTTTTTTAAGTAATGACAAAATTATGACAGAATAAACAGGGCCATAGCAGAAATGTAAAAATTGTCTTGGTCCATAAGGGGTGTACAGGTGTGATAGGTCGAGTGGTTAAACATTTTAGAAACGGTCAGGTTAACCTTACAAATCAAAAATCAAACGCATTTTACGTATGCTTGCAACATTATGACTTCTGCAAAAAGACAGGTCCTTTAAGAAGAGCTTTTTCGGTGTGTTTTTCCACTTGCTCAGTTATTTATTAACATTCATAGGAGAGCTGAGGATTGTCGAATACCTGATCTTTTACTGAAATCAGTTGCAATATGAGGGAAGGTTTGCTATAAGTATTTACAGAAGGACCTCCTCTAACATCCAGTCCTTCTCAGTATTGCTTAACAATCGAAAAGGTCTATAACAAATTAAAAAGGAGCCTAATTTCTCTGATCTTTTATGAGGCATCCACAAGTCTCAAAGAACAGAAGGTTTTCAAGCACTGACAGCCTAAACTTATAGTCAGAATCGGTCACAATATAGAGGACACCCTGACAAGAACAAAAAAATTTTAAGCAGGTGGGCAGCACTGTAAGGCAAGCCACACAGAACATCACAAAGTAACATTTACCTGCCAGAGGAAGCTGTACAACAAGTTCCATTTATATTTTTGGATTTCCCAGAGACCAACCAAGTGCCACAACTTACCAATGAGTTCTACAGTAGTGTTCTATGAAAATTACGTACTGCAGGCGCCAACAACATACACCAGAACACAGCATTCCTGTTAGTCTTTAATCTCTAGGTGGTCAGAAACAAGTCTGAAAAGACCTTAACAGCAGGAACAAAACTTAAAAAGAATTCTAAAATAAAACAAACACAAGCTAAATCTTAAAGCAGAAGTGTTTTTTTTCGTCCCCAGTGCTGACATGCAGGCTTTTTATAACAGAAAAGACTGTCATATATCCTTCTACCTGCTTGACAGCACCTTTTTCTGTAACTATACACTGAGCTTGGTAAATGTATCATGATGTGCAAATATTCTGTGCATACTTTACAAGTTTGAATTTACTTTGGTGCTTTTCTTCTGCTTCAGCTTAGGTAAAACAATAAAACTAAGTGCTTTAAAGGTTTTTTTTTTAGGTTAAACATATATGTGATGTGTGAGGACAATGACTCTAAAAGGTCAACTGCTTCCAACAGCCAGGTTTAAAGAAAGAAGAGCTTGTCACATAGCAGAATCGAAGGCTCATGGTGAAGGAATTCGCCAGACAGGAATGCCAACTTGTGGGCATATTTGCAGGGGGCTGGCACACGGATGGTCCCAGGCCAGTTCCAGTACATGTGGCATAATTTGAAAGTCAACCTGAGAATTAATCAAAAGAAAAAATGATTACATAAAGAACTAGGTTAAGAACAAAATAAAATGACAAAGTTATTTTTGTATATTGTTTAACCATGTTTGTGTAAAAATGTAGATTTTAGAAGGGCACCAGCACTGCATTGTGGGAAGCCGAAATTGGGCCAGAGTTCCAACTTGAGGATAAAGCAGAAATATGCAGGCAGCATTCCTCAGATTGGGGCCTCTGAGGTACACAAAAGATGGGTGTCATGGGTCTGCCACCTAAGGGTTAACTTAGTGCAGACTAATTTCAGTGATTGGCAACAGGCTGCCTTATTTAAACACCTCAGCATCACTGCGTCTTTGCTGTCTGATCTGCAGCTTTACCTTGAGTTCTGTTCCTGTGCTTGTATTGATTCCTGTATTGACCTGGCTTGTCTAACTTCGTTGCTATCTCCAGTCCTGAACCCCGCTTGCCTTGACTCTGCTATACCTGCTTCCTGCCTGATATTCTGCTACCAACCCCTGCCTGTACACCGGCTACTCTCTGCCTGAACTGTATATCGGATTACCTGTGTCTAAAACCGGCTTGTCTGACCCTGCTCCAGTCTTTGCCCATCTAGCTCCTTCCAGTGCCTGGAGATGCTGTCCTGCATCCGTACCCATGTACCTGCTTCTTCCTGCTACTCAGCAATGCAGCCGTATTCAGTGACTTTTTAGCTACTCTTCCCAACAGAAGACCAGCACAGGCACTCTTACCTCACTGCGCTCTCGCATCCACTGTTGCAACTCCAGTGGTGCCTGAGCCAGGGCTGTACGAGAGGTCTCCCTCTGCACATCAGGCTCGTCTACAAGGTACGCGACAATGGGCCTCTGAGGTACACTACTTATTAAAAGCGACTGCACCATACAACCCCCCCCCCCCCTGCAGCTAATCCGGGCTACAATATTCTGGATCTGAAGAACATTGCAAAGGACACGTTTAATTAAGATTTTAGGACTCTACCTGGTCGATCTAATCACTGAATCTCAGGACAACTTCTCTGCTGCAGTACAGAGAGTATTGGAGAGAGAATGCCAGGGTACAAGGATGGATGGATGGATCAGAGAAGGATGAACACTGACCTGTCCTAAAGTCTGTCCAGCAGTACAAAAGTTTCCTCTCTTCCCTCTATCACTGAACTGCTTAGAACAGGAATCAGATCAGGAGTATAGTATTATACACCCAGATTATTACCCAGCAAAGTCTGCTGCTGAAATCAATGGGAAAGAAATAAACGAATTTCATCTGTTACAATTGTGTCTCATCAGGAAAGACTTCATGGGCATACACACCAGGTCGCACACATCCCCTCCCCCCACCATAGAGAGACAGGACAGAGAGAAAGACGGACAGTCAGGACCCTCACTCACCGTGCCTGGACGTAGCAGCAGGCGGCGGCAGCAGCTTAGGCTTCTTCCCCGTCTTCTGCGTCTTCTCCCTCCTCCTCCATGCCCAATGGCACGGCTTCTCCTTTCGGCCAATTGGGAAACAGGTCTCAAAACCCGCTTCCTGATTGGCCAGGAGGAGGATCGGTGTGACAATAGCGAATTTTCATTTGCTATTGTCACACAACTGGGTGGGCTCGGGGCGCACTGCTCTGCGCCCCGGACCCACCCTTTTTTTTAGCCTGAGAGCCTCTGGCTCTAATCACATGGCAAAAAAAAAAAAAGCCCCATTGATCTCCATGCGTCCGGCGCCCCCTGAATGACCAGCCGCCACTGATTAAAAGGTACCTGAAGTCACTTTAGGGCCATACACATGAGCTGAATATCGGGTGGCCTCGGCCACTTTAATATAAACTGGCCCGTGTGTACGGCAGCCAGGCTGGCTTCTGTCAAAGGGACATGTCTGGAAAAGGTCTGCCGATCACTTCTCGACACTACATTTAAACAGCATAGAGAACTCTTTTTGGGATGCTTTGTAGCTGGGCAAAAAGAAGGGCAGGGTGATATCCTCATAAAGTTGGAGAAGAGAAACCACCTTGGGGAGAAAGAATAGGTTCTCCAAAATCAACTTGTCCCTTTAAGTAGGGAGGAAGGGTTCTTTACAAGATAAGGCCTGGCCAGTTCCATAACCCATCTGGCTGATGTGATAGCCATGAGAAAAACTACTGAGACAAAGTCCATCGATAGAACATTCTCTTACTGCAGCTATGCGATTACAGATTGGGCTGATTCCATCAAAAACGTTTGGACCCGC